>NC_083409.1:78333791-78935125 GCF_020745735.1 Hemiscyllium ocellatum
ATCCTTAACGATAAGGTCTCTTGTTAATCCTACCTCACTAAACATTACCAAACCTAAAATAACCTGTTCACGGATTTTACAACATGCTGCTCTAACGGGAAATCTTTGATGCACTCCATAAATTCATCTTCCATGTCACCCTTGCATATCTGATTTGTCCAGTTTAGTATGCAGATTAAAATTGCCCATGGTAGGCAGCTTTAGATATCCATCCCTAAATGTGCAGAGTGCAGTTAAGAGTCAACCACATTTCCATGGGTCTGGAGTCACGTGTAAGCCAAACCAGGTAAGGACGGCAGTTTCCATCCCTGAAGGACATAAGAGCATCAGATGGGTTTTTTTCCCCCCAATAATCAACACTGATTTCATGGCTATCATTAAATTCTTAATTTGAGGACCACCCAGTGCACAGGCTGGATGTAAACTGTAAACATAAGTTAGAGGGAATCTTGTTGTCAATGTGCAATCAACTTCTTGACTCAGCATGGATTTCTGGATCTTTCCTCTCTTTATGTGACGAAGTATCGAATCTGTGCTTCCTTAAACAACTGAACAAGAGCAGCAATGATTACTTTTCTGTGGCATGATAGTTTTCAGAACAGAATTCTAATAGACTACCTTATTAAAATTATTTTGTGATTCAGTCCAAATTTCATAAGTTTGCTAATGGCACAAAGCTAGATGGGTAAAACTCTTTGATAAGGATACAAAAATTTTCCATAAGTACAGCGATGGTTATTGGGCAAGAAAACGTCAGATGTAGCACGATGCAGATAATTTTATTTTTCAATTCAATCACGGGATGTGGGCAATCATTATCTGGACCAGTATTTAATGCCCATTCCTAATAGCTCAGAGGTCAGTTAAATGCCAACCACATTGTTGAGCGCCTGGAGTCACATGTAGGCCAGATCAAATAAGGACACCAGTTTCCTTCCATAAAGGTCATTAGTGGGAACTTATTCAATTTGGCAAAAAGAATGGAAAAGCAAATCATTTTTTAATGGTCTCAGAGTAGTCAAAGAGATTTGTTAGCTTTTTTGAACACAAATCTCATGAAGTTGTCATGTCAAATACAAAAATCAATTAGGAAGGTAAATGGCATATTGTCCTTTATTGCAAAGGTCAATTTATAAGAATAAAGATGTCTTACTGCAATTGTATAGGGTTTTGGTGAGACTACACCTGGAATCTGCACCTATATGTTTCCCCTTGATGGTGTACAATCAATGAGGAATAAGTCTTGGATGAAATGGCTATCCTACAAGGTAAAATTAAATATTAGAGGCCTATATTCCTGATGTTCAGAAGAACAAGAGTTGATTGAATTGAAACATATACAATTCTTAAAGAGTTTAAGAGGGAAGAAGTTGGGAGGTTATTTTGCCTTACTGGAAATTCTATAACCAGGCATTGCAATCTCAGAATAAGAGATTGGTCATTTAGGACTGAGAAGGGGAGAACTTTTTTCACTCTTACAATTCTGAATCATTGTAGTTCTGTACCTGAAAGTATTGTGGATGCTCAGTCGATGGGTACATTCAAGTCTGAGATCAATAGTTGCTTGAGGAATGAGGAAATCAAGAGAGATAGGGTGAGTAGAGTTCATGTGAAAGTTCTGCCATGATCTTATTGAATTACATAGCAAGATGAGAAGCAATGAAACCTGCACCTGCTCCTATTTCAAATGTTCTCCCAAGTCACTGTCAAGTCTGCTTAGAATCGGTTCCACCCTCAATTAAAAAAACCCTTGTTAGAAAATCACTGATGAAAGCTCAACATCAATGAAAAGAAATCGGTTTTCCCAGCTAAATTACATTATAGCAGAATAATTAATACATATGATGCACCCTCAATACGACACAGGAACTCACCTGAGACTTTGTGCTTCAATCTCTGGTCGGGAACCTATATGACTAGGAGGCAAGAGTGTCAGCACTGAGTCATGGCTGACATGTAAAATGGACCTAGAAAAGAGCAGAATGAAGACCAGTTGCACTCATATATTTTATTTTGTGGTATTTATATCTCACCACTGATGGGCATTTCATATAATGTAATCAAGTTACTTGTAGGTGAACAAGTGTAAAGAATTGAATCCTATTTTGGGCTATAGAAAGATAGATTTGGTTACAATGGGAGTGGTGAAGTTAAAAAGCTGAAAAAAAGGAATAGCACTTAAAATAGAATACAACAAAAAAAATGTTGCCAGCAGAAATGTGTTTTTTGTTTTAATTCCAATTGTGTTCTAGTGCTTTCACAGCATAGAGTTAAAATTACAATCAGAAAGCTACTCAACATTTGCGTTGTTTTATTGCTGGAATATTAAAGCTGGTTTCAGATTCACAGTGAGGGAAACATAAAAGAAGAGCTGCCCAGGGAGACTTTAGGATCTTCCTGGAGCTGCCAGCAATTCAAAGGTTCAAATAGAGTGCAAGTCAACTCAGGTTGCTCTCCGAATGAAACCTGCCTATACATTTGGTCAAGCAATGACAAGTGACAAGAAAGGAGCTACGAGTAACAAAAAAACATATTGAATATTCTGTTTTTAAGAAATTTCAATTTATAAGGAATTCAGGTGTCAGAAGACTGGAGAATTGCAAACATTACAGGCTTGTTCAAGAAATGTTGTAAGGATAATCCCAACAATTATAGACCAGTCAGTTTAACTTCTAGAAACAATTATTCAGAATAGAATTTGTAGTCATATAGATAATAATGAGAAAATTAGGAAGAGTCAGTATAATCTTTTAAAGGGGAAATCATATTTATCTAACTCGCTGGAGTTTTTTGAAAAGGTAACAGAAAGGCTTCATGTAGATAATATGGTTAGTGTGGTATGAAGAGATTTTCAGAAGGTATTTAACATGGTGCCACAAACCGGGCTTGAGAGGAAAGTTATAGGTCATGCTACAAAAGGGACAGTCACAACATGAAATCAAAACTGGTTGAGTGACAGGAAACAAATGAATGGTCAAAGGCGGTACGGTGGCACAGTGGTTAGCACTGCTGCCTCACAGCGCCAGAAACCCGGGTTCAATTCCCGACTCAGGCGACTGACTGTGTGGAGTTTGAACGTTCTCCCCGTGTCTGCGTGGGTTACCTCCCACAGTCCAAAGATGTGCAGATCAGGTGAGTTGGCCAAGCTAAATTGCCCGTAGTATTAGGTAAAGGAGTAAATGTAGGAGAATGGGTGGGTTGCGCTTCGGCGGGTCGGTGTGGACTTGTTGGGCCATAGGGCCGGTTTCCACACTGTAATCTAATAATTGTAAGACTGTAGTGGAGTTTCCAAGGAGTTGGTATTAAAATCCTTGCTTTTTTTCTATATATATTAATGATCTGGATCTTGGTGTGTTGGGGATGATTTCAAAGTTTGCAGATGACATGAAACTTGGAAGATTTGTAAACTGTAAGGAGGACATTGTGGCATTCCAAAAGGACATTGACAAGTTGGTGGCAGATGAGGTTCAATGCAATAAAATATGAGGTAATGCACTTTGGTTGTAAGAATGGTTGAAAGACAACATAAAATAGGGTGTACATTTTCAAAGGGGTGTAGGAGCAGAAAGACTTGTGTACAGCTCATTGAAGCTAGCAGGACAGGAATCGAGATCAGTTAATAAAGCATACAGTGATCTTAAATTTATTAATTGAGCCATAGAGTACAAGATCAAGGAGGTGATGTTGAACTTCATAAGACACCTCTTAAGAGATCAGATGATGTACTCTGTACACTTATGGTCACCACGTTACAGGAAAGATGTGAATGCATTGGAGGGGATGCAGAAGTGATTTATATGAATGATTCAAGGAATGAGTTACTTCAGTTATGAAAATTGATTGAGGAAGTTATGACTTCTTGGAGAGAAGAAAGCTGAGAGTAGATTTGACTCAAGGTTATCAAAATCATGTGCGGTCTGGTATAAATAGGCAGAAGTCATTCCCACTAGTTAAAAAGAAATAAGAACAAGAGAGAATAAATTTGAATTGATGTGTAAGGGTGTTATGAGAAAAGACTTTTTCACATAACAAGAGGTTAGGGAATGTAAATCTTGATGTGTGATGGAGGTAAGTGCAGTTGAGACATTCAAGGAGGCATTGGATGATTATTTGGAAAGAAATAACGGGCAAGGGTATGGGTGAAAAGCAGATGATTGGCATTAGATAATGATGCTGTTGAAGAGTTGGTGCAAGCATAATAGGATGAATAGCCTCCTTCTGCGAATAACAATTCTGCGATTCTGTGATATCGATCCCTGGAGTTTTCACTGCTTCTCAGGATGGACTTCACTGTTATATTTCCTCAACTGATTTGCTTTAATAATAAGATGGTTGCTCACTGAGCAAAAACATTGAAGATGTTTTTTTTCCTCTGACAAGCTCATTCCAAGTCACGTCTGTGGCAAAGCTGAAACCAAAGGGCCAGAGGCTGTTGTTAGATTACCTTCAACACAAGGCCCTTCCAAAGCTCAGTCTATTTGTCCATCAATCATAGCTATTTTGCATTCCCTTAAATTTCTCACCTGTTTTCTCCTAAGACGTTTATACAAATTTTATATAACTTTTTTTTTCTTTATCTCCATTATCACTGCCTTTGTCTTTTGCTCTGGGTGTTCTCACAAATTGTTCTACTTGTTCTCATTCCCCGTCAGGATTGTGCATAAAAAAACACTATGGTCCTGTTTGTTTTAGTTCTACAGAAAAATCATACTATACTCAAAATGTTATCTCTACTTCTCTCTCCACAGATGCTGCCAGAACTGCTGTATTTCTTCAGCACTTCCTGTTTTCATCTAATCACTTTATTTATCTCGCACAAGCTTTTCACCCAATCATTTGGCTTTTTCCAAACAGCAGGAATTTCCCAATCTTCTTGCCCTCTACTACTTTTGTATTCCAAAAAGTCATATCACACCCAAAAACTGTCTGAATCTTCAATTGTCCAGCTCTCATAGTCCACAACTGTTTAGATATTTCCAATAGTGTCTACAACGTACACATCAAGAGGGTGATGGAATTCTCTTCAACTCCTTGGGAGAGTGCAGCTCCAGTAACACTCCAGAAACTCAACAACATCAAAGAAACCCATTTGATTGATACGTTATGACCATCTAAGCCACTCACTTCCTCCACCACCAGCACACCGGATACCACCTGCCATATATACCATCCCAATAAGATAGGGTACAATTCAGGATTTCGTCTGAGAAATTGAAGCTGGGCAAGGGAATGAAGTAGCAGTGGTTAAGAATTTTGGAAATGATGAACATAATACACTTAGATTTAGCAACATAATGGAAAAGGACAAGAAGGACAGGAGTAAAAGTTCTAATTTGGAGGACGGAAAATGATACGAAGCTGAGAGGTGATCTGGCAAAAGAAGACTGGCTACAGTTAATTGAAGGAAAACCATTGAGCTACCATGCACCTTGCCCATAATGGATGCTTTGAAGATCAGATACACGTGAGATGCCAGTGGCTTGTAATTCTGCAAATGTTATACTTTTGTCTAATAATGACAAAAGGGATTGGACATGTAAGAAAAACTGGCCATTTTGACTTGGCTGCTGGATAAATTATTAGAATCAATTCTGGGAGACAATATAAGCTATAAATTATAAAGGCATGGATTAATCAGAGTTTGCCAGTATGATTTTTGTTAAGAGAAGTTCATGCCTTATTAAAGTAATTGAATTTTTTAAGCAAGTAATAGAGGATTGAGGAAAATAGTGCAATGTTGTTTGCATAGATTTTAGGATAGATTACATTATTTACATAGAATTTTGATCACAGAGGAGATCCAAGATGGCGGCAGTCTGAGTGGTCTGCTGTGCTGGGCTCTGTGCCATACCCCTAGGCAAGGTGGAACCCTAGGAGAAAAAAATGCTAATATAAACTTACTGAACATCTGGAGCTGCTAAAATTGTGGTGTGACAGCTTTAACGCCAAAATGAAAGCAAATAAAGGAAAGGGGTCTAAATGAGAACAGCAGGCAGGGCATTCCTCGACTGCATTGGGGGTGCCTGCAGCCATTGCTCAAACTCCCGGGGCAGCCCCTTTGGATTTAATGGGGCAGCAGCAGTTACTCTCGGAGTTTGCTAAACTCTGAGAAAAGATCGAAGCAGCGGTAGAACCACTATCTGCCACGCTGAAAAACCATGAACAGGAAATTCAAATGTTGGACCAAAGAGTAGAGACAGTGGAGGCGTCGGCGTTGGAGACTATGGCGGAGGTCTCAGGAGGAAGGATCCAAACGCTGGAAGACCAGATTTGGGTCCTTCAGGAAAAAGTGGACAACCTGGAAAATAAAAATAGAAGAAAAAACTTACGGTTCGTGGGTCTTCCAGAACGCGAAGAAGGCAAGGACCTCATCAGCTTCCTGGAGAACTGGCTCCCAATGTTCCTGGGGCTGGAGTTGGAGTCGGGCCTGTTGAGTGTGGAGCAGGCCTACCAGATTGCAATGCGCAAGTCTGGGCCAGACCCATGACCCCTGCATTATAAAGAAAAACAGTTAGTGATTGAAACAGCAAGAAGACTGGGAAGAGATCCACAGGCTTTAATCCACAAAGGGTCAAGAATAATGTTTTTTCAGGACTTCTCAGGAGCCCTAATTAAGAAGAGAAGGGCATTGGTGAAGCTAAGAGAAAATTAAGGGACCTGAACATTCAATATTCCTTGAAGTATTCAGCTGTGTTGCGCTTCGCTCATGAAGAGACGATATATAATTTTGATTCTGTTTGTAGTTTGGTTAAAGTTAAGTAGATACGTCTGTTCTGGTAGAATAGTGGGTAGCTCATTACTAATAGTAATGCGATATGACTTTGTTGTACTGCCTCTATCTTTCTGTTTTTTTGGTATTATTCTTTTTTGTATATAGACGTTTTGTAAAAGATTTGAAAAGGTATTTAATAACAATATTTATATTTTAAAAAATTTTGATCAGAATTATAAAATCCATGAGGGCATGTGGCAAGTTGGATCCAAAACTGGCTCAGCATCAGGAAACAAAAGGTGGTAATTCATGTCTTTGCAAATGGCAAATGATTTCCCATGGCATTCCACTAAATTCAGTTTAAGACCATTTGTGGTTTGTTGTGTATTTTCATGATTTTGGTTAAAAGTGGGAAGCATGATGAGGAAATTTGCAAATGGCATGAAAGACAGTAATGTAGCTGAAGAGAATAGCTGACTCACTGAGTAGTACAGCCGGTTGAATGGACTGAATAGCCTACTTCTGCTCCTATGGTCTTGTGATCTCCAGGGGGCAACTGAGGCTGATGGAGCTTTAAGAGGCTGGTGTTGACCACCATTCCAGTTTCCTAATGGCAGGGCCTCAGCCTCTTCACCCCCCACCTTCACCTCCAAATGGCTCAAGCTAAGAGTCTTGTTAAGTCCACTTAGATTAAATTACTCGAATGTTTAGTGATCAGCTTCTTGAATTAACAGGGGGCAGTTTACCTGCCTGGAGGCAGATTGCCTGTGTCAGGACAAGGGGCCAGACCTGTAGGTTTACCCCCTCCAACTCTCAATCCTCACCTTGCTGCTACATCTGTTTCAAATCAAGTGTTTAAGAAATTGCTGGAAAGAAAGGCATTTACATGTTCTAGTGACCTTGCAGTTACTAACAATCCATTGCAGGCTAATTCTACTCTCAAATTGGAATGTTCCTAATTGACCATCCTGTTTCAAAAGCCCACCCATCACCCTTTATGTATATATGGAAGCTGTCTGCATTCCTATCAGGGATGTCTCCATGATATCTCAAAAGACTGCTGTTTCCTCCTGACTTCTATTGTTATACCCCTGGGGGAAGTGCAGTTATACAGTTTTAGTCAGATATTAACAGTTAAAGAGCCAGGGGTCTTCTCAAAGCTCCTCCCACTCAACCACTATATGTTTACTGTAAGAAGGCTTTACCACTGTGCTTCTACCAGACATATGGTATAGCAGGGGAGCAGCTCCAAATAACTCTTGACCACAAATCACTGCAATTCAAAATATAGTCACATAAGGAAGGATTTTAACTTTTGGCAAGCATTCAGTTATTGGGTGAGTGAAGTGCATCAGCCATTTACCCACAGTTATCACTGTGAGCCATTAACTTTTTGGAGGACCAGACTTCATGTATTTGCAACTGTAGGTGGTACGTCAGCACTCTGAAGAAAGTAACAAGTTGGAGAGTGCAGGAAATGATCTGACCTCAACATACACACATCAAAGGTCAGAGGTAGAAGGAACTCAAGGTGGTTGGAAGGGAGCATTTCTGCTTCTCCTGGAATCACCAATATACAATTGAAAGGAAACTGTAGTGATTAGAACTGGGTGGATCTTATTGACAAGGAGATCCTTGATTCAGGTTGTTAACCTGGGCCAATCCAGAGAGCCCTAGCTAACAGAAATAAACAGAGGATTTACGTTAGGGCCCGGGTGTCCTTGGAGAAGGAGCTCGTGGTGTCCACCAACACCCTGGAGTTGTTCAGGGAGAGATGGGCACCACAGGGAGTGGAGTGCATTATTTCCCTCTCCAACTCTATTTTGATTTAGTCCCTGCCCTCCCCTTCACTGTTTGATCACACAGCATTGCCCTTTGATGTGAAGGGCACTGCTTGTCACTGGCCACCCGGGTGTTTTCCTACCTTCCTGGTGGTGGAAGTTGAATAAAGATTCGTGCACTTCGTGTCTCTCACCTGCAAAAAACAACAATAAACAGAGGATTTACGTTAGGGCCCGGGTGTCCTTGGAGAAGGAGCTCGCGGTGTCCACCAACACCCTGGAGTTGTTCAGGGAGAGGTGGGCACCGCAGGAGTGGATTGCATTATTTCCCCCACCAACTCTATTTTGATTTAATCCCTGCCCTCCTCTTCACTGTTTGATCACACAGCATTGCCCTTTTGTGAAGGACACTGCTTGTCACTGGCCACTCGGGTGTTTTCCTATCTTCCTGGTGGTGGAAATTGAATAAAGATTTGTGCACCTTGTGTCTTTCACTGTGTCTCACACCTGCACACACACAACATGGGTGCTGGGAAAAAAATAAGCGATAAATAAATAAATAAACAGAGGATTCAGAATCTCCTCAGTTCAGGAACTGATTCCGAGCTGGCTGGCCACGGCCGGTGTACTGTGCACACGTCAATAAAAGGTGACTTGGTGCTAGGGTACTGGCCTCTGTGCAGTTATTTCAGAAACATACATCATTTTAAGCAGCCTCCTGTGCCAAATGAAGGATTGCTGGCAAGGCTGCTCCACAGCAGAATGTATAGACCTGAAAATGATAGATGCCACTTCATCCATTAGCACCTCAGAATTACAATGAACCTTCTCTGTACCTCAGAGTCCAACCTGAAACATATGTGTACTCTGGCTGCTTCCACAGGCAACTCAGTCCAAAGATGCAGATGAGCTCCAATGTCCAATTTTGCAATGGCCTCAAGCTTAGATTAATTTCTCCCCCTAATCTCCATTCCTCTCCGATCATTATTAAGATTCCTAATGTAAATTCTTTTAGGCAATGACTCAAACTTTTTCTCAGTAAGCATAAGGTTCACAGCACAATGTAATTCTCTAAAGTCAGCATAACTGATCTTTTACTTCTGGGGTAAACTTACTAAATAACCCAAGGTGACAAGAGTATTTAATTAGTGTAACTAATATAATAATGATTTAAGGGAAAGAACTTAAGTTGCAAAGAATTTAAGGGAGAACAAATTTCAGCATGATTGAGAACATATACACATGTGCATACACAAATGCTGGTGGAACGTGGCCGACGTATAACATTTGTTTTAAACTTGTATTGACATTCTGCTTTATCCTCACTCAAACCCACATGCAAACAAGTTTACCAGAATGATTTACATGTTCTTGACACATAACAACTGTCCCAGGTTCTAACTACATAGCTGCCTATAATGAGACAAATACGCACTAGGGGGAAGCATTGTGAATTGAAATATAAAATATAATATTCGGCCTCCACACCCTAAACCCCTCACTTTGCTCTTGTCAATTTGTCACACTGAAAACAGCAAACAGAGCAGTCTCCTCCCTGAAGCTGCCAGCCTTTAAAAAAGAAAGGCAGGCAACGGTTTCATGCACTCTTCAATAGTCCCATCATACACAGATAACAAATCCATTTGTTACTAGAAATCGTTTCCAAATTTACATGTAATTGCAAAAGTGGTAACATCTGTTGCTCGGCAGATGGTAACGGGTGCCTCAGGGATTAGTTTGAAATGTTCTTGTGGAACACAGATACTATTTCAGAGCCCCATCACTCCAGTTAAGTTGCATGACAGTTTCATAAAGGGTTTATTTGGTGCATAATACTCCAAAAGCATTACTTTCCAATGAAACAATATAATATAGGCCAATGTAAAAGAGAGATACAGATCCTTGTAATTTATATAATGTGAAATTAAACATTATTACTTAAATGGAAATGATGTGAACATTTATGGTTCATCTTTAACAAAAGAAGGTGCTTATGTGCCCCTGTTTTAATATTTGTATAAATAGTTGACTAAAATTCAGCCAGCTAATGACTGGCAGTTAACTGGCAAGTTTTGGGCACTCTTCATGACAACACCTCTACCAACTAGAGTTCACTTGTTAATCAGTGAGTAGTACTCTTTTCTCATACAGTATAAAAAAGATTGCTTTCCCTTTACACTGGTATTACTCACAAATCAACCTGATTAATGCAAGATGAAAAGCTTTGACAAAATGTGCCATTTTCTATCAATGCTCACATTCTCTTAATGAATCTTTTAAATTGCTAACTTAAATCCAGCAACATTTAAACTGGATAACTGTTTAATTCATGCCGATATCACAAATTAATTTTGATTATCAGTTTGCTAATTACAAAGCCACAACTCACATTAAGTACACAAGGTATTATGGGTGAACTGTTCAATGAACTACATGGCAATTACCCAGTCAGGTTCTTCAGGCACAGCTAATCCATTTTATAATAGAACACTTCTTTTCTGGTATGTGTTTGTCATCACTATCCCAACCAAGTTTCAGTCATGTTCCATTTCCCCTGCTGTTGCTACTACTGCCTCGGTAGCTCCTATACAGATCGTGGTTATGATAGAAGAAAGTTATTGCAAATAAGCAATAAAGGTGACTTAACTTCATACAATAGATTGACAGTAAATTCCACTTTCAACGATTACCCCTTTGCTCACTTACTTGGCTCTCAGTCCACCAATGCCTCAATTTTTAAAATTCTCATTGTTGTCTCCAAATTCCTCCATGACCTCGCCCCTCTCGATATCTATTATCTCCTCCAGCCCAACACTTACTATTGAATTGGATCCATCAGCATCTTCATCCTGTTTCATCCGTTAGAGTAGGCAGCATCCAGGCTCTGAGCCTTTCCATCCACTTTTCTTTTTTCTCATTTTTCTCATTTTTTAAAAATGTTTTAGTTTTCTTCACTTACCTTCTAGAGAGCGCTCAATAGTGGAGGTGACGGCATCAGGGTGGCAGCAGCTAGGGTCCAGAGAGAGACTGTGTGGTGCTCATCAACAAGGACTGGAGCAGTAAGCCACCTTGTGGCATTGTCAAGGTCTGGAGCAGTCAGCAATGAGGCAGCTGGTGGGCCCAGATGGGTGGCAAGATGTCAGCATGAAGGAGATCATTCCCAGTGTGTGTGTGTGTGTGTGTAGTGGGGGGGGGGGGGAGGGAAGCAAGTCCAGCAGGAGAGAGATCACGCTGTGGTGGGGAGTACGAGCCTTCGTGGAGACAGCCCAGCGTGCAGTGTCTGCAGGCTTATGGCTAAAGAAGGAATGTGAGGGCTGAACTTCTAACACTTATTTTTCTAACTTTATACTAAGATGAAATGTAATGTTTAACTTCTGGCTTTTTTTAATTTTATACCTAAGATTTTATACCTAGGGATCTTTGTAATTAAGACAGCGCTGAGAATGGTGAGTTTGTACACTTTTCACTGTACTCCGTCATCCTTGTACTTGAGTAGATGTGGCAATAAAATCTAATTCTATTTCTAAATATCGATGTTCATCCAACCCTGACCATACGTGGATTCTTGATTTTAATCACTCCATCACTGGTAGCCAGGCTTCAGCTATCTTGGTCCTTAGCTCTGAAATTTCCTCCTTGATCCCTTCACCTTTCTAACTTTCTTTCCTCCTGTGCAATAATGGTACTACCTGCGTGTGTCCATAGTCTTACCAGGCCATAGGAGCTGCTCTCTTATTAAAGAGAAGTGACTGGTAGTGATTTATCCTGAGGCCCACCAGACCTCGGGTGAGGGAAGAAGTTGAGAAGGAGAGTCCTTCATGGTAACCTCAAACCAGTGGTGGAAATTGAACTCACACTGTTGGCATCACACTGCTCTGTAAACCAACAATCCAAATGGTAAAACCTACCTTTCTGGCAAAGAAATTATAGAGATATAGAGATATAGAGAATAGAGACAGATTCTTCAGTCCAACTTGTCCATGTTGACCAGATATCCTGAATTAATCTAGTCCCATTTGCCAGCATTTGGCCCATTTCCTTCTAATCTCTTCCTATTCATATACCTATCCAGATGCCTCTTAAACATTGTAATTGGACCACCCTCAACTACTTCCACTCATTCCAAACATGTACCATCCTCTGTATGAAAATGTTGTCCCTTAGGTCCCTTTTAAATCTTTCCCTTCTCATCTTAAACCTATGCCCTCTAGTTTTGGACTCTTTCACTTCAGGAAAAAGACAAATCTCTATCAGGCCATCCCTTAGCCTCTAATGCTCCAGAGAAAATAGCACCAGCCTGTTCAGCTCTCCCCATAGCTCAACCTCACACGCTGACAACATCCTTGTAAATCTTTTCTGAACCTTTTTGAGTTTCATGACATTCTTCTTATAGCAGGGAGACCAGATTGACCATTAGATCTTCTGCAATTAAATGTCCAATGTTTTTAATAATGCTTGTATGAGGCACCCTGGAATTTAAGGCTCTATAAAAGAAGGTAAGAAAGTTGTTATTATTTCTGTGAGGGATTAATAACAATCTCTAATCTTTTATCAACCTTATGTATGAAGATTGGTGATTATGAATGTCCTATTAATGGAAATCACACAACAATGTTTTTGCCAACATCGGACAAGATCCATCATGTGCTTTTGCAGATGACTTTTTAACACTGGATTATAAACCCCAAAAGGCCCAGATTAATTATTACTTCAGGGATTCATAGATTGTAATATAATTTATCTCTGAGTAGAACTGGCACATACAACATTGGCACAATTTTGAATAGTCTGGTTTCAAAAAATAATACATCACAAACTTTATATCAGATGTTGGTTTTGGGTGAATACATATCCAGGTTTTAATTCCGTTAAGGCAGATGGTAAAAACCTTCATTAATTACAGTGTAGTGTATAGGTTGAACTGCCTAACCATAAGATTTCAGTTTAATTCAACTGCTATACCCCATGTAGAGTGTTTTAACTTTTCTTAATCAACTTACTTCAACATGTTGCAAAACACTTCCAGACACTTGAACCCATTCCCTAGCCTTGAGGTAGAGATTCTACCACTGCACTTTTGTATGGGATTTATAATTACTGCAATAGCAATGGGCAGCATGGTGTTTAACACTGCAGTCTCACAGTACCAGAGACCCAGGTTTTATTCTACCCTTAGGTGACTGTCTGTGTGGAGTTTACATGTTCTCCCTGTGTCAGTGAGGGTTTCCTCTGGATGCTCCAATTTTCTCCCACGGTCCAAAGATGTGCCAGTTAGTTAGATTGGGGACATGATAAATTTCCCATAGTGTGCAGGCTAGGTGGAGTAGCCATGGGAAATGCAGGGTTATAGGGATAGGGTAGGGAGGTGGGTCTGGGGGTGATAATGTTCAGAGGGTCAATGTGGACTCAATGATCCAAATGGTCTGTTTCCACATTGTTGGGACTCTAGGATTCTAATACTGTACTAAGACGAAGCTCGAAGAATGCTGTGCATAACTCCCTCTGCAGGTCACTGGCCATTTTATTTTTCGTTAGTGTGCAAGACCAAATATTTCACTTTAGGGATATTTTTGGTTAATCAATCTCTTTTCAAATGTTACTTACTTATATGTCTTACTCTCATTGGTAAAAGTTAAAATTCATACCAGGTTATAGTCCAACAAGTTTACTCAGAGGTTCAAAACTCTGCTCCTTCATCAGGTGGTTATAAAACACAGGATTTATAGCAACAGGATTGCAGTGTCATGGAATGTAATACTAAACAAATTTAGATTAAATCTTTCATCTTTTGGAATGACAATGTTAGTTTTAGTTCTTTCATATGTAAATCCCAGAATAAGCAAAGACTAATTTTTAATAGAAATATAAATCAGGCAGAGTTTACTACTTGTGACCAGTCTCTTCCTGACAGTGAAAGGTAAAATTGAATTAAGTTAGTCTACAAACCTGAGACAAGTATCTGTATTTATTTCCCAGACATGAGGATCACTTGAGTGCAGTACAGAAAGGAAACTCAGGCAAGAAGCATCAAACTATAGTAACATTGAAATAAATGACATAAAGTTAAGCAAAATCCTTCCTGGCATATTGTACATCTCCTCCAATGTGCCTTTTGATGTTCTGTCTAGAAATGCTCAACATTGAGGTGGAACCAATGAAAATATACTCTGCTCCATACCATTCATTATACAGTAATCAGCAAAGGTCACAGAACAAATTTCTGTGAAATATCATGGGTAATTTTTCCTCTGAGAGAGAATTTTCATTTATCATCATCATTACTCTTCTACTGTCTCACCCATTTTCAACCCATTAATTGATATCCAATGATTTATTGCTGGGTTTATCTTTATCTCTGATTTAATTTCAGTTGTATACAATTGACTTTTTCATGAATGTTAAAAATCCCTAATGGTTTTCTTCTATCTTTGATGGTACTCCAGTCAAGTTTTAGGCTTTGTTGCAGGATAATCCATGTGGCAAGTCAAACACTACATTGAGACAGTCGCAATTGAGTTGGGCTAGACTTGTGCCCAGAATACCTGACACTCACTTATCAAATTTTCTGGGGAAAGTTTGAGTCTGGGGTGACTCCTCACAGTGTTCATTCGATGGTTAGAAGGCTGTCTGGACTTTGAATTCTAAGTGATACTTCCCCAGTACTGCCTTAGCTGGCTCCACCAAACAAAAAGAAATGTTGCATCCTTCAAAAGCAAGTACATGGCAGAGGCAGAAAAAACATGCGAGACAAGAAAGTCCTGACCCAGAGGTTCATCTGTATCTTAATCACCTGTCATATTCTGTCCTATTTGCAGCAGAAATTGTAAGCTATCGATCAGCCTTAGCCATTGCCTATTGACCTGCCAGAAGCCTACCCAACACCCGAGATGATGAATTGGTCATCTTCACCTTGAAGAATGAACAAGAAATAAAAGCTTTCACCATGTCTTTCCACACTAACCTCATAATTATGGATGAATAAAGAAAGATCTCTTATTTTAAATTTAATGAAGTTCACTGTTCATCTTCCTTTTCCATGTAAAGTAAATAATAGAAAATTCTGTGTTTTGTATGCCAAAGGGCAGATGCAGGTTTAGCCAGATAACAAAGAAACCTGAAGATAGATTTAATAAGTTTAGAGGGAAACACATTTGAAAGAGAAACAAATGACATGAACATAATGTATTTTCCAATTCCAGTGTCTGATAATAACAGTTGCATTTATGTCTTGTTGTAACTTCATTTTCCAGTATCATTATTAACCAAGAATTCAAAGTAAAAACCAAACACAGATCTTTCTGTGGACATACTGAACTTGATATTGAAATATCTTCACATCCAAATTTTCTAGACACAAACAAACAATACAAATCTGAAATTCATCATAGCATCATAAATGTCTCTGTATAAACTCAGATTTGTAGTAAATGTAATTTCCAGAAGTTAATGCACTGGGCAGACTGAACTTGGAGGTAAATCCTTCCAGCAGCAGAGTTGGAGCCACAATGGGGATCATTTGCTGCCACCTGCATGCTATATCATTGAGTTTCAGGCTCCCACCCCAGGAAGCTACTGGGACATTACCTCCAACCATGGCCGATTTCTATTTTAATGGTTCACGATATATTTGAAGAAACAATGAGCACTGGCACATCAGCATTGTTGAGTACAATGATGGATCATGCCAATGTATGTGTGAATTGAAATTGAGGAGGCATATATCTCTCTAAAGGTTTGCATCATATTTTGATAAGAGGTAATGGAATTATATAATATTAATCATTGATAATTGATCATGAAACAATGCAATACTGTGCTAACTTTTATCAGCGGTAATAAAGCACTGTCTAGGTTTTCAACAGATTTCACCAAAACCTGTTAGAGTTTATATAATGTATTTAGGATCTCTAATATAGAAACATTGATTGCAATCTTCACAAAACCTGAAAATGTCAGCAATTTCCAGAAAAAGTGACAATGTTTTGAAATGAAGGATAAAGGATATTTATGAGTGAAGGCAAATTGGTTGAATAGCTTGATTTATTCCAGGGCATTTAAGAAGTAAACATGCTCAAAAAATGAAAAATATACAGAAACAAAAGAAAAAGAAATGTCTTGACAAGAAATGACTGTTTCAGAAATATTTTTAAACTGATTAATTGAGCTGCAAACAATTTTTTAAAAATCTGATCAGAGAATGGGAACACCATGTATTCTCCTTCAAAACACATGTCGTTCTGACTTGGACCAATGGATCAGATCTAAGCTCTGCAGCCCTGTCAAATCCAGTCGTAAATGATGGTGAACAATTAAACAACTAACCGCAGGAGGAGACTGCACAAATATCCTCATCCTCATTTGCCCAATACACCAAAAGATAAGACGGAAATATTCACAACAATCAACAGCCTGAAATGCCAAGTGAATAATCCATTTCAACCTCCTCCAGTGATCTCAGCATTACAGATACCAATCTTCAACCAATTCAAGTCACTTCACGTGTTATCACTCCCCGTGATACCATTACCCAACCTGGCGCCATCAACATCCTTGGGGTTACCATTGACTAGAAACTCAACTGGACTCACCACATAAACACAGTGGCTACAAGAGCAGATCAAAGACTAGAAGTACTGCGGTGAGTAGCTCACCTCCTGACTCCCCAAAATCTGTCCTTCATCTATATGACACAAGTCAGGAAACTTAATAGAAAATCCCCACTTGCCTGGATGATTGCAGCTCCAACAAGACTCAAGAAATGACTCCATCCAGGACAAAGCAGCCAGCATGTGGCAGCACATCCACAAGCATCCAATCTGTCTAGCACTAATATTCAGCAGTAGCTGTTTGCACTATCTTCAAGGTGAAATGCAGAAATTCACCCAAGATCCTGAGACAGCACCTTAGAAAATCACAACACTTCCATCCAGAAGGACAAGGGCAGTGGATACATGGAAACACTACAATCTGCAAGATCCCCTCAAAGCCACTCACCATCCTGACTTGGAAAAATAAAGCCGCTCCTTCACTGTTGCCGTATCAATTCCTGGAATTCCCTCCCTAACAGCACTGCGGAGCAACCTACAGAAGCAGACTGCAGCGTTCAAGAAGACAGCTCACCATCTTCTTTTCATGGATGGGTTATAGTTGCTGGCCAGCCAGCAATGCTCACATTCCTCAAGTGAATTTTAAAAAATCAGCAGACTTCCACAGTTACTGGGTAAAATCTTGGAATTTCTCCCTGATAATGGATATAATTACAGAGCATGGACTGCAGCAGTTCAAGGAGCAAGCACATTATTATCACCTCAAGAGTAATTAGGAATGGACAACCAATGACACTAACCAATGCCAATGACACTAACATTCCATGAACAGATAAAATATAGGTATGGAACAACCTCAGTTATCTGAATATCATCTATCCGAATTTTGGATTATACAAACAAGATTTCATGGTCCTGCTTGGGCACACTGTTGCTCACCGAACAGACTGAATCCGGCGCTGCTAGCTGGCCTGAAGGTAACCCCAGCAGTCTAAAGTCCCAGATTCGCTCCCCTGGGAAATCGCTCAAACTGAGTCACAACTCAGCCTGCACCCTGCCTACAATCAAGCACCATCTGCAACCCTCCCGACCTCAAGTGGCTGGCCTCCCGCCATGAAACCCCTGATACTGACCCACCACAGACACATGGCAGAGAGATTGTGAGAGGATGTCCGCGAGGAGTCAGGCTGACAGGGGCCATACTGGCCGAACTGACGAATGCCCGGCCCTCCCAAAGCTGTGGTGGGTTGGGGACCTCGGGAATCGTTTGTCCCTTCTGCACTTCCTCACAACGCAGCTTGCCCACAAACCATCAACCATCGATCGACGCCAGACGCTCCAACTGAGAACATGACCGCCACTGACAGCCCACAAATGCACAGAGACCCTGGTGGGAATGTGCGAATGACATGCTGAAGGGAGTAGGTACCTTGTAGCGATGGGGCATGAAGGGAGCATGATCAGTTATCCGGACAATCAGTTATCCAAACAAAATACTCCCTGCCCATGACGTTCGGACAATCGAGGCTGCCCTGTACACAGATATTATATTGTCTTTGATTCTTACATTTTTCAAATAGTAATATTTTCCTTTCTACAGGGTTTATGGAATACAAACTAGTATGGTCTATGTAGGAAGTAGGGTTTCATGTTACAGTTCTGCATATTGAAACTTCCATGTTTTTAATGGCTGATTGAATGGGTGTTACCAAGCTGCTCGGGAACAGTATGTAATTCTTATAACAGCTTAGATTAATATCCTAAATTATTCCACCAATATTGGACTACAGGGGTACTAATCCTATAAGGAGATTTGGATGCTAATAATTCTTAAAGCTGATTAAGGCCAAATGTAAAATAAATGCAACTGATTTTTCTAGTTCTAGGTTTTCCAAATCCAGGGGATTGCTATTGTTATTTCACTAGTCTGTGTTATTTCTTCATTCTGGCAATCTTTGTGACTTTTCACAATTGGATTGTGGTACAAGTAATATGGTTTCCAGATTGGTTGTGTGGGTATTGAGAGTGTAGGACTGTGTTCTGAATCAATTTGAAACAAACCTTATATATTTTGCAATATCAATGTTTTTGTCTTCTTTTTAAGCACCAGGTGCAATGTTCTGATTTTTGTACATGTTCTGACTTGCCAACCATCTACATCAAAACTAGCGTAACCAATGAATGATGATTCTCCCCCTCCGATAGTGGTTATATCACTCTTGTTCATGATATATATAAAGTACCTAGATAATGAAACTAAATGAAAACTTGCCATGTTCACTGATGTCACTAGAGTGAAGAGAATAGCAGGTATAGTGGTTACAGCTAGAGATGTGCAGAGTAACTTAGATCCATATGAGATTATGTAGCAAAATGGCAAATTAAATGTAAATGGCAAAGTAAATGCAGAGTTGAAAATGTGGAGCACAAGTATTCAACAAACAAAGTAGGATTAGTGGATGCAGTTTTTAGAAAGGGACTTGGTAATCATAGTAGACGTATCATTGTCACAGTTTAGACAATGTGCTAAAGATGAAAGAGAGAGCAAGCTTTTTGCTGAAGGAGTGGAAATCACCTCATTATCAGGCATGTTTTTGCATCTCAAACATGATTAGGCAGGAGTCATAATTTACCCCAAATATTTAACTGGCAGGGAGCAATTAGTTGTAATCTTCGAGTAAAAAATGAGGTCTGCAGATGCTGGAGATCACAGCTGAAAATGTGTTGCTGGTCAAAGCACAGCAGGCCAGGCAGCATCTCAGGAATAGGGAATTCGACGTTTCGAGCATAAGCCCTTCATCAGGAATGAGAGAGAGTAGCCAAGCAGGCTAAGATAAAAGGTAGGGAGGAGGGACTTGGGGGAGGGGCGATGGAGGTGGGATAGGTGGAAGGAGGTCAAGGTGAGGGTGATAGGCCGGAGTGGGGTGGGGGCGGAGAGGTCAGGAAGGAGATTGCAGGTTAGGAGGGCGGTGCTGAGTTGAGGGAACCGACTGAGACAAGGTGGGGGGAGGGGAAATGAGGAAACTGGAGAAATCTGAATTCATACCTTGTGGTTGGAGGGTTCCCAGGCGGAAGATGAGGCGCTCCTCCTCCAGCCGTCGTGTTGTTATGTTCTGCCGGTGGAGGAGTCCAAGGACCTGCATGTCCTCGGTGGAGTGGGAGGGAGAGTTAAAGTGTTGAGCCACGGGGTGGTTGGGTTGGTTGGTCCGGGCGACCCAGAGGTGTTCTCTGAAGCGTTCCGCAAGTAAGCAGCCTGTCTCACCAATATAGAGGAGGCCACATCGGGTGCAGTGGATGCAATAGATGATGTGTGTGGAGGTACAGGTGAACTTGTGGCAGATATGGAAGGATCCCTTGGGGCCTTGGAGGGAAGTGAGTGTGGAGGTGTGGGCGCAAGTTTTACATTTCCTGCGGTTGCAGGGGAAAGTGCCGGGGGTGGAGGTTGGGTTGGTGGGGTGTGTGGATCTGACGAGGGAGTCACGAAGGGAGTGGTCCTTGCGGAACGCTGATAGGGGAGGGGAGGGAAATATATCCTTGGTGGTGGGGTCCGTTTGGAGGTGGCGGAAATGACGGCGGATGATACGTTGTATGCGGAGGTTGGTGGGGTGGTAGGTGAGAACCAGTGGGGTTCTGTCTTGGTGGCGGTTGGAGGAGCGGGGCTCAAGGGCGGAGGAGCAGGAAGTGGAGGAGATGTGGTGGAGGGCATCGTCGATCATGTCTGGGGGGAATCTGCGGTCCTTGAAGAAGGAGGCCATCTGGGCTGTGCGGTGTTGGAACTGGTCCTCCTGGGAGCAGATGCGGCGGAGGCGAAGGAATTGGGAATATGGGATGGAGTTTTTGCAGGGGGCAGGGTGGGAGGAGGTGTAGTCCAGGTAGCTGTGGGAGTCAGTCGGTTTATAGTAGATGTCTGTGTTGAGTCGGTCGCCCGAGATAGAGATGGAAAGGTCTAGGAAGGGGAGGGAGGAGTCTGAGACAGTCCAGGTGAATTTAAGGTCGGGATGGAAGGTGTTAGGCAGGGCATGAGGAGTATTAAGGACAGAGGCAAACCTGCCCCACTGCCAACCCAAGTAAGAGAACGGGTGCCTACATTTTGAAGTACTCTTGGTGGGTGAATATTAAGTACATTTTTACATGCGCTGAGCAGACTGGGAAATCCCTCCAGTGACAGTGTTGGAGCCACATGCCAATCAGTTGCTGCTAGCAGCATACATACTTTATCAGTGCATTTCAGGGTCCCGCCCCAGAAAGCTGTTGGGCTGTTTCCTCCATCCGGTTCTGACAACATGTCATTTTAATGAACCTGTTTCCCCAAAAAATCCTTAATGGTCTTTTCAATGTTTCACTATTTCCTACTTCAGCTTCATAATTCCAATAACTGTAAATTCTTGTGTTCTTCAACAATTATGGTGGGCAGCCAGTAAATTTTCCTGAAGTTCCTTTTCCTCTACCTGAAGATGTAACAACAGCTTCCATATGACTTTATTTAGTGCCTTTCAAGCTTTTCATAATTTCACGAAGACTTTATTTCAATAACTTCAGCTTTGAACTGGTCTGTTAAGCAATCTTTCCACAATTATGGATGTATGGTACAAAATCTGCCAAAAATATATTATTTTGTAATTCCATTTCCTTTGCATGCTCCCTGAATTTAAACAAATCTCGAGCATTCAAAAGTTCATTTTCATTCTTGAAAGTTCAATTAGAGTTATTGTCTTCAAATCTAATCAAATAGCGTGAGAATCTTGAAAATCGTATGGTCTTAAGGAATATAGGCTAATCTAATGCCACAGGCCATTTATGATCAATTAAGATTTCCTGCCACTATCTAATTTGTTACCTGACTTACTTCCTGAATTTAAAAAAATTACTATGTACTGCATTCTGAAATAAGTTTTTATTTTTAAACTGTTTATTGAAGTGTTTGGATTTATCTCTAGAATAGATGTGGAGCTTTCCGTTCTGCCTGTAAGCTCTATCCGCAAGAACTAGAATTATCACTGAGGACTAATGCTAAGTGGAAAATATAACAAAAATCATCAGTATTAAAAGTGGTCTGAGCTGCTTGCCAAACTAAACTTATGAAAAATATCATATCTAATATTTCAGGCAATTAGTTCAACTCAAATTTTGACCTCCAACAAAGTGGTATTTTTGTTCATTTAGTAACTTTATTAAAATCATACTCAAACCTTTATCCAAGTTTGATTATAAACTAAAAAAAAATCAATTTGGTTAAAACCATTTTTTGACAGAACAAATTAAATGTGGATCTTAAATTCAGACCAGCTTGTCTTAAATCCAAGAAGACGCAAATCCATAATCACAAGATTACCTGCATTTCAGTTCATGCCCAGTGGTGTCAGTCTGAGATGTCATAAAGATGCCTGATGCAGTTGACAGTGAGTTAAAGAATAGTGGAAGATTTTACCTGTATCCAGTTCATTCACTTCTCATTTGGAATTTCTTCATGTTAACACAAAATGCAAAAGTAAAAAATGCATTGCTGTCTGTCCCAACACCCAAGCATGATTGCCAGGAAGCTACTCAGATTTGGCACACATTTCCAGTGTTAGCCCACCATATTTCTCTGATCCTTGATGCCCATTAGGCTGAGTTCCAAATTACTTACTTTTTTTGTCTCTCCAGGCTCACTTCCTCTGTCAATTCTTATTCTTTCTTAGGATTTTGCAGTACCCTCATGATTTGCGCACACACACACACACACACACACACACACTCCTGACAATGACTACTGTTAATAATGATTGAGTTTGAGTGTAGCAATATTTTTCTGGTGTGGTTGGCAGCTGAGGTAAGATCATAAGACAAGAAATGAATAGGGAACAACATGACCTCCAGAAGCTGGAAGGCTGTTCTTAATAAACATGTTTTAACAAAATAATATTGACATTGAGAGGCAGGAATCGTTTGACTGCTCAACAGATAATTGAACATTGAGTGAGTAGGACCTCTTTGAAATATTTGCAGCATTCTTCACATTGGGACAACTAAATTGCCTGGTCTGTTGTTGTCCAGGATTGATATCAAAATAGAGATAGTATTGGTGACCTGCTAAATTCAGGTGCATGCAGCTGATTGTGTAGATCAGCTGCAGATTGCTTGGAGCCAGTTGCTTACAAATCGAGAGTTGTGCATACCTTAAAACCTGCCAGCAGAGCTGCTTCCACTTGAGGTGAGATTGTAACTCACTAACATAGAGGTAAAATTGGGCTCTTGATTTGGGCCACCAGAATGCAGAAGCTGAATTAATTAGAAGAATCTTAATGAAACTGGCCTACGTGCACGGGAGGCTCATAGCATTCCTATCCTGCATCTGGGTTTCCTGCCAATTACACAATGTGGGCTTTCTGACAAACCATGCTCTGTCATTGAAGACTGTCGTATAAAGTGGGTCTGAGTGGCTGCAATATAACTTACTGCTGAAATAATCTGAGGACAAGGGAATATAAGAAAGATGCAGGAGGTCTAATCCCCATTGTGCCCAAAACTTGGAGTTAGTTCCTGAAATTATGTTTAATTATATTATTTCATTACTCCATCATATTATTTAATGAAATATTTAATAACCACAAAGGAAGGAGCAGTATCCAATGACTTTCACATGATAGCCATCAGTCTCTGCCTACTTTTTGCATCACTTCGCTGACTGTCACACCTTGCAGTTCCACACATTCCTTGTTCCCCAAGAATCCTGTCAAATCTCTATCTGAATAGGCAACACTTTCAGTCATTGTATGAAGCTGTAAGGATCTGAAGAGGTTAGTGCTGAATAGTGCCTTGATTTAATTGGTTTTATTATTGTCACATGTACCAAGATACAGTGAAATGTATTGTATTATGTGCTAACCAGACAAATCATACCTTACATAAGTACATCAGGATAATAGAACATAATGCAGAGCATAGTGTTACAGCTACAAAAAAGGTGCAGAGACGGGTAAACTCTAATATATGAGAGGTCCATACATAAGTCTGATAACAGCAGGGAAGAAGCTTTTTTAAATCTGTTGGTGCATGACTTCAAACTTTTGCCTCTTCTGCCTGATTGATGAGGGTGAAGAGAGTACAACCAGGATGGAAGGGGTCTTTGATTATGGACTTGGTGGAATAACAGCTTAGGATCTTAAAGGAGTAAGACCTACCATATGTGTCTTTGTCATAGCCTCAGTAACAATGTCTCCTAATACAATGTGGCATGATGCCTGGAAAAGCAACTACTAGCAGCTTATGATTGGATTGAGTATAGTGTCAAGGACCAAAGATCTATTCAGTAGAGTGTGGTGAAGATGGACCATGAAAACAATTTCAGCAGAAGAGAGTTTACCTTTTGTAACAAAATAAGGTTAATAACAAAGCAGTAACAATATACACATTATACTAACTCTGAGGTATATTAACTATTACTAACTAAAGATAGAGAAGACACATGTACCTCTATCAGGAACCCATTCCAGAGTTGAATAGCTACTGCTCCAACAGTAGCTGCCTGACTTCCACTGTGGAAAGCTTCCAACTCAATTCTGTGACTACGATATACCAGATCGGGCATATTAGCTCATAGATAAATCCCTTTTTGTTATCCATTAGCTTCAACAACACCTATCACATCAATACAATAAACTACATCTTGTTTAAGACAAGAGCCACATCTTATTTAACTACCATATGGATTTCCGCTACAATACAAAACAAAGGAAATGCTGTAGATCCCTACCCTGAAAGAGGCTGTTGCAGTAAATCTACCTTTCAATGAGCAGTAGGGCAGAGAGCTCATATAGCACAATAAGCAGTAGTATAGATGGCTTAATTAACAACAATCAAGTCAGTGAACCTTCTCTGAATTGCTTTTAATGCAAGTATATTCCTCAGAAATAAGGAAGGCAAAACTGTAAGCAGTACTCTTGGTGCAGTCTCACCAGTGCCTATACGGTGATAGCTACACTGCCATATTTTTATAATCCATTCCACTTGCAATGAAAGCTAACATTCTATTTTTCTTTTCTAATTACTGCTGTAACTAGATGCAAACTTTATTGTGGTGTGCTGATGAAGATAGCCAGATCTCTCTGCAGCACAAGATTCCTCACATTTTCGCACAGTATACTTCATCTGCCAAATATCCACTCACTCACTTAACCTATTTGTACCTGCTGACAGACTCTGGGTTTTCTTCACAACCTTCTTTCTTTATCTCGCTTTGTATTACGAAGGGAATTGGCTATAACACTCTCAGTTCTTTTCATCTCAATCATTAATGCAGATCATGAGTAGTTGATGCCGCCACATTGACCTTTATGGCCTTCTCCTAAGTATAGACCGCCAACTTGAAAAGGACTCATTTATCCTGGCTCTGCATTCCTTATTAGTTACAATCCATGATAATATATTATCCCCAACCAGAACCCTCCCCTTGCTTAGTGACCTTTTACATGACACTTTAATGGAGGCCTTTTGAAATAAAAATAAAATATATATACAGATTCCCTTTTATCGACTCTGCACATTACATCTTGAAAAAATTCTGATTAATTTGTCAAACATGATTGTCCTTTCATGTGATGATGCTGCATAATTCTATAATGCAGGAAAAGAGAGTGCACAACTTCAGAGAGATCAGAGAATCAGGAAAGGAAACTAAAGCATAACTTCCTGACCATGATGCAAAAGAATACATCTGTCCAGCATGACATAGACTCCTCAGGAGTCATCCATGAAAATGGAACCTGTGGAAAGTAATGGGGAATATATATGCATCTATCAGCATTTCCAGAAGTAGCCAAAGAGAGATAGTGAGAATTTTGCACCTCAGCATTAATGCCATGATGTCCCAGAACTTTGTGTGGATGGCCGCATTCATGCTGAACTAGATGTGGCTGACCACCAAGCATATGTTGGCCTATACAAATGCACTGCACACTCTATCACTTTTTTTAAAAATGAAACAAAATGTTTCCTTGGTAGCTCAATGCCTCACTGACGTATAGCCAAGTATGAGTGCTCTCCAGCTTTTAGCTCACAGAGACGTGCACATAGACTATGAAAGGAAAAATGGAGAAAAGACATATAGCAATGTGGTCTCCTTTCAAAGTGATTTCACTTCTCATTCCTTAACCCAGCTCCCAGACAGAGCCTCAAATACTCCTTCCTACTCTGACACCAGATCTGCCTCTGCATGGTATATATAGTCTGTAGTGATGCTCTCATGGAGTACAAAACTGATCTGATTGATGCATTTTTCTAACCTCAGCACATACCCTCCCCCCCCACTGAAATGATAATCCAACCCAACAGATCCAGAGTTCCTTCATTTAAATAAAGTCAATGGCGCAATTCTT
This sequence comes from Hemiscyllium ocellatum, assembly GCF_020745735.1. NCBI lineage: Eukaryota > Metazoa > Chordata > Chondrichthyes > Orectolobiformes > Hemiscylliidae > Hemiscyllium > Hemiscyllium ocellatum. The sequence continues at coordinate 78,360,187 of NC_083409.1, forward strand.
CATCAACCTCTTAAAACACTGCCCGTGTCAAGGGGATTAAGGGTTACAAGGAGAAAGCAGGAGAATGGGATTGAGAAATTTATCAGCCATGATTGAATGGCAGAGCAGATTCGATGGGCTGAATGGCCTAATTTCTGATCCTATCTCTTATGGCTTTATGATCTTATCTACAGGTCTTTACATGAAGTGTGACACCAGTCAGGACAAATCAATCAGCTTAATTGCCACCCTATCCCCTACCTTTAGCATTCACTTCTTTCTCCACTGACCCACAATGGCAGCATTGTGTACCATCTACAAGATGCATTGCAGCAACTCTCCAAGGTTCCTTTGATATAATTTTCCAAAACCCTGACCTCCAACACCCAGAAAGACATGGGCAGCAGACAAATGGAGCACCATCAAGTCACACGCCATCCTAATTGGAACTATATTTACAAAATCTTAGAACTCCCTTCCTGATAGAACTGTGTGTTACCTCACCTCAAGGACAGTAGCAGCTCAAGAAGACATCTCACCACCACCTTCTTTCGAGCAATTTGGAATGGGCAATAAATGCTTGCCAAGCCAGTAACACTCACATCCCTTTGAACAAATGAAAAACTACATGCCTAATAGACGCGATGAAAAAGCATCGTTTTCAAAATTGGGGGAATGGTTAATGGAAATGTATTCATGACTTTGTAAGGTTTTTGCTATAAAATAAGGCAATAAAGAACTTTTCTTAAAAGCTTTCAATGGTGGAATGAAGTATTTTAACAGTGATGTTTCCATATGGCAATGACATTGTACAATTATGGGTGAGTGGTGGCAATTATGACATCACCTTTGGAACTGTTTCTAAACCTAAGTTCACATTATAGCTCTTTTTCAAGCCACTTATTTTATTGTTTATAAAGAGCTCTCAACTCATAGCATATGTTCAAGTTACAACTTTCTCTTATATTGGTGCATGGTGTACACCAAACTGAAGCAATTTTAGTTGAAGCTGCCACAGATGTAGTCAATTATTGATCCCTTTGCACAATGCTAGAATGCTTAATGGAAAATATTCAGAGAAGTTGTGCAATTTTCTTTGTTTCTGGCAAAATAAGTCATGTTAAACGAGTATAGTACAGTTGTTCATCAACTGCACAAAGCAGCATTATTGAAACATCTTCTCTCTGACTTGCCCCAAATCAAACTATTGACTCTTAGCCAGACCTCACAATAGGAATGAAAATTAATCCCTTCTACTGGTGGTTGTATCTACAGCAGCACCAGAAGCATAAAACTGCTAAAATGTGATCAACCCTGGAAAAATTGCAGGTGTGAGACAGTGTGATGAGCCTTGGTTTAATAGGAATACATGGAACAAGAGTGATACTAATTAAAAACAATAAGCGAAGGAAGTTCAGAAATTAATAAACAAACAGTGACAAAAAGAAGGTTTGTCCAAAAAGATAACTCTCACTTTAATTATCAGACAAATACCTATATATATTGTGGAGGAAATTCACATTCAACAACTCCTGAGAAATTCCAAAGTTCTTCCATTTTCCCTTGGATTTACTAATCATGGTGAGACATTAGAGGCAGCTTATGGAAAATATTTGTGCCTTGCTTGGATTTTAGGTCTTGAAAGGCATGATAAAGTTTTGTGAGATTAATTGATTGAAATTCCATAACTAAATGCTATTGCGAAACTGCATGCAATTCTGGTCTCCTTCCTCTCGGAAAGATGTTGTGAAACTTGAAAGGGTTCAGAAAAGATTTACAAGGATGTTGCCAGGGTTGGAGGAGTTGAGCTGTAGGGAGAGGCTGAACAGGCTTGGGCTGTTTTCCCTGGAGCGTCGGAGGCTGAGGGGTGACCTTATAGAGGTTTACAAAATTATGAGGGGTATGGATTGGGTAAACAGGCAAAGTCTTTTACCTGGGGTCGGGGAGTCCAGAGCTACAGGGCATAAGTTTAGGGTGAGAGGGGAAAGATATAAAAGAGACCTAAGGAGCAACCTTTTCACGCAGAGGGTGGCACGTGTATGGAATGAGCTGCCAGAGGATGTGGTGGAGGCTGGTACAATTTCAACAGTTAAGAAACATTTGGATGGGCATATGATTAGAAAGGGTTTGGAGGAATGTGGGCCGGGTGCTGGCAGCTAGGACTAGATTGGGTTGGGATATCTGGTCGGCATGGATGGGTTGGACCGAAGGGTCTGTTTCCATGCTGTACATCTCTATGACTTGATGATTCTATTAATTAACAAGGTTGTCACATACATCACAATCCAGCAAGGTGGCAATTTGTAAATGGAACAGTTTTACCAAGAGCTCAACAGCTACTACAGAAGAACTTGAAAAGTCTATATTTTTAAAGAAATAAAATTAAAACATGCAATACCAGGTGGGAATTTTCTTTACACTTTTGGAACTTCCCCCTAGACCATAGTTTGCTTCAAATGTCATTTAACTTCAGTCTAGTTGCACAGTTAACCATTATTTACTGAAACATGATTTTTTGAAATTACTGTTCGTGAACCCCTACAACGTGGAGTGACCATGAAAATTGGTGGAATCTAAATAATCTGAACCATACTTCCAGCATTGTTATAGAATCTGTCCTGGAATAGCCAGACTCACACTGCTGTTGCTCCACAGTGAATGTATGATGAACCAGCTGTCTTTTGAGAAACAAAGCTGCTGGCTAACTGGCAGAGGTTCAATCTGATTGACAATGAAGTTCCAGATTCCAGATATGTAATGCATGCTCAAAATACGATGTACAGAATAAGATAGTTTCCATGGACCATGCTTATGTTTCTGTTTAATCTACTGGCATTGGTCTTCTAAAATGGTTTACATCCTGAAATGTTTAGAAATGGGTATTCATGCTTAATTTTCCAAACAAATGACAAATACAAAACAAGGGGCAGAATCTTAAAGGAGTCTGAGTGATGTGGGCTATGATGAGATACATGGCCAAATGTGAAGTCCAGCAAGGCCCACCTGGACATTGGGAGCATCTTGTGCCAACTTTTATGCTTCTCACAAACTACATGATCAATTCTTCATGAGGCAGCAACCATTAACGGCAATTATTGCTTGTTAAAACACCTAGCTGATGGCCAAATTTGCCTCATTAATATTCAGCTTTCCATCTTATCAAATGAACCAAAAAAACTAGACATTGAGAAAACCTGACATGGAAACCAAAGTGGGTACACGGCAGATTTAGCTCACTGCCTGTTCCAAGCAACCTTCATGTTGCATATGACCAAACTACATTGTAGGGCAGGACCCATGGACACCATCACATGCACCCCTTGTCCATAGGCATTGATATTCAGCATCTGCCAACCCCTCCCTACCATCATGGCAGTGAACCCTGGAAACACAGATTTACATTGCAGGAAACACTGGTACTTTGCAATGAAAGGCTGCCACAGAAACAGGTGGCCAACTCATGGATTAGACCAGGCAGCATCTCAGGCCTGGTACCTTGCCTGCTTAGTGCTTGCTCACTTAGCACCTATCAATACGCTTGCAGAATCTGTGCCTTACCATGCCAATCACTGCAATCACAGACCAGGTACCTTCTTTGCCAGTGAGCAGCAGTTCTCAGTCATGAGGGCATATATTTTACTGTACAGCAGTATGCTATGTCAACCTCACATCTGCATGATGTGCCAGCAGCTTACACAGCAAACACACCGTATGTGCAGTAAACAAGCTTGATTCAAAGTTTTCAGGGAGTAGTCCTCACTAAAGTCTATGAGGTACCTGTCAATCAGGGGATACAGCACAGTAAGTTAAAGGAAACTTCCCATGCCCATCCAGTGACTTGGCTACTGTTCAGGATGTTAAGGGAATCTGTTCAGGATGTTAATGGTGAGGCTATCCATGCCTCTGCAGTCCAGGTCAGTCCTGCAGCTCTACAGTGGCCATTTTGGGGCTAGTATTCCCACAATTGGGGAAATGTACAGCCACCAGCAGGAGGCCTGGGACATCTCATCTGGGGCTGTCTGGATAGATCCTTCAAGGGAATGGGACATGGTTGATCCATCAGGTCCATCCACAGAAAAAGGGGAAAGAGGGTTGAAGTGGGATAGCAGGTGGTAAGTGTTGCAATATCTGACAGTCTGCAAGTTCATAGATAAAGGATTTAATGCCTGTTTGATGACCCTTTGGAATGACGACTTTCCCTGAGACAGATGTATTCAGGAAAGAAACTGCTCTATGTCTGACCAAATTTGGCTCGCTGTGCCTGAGTGTTTGAGGTGTACGGATTATGAAGCTGGAGCCAGCCAAGGACATTTCCAGACTCCACATTAAAAGTATACTTCTAACGTCTTTGTCTTTCCAAAGACCTCACAAACATTTGTCTCTTTTCTGTCTTAATTGCAGCATTTATATCCCTAAAGAATCTCAATAACTCTCTGAGGAGTGCTAAAGATTATCATTACAGGAACTTCATGGTTCTCTATCATTCCCTCATTACTGCTTATGTTTTGCCACTTTCCCACTATTTCATTGGCAGGTAGTAAATACAGAAGGAGAATCAAATTGCTTGTGATAGCTTAAAAATAAAAACTTGCACTTTCTCCAAGACTAACATCAGTCACCTTGGTAAGCAAACTTACAACTATTTCCCTCCCCAAATCCAGCACCTACAACCAGAAAGAAAATCACATATTCATACATAGTTACAAGGTATTAAAGTTCAATAAATGCAAAACAAAGGAAGATCATCTTTTTTTTACTGTGTTAGAGAGCAATTAAATAGGCTTGTACCGAAATGAACTCTCGTAAATCAAGAAGATATCAAATAAAAACAGAGTGCTGAAGAAACTCAACAGGGTTGGTAACATCTGTGAAGGGAAAAACAGAGTTAATGTTTTGAATCCTGTATAACACAGAACACTTAGAACACTTTTTAGTATATCAGCCCCATTTACTGGTTCAATAGGCAAATGCTGTCAGCGTAAAGAAACACTGTGAGTCTGGAAATTATTGCCTGTTACTGTAGTGTCATTATAACACATCATATGATATTCTGGCTATTATTTTGGGAGAGGAGTTAACTATTTAAAATAAATGGGTTAATCACAGCAACAAAGTATCAGATAGAAGAATGTTATATAAATGCATAAAGCATTTGCACATATATATCACCAATGATGCTCGGGTCTGACTTGACCAATGCAAATGGCTAAGTAATAAAATAAACTTATGAGCTGTAGCTTAGAAGAGATTTACATTTTCTCAGCTTTGCTTGTACAGTACAAATAAAACAGAAAAAATTGTAAACTAAGCTTCTATGTCAAAAAAGGATCAAGCTGAACTAAATTTGGGTTTAATTTATTGAAATATTTTTCTCACAGCCTATAGTTATATTTTTACAAATGGTTTAATAACCAGCAAGTGAAATTTTCCAACCACGTCCTGGCAGAAGTGGGCTTAAATCACCAACCCTGTCAGTAGGTCATCCCTGCACCACATTTGTATAGCTTTTTCAGAATTTATTGTCGCATTGAGGTGATAGAAAAGTTCAATTTCAAGAATCATTTTTGATTTAAACCATTGCTTCTGCAAAGCGGATTTCCAAGTAAAAGCTCAGTTCTCTTTCCCTATTAAGACAGAGATGAAATCTTCAGACTCTCTGTTCTGGAGATAGTTGAACATTTACGTCTGCCCTCACTGAAAGCACACCAGATACTCAGTTCCAACCTGAACTCATCACAGATACTATCAATTCACAACAGCATCATCCTATATTCTCTGGCCAAGGACATGACTATCCTTCTTAGATTGGGACGTTGATGTTAGGAACCTGGCCTAACCTGGCCTGACCCATGACCAAGTTGATTTTAGACCCAAAATACTAAGGAAAAGGTTCTGGGGAAGTTGAAAGGTCTGAAGGTGGGCACATCACCTGTACAATTTGGACTACATCCCACAATTCTGAAGGATATAGCTGAGGAGCTTGTGGAGGCATTGGTAGCAATTGTTCTGGAATCACTGGAGTCAGGGAGGGTCACAGAGGACTGGAAAGTCAGTATTACAATACCCCTGTTTAAGAAGAGAGGGAGGTAGCAGACAGGAAACTATAAGCTGATTAGCCTGACTTTGGTCAGTGGTAAGATTTTTAATCCATTTTAAGGATGAGATCATGGAAATCTTGCAAGTGCATCGTAAAATGGGGCTGAGTCAGCATGGCTTCATCAAGGGGAGCTCATACCTGACAAATCTGTTAGAAATCTTTTAGGAGGAAATGAACCAGTTAGACAAAGGCGAGCCAGTGGACTTGATTTATTTGGACTTCCAGAAGGCCTTTAATGAGGTGTCATATAGGAGGCTGCTAACTAAGATAAGAGCCCATGGTGTTAGGGGCAAGGTATTGCCATGGATAGAAGATTGGCTGACTGGCAGAAGGCAGTGAATAGGCATAAAGGATTGCAGCCAGTGATCAACAGAGTTCCACAGGGGTCAGTGCTGGGACCACAACCATTTACATTATACATTAAGAATCTGGAAGAAGGAACTGACAGCATTATTGCTAAGTTTGCACATGACACAAAGATAGGGGGAGGGGCAGGTAGTGTTGAGGAGGTGGCAGAAGGACTTACACATGTTAGAAGCATAGGCAAAGAAGTGGCAGATGGGCTACAATGTGGGAAAGTGTGAGGTTATGCACTATTTTCAAAATGGGGAAAGACCTCAGAAATCTGAAACACAAAGGGACTTGGGAGTCCTAGTGCAGGATTTTTTTAAGATTAACAATTGGGTTCAGTTGGCAGTATGAAGGCAAATGCAAGGCTAGCATTGATTTCAAGAGGGCTAGAATACAAGAGCAGCAATGTACTACTGTGGCTATGTGAGGGTCTGGTCAGACTGCTTTTGGAATATTGTGAACAGTTTTGGGCCCTGTATCTAAGGAAGGTTGTGCTAAATTTCCAGGTGCTCCAGAGCAGGCCTACAGGCATGACCCAGGAGATGGAAAGCTTGTTATATGTGGAGTGATTGAGGACTCTGGGTCTGTACTTGATGGAGTTTAGAAGGATGAGGAGAGATCTCATTGAACTTTACAGAATACTGAGAGGCCTGAGGATGGAGTGGATGTGAAAATGTTTCCATCATTAGGAGAGATTAGGATGTGAGGGCACAGCCTCATACTGAAGAGATGACCCTTTAGAACTGAGATGAGGAGGAATTCCGTCATCCAAAGATTGGCGAATCTGTGGAACTCATTACCGCTGAGGGCTGTGAAGACCAAGTCATTGAGTGCATTTAAGACTGAGAACGATGGATTCTTGATATGAGGATCAAGGGTTATGGAGAGAAGACAGGAGAGTGGTGCTGAAAAACATGACAGCTGTGATCAAATGGCAGAGTAGGCTGGATGGGCCAAATGGCCTAATTCTGCTCCTATGTCTTATGGTCTTATGATCTAATAAAATATTGGCAGCTAAGGCTGCTAATTGGCTGGAAGTTGAGATGACCTTCAATTGGGCAGTTAGCACAGGGTGGAGGCAGGCATCGCAATCAGCTAGCACAAATTAAAGCTCAAATGGCACCCCTATTGTAGTTGCAGAGATGGCAAAGAAAGTGCAAAGCTGAAAATGTGTTGCTGGTTAAAGCGCAGCAGGTCAGGCAGCATCCAAGGAACAGGATATTCAACGTTTCGGGCACAAGCCCTTCATCAGGAATGTCCGAAACGTCGAATTTCCTGTTCCTTGGATGCTGCCTGACCTGCTGTGCTTTAACCAGCAACACATTTTCATCTCTGATCTCCAGCATCTGCAGACCTCACTTTTTACTCAAAGAAAGTGCAAAGCACCAAGTCTGGTGCCAATGCCAATGCAGCCCGCTGTTTTTCAGTTACGTAAAGAGGAGGTGGGAAAAAGCAACACACTATCAAAGGAGATCAGCCAAGCAGCTAGACAGAGCAGGCATGGCTCTAGATGGCTCAGGTCCTGAGCCAATGCAGCATTTGAGGAGTTCTAGTGACCTACTCAGATCTGGCTGGTAAGTGAAATGCCACATTCAGTTGTGAGGTCTCCAGATCTATGGTCAATAATATACACATGAGCTGAACTGCTGAGGGTGCACTCTGCTCCTGCACATCAGAGAATTGTGAGCCCAAGTGCATTACAGAACCCCAATGCCAGTATGGCAGAGGCAACATCTGAAGATTCACATCCCATGTGATTGTACCATGAGAAATGGCGAAGGAAGGTAGAACTGTGTTAAGTCCCTCTCTCTTAATTTTATAGTAGGGAAGAGTGGGTAATGCAAGAGATAGGGCTTTCTCAGGTGTTGTATTTCCCAGCCTGTCTCCGTGGGGGAGGCGGCCCTTGAAATGGCTATGGAGTAGTCATTGTGGGGATGGAGTCCATTCAAAGCAGGGTGAAATAGTTAATGACTAAAATTAGTTTGTTCTTCTCATAGAAGGGAAGGTTGAGAAAAACTTGATAGAGGTCTTCAAAATCATGAGGTGCCTACACAGAAGAAGATATTGCTTCTAATGACAGAAAGATCAAAAACCCGTGGACACACAATCATTATGATTAGTTAACGAAGTAGTGGTGCAATAAGAAAAAACATTTATTTTATGCAATAGGTGATTACGATCTGAAATGCACTATCTGAAAAAGTGGTGAAGGCTGATGACTTTCAAAAGAGAAGTAAACATGCTTTTGAAGAGAGGCTATGGCTCTGGGGAATAGCACTAGAGTGGGCCCAGCAAAATTGCACTTGCTTGAGCTCAGCAGACTAAATAGTCTCTTTCCATGCTATAAGCATTTTGGGATTCCATAATTCTACTCTCCAGTCTTAATGAGAAACACAATGGAAACCCCATGAGTAAGCCCTAAGCGCACTGGCCTGCTAATAAGAGTCAGACTGTGCAGTTTCAAGACCGCCCCGCTTTGCGAGCTTATTCCTGGCAAATGTACAATCTCTGAGAACAAGATGGATGAACTCAGACCACGGCTCAGCTTCCAACATGAACTGCTGGACTGCTGCGCACTCTGCTTCACAGAAACCTGCCTCAATCCATCCATTCCCAACTGCGCACTTCAGACTGATGGTTTTTCTATCCATTGTACGGGCCGTACAGCATCCTCGGGTAAGACAAAGGGTGGAGGGGTTTACTTGTTAATCAACAACTTGTGGTGCATGGACAATGCAACCCTGGGCAGCCATTGCTCCCAAACCTTAAATTCCTCACTATCAAATGCCATCCCTTCTATTTCTCATGGGAATTTACTGCTGCTATACTAACTGCTGTGTACATACTGCCACAAGCAAAGGTTGAGGAAGCTCTACCACCAACACCCTGGAGACAGAACACCCAAGGCCCTTTTTATTGCAACTGGTGATTTCAATCAAGCCAATCTAAGGAAGGTGTTACCCAAGTCCACCAGAACATTACCTACCCCACCATGGGCCCGAACATTTTAGACCACTGCTACACCACTGGGAAGGCTGCCTACTGCTCCATCCCCCGCCCTCATTTCAGGAACTCTGACCACAATGCCATGCTTCTTCTCCCGGCTTACAGGCAAAAGTTCGAGCAGGAGATTTCCCTCGAGAATACAGGTCCAGTGCTGATCAGAGGAGGCAGAGGATTAACTCCAGTGCTGTCTGGAATCAGCTCATTGAGACATGTTCAAACAGTCCACAGGTACCTTGGATGAGTACACCACCACAGTCACAGACTTTATCAGCAAGTGTAGGGAGGACTGCATACCAAGAAGTCAATCCAGGTGTTCCCCAACAGGAAACCCTGAATGAATCAGGACATACAGAACCTGCTAAAACCAGGCGTGAGGCTTTCAGATCAGGAGATCTACTCAAATATAAGGAATCCAAGTATGACCTTCGCAGGACCATTAAGACAGCTAAGGACCAATACTGATCCAAACTAGAGAACCAGCTAGATATGCCCAAGGCAAGGACTGAATGACATCACAGTCTCTAATAAGAGACAGTGTAAGACAGCAGACAATGACACACTCCTCCCTGATCGTCTCAATGCCTTCTATGTACGCTTTGAGCAGAATTTCAGTGGAGAGGTAACACCTATTCCGACAAGTCCTGATGAACCTATCCCAACAGTCACTGCATCAGATGTTAGATCAGTTTTCCTTCATGTGAATCCAAGGAAAGCGATGGGACCAGACGGAGTACCAGGCTGCACACTCAGAGCATGCGCAAATCAACTGGCAGTGGTCTTCTTGGACATCTTCAACGTCTCCCTGCAGCAGGCCACTGTCCCTGCCTATTTCAAGAGAGTCAACATCATCCCTGTGCCTATGAAGGTTCATGCAGCATGTCTCAATGACTACAGCCCAGTGGCCCTAACTTCGATGGTCATGAAGTGTTTGGTCATGGCACCCTTGACCCACTCCAATTCACCTATCAGACCAACAGATCCACATCAGATGCCATATCGCTTGCCCTTTACTCCTCCCTAGAACATCATAACACCAAGAACAGTTACATAAGAATCGTACTCATTTACTACAATTCAGCCTTCAACACTATTATCCCTTTGAGACTGATTACTAAACTTAGTGATCCCGCACTATGCCCCACTCTCTGCAACTGGATCCGTAATTTCCTGACCTACAGGCCACAATCAGTGAATATTGGGGACAATATTTCATCCTCACTAACACTCAACACTGGAGCTCCCCCAAGGATACGTACTCAGCCCCCTACTGTACTCACTGTATACCCGTGACTGCGTCACCAAATACCAGACTAATGCCATTTACAAGTTCGCTGATGACACCACCATAGTCAGTCAAATCCCAGATTGCGATGAAACAGACCAAAGACGGGAGATGGAAGACCTGGAAAACGATGCACTGAGAACAACCTAGCTCTCAATGTCAGCAAAACCAAGGAATTCATTATTGACTTTCGGTGGAATGTTACTCATGCTCCCCTACACATAAACTGCACAGAGGTGGAACGAGTGGAGAGTGTCAAGCTCCTGGGAGTGGTCATCAACAACAAGCTTTCTTAGACTCTTCATGTGGATGCACTGGTTACAAAGGCCCAACAAAGTCTCTTCTTCCTCAGGCAGCTGAGAAAATTTGGCATGGCAGCGAATACCCTTGCCAACTTTTATAGCTGTGTCATCGAGAGCATTCTGTCTGGTATGGCAACTGTACCATTCAAGATCGGAGACGGTTACAGAGAGTGGGTGAACTCGGCCTGGACAATCACAAAGGCCAACCTCCCATCTATAGAATCCATCTACCAGGCCTGCTGTCAAGGAAAGGCCGCCAGCATTCTTAAAGAATCATTCCACCCTGACAATGTTTTTCTACAACATCTACCATCATGAAGAAGGTACAGAAGCCTGAATATATGCACCAGCCGGTTTCGAAATTCCTTCTACCCTACTGTTGTTAGAATGGACTCACAAACTCTTAGCATTCACCTGCACCTGTGTATTTGTTTTGCTACTGTTTATCTATTATTTACTATCTAGGCTATTTAACTCTGTGATCGGCCTGTATTGCTCGCAAGGCAAAGCTTTTCACTGTGCCTCAGTACATGTGACAATCAATTCAATTCAATTCAATTCAATTCAATTAAGGTACCGGTTTTGTAAGAGTTACTGTTGAAGGTTCATTAAGCTACAGTCTAATGATGTCACACAGTCTTTGAGTAGGCAACAGCAGTCAAGCGTGAGGTCCAGCAATGGAGACAGTTGTGTCATTTCTTGCTCCTGCCAGTCTTTGTAATTATGCCAAACAAGTCACTGTAACTTGTAGCCATTGCATTCATGGAGTAAATGATATCTTGCTGTGTAAGACAAGTGCCTCTTCTTATTAAGACTGAATAGTGATTAATTTTCTACCACTGTTAATTGGATAGACTCTTAGGCTCAATTTAGAAAGGGGTGCTGGGTCCTTGTGGTGCAATAGCAGTGTCCCTACCTCTGAGTAGTTGTAACTACATTTGGACCGGTTGGTAACAAAGTATCTCAACAGGAATGTACAATTAGCTGAACTATTAAAGTCAATCAGGGTGAAGCTTCAGTGGCAATCTACTAAAATGGACACTTGACTTCCTGAGAGAATGAAAATACCAGAAAGGAGGATTGTACTTTTATGGTTCAGTGATAGTGTCCCCTTCCTCTAGGTCAGAAGTCCTGGCTCCAGAGTTGTATCATAACGTATCTGAAGAGGTAGAAAGGAAATTCGGTGGCAACACTCATCCCCAGCCCCAAGCCAATTGTGATGTCTACTGCAATAGATGGCAATTGTGAATTATAAGATAGCTAAAGATCAATTTTAAACCATTCTATTGTCCAAAACTTTGAAATCCATTTCACCCAGCCAAAAGTTGTAATTTAACTTTCTGTGGCATGTGCATTTACTTAAATGTAACATATACCATGAATGTATACCTTGTTGCTGCTTCATGTTTGGGTTAGCAGCATTGCAGACATCCTTGGACAAGTCTTTATTCTGCATTACATCAACTTTTCAGGCACTATTTGGGAATGGATGGAGGAATATCAACCTTTTAGTTTTTTGCTGTGCTAGCAGTGTCTGAGTTAATCTAAGATAATCTGAAATGATTTCATGTTGGAACTTTATACACATCAAAGGCAGGTAACCTTTGTCCCGGCTATCCAGTTTGGAAGTTACAGCTAGTGCACTTGTAAATTCTTCTTTAATTGCCAGTGTTATTGAATGTTGACTTCTGGGAGTCTGGGATTCATCAAATAGCTCCTCAAACTTGTTACTAACTTCACTGAAGAAATAAGAGAGTCGCAATTGTAGAGTCAGAAGAACTTTGTCTGTAATTGTGCTGCTGGTATAAGATAGTCGAATTCAATAATGTGAACTAAGGAAGGATGACTGTCATGTATTAGTCTCCTTGAATCAGTGGCACTGTGATGTAGCGTTGTAATGTGCTCTCTAGTATTTTCAAACATTTATCTAGATGTACTGTAAAAGATTTTTCATGTCATTTGCATTAACAAGCAAAAAAAATTGCATTTATATAATATCTCTCATTACCTCAGGGAATCCCAAATAGCATCAAAATGATGAAGAACTTGTTTGAAATCACTGTTGTGATGTAGTAAATTTAGCAGCCAAGTTAAATGCAGCAAGTATCACAAGCAGCAAAGTGATGACTGATTCTTTTGTTAAATTACAGTACAAAAGGATTGGGTATTCACTGCCTGGGGATGTGGTATGTGACTTGATCCCATTTCAAATGTTCCATATGAACTCACGGTTGGAGGATTTGGTGAAAGCATTGTCTATGTGCTGTGTTCACCTCTCATACAAACAGAAAGAGAGCATTCGGCCCTTCAATTTGGCCCTGCTTTGCCACTCAATAAGATCATGGCTGATCTGAATCAAACCAGAACACTACATCCCTGCATATCCCCAATTAGCATTCATGCCCTTGGTAATCAAGCATCTATCTACCTCTGCCTTAAAAATATTTAACTATTCTATATCCACTGCTTTTTGACAAAGAGGATTCAAAAGACTCACAGCCCCCTGAAAGAAAAATGTTTCCTCATCTCTGTTTTAAATGAGTGTCCCCCTTTTTACAACAATGACACTTAGTTCAAGACTCCCTTTACAGACCTGGCTCTGTTCTCCTCAAATATTGAGAAAGCTTGATGATATAGATTTCTACATTTGAATGTACCAAGGATATGTTTTCCCATATTGTGGGGCCCAACTTAATAAGTTTTGAGACTGGTTCCCTTTACATCTTTGCATCTGAGTTGGGATCATATATAATATGTGCTTCTATGTTCAGTTGACTAATGGAATATTATCTTTGGTATCTGAGAATGCTTAATACAAATCACATTGTTGATCCAGCAAAGCTGAGCACTGATGAGAATGGTCTTGACACTAATTATGGACCAACTTGGAAAAATTTCAGTTCTATGAATTTAGCCCTGCCACTTGATTTTGCAGATAGACCTTAAAGACAGATGATGGAATGTAATTTGTTCTTTACGTGGAATCAGTAGGTTGTCCATGCCTTATGGTACAAAAAAGTGATGTGAGAGCCACTGTCTGATAAATGCTGATCTTTGCTTTGATACAAACTTGTTGGTCTTTCCAAGCCAGTGCTTGTGCCTGTTGATTGCTTGGTTTGCTATTGTTAGGCGATAGGCGATTTAATTTTCTAATATGATGATTTTGAAGAGGATACTCCCAAGATTGAAGAACTTTTGAACAGGGTGAGGGGTGCACTGTTGATTGTGTCTATAGCATCTTGGAATTTGTGGCTAGAAATAGTTCATTACAATATTTATCCCTTTCTAAGACTTATTCAATGTCCAAAGCAACAGTAATGAAATAATCTATTTCAAACCAACCCAACCACCTCGTGGCTCAACACTTTAACTCCCCCTCCCACTCCAAGGATATGCAGGTCCTTGGACTCCTCCATCGCCAGAACATAACAACACAACGGTTGGAGGAAGAGCGCCTCATCTTCCGCATAGGAACCCTCCAACCACAAGGGATGAACTCAGATTTCTCCAGTTTCCTCATTTCCCCTCCCCCCACCTTGTCTCAGTCGATTCCCTCGAACTCAGCACCGCCCTCCCAACCTGCAATCTTCTTCCTGACCTCTCCTCCCCCACCCCACTCCGGTCTATCACCCTCACCTTGACCTCCTTCCACCTATCACATCTCTAATGCCCCTCCCCCAAGTCCCTCCTCCCTACCTTTTATCTTAGCCTGCTAGACACACTTTCCTCATTCCTGATGAAGGGCTTATGCCCGAAACGTCGAATTTCCTGTTCCTTGGATGCTGCCTGACCTGCTGTGCTTTTCCAGCAACACATTTTCAGCTCTGATCTCCAGCATCTGCAGACCTCACTTTTTCCTCGATGATGTGGAGATGCCAGGGTTAGATCGGGGTGGACAAAGTCAAAAATCATGCAACACCAGGTTGTAGTCCAACAGTTTATTTAGAAGTATTAGCTTTGAGAGCACTGATCCTTCATCAGGTAACTAGTTGTGTGATTTTTAAATATTTCAATGATGTTAGTTGAAGGATAAGCGATGTTCAGGTCACCAGAATGAGCAAGAGCATGGAAACAGACCCTTCAGTTTAACTAGTCCATACTGACAAGCTAAACTAGTCTCACCTGAGTGTGTTTGACGAATATCCCTCCAAACCTTTCCTATTCATGTTCTTATCCAAATGTCTTTTGAACGTTGTAACGGTACATCAACTTCTTCCTATGGCAGTTCATTCCATACAATAACCACTCTCTGTGTAAAATACATTGTTCCTCATGTCCTTTTTATATCTATGTTATATAGCTAAAATGATCAGTTTTGGGAAGTATCTGTGGCCATCAACATGATGGTTCCCTATGTTTATAATAAGTACTAGGAAATTATTCATTGTGATTTACTTAAATCAGAAAGCACTTTCCTCTATATACATAGCTGGAATAATGAAAAAATGTCCTTTCTTTTTGAGTCACAGAGCAACACTATTTTTTGTGCCTTCTTTTGAAAATTTCAGAAGGCGTGTAGTTGGAAATGGAACAGAAAAAGATGGTCAGAGTTACCATTACCCCACTGCTCTGATCTCCATTTCCTTACTCTGATCCACCACCAGATTTGCTCCTTTAACTCTTTTCACCTTTATGTTCGTTATAAACAAATGAACTTTGGTTATAGCAAGGTCAAAGGGACTGGAAATTCCTGTACCACCACACCACATTAAAGAGAAATGTTCTGACTGTAGACTCCAGGGTGAGCCACAAACAAATTCTTGCTTTAACAGGGAAGCATATGGCAGGTAACTCAGAATTGGCATAAAGTTTTCACATCAGATGTTGCAAAGTTGAACATCAGTATGTTCTGATCAATGAGGAATAAAAACAGTTTTGTGTGCATTTCGTTGGCTGTAAAGTGCTTTCACATAAGGTACAATGTAAATGTGATTTTTTTTCATTATTTAATGTAAATAATACGTTTCTTATATTCAAGG
The DNA here is from genome assembly GCF_020745735.1 of Hemiscyllium ocellatum. NCBI lineage: Eukaryota > Metazoa > Chordata > Chondrichthyes > Orectolobiformes > Hemiscylliidae > Hemiscyllium > Hemiscyllium ocellatum. The sequence continues at coordinate 78,376,183 of NC_083409.1, forward strand.
CTTTCTCATTAGAACACTTAGAAGTCTGCTTCCTTAAAGAAGCTGAATATATTTGGTATGGCATTTGTGATTACGGAAGCCAATACATACATAAAGACTTCTGTGTTATGGCCACCAAATCACATTATTATTTAACTAGACATTGGCTGATAAATATTTACTTCAACTCATGATATTTGAGCAATGTGATTCATTTATGGAGGTGGCCAGCAATGCAGAAACCAAGAGATACAACAAATGTCAAAACCCATAAAATCAATTTTGTTTACTTCAAATTGCAGGGAATGTAGCAAGCTAGACTAACCTTATATATTTCACAGACAACAGAGGACATACATTGTAAAATAAGCACACTTGGCTAAACTGAGTTTTGCAAGGAAACTGGCCTCCATATTAAGTAGAGCGTGCAAATTCATAAGGAATAGCAAAGAATAAAGGAGTTCCTATATTAAAAAGTCCTTTCAAAAATATTATTCTGCATAAACTTCACTGTGATAGTTAAATTTTTCTCAGTGACATCAGAAACTAGGAAACAATTGACTCTATTGGTCCTTTGAGCAAAACAACAAATTATGTGAGGATCAGAATTTCATCAAACTGCTAATTAAATGCTTTGCAACCACTTCTACTAATAAAGATGATGTTAAGAAGCTGGCAATATTAGACAGGGGTAGTGTTAAGACTAACTTAATGGATAGGATTAAATTGATCCCTGGAAACCTACATATGAGTTACAGAAAAGCCGCAGGAAAGCATTATAAGTGATTTATCATCAATTCAGCATTATCAGGAAGTCCCAACTCGATTTTAGAAAAAAAAGACCCTGCCACATGAATCTCATGGTTCTTTCAGAAAATACACAAATCAAGGATAATGACAATCCAGTGAATGGAATCCTTGATATCCTAGAAAGCTTCTGACAAAACCATAACATGGATGACAAATAGAAAAAAATAAAGAGTTGGGAGTCAGATAGAAAACAAGTTACAAGCCTTAATTATTAACCAGTGTAACTAGTTAATGGCACTACAGCTATATGGAACCAGGATCGAAGTGTAATCCTGCAATCACATTTATTAATGTTTGATGAGGGTATTGATGAAATGATTCACAAATCTGGAAATAACACAATGTCCAGAGTGTTTGGGAATTTCTTCTGAAACAATAGATTGTGGCTTTTTTATTTTAAGGGATCAGGGTCACCAGTGGCAGATGTTATATAATGAGGATATAAATGAAACATTTTCATATCAGTCCATCTGATTATTGCTTGTGCTGGTTCCTGCCGGTCTGTCAAGATGGTACAAATGGGAAGTGGCTATTTCTTAAAACTACTAAAAGAATCTCACCCTTAGTCAGAGAAAGCTAGATTAAGCTTTAGAACAGTCACTTCCATGTTTTACACCTTAAGAACACTTCAATACAATTTCTGTTGTATTATCAACCCCAAATTATCACTGCTAGTTTAGTCCTGATGTTAATATTTCTCTCCACTAACTTTTGCCACAGATTTTTTCCAACTGGCCACCCTGCCCCATTTCCCACTTTCCAGGTTAAAGCACATTTCACCCTGATGAAAGTGAGGACTGCAGATGCTGGAGATTAGAGTCCCGAGTATGGTGCTGGAAAAGCACAACAGGTCAGACAACATCTGAGGAGCAGGAGAGTCGACATTTCTGGCAAAAGCCCTCCTTCAGGAATGGGTGGGCTTTTGCCTGAAGCATTGACTCTCCTGCTCCTTGGATGCTGTATGGCCGGTTGTGTTTTTCTAGCGCCATACTCTCGACACACATTGCAACCTGGCAGCTAACAAACCACCTCATGATGAAGATCCAAGACAATCATAGATTGGGCATCATACTGACCACACTGGATGGTTACTATGCCTATATTGTCAGACTTCTGCGTATAAAAAATTAGTTTAACACAAAAATTGACCCAAATATATATCTTATTAACACAATGTGTTGCACCATTAGAGGAGCAGCTTTTCAGATGAGACCATCAACCCAAAGCCTTTTGGGGTGTATGTACAAGTTCCAGTGCGAGGACTTTAAAAGACAGGACAGATGTTCTCTCTCGGTAGACTGTGAAATATTAGAGCATTGTTGAGATTAATATTGCCAACATGTTGTAGAGGACAGGGACTGAGAAACAATTCTTGCTGAGGTGGAATGACTGGCATTTTGCTGAGGCCAATAAGATCTTTTGCTGGATCTGGGTGTTCTGCCTGATGAGTCAAGTATTGAGGCTTTGGCATGACGAGGACAGGAGATGGAGAGGAGGCAGTTATAAGAGGTTTGGGGAGGGAGCTGAAGGCTGCAAGACAAGAGGTGGGAGGAGACAGGTGTATGGGAAGAAGGAGACTGCAAGAGAGGCTTAGGGGGACATGGAGGCTTGCAACAGAAGAAGGCTGCAAGAAGAAGGGAAGGGAGGTACAGGCAGCAAAAGCCATAGCAGTGTAAAAGGAAGCTGAAAGAGGAGGTATGGGGCAGAAAGACGCTACAAGAGAGGTAGGTTGCAAGAGAAAAGAGAGAGGTTTCAAAGAGAGTGAATGATTTTAAATCTGTCAACAAAGGAAAGCTTAAATTTACTGAATAATGAATTCGTTACAAATGAATGTGTAGTCTCTAGGTTAAGGCTGCAAGTTCAGCTGTAAGTACTTGGGGAAAAAAATGTAGCTAATCCTCCTGTAATGGACACTGTCAATTTCTAGTTTCAAATCTAAGATTGAGATCTGAGATGTCTCGGAAATTAATGTTTTCCTTAGTTATTGTGACTTCATATTTAATGGAGTGTTGACCATTATTGAGGATATAGATGATTTTAGCTAACTCATTCTGTCTGAATTTAGACACCCTATTTGTCATGACAAAATACAGAAGATATTGTTGTGTTATGACTCAGTGAGGTAGAGTGCTATGAATGAAGTCCTGCTATTTCCAACATTGTATCAAATGGTGTCTTTGTTTCAGTAGGCACAGCACACCAATTTCCCTGACCTTCAGTCTAAACTTGCTAGAAAGCATGAACGATGTTTATTACTAAACAAAAATAATCTTTTATTTTAAGTCATTAAACAATAGCTACTAGTAAACGAATTTTAAAAAAACATTGGTTGATAACATTCCTAACTAATGCACTCGTATTAATGCACACATATAGACAAACAAATAGGGAAGATAAATTATTGGGTGAGGTAGAACATCTGGAACGTCACTTCAGGGATCTTTGCTTCTTGATCCCAACATTAAGATGATTTAGTTTGGCTTGCCAGACCCCTGGTGTTCAGCTTTCTTTCTCTATAATCTTCCATTGGTTCGTAAGAAGCACAAAGCAAAGGATTAACTTGGAAAATGTCTGCTTTATGAATTCAAAGTCACAGTTCACAGTATGTGCTGCAGGTAAGGTAACTGCTTTTTTTTTCAAGTTTAAACTATTATTTAGTGGGCAGCACGGTGGCACAGTGGGCAGCACGGTGGCACAGTGGTTAGCACTGTTGCCTCACAGCGCCAGAGACCCGGGTTCAATTCCCGACTCAGGCGACTGACTGTGTGGAGTTTGCACGTTCTCCCCGTGTCTGCGTGGGTTTCTTCCAGGTGCTCCGGTTTCCTCCCACAATCCAAAGATGTGCGGGTCAGGTGAATTGGCCATGCTAAATTGCCCGTGGTGTTAGGTAAGGGGCATATGTAGGGGTATGGGTGGGTTGCGCTTCGGCGGGTCGGTGTGGACTTGTTGGGCCGAAGGGCCTGTTTCCACACTGTAAGTAATCTAATCTAATCTAATTATGTTTTACTGCAGAGAACAGGCAGCTACTGCTGGGGAGAACAACAACCTTTCTGTTTCTTTCTCTCTCTGTCTAAGTCTCTGTAACCTGTTTCAATTCCGGTCAGTTTATTTATTTATTATCGCTTGTGCTTTACAGTGAATAATACAGTAAAATACAGCAAATAGCGTCAACAGTCATCACAATCTGGCGCCATTTTGAACAGATTAAGAATAAAATGGATGAAAAAAAACAGATGAGTCCTGAGTGGATGTCTACAGTCCTGTTTCTCCACTGCCATCTTGAATAAGGGAATAATTGATTGATTATGTTAGATGAGAACCAATCAGCTCTATTTGTAAAATACTCCTCAGTTCCTGATCATCTGCATGTTACTGTAACCCATCACCACAAAACAGATTCAACAATAGGTATTGAATTCTTTGTTGTAAAGTTATGCAACTACCCTGGATTTCTTTCATGTTAACATAGGCTACCCATCCTTTCTCGCCCCAAGGAAACACTATCTTCTATCCATGACAGTGGGTTACCATATCAAGATTTTTGAACATTCAGCTTCACCACATACCACATCCAACATCTTTAACTGTTAACCAAGTCCTTCATGTGACCTAACGAAGCACTCAAAAGAATTGCTTTGCATGGAGTTGTTATAGGAACCTATTGTTGTACAGCACTCTTCACCTCATTTGAATGATACAAGAGTGTTTCACAACCAAAGAAAACCTGACATTTTGAGGTGACATTATGTAAGCAAGGACTATCTCCACACAAAGCAAGTCACAAAACATAAAGCAACAAATGTGATAACAGACCAGGTAATATTCATTTTGGATAGCACTGCAAGATCTGTACCCATATACCTAACTGGCTGCATTCGACTCAGTGGTATCACTCTTGCCTGATCCAGGTCATTTATTCAAGCTCCTTCCAGAGACTGTATTGATGGAAACAAATAAAATTAATCATATTTATTAGTGATCTCAAATATTACATGCACATGATTCAGTATTAGAGATATCAGCAGGCAAATACTAAATATGCTCAGCTGACCTGTCTGCTTTTTTTAAACTGTTTCACTTTAAGTTCATTTCAAGAGACCTTAGAGAAGGGTCTCTTGAATACACAAAGCTTTTTTCTACCAATATTTCCAACATGTGATTTCCAGTCTGTAATAACCTTAATTTCTCAAGATGCGCTCTTAAAATTCTTTAAACTACTGTGCAGTGATATTGTCTTGAAGTCTGGCCATTGTTTCAACAAGCTTTGAGAAGAGACCCCTGTACAGAAAATCCCTGGACAAACATAAAAATATGATTCAGCAGTCGTCTTGCTAATTAATATGAAACCTTGACAAACTCCACAAGACATTTTCATCTGAGTTACCCTCTCGATTTTTAGAAAAACATTGGTGGTAACAAGAGGTCATAGATCCAAAAGCAAAAAAGAAAGAGGCAGCATATGTTTCTGTTAATGAATATGCCATTTGGTCTCTTTAAGGACTGTGCACTCCCTTTACTCCTCTCTTGCAACAGGGCTAATGGAACATTTTAATTGAAAACACTGAATAATTCTCTTTAAATCTCAATGTTTTATTACGCTGCCCTTTCTTTTTAAAATTTACAACGGTGAAGCTGAAATTCACTGACAGATACTTTTTATTAGGCGTTTCACAGGGACTGCCAAAAATAAATGTAAAAGCTCTCCTGCTCAGAACAATGGAAAACAGGCCCATGCTGCACTAGATTTGACTTAAAAGGGGAAGAAGAAAAGCAGCTTTTGGAAACAAAGGGACACTCTGAAACCAAAAAAGATCACCATGATGCTAGTTTTGTAGGATATGTTGCCACACTTTGAAGACTAGCACTTACAGGAAACAAACTAAAAATATGTTTTTCATTATTTTTAATTAAACTTTGTGGTCATATATTCAATAACTGCATAGAGCCATAAAACAGGAACTGTACTTTCATAAACCATAGGAGAGCGACTTGAGGTGTGCCCAGGGCCCAACAAAGCAAGCCCTTTATACAAATTGTTATGTTCTCTTAAGGAAAGGTCCCATCCATGATCTGCAGCTTCGAATGCTTCACACTTTCTAAGGTTAATCTAAGAAATGCCTCAGAATCCTCTATCGCCCTGCATGCATAAAGTAAGCTTGTTAATATGTTGACCAAGAAGAGAAATGTGGGTTAATTTTCACATCTTTGCCTAACTTAGAAAATGAGACATTTTATTTTTTGACTCAAGTGGCATGTTGACAATTGCAGTCCAGTCAGCTAAGGAAATGTTGCAACTGATTTATGATTCCATTGAATTCAATACAAAGGAAATAATCTGATACATTATAGGAGGGCTAATCTGCACCCATCTTACCACCCCTTCGTCCAAAGTGAAAATCAGGCCCTTGTATCTTCCTAAGCTTGTCCAGAAATAATACATTTTTAAAAATGTTGGATCACAATTTTTACATTAAAAACAAAATCAGATTGTAATTGAAGTGTTCAGCTGGTTAATAAGTGGGAAAGAATGGCCAAGTTGCCAATCACACCCAACGCAAAATACCAATAGGACACAGTGATGTAGAAACAGGACCAGGCCATTTATCCTCTCAAATCTGGTCAGCCTTTCAATGAGATCATAGCTGATTTGTGACTCAACTCCATTTAATTTTTCTTAATAATTTATTGGATATGGCACCAGGAATTATTGCCAATCCTACATATACTTGAGAACTGCTGCATTCCATGGTAGCTAGTTACACTGACAATGCTTAACTGGAGGTAAATCCTGGATTTTGACCAATTAACATTAAAGGAATGATGATCTAGTTCCAAGCCAAGATAGTGTGCAGCTTGAATGAGAACTTGCTGGTGGTGGTGCTCACATGTATCTGTCACCTTTGTTCTTCTAAGTGTTGTACAGCAAAGCTTTGAAAAATGCTACTGAAGGACGCTCCAGGATTTTGTTAGGGGGGATTCAACAAATGGCAATGCCATTGAATGTCAACAAGAGATAATTACATGTTGGATATAGTCAATGCCTTGCATTTCTATACGTAAATGTTACTTGCTACCAATAAGCCTGGCACGAAATGCAATCTGGGTCTTTTTGCATATGGATATGGATTGCTTCAGTATCTGAGGAGTCAGGAATGGTATTGACAATTGTGCAATCATCAGTGAACATTCCTACTTTTGACTTTGATGGAGCTTTTTGATGAAGCAGCTGAAGATGCTTGGGCCAAGGACTTAGGACAGTACCTGAAGAACTCCTGTAGACATGTCCTGGGGCTAATATGATTGACCCCCAAACCTACAATCATCTCCCTTTTTGCTCAGCATTTCACCAACTCGCGGAGGGTTCTCCTCTGATTTCCATTGACTTGCATTTTCTTAGGGCTCCTTGAATCCACACTGTCAAATGCTTTATTGTCACTCTCTCCCACTTCTTGAGGCCAGCTCATTGTCTCTATTTGGACTGAGATTGTAATGACGTTACAAGTTCTGGTGGAACCCAAACTGGGTTCAGTGAACTGGAAATTGCTGAGTATGGGTCCCTCAAATCAACATCAATGTGACCTTTTATCATTCTACACTCCTGCCTTTGATCCATTTTCTTGTCCTGGACTCCTCATGTAGACGCAATGGTGAAGAAGGCACAACAATGTCTCTTCTTCCTCAGGAGACTTAGGAAATTCAGCATGACCATAGGACACTTACCAACCTATAGAGATGTGCCACAGAAAGCATTCTATCTGGGTACACAGCAGCTTGGTATGGTAATTGCTCTACCCAGTAAGAGACTACAGAAAGGTGTGTGCACAACCCAGACAATCATGGAAGCCAATCTCCCATCCATTTACACTTCTTGTTGCTGCAGAAAGGCTGCCAACATCATCAAATTCCCCTCCCACCAATTCTGGTAATATTCTCTTCCAACCTCTTGTATGAGGTAGAAAATGCAAAATCTTGAACAACAGGTTCAGCAACAGCCTCTTCCCTGCTGTTCTCAGACTGCTGAAAGGACCTCTCTAATTTCAATCTAATGTTGATCTTGCTTTTGTGCACCTCCTATGCAGCCATAACCTGTATGCCTTACTCTGCTGAAGCACCCTATGTTCTGTATGTCCTTATTTGCCACAATTTGCCTGTACTGCTCACAAACCAAATCTTTTCACTGTACTTAGGTACATGTGACACCAATAAATCAAATCAATAATATTTTAAATAAACAAAAATCTATCAATCTCAGGCTTAAAATTTACAACTGGTCCAGGTCAATTACTCTTTGAGGAAGAAAATTCCAAATTTCTATCACTCTTTATCTTTAGAAGTGTATGCAAATTTTACTTCTGAAAAATCCGGCTCTAATGTATTGATTTGTCCCCAAGTCTTAGACTCTCAGCCAGTCTAAGTATATTTTCTCAGTATCTAACGTCTGTTCCCCTAAATATCTTGAAAGTTTCAATCAACTATTTTGTTTAAAGTCTAAGTTCTTATTTATGTAATGACTCCTGCTATTTTGACCTGAGTGTCATTCAGGTATTCATATTTAATGTATTCCCTCCTGGGCCGTACATCTTTCCTAAGGTGTGGCACTCAGAACTGCCAGCCAGACTTCTGTTTAGATTAAACCTGAGTCATGGTCAATTGTATTTTCGTCCTCTGAATGTAAAGCTTTACATCCATTTGCCTCTTTGATCCTTTTCGGTCTATTGTACATGATATTTTAATCATTTTCGCCCTCAAGCTCCAAGACTGTCTTGAATAAAGAAGTGAAACAACTTGGTAATCAAGAGGTAGACACAAATTGGGAAGCATTGTCCACCATAAAATGAGATCCAACATTTAGCTTGTACAATGAGGCTGGGGGTGGGGTGATGGGAAATGTCCACTTCACGTTTTGGGCAGATGGTTCAGTTACAATGACTTGGCAATTTAAATCTGAGGCCTTCACAGAGTTCTAGGGACATAGAGGAGAGGATCAGCAAAACAATTCTGAGTAGGAGTGAAAGGAACAAGTTGGTCATTATGGGAGACTTTAACTTCCCCAAAATTGACTGGAAATGCTATAGCTTTGGTACATCAGATGGATCATTTTTTGTCCAATATCTGCAGGAGGGTTTCTTGACACAGTTTGTTGAAGGGCCAGCAAGAGGGGAGGCCACACTGGATTTGGTGCTTGGTAATGAGCCAGGCCGGGTGTTTGATTTAGTGGTAGGTGAGCACTTTGAGAATGTGACAATAGTTCGGTTACACTTAGTTTAGCAATGGAAATAGATAGGTTCATGCCACAGGGCAAGAGTTATCGATGGGGCAAGGGCAATTATAATGTGATTAGGCAAGACTTAGGATGTATAGAATGGGGTAGAAAAATGTATGGGATGGGAACAATCGAATTGTGGAGCTGGTTTAAGGAACAAATATTGCTTGTCCTTGATAGGTATGCCCCTGTCAGCAGGGGGGAAGTGATAAGGTAAGGGAACCATGGTTTACTATAGAAATTGCATCTCTTGTTAAGTGGAAAAAGGAGGCTTGTGTGACGATGAGACGAGATGGTTCAGATGAGGTGATGGAGGGTTACAGATTAGCTCGGAAGGATTTAAAGAGAGAGTTAAGGAGAGCAGAGAGAGGACATCAGCAGTCTTTTGCAGGTAGAATAAAGGAGAACCATAAAGCATTATTTAGGTATGTGAGGAACAAAAGAATGTCTAGGGTAGGAATAGGGCCAGTCAAAGACAGAAGTGGGAAGTTGTGTGTGGACACTTTTGAGTTCAGAGCAGTGCGAAATGAATATTTCTCATCTGTTTTCATTCAGTAATAATGAGATATGAGATATAAGACAAGAAAGGATTGAGGTTATTAAGGAAGAGGTGTTATTAATTCTAGAAGGAGCGAAAGCAGATAAGTCACCTGGACCGGATGGAATTTAACCGAGGATTCTCTGGGAAGCTAGGGAGGAGGTGTTGGAGCCTTTGGCTTTGATCTTTGAGTCATCATTGTCTACAGGTTTAGTATCAAAAGACTGGAGGATTGCAAATGTTGTGCCCATGTCCAAGAAGGGCAGTAGAAATAAGACCATAAGAAATAGGAATGGAAGTAAGGCCATTTGGCACATGGAGTCTACTCCGCCGCCATTCAATCATGGCTGATGGGCATTTCAACGCCACTTACCCGCACTCTCCCCATATCTCTTAATTCCTTGTGAGAGTAAGAATTTATCAATCTCTGCCTTGAAGACATTTAACATCCTGGCCTCCACTGCTCCGTGGCAGTGAACTCCAAATACCCACCACTCTCCGGCTGAAGAAATGTCTCCTCATTTCCATTCTAAATTGACCCCTTCTAATTCTAAGGCTGTGCTCACGAGTCCTAGTATCCCCGCCTGATGGAAACAATTTCCCAGTGTCCACCCTTTCTAAGCCATGCATTATCTTCCAAGTTTCTATTAGATCTCCCATCAACCCTCTGAATTCTAACAAATACATTCCCAGGATCCTCAGCAGGTCATCGTACATTAGGCCTGCCATTCCAGGGATCATCCATGTGAATCTCCACTGGACACCCTTCAGTGACAATATGTCCTTCCTGAGGTGTGGGGCCTAAAATTGGACACAGTATTCTAAATGGGGCCTAACCAGAGCTTTATAAAATCTTAGTAGCACCTCACTGTGTTTACATTCCAAGTCTCTTGAAATAAATGACAACATTACACTTGCTTTCTTAACTACGGACTCAACCTGCAAGTCAACTTTCACAGAATCCTGTACTAGCACTCCCAGATCCCTTTGTACTTTGGCTTTATGAATTTTCTCACCCTTTATAAAATAGTTCTTGCCTGTGTTCCTTTTTCCAAAATGCAAAACCTCGCATTTACTCACATTGAATTTCATCAGCCATTTCTTGGACCATTCTCCTAAACTGTATACATCTTTCTGCAAAAGATAACCCAGGTAATTATAGACCAGTGAGCCTTTTGGAAAGGATTATAAGGGATAGGATTTATAATAATCTAGCAAGCAATAATTTGATTTCAGATAGTCAACATGGTTTCATCAAGGGTAGGTCAGTCTCACAAACCTCATTGAGTTTTTTGAGAAGGTGACTATGCATGTGAATAAGGAGAGGGCAGTTTATGCAGTGTACATGGACTTCAGTAAAGCCTTTGGTAAGATTTCACATGGTAGGCTGTTGGAGAAAATGCAGAGGCTTAGGATTAAGGGTGATTTAGCGGTTTGGATTAGAAACTGGCTATCTGTAAGACAGCAGCGAATGATGGTTGATGGAAAATATTCAGCCTGGAGTCCAATTACTGGTGGTGTGCCACAAGGATCTATTTTGGACCACAGCTCTTTGTCATTTTGACAAATGACTTAGATGCAGGCATAAGTGAATGGGCTAGTAAGTTTGCAGATGATACTAAAGTCAGTGGAGTAGTGGACAGTGTGGAAGAATGTTGCAGGTTACAGGGGGACTTGGATAAACTGCAGAATTGGGCTGAGAGGTGGCAAATGGAGTTCAATGCAAATAAATGTGAAGTGATTCACTTTGGAAAGAATAACAGGAAGGCAGAGTTCTGGGTCAATGGAAAGATTCTTGGTAGTGTGGATGTGCAGAGGAATCTTGGTATCCATGTACGTAGATCCTTGAAAGTGCTGTTAAGAAGGCTTACGGTATGTTAGGTTTCATTGGTAGAGGGATTGAGTTCTGGAGCCGCAATATCATGCTGCAAATATACAAAACTCTAGTGCAGCTGCTCTTGGAATAATGTGTCCAATTCTGGTCACCATATTTTGGGAAGGATGTGGAAGCACTGGCAAAGGTAAAGAGAAGATTTACCAGGATGTTGCCTGGTCTGGAGGGAAAGTCTTATGAGGAAAGGCTGAGAGACATGGGTCTGTTCTCATTGTAAAGAAGAAGGCTAAGAGGGGATTTGATAGAGACATAAAAGATTATCAGAGGATTAGACAGGGGCTATAGCTACAAATTGAGCGGTGATACATTTAAGACAGATTAAATTAGATTCCCTACAGTGTGGAAACAGGCCCTTTGGCCCAACAAGTCCACACTACACAAGAGCAACCCACCCAGACCCATTCCCCTACACCTAACACTATGGGCAATTTAGCATGGGCAATTTAGCATGGCCAATTCACCTAACCTGCACATCTTTGGATTGTGGGAGGAAACTGGAGCACCAGAGAAAACTCACACAGACACGGGGAGAATGTGCAAACTCCACACAGTTGCCCGAGACAGGAATTGAACCCAGGTCCCTGGTGCTGTGAGGCAGCAGTGCTAACCACTGAGCCACCATGCCACCCCAGATGTCAGAGGCATGGTTCTTTACTCAGAGAGTGGTAAGGGCATGGAGTGCCCTACCTGCCAATGTAGTTAATTCAGCTACATTAGGGAGGTTTAAACAATCCTTGGATAAGCACATGGATGATGATGGGATAGTGTAGGGATGTGAGCTTAGATTAGTTCTCAGGTTAGCACAACATCAAGGGATGAAGGGCCTGTTTGGCACTATATTGTTCTATGATCCTGACTGAGATGAAACATAATTATTTCAAAATTGCTCCAAGAGAAAGTGCCAAAGGACTCAATAATGGCAAATATTTTTCCAAATAAAATAAATAACGTTCAGCCAGATAAATAAGTTAGCCTCACTTCAGTTTATGATAAACTGCAAAGCTAGTATTTTCCTCAGGAAATAAAGCACAAAAAGATTGCAGATGCTAGAAATCAGAAACAAAAACAGGAATTGCTGGAAAGGCTCAGCAGGTCTGGCAGCATCTGCGGAGAAAAATCAGAGCTGACATTTCGGTTTCAGTTCTGAGGAAGAATCACTAGACCCAAAATATTAACTCTGATTTCTCTCCACAGATACTGCCAGACCTGTTGAGGCTTTCCAGCAATTCCTGTTTTCCTTAGGAAATCTGAGCAGTAGTGAAGTGAAGTGGGAGATAATCGTTTCATCACAACTCCTCGGTGAGAAAAGGACATTGGGCCAATATTTTCCTCTGGGATAACTACCAGACTTTCACCATCAGTCCTTCGATCATTGTGCTGCATGTAATTGGCAGTGGGTGGGTATGGATTGATGCCTCCTTACTATTTCCACTACCGACTAAGAAAAAAATGATTTTTTGGAATATTTTACTAAGATTTCAGTACTATTAATTTGTAAAGTGAACACAGAAATGTGAAAATGTACTTAGAAGGGAATTTTGCATTTTCTTATGGGAACTTCCCAAATACCAATATTATACAGAGGAAGTGGATGTGTAGATGGAAGAGGAAGAGTGATGGTGATGACAGGCAACAAAGAAGCTGTCTACTTGCTCATGGATACTCAATCAACATGGTATATTGATCATAGGTTTCTTCTCTTGAATTCCCAAGTCAACAATCCAGCTTACATCTTTTCCATGAAGGTTATTCAACAACTGTTAGCCAGAGATGCAATCTACATCTGGAAAAAGTTAGAAAAGTCACCATAGCATTGACTGTTTTTATCAATCAGCTGTGTACCACTACATCTGGAAAGTTACTGGTGCTTTATGAGCCAGTCACCTCAATTCATCATATTCATAATGGGCATTAGAAAGAGAGGAAAAGTAAGTTCAATAAGTGGCACAATGCTCCTGAGACAGTGTCATTGATCACATTCAAGTAGAATAGAAGGCTCCATGCAAGAATCATCTCATGATTAAGTTACAATGTTATCACTGTAATTACTGCACATCAGAGATGTGATTGACAGCCCTAGTTAACCCACAGTCAACAACAAGTACAATAAAAATTCTGGTTGAACTCAAATTATTGTCAAACAAACCACTGGATATTGAAGTCTTTGGAGTAATTTAAATCAAACATATCCAGTGCAAAATTATTGGAGTAGATCCAATTTATATATGCTTCACCTGATTTTAATCTCTTTCGAAATTAATTGTGAAGTACAGTATGTACAGGTGGCTAATCCAATCAGATTCCTGCCATTAGTTTAAAATGATCACCCTCGTGTTAGATGCTTTAATAGATTTAGTGATGATCAGCTTAAAGCCCAGCAAGAGTATCAAGATTAATTGTGGCCAGCTGTAAGCTGCCCAACAATGTAAATCAGAAAGGCTTAGATGCAGAAAAGAATGATGAGGGGGAAGAAGGAATAGGCCCACCATTGCTTGATAATGATGTGGTTACCCAGGAGGGAGATGAGGTGTTTCACAAAAATACATTGCCTGCAGCTAAAGAGAGATGCTAGGAAATTATTTCCAACTGCTTTCAATAAAGCTAACTCCTGTAAAACAGCTAAGACTACATCCCCCGGATAAGCCCACTGTATTGGCCAGTTATGAATAGTATTCTCTAAAGCTTCTAAAGTTTATGCCTTTAGGGATTAGTCAGTTTCTTCATTGTACAGCCATAAGCAGCAGATGTTTACATACTACAGCTGAAACTAAACAGACTCACACACTTTTGGCTGAAAGAGTGCGTCTTATTTTTGTTAATTGCTGATGCTTCTTATCACCATAATGTTTCCTACATTAGAACTTCAAAAGAACTTTATCACTTGTAAAGAGCTTTGGAATGTCCTATGGTCACAAAAGGCAATATAAAAATGCAGCTTTCTTTTTATCCCTTATGCCCATGTTTGTTCTCCTAATCTCTTAATCTACATGTGTGCCTGAGTGACAGGTGGTTGGGAGAAAGGTGGCAGGAATACTTCTGCTGTAGGCTCATGGACTGAGGTGCCTGAGTAATGCTGTCGAGTCTGAAGGCTCCATATCTGTTTCGATCTCTTTAGTACTTGCAAGGGTTGCCAGATCTGTTGTTGCAGCTGACTCATGCTAGCATCTGAAGGATCAAATTAATTGGACATGTGTTAATATTCTGTGAGACAACAAGTTAACACCCCTTACACACTGTTAGAACTGTGTACAATCTCTTCTAGGTTAATAGTGAGCTGGAGTGAGACTCAATCGTCTCTGTCATGGAATGATGCTCCATATCTTTGATGGGATGTAATTTAAGTTACTGTTAACCATAATGTACATCAATACGATGTGAAGTAGTAGTCCAATGACTTGAAGGTAGTCTGAAGCAGCAGTGGTAGGAATAAAATGTATTATACTTAGCATCCAATGAACATTGGGCCAATGATAGGAGCAAACTCAGAGGCTGGAAACCTGAAATAAACACAAAGAATGCTGAAGAGTGAATGTTTTGAGTTCATGTATGACTCTTATTCAGAACCAAAGTTCCAGAATTCTGGAGAAGAGTGATACTGGGCTCAGAATGTTCGCTGTGTTTCTGTCTCACTGATACTGCCAGAACTTTGGAGAATCTCGAGAATGTCTGAGTTTGTTCTTGAACATTAAATAGTATTACATTCAAAACAACAGTTCACATTATTATTTCACCAATCTTTGTGTGTGTTTGCTACATTTACCTACAGTAGAAGAACAGAACAGCCACAATTAAACCTGTAACACTCTGAGTGTTGCTATGAATGCCAACTGCAATCCTAAAAGTCTCCTGAATCCTTGGATACAGTATCTGATGCTTTGTTGCCACAGATCTCACCTGAATTCTTTCATACTACAGGATAGTCCACATGGCCTGTTCTACTTCCTTCACAGTATTACTGTAGCAAGTAGTGGACCTTCCAACCTATTCACCATTTTAACCATTGCTTCCACTGAAGCATGAGAACAATGCTTGAAAACTGTGTAGCTATGATGAGGGACCTTCAGTTTCTTAGCTTAAGACTGCTGTTTCTCCTTTCAGTCAGCTGAGGATGATTCTTACTCTTATACCCCAGTTATTCTTTCTTATACATTCTTAGTACACCTTGATTATCTCTTAATTATTAAGAGGATGCTTTGGACTTTTACTTGAGTAGGTAAGATCTACTTATGATGTTAACGAGGCTGGTACAGCATTTCCAACCTGAAGGAACCAGGCCACTCTTACAACTGGTCATCCTTATGATGTGTAGCATTTAGGAGAAACACAAAGAGTCTTCATAATAGTACTGATTCTCACTGCAATTTTGAAGTAAAGTGATAAGCAATATTAGAATTAAGATAAAAATCAGGAGAATTTAGCTGGATCTCGATTTGCGTATGGGTTTTAGGACCCCGGAGCAACCTCGCAATGATGTCAAGGAGCTGCTCCTCAGTGGATATAAACAACACAGTATACACAGAGTTAATAAATAAACAACCAGATGAAGAATGAGGAAGAAGCCTGAAATCTAGCAATGTGAATGTTAGAAACACATGCAGAAACAGATGTGGAGTAGATCAATTAGCATAAGGCAGCACAGTTTACGGAACAGTCTTTCAATAATAGCAGTGAGATTAGAGCTTAGAACATTGCTGAGTATATTGTTTTGTAGTATTTAGTCTTAATCTGTAATAACAGTGCTATAAAGAAGCCCAAGACTGAAGATAATTCTTCACCTTGCAAATTCAATTCTTCAGAGGGAAGAAAATAAACATTCATAGAACATAGAACATAGAAAAATACAGCGCAGTACAGGCCCTTCGGCCCTTGATGTTGCGCCGACCGAAGCCTACCTAACCTACACCAGCCCAATAACCTTCATATGCTTATACAATGCCCTCTTAAATGACCATAAAGAGGGAGAGTCCACCACTGCTACTGGCAGGGCATTCCATGAACTCACAACCCGCTGAGTAAAGAAACCTTTGCCTCCACCTATAAAACTGGGCTAGGAAACAATGTTAAGACTTCTAACAATGCTTAACAATTTCTAAATTACTTACCAATGACAAAGCTAACAACAAGCAAGTTAAGAAAATTCTTCAGAAACAGGCATTAATATAAGTTAATTGAAAAATTTGGGAATAAAAATAACTTACTGGAATTTGAAGTTTCAGTGGTATTAGTTAGTTACTTCTAATTTTGATGGTATAAGTCAGAAGATGGAATACAGTCTTTATACAGCAACTAAGAGATTTTATAGATTTTAATGACTAAAAATCAAGTAATTGGAGATCAAGAAAAAGTGTGTGAATCTGATTATGAAGCATTAAATTTGACACAAATGTACCTCAAGTACTGGTCAGTCATCTTATTGATTGATACCGATTTGAAGAAGTTTCTACTCATTGACTATTTAGAAATCCTTCAGTCATCTTGGAAAAGGGATAGCTCATTTATCTCTATGATTTGGAGGTGCCAGTGTTGGACTGGGGTGTACAAGTTAAAAAGCACATAACACCAGGTTATAGTCCAACAAGTTTATTTGGAAGCACTAGCCTTCGGAGCACTGCTCCTTCATCAGGTGGTTGTGGAGTATAAGATCATAAGACACAGAATTTATACCAAAAGTTTACAGTGCGATGAAACTGAAATTATGTATTGAAAAAGACCTGGATTGCTTGTCAAGTCTCTCAGCTTTTAGAATGGGCATGTTGGTTTCAGTTCTTTCTTACATAAATCCCAGAACTTTCTTAAAGTTACATTCTCAAGTGAACTTTGACAATGGGTGCCATGTTGGCCCAGATAATGCATTGAAGGTGTGAGGTGCCAAATGTGAGGCTGTCTGTGCCCCAACTTTCAGACTGATTCTAAACTGAAAAAGAGATTTACAGAATGTTACATGGATTCATGCAGTCTTTGAGCAAAATAAAATGTAATTCTGCAAGTACAAATTCACCCCACAAACTTATATGTGTGTGTGTGTGTGTGTGTACACGCGCATATGGGGGCAAGGGGGTGGGTAGTATGGGTGTCTGGGAGAGAAAGTCTTTAAATTTCTTTTAAAGTAAGAATGTAGAGTAGGAGTAGGCCATCTGGTTCTTCAAGCCTGCCCCGCCATTCAGTAAGATCATGGCTGATCTTTTCATGGCCTCAGCTCCCCTTACCCACCCTCTCATTATAACATAAATTTATTTTTATAGAATTCCTACTTTGCAGAAAGAGACCATTTAGCCCATTGAGTCTGCACTGACCCTCTAAAGAGCATAAAAAATGAGGTCTGCAGATGCTGGAGATCACGGCTGCAAATGTGTTGCTGGTCAAAGCACAGCAGGTTAGGCAGCATCTCAGGAATAGAGAATTCGACGTTTCGAGCATAAGCCCTTCATCAGGAATAAGAGAGAGAGAGCCAAGCCGGCTGAGATAAAAGGTAGGGAGGAGGGACTAGGGGGAGGGGCGATGGAGGTGGGATAGGTGGAAGGAGGTCAAGGTGAGGGTGATAGGCCGGAGTGGGGTGGGGGCGGAGAGGTCAGGAAGAGGATTGCAGGTTAGGAGGGCGGTGCTGAGTTGAGGGAACCGACTGAGACAAGGTGGGGGGAGGGGAAATGAGGAAGCTGGAGAAATCTGAATTCATACCTTGTGGTTGGAGGGTTCCCAGGCGGAAGATGAGGCGCTCCTCCTCCAGTCGTCGTGTAGTTGTGTTCTGCCGGTGGAGGAGTCCAAGGACCTGCATGTCCTCGGTGGAGTGGGAGGGGGAGTTAAAGTGTTGAGCCACGGGGTGATTGGGTTGGTTGGTTCGGGCGGCCCAGAGGTGTTCTCTGAAGCGTTCCGCAAGTAAGCGGCCTGTCTCACCAATATAGAGGAGGCCACATCGGGTGCAGCGGATGCAATAGATGATGTGTGTGGAGGTACAGGTGAACTTGTGGCGGATATGGAAGGATCCCTTGGGGCCTTGGAGGGAAGTGAGTGTGGAGGTGTGGGCGCAAGTTTTACATTTCCTGCGGTTGCAGGGGAAGGTGCCGGGGGTGGAGGTTGGGTTGGTGGGGTGTGTGGATCTGACAAGGGAGTCACAAAGGGAGTGGTCCTTGCGGAACGCTGATAGGGGAGGGGAGGGAAATATATCCTTGGTGGTGGGGTCCGTTTGGAGGTGGCGGAAATGGCGGCGGATGATACGTTGTATGCGCAGGTTGGTGGGGTGGTAGGTGAGAACCAGTGGGGTTCTGTCTTGGTGGCGGTTGGAGGAGCGGGGCTCAAGGGCGGAGGAGCGGGAAGTGGAGGAGATGCGGTGGAGGGCATCGTCGATCACGTCTGGGGGGAATCTGCGGTCCTTGAAGAAGGAGGCCATCTGGGCTGTGCGGTGTTGGAATTGGTCCTCCTGGGAGCAGATGCGGCGGAGACGAAGGAATTGGGAATATGGGATGGCGTTTTTACAGGGGGCAGGGTGGGAGGAGGTGTAGTCCAGGTAGCTGTGGGAGTCAGTCGGTTTATAATAGATGTCTGTGTTGAGTCGGTCGCCCGAGATAGAAATGGAAAGGTCTAGGAAGGGGAGGGAGGAGTCTGAGACAGTCCAGGTGAATTTCAGGTCGGGATGGAAGGTGTTAGTAAAGTTGATGAACTGTTCAACCTCCTCGTGGGAGCACGAGGCAGCGCCGATACAGTCATCGATGTAGCGGAGGAAAAGGTGGGGGGTGGTGCCAGTGTAGTTGCGGAAGATGGACTGTTCCACATATCCTACGAAGAGGCAGGCATAGCTGGGGCCCATGCGGGTGCCCTTGGCAACTCCTTTAGTTTGGAGGAAGTGGGAGGATTGAAAAGAGAAGTTATTCAGGGTGAGGACCAGTTCAGTCAGTCGAAGGAGGGTGTCAGTGGAAGGGTACTGGTTGGTGCGGCGGGAAAGGAAGAAGCGGAGGGCTTTGAGTCCTTCGTGATGGGGGATGGAGGTGTACAGGGACTGGATGTCCATAGTGAAAATAAGGCGTTGGGGACCGGGGAAGCGAAAATCCTGGAGGAGGTGGAGGGCATGGGTGGTGTCCCGAACGTAGGTGGGGAGTTCTTGGACTAAAGGGGACAGGACCGTGTCGAGGTATTGGGAGATGAGTTCGGTGGGGCAGGAGCAGGCTGAGACAATGGGTCGGCCGGGGCAGGCAGGTTTGTGGATTTTGGGCAGGAGGTAGAAACGGGCGGTGCGGGGTTGTGGGACTATGAGGTTGGAGGCGGTGGATGGGAGATCCCCTGAGGTGATCTAAAGAGCATTCCTCCCAGATCCAGCTCCCCCACTCTATCCCTATAACCCCCAATTACCATGGCTACCCACCTAGCTTGCACATCCTTGGACACTACAGGGCAATTTAGCATGGCCAATCCACCTAGCCTGCACATCTTTGGACTGAGGGAGGAAACTGGAGCAAAGGGAAACCCACAGCGACACGAGGAGAACGTGCAAACTCCACACAGGCAGTCACCCAAGGCAGTCAAACCCGGGACCTTAGTGCTGTGAGGCAACAATGCTAACCACTGGGCTATAATGCCATTCTACCACGGTGTCACTGGAGCAATATTGCATGTCAATGAGAGATTTAGTCAGCTAGATCAACATGAAAGAACCAGTTACAAGGTTCCAGTGAGTGTAAGAAAGGAATGTTATTATCTACTTAACCCCAGGAAAAATAATTAAAACATGACATCAAACACACTGCCGAACAGATAATAAATTTAAAAGGAAGAGTGTCTGGTAGAAATAGGAAGGACAAAAACCAAACATTTTAAAAGCCCTTAGCACCTTGAGGTGTCAGCTTTTTAACTTGAGTCCACAATTGTTTAATTATTAATCCGTATCTTCAGCATTGGTGAGGTTCAAAGACATATAAGATTCTTCGAGGGACAGTGAGAGCCTTTTTCCTCAGATGGTGATGGCTAGCACAAGGGTACATAGCTTTAAATTGAGGGGTGATAGATATAGGACAGGTATCAGAGGTAGTTTCTTTACTCAGAGATTAGTAGGGACATGGAACACACTGCCTGCAACAGTAGTAGACTTGCCAATTTTAAAGGCATTTAAATGGTCATTGGATAAACATATGGACGAAAATGGAATAGTGTAGGACTGATAGGCTTCAGATTGGTTTCACAGGTTGGTGCAACATCGAGGGCCAAAGGGCATGTACTGCTCTGTAATGTTCTATGTTCTGCATATCTCTGAGGTATTGGTGAATTGTTGTTCCCCTAACTTGTTCTTCCACTGGGTGCTGTCTTCCAAATTGTTGTAGAGAAACAAATGAAAAGTCTTTCTTGCTGTTATTAATCCATTTTTTTTTCTATGTTCTGAACTGAGGAGGTCCTTGAAATACAGTTCAATATGAATCCTTGAGTCTGGCTTCATTGTCTTTCAAAATTGGATCATTTGCAAGTGAACTTTTTATTTCATAATATGTGAAATTATCGTACAAGTTTGAATGAAAACAGCAGATTTGACTTAGTTATTTGGAGTCAATGTATTTACATAAAATGATAACTTCAGTGCAAACAGTTAAGTTTGTTCCATATAGAACTTGGCTCAATCTGTGGTCAGGTGATCATTTTAGCCATTTTAGATCCATATTTTCCTTTCTAAAAGAAGATAATTTTGTCCAAGAAAACTCTCAGGTACAGCAATCAGATGATGGAAATGAAAATGTCACAGACTATATTCTCAACAATTGTTACAATAAACTTTTGTTTAACGGAGATTGGAGAAAGGTGTAGGGGCATTCTTCTGAGGCCAGGATTACGACACAGTTGTTGGAGAAAAGCAGAAACATTGTCTAATCAATGCAGTATCCTCACGTTATGTTCTTTATTAAAAGTACAAAGTGGGAAAGGGACAAAAACATTGAATTACATGTATTTTTAAAGAAAACTTTTCCCTGTACTGATTCTATATCAAAATACAAGCTATCGTGACATTTTTAAGCATATCCTCCTAGAATTATCCGTAATTATTATTATTTTCAAATTCGAAATTAAGACTGCCCGTATGGGGCCTATTGTACTCTTCCAATCCCCGGAATGTCCTGCTTTCCGTGGCCGTTCTCACCTCATCTCCGGCACGTTGATCATTTTCCTCATGTTGGCGGCGAAGGAGCCAAAGCTTCCCCGCAGATAAGCAGAGTGGAAAGGGTTAGACATGGCTCTGAACCACAGCAGGTCACAGGAGGAACTAACTGGGGGCGCCTTTAGTCTGAGGTGAGTTCCCCCACACTCAGCGAGGGAGAGAAGAAGTTTAAAAGAATGGGAGTTAAGAGCAGGGGGTGGGTGGAATGAGATAATAGAGGAAAAGGTTTAAGTAAAACAAGCGGAGGAGGAAATGGAAGGAAGCTCTAGGGGAAAAAAAACATACATAAAGCATGAAAAGGGGGCAAAAAAATTTGCAGTGCACAAAAAGTTAATATCCTTTGTTACATTGCAGACTTTTTAGTTTTATTGCTGCATTTTTCCCTGATTACATAGAACAGCATAGGAATAAGCACTTCCATCCACCACGTGCCAACCATGATGCCATTCTAAGCTAATCCCATCTGCCTGTATATGGTCCATATCCCTCTATTCCTTGCCTGTTTGTGTCTGAATTAAATTCCTCTTAAATATCGCATTTGAATCTGCTTCTAGTGTGTTCCGGGTACCACCACCCCTTGTGTAGAAACACTTGCCTTGCATATCTGTAAACCTTTCCCCTCTCACCTTAAACCTACAGTCCCTAGTATTTGACATTGGGGAAAAAGACTTTGACTATCCACCCCAAACATACCCCTATTATTTTATACACTTGTCAGGCTGCCCTCAGCCTCCCACACTCTAGCAAAAACTATCCAAGTTTGTCCAACATCTCCTTTTGTTGATACACTCCAATCCAGGCAACATTCTGGTAAACCTCTTTTACACCCTTTCCAAAGCCTCAACCTCCTTCCTATAGTGTGGTGACCAGAAGTGAACACAATACTCCAAGCCTGGCCTAACTAAAATCTCATGCAGCTACAACATGATTTGCTAAATTTATACCCAATGCTCTGGCCAATGAAGGCAAGCATACCATATGCCTTCTTTACCATCTTATCCATTTGGTATTGCCATTTTCAAGGAGCTTTGGACTTGCACTTCAAGATGCCTTTGCTTATCAATGCTCTTAAGGACCTGCCATTTATTGTATACTTTCCTCTTATTTGACCTCCCAAGATGTATCACCACACACTTTGTGCTATTTCTCCAACCAAATTTCCATCTGCCCATATCCTGTTGAATCCTTTGATTAGATTTACTTTGATTACTTACAGTGTGGAAACAGGCCCTTACAGTGTGGAAACAAGTCCACACCGACCCGCCGAAGCGCAACACACCCATACGTTTACCCCTTATCTAACACTACGGGCAATTTAGCATGGCCAATTCACCTGACCCGCACATCTTTGGACTGTGGGAGGAAACCGGAGTACCCAGAGGAAACCCATGCAGACACGGGGAGAATGTGCAAACTCCACACACAGTCACCTGAGTCAGGGATTGAACCTGGGTCTCTGGTGCTGTGAGGCAGCAGTACTAACCACTGTACCACTGTGTCACCCATTGACTACCCACAACTCCACCAATTGTCATGTTGGCTGTAAACTTACTTAACCAGACCACCAACATTTTAATCCAAATCATTTATTTTTATTACAACTGAGGTCCCAGTACTGATCCTTGCAAAACAATTTGATTTAAAAAATTGCAAAGGCATTTTCAGGAAATGTTACAGTGATTATATATCCACCTTTGAGCAGGAGACTTGATTTCAAGTCCCACCTGTTTCAGAGGTGTATAACATTTGTGAACAGATTGATTGAAAATATCTACAAAGAGATATTGTGGGAAGGTGATCTGGTGCCTGGTTCTGGACACCTTATCCATGCACGAGGCAGGGGTGAGGTGGTGTCAGGAAGACAGTTTCAAACTAAGTCATAGAAAGAAACAGACAATGGAATCACCAGGATTGGACAACTAAATCCAAACCTCCAGGAGAAGTGAACTCTTGTCACAAGTGTTTCAGGATTTCTACTTTAAATAGACATGTTCAAATAACTGCTGATTTAGAGGCCTCTTGTGGTACAGCAGTAATGTCCCTGTCATTGGACTAGGAGACCTGGGTTCAAGGCCCACCTGTGTATAACAACATATCTGAACATTTTAATTCTGGCAATATCTACAAAGGGATACTGGGAAGCTTCAAGGCAGAGGTTACTTGACTGAATATAGTCTGTGCCACTAATAAACCCTTGGTTTTGTTTACACATTGGCACGGAGAGAATTTGTTAATGAGGGTGATTGGTGATAAATATTTAGGCTAGTAAAAATCAAGGTTTGGCAAATAAATCTGTAATTTATGATTGCCTTCATAATGGAGATATTTCAGGTATTGTTGAGTTATAAAGATACATAGAAATTAGGAGTAGGCCATTCAGCTCTTTGTGTCTGCTATGATTGTGGCTGATCATCTCAGTACCCTGTTCCTGCTTTTTCCATGTATCCTTTGATCCATTTATTCCTACAAAATATATCTAACTCCTTCTTAAAACATTTTATGTTTTAGCTTCAATTGTGTTCTGTGACAGAAACTCTCTGGATGAAGAAATTTCTATTCATCTCAGTCCTATATGGCCTATCTCATGTCTTTATCTGTGAACCTGGTTCAAGCCTCCCTTGCCATTGGAAATGTCTTTCCTGTATTTACCCTATGGAGTCCCATTAGAATTTTATAGTTTATCATGAAATCCTCCTTCATTTCTCTAAACTCCAGTGAATAAGTAATTCTGTGTTTTTTGTTTCTTAATAAAAGTGTAAAAAGAAAAGCGACACGAATCATGTCTTTAATTCTCTTTTGTCCCTTTTAAGCCTGTACTCTATTATTCCAATTCACTGGTAAAGTTTAAAATCTATATCAACATTTAAAAGGCATGTAAAGCTGAAAATCAATTTGGGGTAACAATCAAATTAAAACTGTAAATTAAAATGGTACAAAGCACAAAGTAAAAGCCTGCTCCCAGATACCAGTATGGGCTAGTAATATCACCCTAATGGACAGCTACCAGCGAAATGTGAATCCAATTGGCAGCAGTGTCCTGGCTTGCTATTAGCATTTACTGAGGGAGAATCTGATCGTGGTCAACTGGGATTTACTGTCTCAATGTGTTTCACGTTACTTACCATTCCTATTGGTCTGATACAATTTATTTTCTAATCGAAGTGAGACAAAATTCCAGCTTTTAAATTCTTTTGTACTTGGTCTCCTCAATCTGAGCGTAACTTCTAATTCTCCATGATGAATAATAAAGTAAGTATTTTCTATGCTTCAAAGCTAGGACAAGCTGCCTCTATTTTTATATTCTTTCTCTCTCTTTCTCTCTTTCTCTCTGGCTCACTCTCTCTCTCTCTTTCTCGCTCAGATTATTGCAGTTTGACTTGTAACTGAGAGATTTAGGGATATCACAGAAAAATCTGCAACCCAATATCACATTAGCATTCAATGACCTTTTCTTTCCTATAACCCATTCATATGGCAATGTGGATCAGCATGAAGCTTGTATCTGGGGAGAAATTCAAATTCGCTTTCCTCTCGACACCTAACTTCATTTTATCTCAGAATCAGACAGTTTAAAATATAACAATTTACAAAGCCTGTCACCTCCCTATGAGACTTGAAGAGTTTCTCCCCATAGTAAACAGAAATGCTTTTATTGTTGCCCGTGGTTGTGAACATCTTGCACTCTCTCACCAAGTCTCTTGATGTGGGCCCCACTTGTACCCATAGTAACCAAGCCACATAGCCTTAATGTCAGGTAGAATTCAGAACAGGTCACATGACACCCTCCATTCCTCCAAAGGCAATAATAGCATGTGTACAAGTTTGACTGAGTAACAGGAAACTGCATAATGGTTGATGGCTATTTTTCAGACTTGTGGAAGGTATTCACTATTCTCATGCCCATTGAGCCCACTCCATTCAGCATGATCAAGCCTGATCCTCTATCGCAATGCTATGCTCCCATGCTCTCTCCACAGTGGGCGGCACGGTGGCACAGTGGTTAGCATTGCTGCCTCACAGCGCCAGAGATCTGGGTTCAATTCCCGCCTCAGACAACTGACTGTGTGGAGTTTGCACGTTCTCCCCGTGTCTGCGTGGGTTTCCTTCGGGTGCTCCGGTTTCCTCCCACATTCCAAAGATGTGCAGGTCAGGTGAATTGGCCATGCTAAATTGCCCATACTGTTAGGTAAGGGGTAAATGTAGGGGTATGGGTGTGTTGCGCTTCGGCGGGTCGGTGTGGACTTGTTGGGCCGAAGGGCCTGTTTCCACACTGTAAGTAAAATAATCTAATCTGTGTGTCCCTGACACTTTTAGCCTCTTGAAACCTCTTTTTTCTTAGAGATATTCAGTGCAGGCTTGGATAAAGAGACAGAGACTGAAGAGGGATAAAAATGAAGCTCCAAAGAAAGGGACACAGACAGATGTAAATAGAAATAATTTCTCAAGCATTCTTTATGTTTGTGACTGATAAAAATGAAGCAGATTGAGTTGGTGATTGCCAAACTTTGCAAAGCATGTAAAATGGATTGGAGATTGGATGCAGAATCTTTCAAAGGAGATTCATCATTCATGATTTGTCATGGAATATGAAGCTGTCCATGCACAAAAAGATTAGACACCCTTCTTTAATCCAGGAACTCCAATTATCACTGGATAATACAGAAGAAAATGCCAAAAGCACAAAGCATTTCTAGAATCCCCCTAATATACACAGAATTAGCTTAAGCATGGTAAACCAAGAACCAGAATTAATAGCAGCCAGATCTTTTAAAATTTATTATATTATGATATATGGCCATCACTGATTGGAGGAGAAAGTGAGGTCTGCAGATGCTGGAGATCAGAGCTGAAAATGTGTTGCTGGAAAAGCGCAGCAGGTCAGGCAGCATCCAAGAAACAGGAAATTCGGGCATAAGCCCTTCATCACACTTTCCTCATTCCTGATGAAGGGCTTATGCCCGAAATGTCGAATTTCCTGTTCCTTGATGCTGCCTGACCTGCTGCACTTTTCCATCACTGATTGGGTCAACATTTATTACTCATTCCTAGTCACCTTTGAGCATATGGAGGTGCTATTAGGAAAGGAGTCTCAGACTTATGTTCCGGACTTAGGAATGGTGATATATTCCAAATCAAGGCAGTTTGTGGCTTGAACGAGAACTAGAAGACTGTGGAGTTCCCCTGGTTCAGGTGCCTTTGTCTTCCTAGTTGATTGAGGTGGTGGATTGGGAAAGTGCTGTCAAAGGAGCCTCGTTGAGTTACTACTGTGAATCTTTCAGATGGCACACATTGCTGCTGCTGTGCATTAGTGGTGGAAGGAGTGAACGTTGAAGGTAGTGGTTGAGGTAAGAATCAAGTGGAGTGCTTTGTTCTGAATGGTGCTGAGATTCTTGAGTGTTGTTAGAGCTAGTCAGAGAAGGTGGTAGAGGCTGGTACAATTACAACATTTAAAAGGCATCTGGATGGCAATATGAATAGGAAGGTTTCAGAGGAATATGGTAAAAATGCTGGCAAATGGGACTAGATTTATTTAGAATATATGGTCGACATGAATGACTTGGACCAAAGAGTTTGTTTCTCTGCTGTGAATGTCTATGACTCTAGTCTTAAGCAGACAAGTGGGAAGTATTCTAACTGGCCCCTATCTGATTCATGCTTGGTAAATGGTGGACCATCACTGGGAGTCAGGAAGTAAAGTCATCAAAGGATTCCTAACCTCTGAGCTATCCTGGTAGGCAGTATTTATGGTTGGTCCTGTTCATTTTCTGGTCAATTTTAACCACTCAGGATATTTGCAGTGCTGTCTTTAGCAATGGTAATTCCATTGACAGTTACGAGGAGATGGTTACATTCCCACTTGTTGGAGATGGTCATTGCTCAACACTTTGGTAGCATGCATTTCACTTGTCACCTGTCAGCCCAAGCTTGAATTTCATCCAGATATTGCTGCATCTGGGCGTGGACTGCCTAAGTATCTGAGGGCTCTCGAATGGTGTTGAACATTGAGCAATCAGCAGCAAACGTCCACACTTCTGCCCACATAATGGAGGGAAGACCATCAATGAAGCTGCTGAAAATAGTCATGCTTAGGACACTAGCCAGAGGAAGTAGGGCTCGTGAGACAATGGTAATGTCCCTGCCTTTGCACTAGAGGGTACAGGTTAAAGACCCACCTGCCTTGGGTGTGCCTCATAACACTGATGGATAGGTTGATTAGAAATATCTAGCCTGAAAATCTCCTGCAGCAATGTGCTGGTACTGTGTTAACTGACCTCCATTAGCCACAACCATTTTCCTAGTGTGAGGTATGACTCTGATTCTTCCAGCAACTAGTTGAGAGTTTTGTATGCAATGATTAATAATGATAAAAGCAGGTATAAATTCAGAACATTATCTGCACCAACTAACCTTGAACAGAAAAGAGGTTGTAAATTTAATTTATGCTCTTGCATTATTGGTACATAACCAGCGGTGTGTAGAAATGCGAGCTTCAACTCTGGTTTTGTGATAAACAACCAGTATGTACTGTCATTTTTTTAAATTCATTCTGGAGATATGTGCTTTGTTGGCTCTAATGATACTATTTGTAGATATCAGTTTAGAGTAAATGCAATATCAACTGAGTGCTGACAGCTATCTTGAGAAGTTGGGAAAAAGTAATGATTTGGAATGATGCTTCCTTCCTTGACAAGCAAGTGGGCTGCTGAATTGCCAGTCTTTAATTTAACGTCCCTGTGGATTGTCACTGTATGACAGGAGACTTTTAACGTAAGAAATAGTTGTGCCAAATTAAATGTAAACAAAGATTTGTCACTTATACAAATATTACAATCAGTGCCACTTCGCAGAAAGGGAGTAAAATAGCTTCTCTTTTTTTAAAAAAAAGCTTGGTGCATATAAAAATAAATTTAAAAGAAACAGGATGATGAAATTGCCACTTCAGCTGCTATTCAAAGAAAGAAATGTAAGCATTAATAGTGGTGAGTATCAAAAGACAAACTTAAAAGCACTTATACCTTGAAGCTGTTAAATAGCATCACAACCACTATGGTGCATTATCACCATCTACTCATCATTGTATTCATCTTCTCACAGCTGATACATTGATCAACCTTGACAATGCTGCTCTTAAAGCTGGTCGTCGTGTTCTGGATCCCGCACACATTCTTCGGGCTGCAGGGTGATGTCTTCTGCAAAGTCCAGGTCTGTCAACCAATGATGTTGCCACAAGATGCCAAAACTTGCAGCCATAATCATCTTCAAGAATGAGTCATCATCTGAGCTGGAGCAGAAGGGTTTGCAATGGACGGGAATTGGTAGCAGAGTCTTGTTGCCCATTGTCCTGCGCAGAACTTGAGGAATTAAGCGTAAGTCAAGGAGCTCATTAGTACTTGTGAGAGCTTGCCCTTTGCGAATTAGCAGCCATTTTGTCCTATGTTACATTTTCCATAAACTACACTTCAAAAGATTTTCATGAATTAAAGTTTTATGTTGTCCTGAAGCTATCAAAGCCATCTTATATGTGCATGTCTTTTCCTTGTTCAACATATGAACCACTCAATTATTTCAACAAACATAATAAAGTAACAAAATAAAACAAAGTGCTGGAGACATTCGGCAGGTCTGGCAGCATCTGTGGACAGAGAAATTTTTCAGGTCTGATATGGATCTTCTTCAGAACTGGAAAAAAGGCTTTTTCTGCAGTTGACGAGGAAAAGGAGGAGTAAGTGGAACAGGTTGTGAGGGTGCCCAGAGCCAAAGACAAAGGCAATGCTATTGGTAGCAACGGAGAAATGGAGAAGTCAAATGATGTGAATGAATGTCTGAAATGGAGAAAATGGATCTGCTCAACAGGAGCAAAGTCAGCAAGACACAAATGAGACACAGTGCCATCACATGGGCAGAGTAGAAGAGTTCCACTCCAGCAGTCACTCAGTCTGCAAAGGTAAAGGAAACTGCACTCTGAGCAGTGAATGCAGTAAACTAGAATGCAAGAAGTACAAGGAAAACGCCGCTTCATCTGGAGGGTATGTTTTGGGCCTTGGACAGTGCAGAAGGAGGAGGGGAATGGGCCAGTGCTACACCTTCTGCAATTGCATGGAAAGGTGCAACAGAGGAGGGAGGAAGTGATGGAGAATAGGGCCAGAGTGTCAGCTCCTTTCAGTTCCAAAGAAGAATCTTACTGGATTCAAGATGTTGTCATCTCGGTTTCTCTCTCCACGGAAGCTGCCAGACATTCTGAGTTCTTCCAGCACTTTCAGATTTTCAGCAGTGCCTGTATTTTGCTTTTTTAATAAAGTAAGTTGTTCCAGCTAAATTTAATAATAGGGCCGAATGATCAGATATACAATGACTGCAACACAATGTTGAAAAATCACAAATTGAGAAACAACATACAAGAATAAACTCAAGTCCTTAAACATATATAAGTGAATCAGAACTAAGCAAATGACTGAAGTATTCTGTACATCACTGCAGTAAAAAAGTACAACTGGATGATAGATAAGTTTTGTTCAAGGCATTTTAAACAGCTTCAGGGAGACCTGTTGTCAAATTGCAAGATGGAGTAACAATGCAATTGACAGTCAGGTTTACTAACAGTGAACACTTTTCTTCTGAGAAAAGACACTAATGGTAAAAAAAATTATCAAGTTAAGAAGGCTAGCGATAACACAGAGAACTTCATTCCTAATACCAAATCCTATCATCCATTCTTTACATCCCAAAACAATTAGTGACAGAACAAAACCCATGTAAAAGTGAATACTTCACCTATCTGACTCACACTTGATAAACTTTAAAGCCAAGTAATAGCATAATAAAAATTGCTTTGTAATGTTCTCTCAGAAACGAGAAGATAGGTCAGGGGATTTAATTACATTTGCATCAGAGGGCATTAAATCTTTAACAGAAAACTACAGTTACAGAAACATTTTAAAGTACGAGTTAGAATGAGGCATAATTGAAATTCAAGTTGAACATTTCCTCATAAATATATGTTTATTTTAGACTTAACTAGGACAAAATGGCTAAACAAAATGCAGTTGACCACGATTTCACAATAATCATTAAGAGAATGCCTCCCACAGCACAGTCCTTAATTTGACCAAGTTGTGCAGCTCTGCACTCAGAAGTGAATTTGTATTCAATGCCTATATCATCTTTTGTCAAGTGGTGCACTTCATTAGTCTCCAGTCTAACTAACCACACACACATTTCATACTTTGGAAACCGCATAAACACTACAGAAAGAATGTTATATAACAGTGCCATCTAGTGCAAAAGTAGATTCTGTCTCAGGTGAACATAAAATGTCGATTTACACTGTCCTAAGATATACTGGTATCAAAAAACATCATCAAATCAAATGAATTGATTGTGTGTCACTTGGCTCTTTGGGGGAGGTTGCTGTGTCTAAATTGATTGCTACATTCATTTACTAAACAGAAATTATCCATTGATTGTAGAGTAGTTTGGAACATGCTTGGATGTTATGTTGAGGTTGTACAGGGCGTTGGTGAGGCCTCTTCTGGAGTACCGTGTTCAGTTCTGTTCCCCTTATTATGAAAGGATATTATTAAGCTGAAGAGGGTGCAGAAGATGTTGCTGAGAATGGAGGATTTGAGTTATAAGGAAAGGCTGGATAGGCTGGGACATTTTTCGCCAGAGTGTAGAATAACTTTACAGAGATTTATAAAATCATGAGGGGAATAGATAAGGTGAGTGGCAAGTGTATTTTCGATAGGGTGAGGAATTTCCAGACTAGGGGGCATATATTTAAGGTGAGAGGAGAAAGATTTAAGTACAGGCGAAGAACAAGTTTTTTTATACAGAGTGGCTTGTGTTTGGAATGAATTTCCAGAGGAAGTGGTGGTTGAGGTCCAGTTGCAATATTTAAAATACATTTGGTTAAGTAAATGAATATGAAATGTTTGGAGGGCTATGAGCCAAATGCAGGCAGGTGACACTGGTTTAGTTTGGGATTAGGGTTGGTATAGACTGGTTAGACTGAAGGTAAAAACAATGACTGCAGATGCTGGAAACCAGATTCTGGATTAGTGGTGCTGGAAGAGCACAGCAATTCAGGCAGCATCCAAAGTGAAACAAAATCGATGTTTCGGGCAAAAGCCCTTCATCAGGAATAAAAGCAGTGAGCCTGAAGCGTGGAGAGATAAGCTAGAGGAGGGTGGGGGGTGGGGAGAAAGTAGCATAGAGTACAATGGGTGAGTGGGGGAGGGGATGAAGGTGATAGGTCAGGGAGGAGAGGGTGGAGTGGATAGGTGGAAAAGGAGCTAGGCAGGTAGGACAAGTCCGGACAAGTCATGGGGACAGTGCTGAGCTGTAAGTTTGGAACTAGGGTGAGGTGGGGGAAGGGGACCACCTACAAACCTTCGCATATTCCTGATGAAGCGCTTTTGCCCGAAATGTTGATTTTGCTGCACTTTGGATGCTACCTGATCTGCTGTGCTCTTCCAGCACCACTAATCCAGAATCTGGTTAGACTGAAGGACCCGTTTCCATGCTGTATGACTTTATAACATTGTAAATACTAAAAAAAAGTAAACATTCCACAAGTAGAATGAACAAAAATGTAAAAAAGAAACTGCATTGTCAATAAACTAATAGTAGGACACTGTACTTGAACTTAGTCGCTTACTGTGAATGCCTGCCATACATTGTTCTCTGTAGAAAAAAACACTTCCAGTCTCAACATTATATCACACACACCTCTATACAATGTAAATCCATCAAATACTTCCCCCATCTTGTGAGTGCATCTGCACAACTTTCACTAAGTGACGTTCCCACTGACCTACAATCTGTGCATAAAGTTTAGCAGCCTATTAAGAACAGCTGTAATCATGAGACTAAATTTAATAGCTTGACAAATATAAAGTAGCCAGTAACACTAATCTAGCACATAACAATCCTGCCTATTTCTGCAATAAGAAAACATTCTTACTTTTGGAAGAATTGTGGATATCTATGTTACCGGCA
This sequence comes from Hemiscyllium ocellatum, assembly GCF_020745735.1. Lineage (NCBI taxonomy): Eukaryota > Metazoa > Chordata > Chondrichthyes > Orectolobiformes > Hemiscylliidae > Hemiscyllium > Hemiscyllium ocellatum. Next base: position 78,408,794 of record NC_083409.1, read on the forward strand.
TAAGGCATTCAACATTTTACTAGGAAGTTCCATGACACCAGGAAGAAAAACAGCTCACAAGCTTACTTGTATTAAGATCTAAAATCAACAAAGTTGTGTATGTTTCCTTACAAAATGGAAATCTGACTAACTCCAATATTTGTTTTAAAGTAGAAGTACAAAATAAAGAATGGCAGATCTGTTCAACATAAAATATAAAAAAAGAAATCTCACCATTAGAATCCCATTACAAAAAAAAGACAAGCAATAACAACTTATACTTATACTTTAATGTAGAAAAATGTCCAAAAGTATACTTGAAAAGATGGATGTCAAGCCAAATTAAATATTAGGATTGGAAGTGAAGCACTTGGGCAATGAGATGGATTTAAGGGGTTTTAAAAAGAAAATTGAGAGATGCAAATGCAGAAGGATTCAACAAGGGAATTCCAATGTTAGATTTACTCTCATCTCTGAGTCAAAGATATGGGTTGAAGCCCCACAATAAAATTTAATCACCAAATAACTTAAGATGGCAGTTCATTGTGGTGCCAGGAGTCCTGTTGTCAGGAGTCCTGTAAGTTTATTTAAGGGAGAAATGTAGCAATGTTAGGTAAGTCACTGAAAGTACTGTGCTGTGATATCTAAACCAATACAAGAGCCAACTAGTACCTTGTTTTCTCCATATAGCAGTCCTTCAGTCTTGCAGGGGGAAGCAATTTAGAATTTAGCAAAGGAGCACCAGGAAACTAATTAAAACACGGAAAACAGAATATGAATGGAAACCAGCACCTAAGATCAAGGTGGACTGTAAAAGCTTCTTTATGTGTTTGAAAAGGAAAAGATTAGCTAGGACAACTATGAGCTCATTACAGTTGGGGATCAGAGAACTTATCAAGAATAGTGAAGTGGAGCAGAGAAATGGAAAACAAAAAGTTACTTTGCATCTGTTATCACAGAAGAAGATACAGGAAATAGCATAAAGAACATAACTGGATATTCAGAAAATTATGATTAAAATTGGTTTGAGTCAACATAGACGTATAATAGGAAAATCATGTTTGACAAGTGGGTAAAAATATCCTGGTATGGTTTGAGAATTGATCAGCAGACAGAAAGCAGAGCAGGAATAAATGTATCATTTTCAAGAATGACAGGCAGTACGAGTGGGGTTCAACAAAAATCAGTGCTGAGTCAATAACAGCTCAAAATCACTGACAAGGATTTGGACAAGGGGACCAATTGTAATATTTCCAATTTTCCATGCACTTCTCCGTTCCCTCTCATCTGTGTCCTCTTGTAGTTTACTTTTCCATCCTGGGAAAATGCTTCTGACTATCCGTTCTATCTATGCCTCTCATAATTTTGCAAACCTCTAACAGGTCACCCCTCAACCTCCACCTTTCCAGTGAAAACAATCCAAGTTTATCCAACCTCTCCTCATAATTAAAAACCTCCAAATCAAGCAACATCCTGATAAACCTCTGAACCTTCTCCAAAGCATCCATGTCCTTCTAGTAGTGTGGCGATCAGAATTCCAAATAATATTCCAAATGTGTCCCTCTAGTAGTGTGGCGATCAGAATTCCAAATAATATTCCAAATGTAACATAACCTGTCATCTTTTATATTCAATGCCACCATCAATGACGGCAAATGTGCTGTATGCCTTCTTGATCACTTTCAGGGACCTGTGGACCTATATTCCCAGATCTTCTTCAATGCTCCTAAGGGTTCTGCCATTTATTGTATAATTCACACCTGAATTTGATCTTCCAAAATTCATCACCTCGCATTTGTCTGGATAAAATTCAATCTACCATTTCTCTGGCCAAATCTACAATCTATTTACATTCTGCTGTGTCCTTTGACATTCTCCTACCTGCAACTTCATCAATTTTGGTATCATCTGCAAACTTAGTAATTAGCCCACCTACATTTTCCTCCAGGCATTCTTTTATATATTACAAAGGTTTCAGCATTGATCCCTGCAAAACACCACTAGTGACTGATTCCATTCCAAAAAGCACCTTTCCACTGCTGCTCTCCATCTACTATGACCAAACCAGTTTTGCATCCATCTAACCAGCTCGCCCCAGATCCCATGAGACCTTACCCTTTGTACCAGCCTGTCATGAGCTACCTTATCAAATGCCTTTGCAAAATCCATGTGGACAACTTCTGCGGTTCTTCCTTCCTCAAACGCTCTTGTCACCTCCTCAAACACAAATCAAGTTGGTGAGACATGACTTACCCTGCACAAACCCATGTTGCCTTTCACTAACAAATGTGAATAAATCCTGTCTCTCATTATCTTCTCCAACAGCTTCCCTCATCAGATGTAGATTTACCTTCAAACAGCCGCTTCCAAGTTCTTGCCTAATTTGGCTATGGTTGGCCTTCAATTTAACACCTTCATCCGAGGTCCACACTTGTCCTTTTCCATAAGTATCTGAAAACCTACAGAATTATGGACATTATTCCCAAAATGCTCCCCCCACTGAAACTTTGATCACCGGCTGGGCTCATTTCCTAATACCTGGTCCAGTATGGCCCCCTCCCTCGTCAACTATCCACATACTGTTTTGAAAAACACACCTAACAAACTGTTCCACATCCAAACCCCTGGCATTGAGGAAGTCCCAGTCAATATGGGGGAAGTTAAAATCACCCACCACAACAACCCTGCTATTTTATTTTCACACCTTTCCAAAATCTGACTGCATATCCTTTCCTCTACCTTCCTCTGGCAGCTGGGAGGTCTGTAGTACAGCCCTAGCATTTTGATTGTTCCCTTCCTATTCCTGAGCTCTAGCCATAATGTCTCGCTGCAAGATCCCTCCACACAGGTGTCCTCCCTCAACACAGCTGTGTCATGCTCCCTATGATGAGGAGGTGCCGGTATTGGACTGGGGTGGACTAAGTAAAAATCACTCAACATCAGGTTATAGTCCAACTGTTTATTTGGAAGCAGTGCTCCAAAAGCTTGTACTTCCAAATAAACCTGTTGGACTATAACCTGGTATTGTATGATTTTTGACATGTTCCCTGAACAGTAATGCAACTCCCCCATCTCTTTTGCTTCCTCCTCTGTCTTGCCTAAAACATTGATATCCCAAAACATCAAGCTGGCAATCCTGTCCCTCTTTCAACCATGTCTCTGTGATAGCAATGTCACCATTATTGCATGCATTAATCCTGTTTTACCTGTTATACTACTTGCATTGAAGCAAATAAAATCCATGCTTTCAGTTCCACGGAGCTCAGCAACTTCTCCCCGACTGCTCTTCCTCCTAGCTACATACTCAAGCTCTTCCCACTATACTTACTGACTTGCTGCTCTGGGCCCCAAACCTCTGTTGCACGAGTTTAAACCCTCCCATGTGAAACCTTGCTGCCATGGTATTGGTGCCCCTCCAGTTTAGGTGCAACCCCTCCTTCTTGTACAGGTCCCACCTTCCCTGGAAGCAACTCTCTGATCCAATCCTCCCCCCTACACCAGCTTTTCAGCCATGTGTTCAATTGTATGCTCTGTTCCTAGCCTCAGTAGCACATGGTATGGGGGGCAATCCTGAGATTACTACCCTAGTGGTTCAGCTTTTTAATTTACCACCTAACTCCCTGCAAGGTCCCTTGCAGGACCTTGTCACTCTTCCTACCTATGTCATTTGTGCCAATATGGAAATGGCTTCTGTCTTTTATCCTCCCATTTCAGGAGGCCCTGAACCTGTTCAGAGGCACCCATGGCCCTAGCACCAGGGAGACAATATAACATCCTATAGTCTCACTCACAGCCACACAAGCGCCTACCTGTGCCCCTGACAATTGAATCTCCAATTACTATTGCTCTATTATGCTTTTTCCCTCCTCTCTGTACAGCAGACCCAACTGTTGCTGTCACCTGATGGGCCATCCCCCTCATCAGGATCCAAAATGAATTATTTTCGTTTGGGATCCTGTACTGACAGCCTGCCCTGTCGAGTGGTCATCCTCTATCTTCCTGCATCTTGAGTGTGACCATGTTTCTGTAAATTTTTATGTCGGTCTCCACTATTTGTGTACCCCTTGGTGTCTCCAACTGCTGCTCAATCCGATCCTTTTGTCTAGTGAGCAGCTGAGGCTGGGTACACATCCTACAGATATGATTATCAGGGATGTTCTCAAAGCCTATGACAGACCACATCACGTATGCAGAACACAAAACCACACCAAGTGACGTGACTAATCCTCCATTGGTTGTTAGTTTACAAGTTAACCTTTAATCAGCTGAGAATTAGTTATTATTTACTAACAAATAGCTGCCTCAACTTGCTCACTGTCTGAACTCCCTGTATTAACTAGATGATGAACTAACTGCACTAACCCTTTTACTAACCCTTTCAAAAATCTGAGACACACATTCCGTAATGCAGTGAGAATCCTTCACCCATAGTGCTAAGGGACTTAATGGGTTAACACAAACTAACATCTGACCAGCACCAACCAATCAGAAACTGTGTTCCCTTCTCCCCTTGTGGCATCAGCAGAATGCTTCCCCAGAATGGGTGACTGCTGTCTCTTCTCAAAAGGAGTGTGCCCAAACTGAAACAAGGCCCAAGATCCCTGCACTTGATTTTAAATCTTCCTCAGTATACAGTCCTCTTTCTGGCTCCTCCTGAAAAGAGCATGCCCTAACCGAAACTCAAACTTACAGTTAGTCCAGTTTAGTTTCAGATTGTTGGTAACTCCCAGAATGTTGATCATGGGGGATTCAGTCATCACATTGAATGTCATGGGGCAATAGTTAGGTTTTCTTTTGTTGGAGATAATCATTGCCTAGCACGTATGACAGTCATCTCTGGCTATTGTCCCAGTCTTTCTGTATTTAGACATGGACTGCTTCAGTAGCTAAGCAGTCGTGAATACTGCTAAACATTGCACAATCATCAGCTACCATCCACACTTCTGACCTTATGATGGAGTTAAGATCATTGATCAAGCAGCTGAAGATGGTGGTCTGAGACACTATCCCGAGGAAATTCTGCAGTGAAATCCTAAAACTAAAATGTCTGACCTTCAACAACCACAACTGCGTTCCTATGACTTCAACTAGTGGAGAGCTTCCATTTCTATTGATTCTAGCTTTTCTAGAGTTACTTGATGCCATACTGTCCAATGCAACTATCACTTCAAGCATAGTCACTCTCACCTCACCTCTGCAATTCAGTTCTTTTATCTATTTTGGAACAAAAGCTTTAATAAAGTGAAGAAATCACTGGCCCTGTCAGATCCTAAACTGAGCAGATTATTGTGAAACAAATGCTGCTTGAAGGCTCAGCTGATAACCCTTCAATCACCTTACTGATGATTGAGAGTCAGCTTATGTGCAGTAATTGTCCAATTTAGACATGTCCTGCTTTGTGAGTATAGGACATACCTGAGCAATTTATGACATTGCCAGGTGTACTGGAACAGCCTGGACCATTACAAGTTGTGGAACACAAGTCTTAATAGTATTGCCAGAATGTTGTCAGGGCCCATGACCCTTGTAGCATCCAGGGTCTTCAGATATGTTTTGCTATCATTCTTGAGTTAATCAAATTTGCGGAATACTACCATCAATGGTACAGAAGACATCAGGAGGAGGCTGAGATAGATTATCCACTTGGCACTTCTGGTTGAACATTGCTACAAATGCTTCAGACTTATCTTTTGCACTGATGCATTGGGGACCCCCACTGGCTGGGGATAATTGTGCAACTTCCTCCTCCAGTGATTTATTCAAATGTCCACCAAAATTTACCAATGGATGTGGCAGGACTGAAGCTTAGATCTGAAACAAAACAGAAATTTCTGCAGAAACTCATCAGATTTGGCAACATCTATGAAAAGAAAGCAGAGTCAACTTATCAGATCCTGTGACGCTTCATCAGAACTGATCTACTTTATTGTGCAATCACTTAGCTCTGTCTATCGCAGTGCGCTCTGGAAGCTCAAATCACTCAGCATGTTAAAGGCATAAAATTGATAAAACTTTTGGAGACTCATGACACCTTGAAATGGAGACAGTTCAAGAAAGTGTTTTTAAGGTAGATGATCACCCATAATCTAATTGTACAGCACAGCAGCCTCAAAGATCCATTCTTGTTCTATGAGTTAGCCATGTTTATGATTTAACTTCCAGGGCATGGTTTGAACTTTGCAACTGTGACAATTTGGGATTGAAGGGATTACTACCAAGGAGAGCACAACCATAGTTTTAAATGGTGGTCACCATTAATAAGAAATAAAGACCACACGAATCTAAGGTAATATGCCTCTTCTGTGATCGTTTGCACTAGAAGTCCTTAATCTGGACTCAGTGATAGCTGTCTCAGCACTGAATTACAATACTGTGGATTCAAATTCCAGTCAAGAAACTTGTGTATATTAATTAGACTGGTGCTCCTATGCAAAAATTTCAAATGAGATTGGATTAGATTCCCTAGTGTGGAAACAGGCCCTTTGACCCAACAAGTCCACACCAACCCTCCAAGAAGCAACCCACCCAGACCCATTTCCCTCTGACTAATGCACCTAACACCATGGGCAATTTAGCATGGCCAATTCACCTGACCTGCACATCTTTGGACTGAGAGAGGAAACCAGAGCACCTGGAGGGTGCCCATGCAGACACAGGGAGAATGTGCAAACTCCAGACAATCGCCCAAGACTGGAATTGAACCTGGGACCTGGTGCTGTGAGGCAGCAGTGCTAACCACTAAGTCACCATGCTACTCCAGATGCTTTCCAAATGCTTTCGCAGGTGAATGTAAACAGTCCCATCACAATATTGAAGAAATGTTAAAGGTTTAGCTGGTTTCCAGGCAAACATTTACTCTCAATGTTACTAACGATTTTCTGATCATTTATCTTAATGTTATGTTTGAGACACTGCTTTGTGTTTTTTTTCAACATTGCAAAACTTTAAAGTTCTTTAATAGCTTTGAAATAGTGAGGGAGCAAGATAAATTCTTCCTTTTCCCTTAATGCACTATGTGTGGACTGCCTTCTAATTGCTATGTTTCAGATTGTGAATGAAAAAGATCAGACATATTCCATAGCTTTATTTGGAAAAGATGTATCTTTTAAAAAAGTACAAAATTAGTCATTAGTAATACAGGGTTAAAAAATATGATACAGTGAATATGCTCCACAGTCACATGCAGTAGACCATAAATCCAGAAAATATAAGAGCAGGATTATGCCATTCGGTCCATGGAGCCTGCTCCATCATTCGATCACAATTGATGCTTCTCAGTCCTGTTCTCCTGCCTTCTCCCCGTTACCCCTGATCTAATCGATCGTGATTACCAATCAAGAATCAATTTCGCTCTTCTGGGATGAATTTCTGCTGTGTCTCTCAAATTTCTAGATGCATCTTTCATTTCAGAATCACCATTTAGAGTATACAAGCATTAACAACACAAAGGCAGCTGGCCTAAAACACTGCACAAAGTTTACTGTATGTACCAGCAAGACCCTCTAACTGCTGAGGTCCTAGCAGCAACAGCCCCACAGCCATGTTCAGGAGTCCCATCACAAATACTTCACAATCAGTCTGCAAACTACCAATGGAGTTCTTTGCTTTGGTAAATTTTCTGCAGGATTTTCTCCGAAGTGCATAGGTCGCACCACCAAGAGATACCAGACTATCCAATTAGATGCCAATTGGTCCTGGAAATGATTGGGGCAGGAAGATAAGCATGTTAAGGGCCGGGAGGTTTCATTCTATGGATACTTCCCTTGCTGCTGGCTGGTTCCACTGTTGGGTGAAGCCGTCAGCCTGCAATCTGTGCCCCGATGTCTGTCCAAATGGTATCACCCATATCCATTACTGGTTTAATGCGTTTAGTGATAGGATGAGACCCTTAAAGCAGTCACCTATGGGCTCCAACTGAACTCCAGGCTAGAAGGGCCGTCTTGATTCTTCCTGTTCCAGACATAACTATGGATAGTCAGGAAGGTGGCAAACGGTTCAGCACATGAGATAGCACTCAGCCCACTTGCAAGGGTAGCATTATATTCCAACCATTAACTCTGTTTTTAAGCTGCCAGTCCTGCTTAGCCTTTTCAGCGTTTATTGGTCTTTTTCAGATTTCCAACCTCCTTAATAGTTTGCTCTGCATGAGCGTCAACACAGAATAAGTTATTTAGTGGACAATTAAGAAGCTAGTAGTCAATTGTTTTACATTTTACCAAAAGAGTGCACAATGTTAATGAAGACAAAGTTTTAAAAATGAATTAAATTCAAAGTAAAATCTCTGTACAGTGTGCTGCAAGTATATGTTAAACACTACATCTGTTGTTATTTATACTTGTACAAAAATAAGAAACATATGAACTAAAATCATAAATAAAAATCCCATTAGTTAATAATTTCAGTTGCATGTTTTATAGAATGCATTTGAGTTTTTATCTGCACCATGTGGATTTTTTCTCCTGATGACATAGTCTGAAGAAAGACCATAATCTAATTAAATAATCCAGACTTGAAGAACTGGATACGAGGGAGTGATTAAAATGTAATGACTTAGCTAAGTGGGGAAAATAAAATAATAAAAACACAACCTGGTTTGAAACATTAATCATCAGTCTTCTGGCCTCCACGATTAAACATATTTGACACTTACTGCAAAAACAACAGAAAAGAAGAAAAATATTCTTAAATAAAACAAAGAGCTGCAGATGCTCAAGAACCAAAACAAACAAAAACAAGAATTGTTGGAGAAACTCAACAGGGCAGGCCGGATCTTTCAGGAAAATGGGATTAGTATAGTTGGTGTTTGTTGGTTATACATGATTGGCTGAAAAGCCTGTTTCTATGCTGGTGATTCACAACCGTATGACTACGACCCTATTACTAAGCCAACGCTCAATGCAGCATCCTCTCTACAACAGGGAGGCCAAATTCAACACAAAGCTTTTTCTATCACTATGGTCACAATAAATGCAACTCTATTTCAGTCACTTTAGCCAATATTCAATGCAAATCTCTCTTCATCATTGAACCTAGACTCATGCAGCACTGGTTCTTCATCATTTAGAGACCACATTCAGTTCTAAGCTCACCCCTTGCTGAGCCCACATTCAATGCAACATACTCTCCCTACCCCTCACAGCCCACATTCAATGAAAAGCTTTCTCCATTACTGATTCCACACCCAATGCAGTAACCTTTCCATCAATCAAAGAACATTTTCAATGCAGTGCCCTAACATTTAGAGATTTGAACTTGTTACTGACATTAAAATTTGGTGTGCATTTGTTTTCGAATCAGGGTTTGCCTGATAGTTAGCTTCAATGATTGACGAGGAGAGTGTGTGCAAGCCTGATGAATTGTCCAGCCAAAAAAAACTACTGGAATGTCATTATCTGAAAACCATCATCTGGTTACTGCAAAATAACTGTCAGTGTACTTTAGCTAAAAATGAAAAAAGTCATCTTACAAGCACAATACGCAGTACAAGGCAGAGCCAAGAATTTCCAGTCTCAAACTGACTATCATTTGTGAACATCAACATAATCATAAACAGATGATACCTGGAACAGGGTACAAAATACTCTACTATTTGACTGCCATTAGTGGTCTTATGAGAAGGGGATTGTTTTGGACATTAACAGAGTCTTACTTCTCATCCACTTTTGGAAGAATAGCTTGGCATGTGTCTGTATCCAGTGGAAACCCTCAGCTGCTTACTATCCAGGTTGGATTTGGCTTGAAGTCTAACAATGAAAGCTGAAGTATTATTTAACTGCTCTCTTTGGACAACTATAGAGATTCCTTCACTGTAGGTCTGAAAAAACTGTCCATTGAGAGCTGTTTCCCCCCATGGTTTGTTGAAGCTTTGTGTTTTCTTTCTTTTTGCTTGTTTCTATTTGTTTCAGAGTCATGGATTCGCTTGACATCCTGCGGAGAGATCAAGTTGTAATTGTTTTAACCAGAAACTTGAAATAAACTTCTAATAGAAACAAAGTCAGGAGCATTATTCATACATTGGTCTTACATCAAGAAGCTGTTGGATTACTCAGGAAAATATAATCAATTTCAATTCTGTAGTAAATTATAATCAATTTCAATTCTGTCCCTACCCAACATTCATATCTGGACATTCACAGAATATATCAGGAACTGCAGCCTTCAGCAATTTCCTTTATTTCAAGAGCAAATGCTAAATCTGTACAGGAGACAAAAGTGAGGATTGCAGATGCTGGAGATTAGAGTTGAGAATATGGTGCTGGCACAGCAGGTCAGGTAGCCTTCGAGGAGCAGGAAAATTGATGTTGTTTCGGGCAAAAGCCCTTCATCAGGAAGCTGTACAGTAACCTAGTAAAGACCATGTTGCGGGCAACTTGGTAGCTCAGTGGTTACCACCACTGCCTCATTGCCAAGGGCCCACTCTTAGGCAACTGTCTGTGTGGAGTTTGTAATTCTCCCCATGTCTGCACGGGTTTCCTCTGAATGCTCCGGTTTCCTCCCGTGGTCCAAAGATGTGCAGGTTACATGGATTAGCCATGCTAATTTTCCCATACTGTCCAGAGATGTGCAGGCTAAGTGGAAGAGCCGTGGGAAATGCAGGGATAGGGTAGGGGGTGGGTCCGGGTGGGATGCTCTTCAGAGAGTCTGTGTGGACTTGATGGGTCGAATGGCCTGCTTCCACATGTAGGGGTTCTATTACCTCAACACACGTGGTTCAAATATTCACTTGACAAACTCAGTCATGGAGTAAGCTCCTATCCATAACTTATGACAGCATGAAGTACCATGAACTGCCAGTGAATCTATTGTCATTATCCTTAATATCACAACAAACTGAAATAGGGGGGTATATTAAATTATTCCACAAATAGATATTGGAGAATGCGAAAATAAACTGCAACATTAGTTTTTACATGGATGCACCCAGTTCTATTTCATCTCAAGCATCACATTTTATTTTATAATGCCAATGCAAAGTCGTATATGAATGCAAGATGCTATATTGTTACCTTATCCAACAGCTTCCCATCTGTACTCGAATGGCTAAACAATTGCAAAACCTGAAAGTATGATGATAAGAGTTAAAACATTGAATAGTGAGCTTTGATCCAAAGATGTAATCACCCATCCATGGTGCTTCATACAGTGGAAGGACATGTGCTGAGGCCTACAACTCCTCAAGCATCTCACTGCTATCTCAATTCTGCCATTATAGAGTCATAGAGATATACAGCACAGAAACATGCCGACCAGATACCTCAACCCAATCTAGACCTACCTGTCAGTATCCAGCCCATATCCCTCCAAACCCTTCCTATTCATATACCCATCAAATGCCTCTTAAATGTTGCAATTGTACCAGTCTCCACCATTTCCTCTGGCAGCTCATTCCGTACACTTACCGTCCTCTGTGAAAAAGATGCTTCTTAGGTCCCTTTTATTTCTTTCCCCTCTCATCCTAAACCTATGCCCTCTATTTCTGGACTCCCCGACCACAGGGAAAAGACTTTGTCTATTTATCCTATCCATGCTCCTCATAATTTTGTAAACCTCTATAAGGTCACCCCATAGCCTTGGACGCTCCAGGGAAAACAGCCCCAGCCTGTTCAGCCTTTCCCTCTCCCTCATTTTGCCAGAGCGGCGGGGAGAGAAGGAGTGGTGAAGCAAGGGCTGCTGGGAAGGGTGAGTTTTCCCACATTAAAAGGGACTTGCCTCGTGAGTCGGGTCTCCATTTTGCCAGAGCAGTGAGGAGAGAAGTAGTGTTGAAGTGAGGGCTGCTGGGAAGGGTGAGTTTTCCCGTATTAAAAGAGTCTTACCTCGCGAGTTGGGTCTCCATTTTGCCAGAGCGGTGAGGGAGGAGCGAAGGACTTCTGGGAAGTCATATATTTGTGTGGTTGCGTTATCCGAAACACTACTCGGGTAGTATCTCTCACCAATCCTCCTCCTCTAACCAAAAAACAAGTTCTGTGCGCTAGATTGATAAGGTAACGAGTTTATTTTTTTAATTCCTTATTTTTTCAACAGTCTCTTTGGGAATTTATAATCATGGGAATGGAGGTGAGGGCAGTTGAATGTTCCTCCTGCAGAATAGGGGAGGTAGGAGTCACCACTAGTGTCCCTGCTGACTGCATCTGCAGGAAGTGCACCCAACTCCAGCTCCTCGAAAACCGCGTTAGGGAACTGGAGCTGGAGCTGGATGAACTTCAGATCATTCGGGAGACAGAGGGGGTTATTGAGAGGAGTTACAAGGAGGTAGTCACTGCTCAGGTATAAGAAAAAGGCAGATGGGTGACAGTCAGGGGACGGAAAGGGAACCGGCAGGCAGTGCATTTCCCTCAACAATAAGTATACCGTTTTGGATACTGTGGGGAGGACAACTTACCAGGGAAAAGCAGTGGGACACAGGGCTCTGGCACAGAGTCTGTCCCTGCTGCTCAGAAGAGAAGGGGGAAGAGGAGCAGAGCAGTAGTCATTGGGGACTCCATAGTTAGGGGGACAGATAGGAGGTTCTGTGGGGAAGAGAGAGACTCATGGTTTGTGTGTTGCCTCCCAGGTGCCAGGGTTCATGATGTCTCTGATCGTGTTTTTAGGATCCTTAAGGGGGAGGGGGAGCAGCCTCAAGTCGTGGTCCACATAGGCACCAATGATGTAGGTAGGAAGAGAGATGGGGATTTAAGAAAGTAATTCAGAAAGTTAGGACGAAAAGGGTTGTTGTCTCTGGTTTATTGCCCATGCCATGTGCTAGTGAGGCGAGGAATAGGGAGAGAGAGGAGTTGAACATATGGCTACAGGGATGGTGCAGGAGGGATGGTTTTGGATTCTTGGATAATTGGGGCTCTTTCTGCTGTAGGTGGGACCTCTACAAGCAGGATGGTCTTCATTTGAACCAGAGGGGTACCAATATCCTGGGGGGTGGCGGGGGGGGGGGGGGAATTCGCTAAGGCTATTAGGGTAGGTTTAAACTAACCCAGAAGGGGGATGGGAACCAAAATTGTAGTTCAAGAATAGAAAAGGTTGAGAGTAGGGAGGTCCAAAATCAAGTTTCAGGGAGGCAAGATGGCACCGGCAAGCAAGAAGTTGGTTTGAAGTGTGTCTACTTCAACGCCAGGAGCTTCCGGAACAAGGTGCATGAACTTGCAGCATGGGTTGGTACCTGGGACTTCGATGTTGGGCCATTTCGGAGACATGGTTAAAGCAGGGACAGGAATGGTTGTTGCAGATGCCAGGATTTAGATGTTTCAGTAAGAACAGAGAAGATGGTAAAAGAGGGGGTGTGTGGCATTGTTAGTCAAGGACAGTATTGCAGTTGCAGAAAGGATGTTTGGGGACCCGTCAACTGAGGTAATATGGGTTGAGGTTAGAAACAGAAAAGGAGAGGTCACCCTGTTGGGAGTTTTCTATAGGCCTCCAAATAGTTCCAGAGATGTAGAGGAAAGGATAGCACAGATGATTCTCGACAGGAGTGAAAGAGACTGGGTAGCTGTCATTGGAGACTTCAACTTTCCAAATATTGACTCGGAACACGAGAGTACAAGTACTATAGATGGGTCAGTTTTTGTCTAGTGTGTGCAGGAGGGCTTTCTGACGCAGTATGTAGACAGGCCAACAAGGGGTGAGCCACATTACATTTGGTACTGGGTAATGAGCCTGGACAGGTGTTAGACTTGGAGGTAAGTGAGCACTTTGGTGATAGCGATTACAATTCTGTTACGTTTACTTCCGTGATAAAAAGGGATAGGTATATACCACTGGACAAGAATTACAGCTGGGGGAAAGGCAATTATAATGCGATTAGGCAAGATTTAGGAAGCATAGGATGGAGAAGGAAACTGCACGGGATGGGCTCATTAGAAATGTGGAGCTTATTCAAGAAAAAGCTCCTCAGTGTCCTAGATAAGTATGTACTGTCAGGCGGGGAGCAAGCTGAACAGCGCAAGAGCCGTGGTTTACGAAGGAAGTGGAATTGCTGGTCAAGGGGAAAAAGAAGGCTTATGTTAGGATGAGACGTGAAGGCTCAGTTAGGGCGCTTGAGGATTACAAGGTAGCCAGGAAAGACCTAAAGAGAGAGCTCAGAAGAGCCAGGAGGAGACGTGAGAAGTTGTTGGCAGATAGGATCAGGGTAAACCCTAAGGCTTTTTATAGGTATTTAAGAAATAAAAGAATGATGAGAGTAAGATTAGGACCAATCAAGGATAGTAGTGGGAAGTTGTGTGTGGAGTCAGAGGAGATAGGGGAAGCACTAAATGAATATTTTCGACAGTATTCACTCTAGAAAACAACAATGTTGTCAAGGAGAATACTGAGATACAGGCTACTGGACTAGGTGGGATTGAGTTAACAAGGAAGAGATATTAGAAATACTGCGGAGTGTGAAAATAGATAAATCCCCTGGGCTGGATGGGATTTATCCTAGGATCTGCTGGGAAGCCAGGGAGGAAATTGTCGAACCTTAGACATTGATCTTTAAATCGTCATTGTCTACAGGAATAGTGCCAGAAGACTTGAGGATAGCAAATGTGATTCCTCTGTTCAAGATGGGAAGTAGAGACAACCCTGGTAATTATAGACCAGTGAGCCTTACTTCAGTTGTTGGTCAAGTGTTGGAAAAGGTTATAAGAGATAGGATTTATAATCATCAAGAATAATTTGATTAGGGATAGTCAGCACGATTTTGTGAAGGGTAGTTGTGCCTCACAAACCTTATTGAGTTCTTTGAGAAGGTGACCAAACAGGTAGATGAGAGTAAACTGGTTGATGTGGTGTATATGGATTTCAGCAAGGCGTTCAATAAGGTTCCCCACAGTAGGCTATTGTAGAAAATGCGGAGGAATGGGATTGTGGGAGATATAGCAGTTTGGATCAGTAATTGACTTGCTGAAAGAAGACTGAGGGTGGTGGTTGATGGGAAATGTTCATCCTGGAGTCCAGTTACTAGTGGTGTACTGCAAGGGTCGGTGTTGGGTCCACTGCTGTTCGTAATTTTTATAAATGACCTGGATGAGGGCATAGAAGGGTGGGTTAGTAAACTTGCAGACGACACTAAGGTCGGTGGAGTTGTGGATAGTGACGAAGGATGTTGTAGATTACAAAGAGACATAGATAAGCTGCAGAGCTGGGCTGAGAGGCGGACAAGTGTGAGGTGATTCACTTTGGTCAGAGTAACCGGAATGCAAAGTACTGGGCTAATGGTAAGATTCTTGGTAGTGTAGATGAGCAGAGAGATCTCGGTGTCCAGGTACACAGATCTTTGAACGTTGCCACCCAGGTTGACAGGGTTGTTAAGAAGGCATATAGTGTTTGAGCTTTTATTATTAGAGGGATCGAGTTCTAGAACCATGAGGTTATGTTACAGCTGTACAAATCTCTGGTGCAGCCGCACTTCGAGTATTGTGTACAGTTCTGGTCACCACATTATAAGAAGGATGTGGGGACTGTAATGGTCATTATTTAGGTTCACTACTATGTGGAAACAGGCCCTTCAGTCCAACAAGTCCACACCGACCCTCCAAAGAGTAACCACCCAGACCCATTCCCCCCTGACTAATGCACCTAAGACTAAGCAATTTAGCATGGCCAATTCACCTGATCTGCACATCTTTGGACTGTGACAGGAAACCAGAGTACCGGTGGAAATCCACGCAGACACGGGGAGAATGTGCAAACTCCACACAGACAGTTGCCCAAGGCGGATATCTAACCCGGGTCCCTGGCGCTGTGAGGCAACAGTGCTAACCACTGAACCACCGTGCTGCCCTTAAAACTCTATTCTTCCTTATCTCAAACCTCAATTTCTCTACTCACTGCTGCTTTGAACCATTGACTAGTGCAGTATTACAAATTGGTCAGAGCTCATGTTGGTCATTCTAGAGATCCATTCTGTTAACCCGCTGACCTTCCGTGAAATTTTGTAATTTTTTTCCTTCAAGTAAATATCCAACTCCCTTTTGAAGGCTATTTCTGAATCAATATCCATCAGCCAAGCTGGCAATACATTTTAAATCCCGAATGCTATAAATCAGAAACAATAACAGATATTGTTGCAAAAGCTCAGAGGTCTGGAAGCATCTGTGAAAAGAAATCAGAGTTAGCATTTTGGGTCCGGTGACCCCTCCTCATAACATTCCAAATCCTAACCATCTGTCGCACAAGAGAATTTTTGTCTTATGTTTGCTCTGGTTCTTTTGTCAATCTTTTGAAAACTGTTCCTTCAATTTAAAATTGAGGACTTCTGAGACCCCACATTTATGCACAATTTATTGCCCATGGAAAGAAAGCAAAATAGTGCTTTAATATGATAGAAGCTACTCAGATGTAGCATATCATCAGACAGGAACCTTCAAGTTATAATCTTCCAGCTTACAAATGTTTTCAGCAATGGAACCCTGTCCTTTCTTTGTCCCCCTCACCCATGCCACTCACCCAATTCCAGAGCTAAGCACAACCAGAGCTTTACCTTTTTCATGGCTGTAGACACAGCTGATTGCTGAAACTCGGTCTTTGTTACCCAGCGGAAGGAAGGACACTTTGTCCTCCCCTGCTTCACAGTATCGATTGATGCACTATTCAGTGAGTTACTGTACACGACGTAGGTCTGGTGAATGTGAGAAAAGATATGTACTACCTACAAAAAGTAGGAAAAAAATAAAATGACTAATCCATCTTGATATTACACAGTCCATGCATTAGTTGGCTGATGTCAATAAAAGCTGCAAAATTATACCAATCACATTTAGATATCTAGGTGCTGGACAACAATGCTGCAAAGACATTTTCTTTACTTTAATGCAATTAATCCTATTCTGTTCTCCAGAAATTGATTGTGACCTCTATTTTTAGTTAGAAATACTTGTAAACTCACCTCCCCCAAATATTGAAAATTTTTCTCTGTAACTGAACTCCCCAATAATTCTGTAAGCCGATCTAAAATCTTGCATTTCTGTTCCTTTTCTGTCATCTCAGACTCCAACAGAATGCTGGGGAACTCCCACATTCCAGCTAACAGTCCTGGCAATCAGAAAGACACAACGAAATGAACGAATGGTTTCAAAGAAAAGAAAACGGAAGATGATCGATTATCAATTACATTTTCATTGATAATACATCTACTATTCACACATGACATTCTACTTCCTCTGATGGAAACTACAAATATTTGCCTTGCTTCAGGAATCTGTATGCTTCATAGTTGTGCCCCCTTAGATGTATATGCTGTAACTAAATACTGAGTTTAGCTTAGCACATTGTGAAGCCTATTCACTTGCTATTGGAGTTCTCATTAATTTCGCACAATATGTTCTCAGATACCAAATAGGAAGATATTGATTCCAGGATTATATACACTTCAAGCCACTGTTTTCTTTAACTACTATTGCTTTGATTCTAAAGCCTTACTGAAGCAAATATAATAAAATTACAAATCTCTTTTCCCACACCATCGCCACTCAAATTGTTTTCAGTTAACAGTAGTTACCGATGTTAGGTCTCTGAACTAGGAAGTATTCTTCTGCATCCTCAGCATTCCTCTTCCGTGTAACGACACAGGTCAGTGTTCGCTCTGCTCGTGGTAGTTTCTTTGCAGCTTTCCTTGGGAAGTTCATTACCCCAAGACTACCAACCCAGGATTCTTTGTCAGGCAAGCATAAGGAGCAATTCTCTGCAACATCAAATTGAAATATTATTTTACTGGTTGATCACATTTGGCCTATCATGACATATGGTTACATACTAGCATGTTCTGCCTTTGAAACATATTGAACCAGAGGATCAAGGTGATCTATAATGTCACCATTTAGATCAAACAATTCTGGAGATTTGATCAGTCTGGACTGGATTCCTGCAATCCCTGCTCCCAGAGATCTGAAGATGGCATAGAAATGGTGCAGTTCCCAGAAAATGACAATTTCAAGGGCTCATCAGGGAGATTTTCTTTTCTGCAATTCTCCAAAATTGGACTTCTGCATCTTGGGTTTCGGGAAAAATATAAATTGGGATTTGATATCTTTAGGAAAGTAGGAAAAATGACAGAGAAATTAAAGGGAGAGTTTCTACTATTTGACTCATAAGAGAATTCAAAAAGGAATTAATTTTTTAAAAATCACATCATAAATTGTTCATTTGTACCATGTGTTCCCAGTGTTAATAGTTCCTAAACACATACGGAGATCTATGCATAGGTTATTGATAATTATTGATAATTCTTACCACACTCTTCAATATCTGGAGTGGGGGAAATTTTTGACAAGGTATTGCCCAGCAGTCTTTTTGAGACTGATTCCTGCTTCTTCAAAACCTGGAATGAGCATCAACAGAAGAAAAGTTAATATTTACTTAGAAACTTTTGCAATAACAGAACCTCTCAAAGTGTTTTCCAGACAATGCAGTGTTGTCATTATTGTGAAGTGGGCAACATAACTTATGCAGAGATTATGACATACACATTGGCAAACATAATAGACATTCTCTTTCACCCCTTTCTCACTGCACAGTTGTTTGAAAAAAACAAGATTAGTCTGATGGGTTTACAAGCAGCTTAAACTCTCCAGGCTTAGTTTTCAGGTGGACAGTTAAATTGGGGAAACCCAAAAAGTTGAAGAATGTCAGATCAGTAAACAAAAGCTTTTTCCTCTGTTTACACAGCAGCAGCTCCAAAAGAAACAAAATGATCTTTACCCGGGATAAGATGCAGACTAAAGTTCCTTTGATTCCATTTCAATATTCCTTACCCTCACCATGAATAGCTCACATCATACAATACCCCAATGACAGTATGAGAAATGGAACAACTATTAATAGCTAATTTAACACTTGGATACTTAAATATCTTTCATTGTTTAACATCCAAGTTTAAAGGTGTAGAGCAGAACTACGTTTCAGTTAACCGGTGAGTTCTAATGATTAAAGTTAGAAAAAGCTGTGAGGCTTGATAGCTTTAAGATGGGGATAGCATTTAGGAGCTGGGGTTGTGAAAATTTGACTTACACCAGGGAAGAAATATTTTAGGATATGGGAACACTGGAAGGTGCTGTCAAATGTAAGAAGGAATAACAAATTCTGACGACAATTGAAAGTGATAATCAAGGTATATTAGAATCTGCTGAGACAAAGTAGTACTCAAATGGAATGCTAAGATGAGGTACTGGTGAAAGCTTAAGGCAGAGCACTGGAATAATCTCAAAGTGGAACACGGTGGAGAGAGATCTTCATATGTGAAAATACTAAGATGTCATGAGCTGTCACTGACAAAATCATGGTGCTAAGATTTTCTTTTGGGATTTCCTAGTTGAACTTAGTTCAGAGGTATGCTTGCTGGGATTGAAATCTGAACATGCACCAAACTTTAGAAAATCCTGGATCACTCAGTCAAGAGCAGAAGCGCTCATCAACGATAAAATCAGCCAACATATGAAATAACTCCTAGTGGCACAGATCTTTGCCTTGGTCACAGAAATTGGCAATTAGTGTACACTCTATCTCGCACAGTCAGTTCCATTACCTTTTTCAGTGATAACTCAAAACCAACCTGATGGTAAGCTCTACAGTGGGCCTTAACAGGACATTCCGAACAAAGGGGAGCCTTGGGAGTACAGACAGTAGCACCCAGCTCCATTATAGCTTGGTTAAAGTCACCTGGTCTTAATGGGTCCACCAAGGCATTCGCCAACATCCTGTCATGAAAGACCACCATACAGCTAATTTGAAATATCCATATATGAAGTCTGTATAAAAATCTAAGCATTTCTACACTCTCTTTAGTGGAAATCTTTCCAATTTCCATTGCAAATTTGTGGTTAAAACAATAATAGCAGCTCAGTTCTCAATGCCAAAGTTAGTTTGAATGGCAGATCAAAAGGTTCATCTCAATTATTTCTGTCGCTTTAGGTTTTAGGAGATAAGCCAAACAACTTGCATTAAAAAAAAACGAAAGAACTGCGGATGCTGTAAATCAGAAACAAAAACAGAAACTGGTGGAAAAAGCTCCGCAAGTCTGACAGCATTTATGGACAGAAATTAGTTTAATGTTTCAGGTCGAGTGACCGTTCCACAGAGGAAGCATCCAAGTTCAGAGGAAGCATCACTCGACCCAAAACGTTAACTCTGATTTCTGTCCATAGATGCTGCCAGACCTGCTGAGTTTTCATATTAATTTCTATTTTTGTTGCATAAATCAAGACTGCAAGATTTATTCATTTAAATTCATTCACTAAACAGTTCTGTCAGAGATTAGATTAGATTACTTTTTTTTTAAGATTAGATTACTTACAGTGTGGAAACAGGCCCTTAGGCCCAACAAGTCCACACCGACCCTCAGAACAGCAACCCACCCAGACCCATTCCCCTACATTTACCCCTTCACCTAACACTACAGGGAATTTAGCATGGCTAATTCACCTAACCTGCACATCTTTGGACTGTGGGAGGAAACCCACGCAGACACGGGGAGAATGTGAAAACTCCACACAGCCAGTTGCCTGTGGCGAGAACTGAACCTGGGTCTCTGGTGCTTTGAGGCAGCAGTGCTAACCACTATGCTGCCCATAGATCTGTGATCTTAACATCCAACCCCAAATAGCAATGTCAGATAGGAAGAGCAAGTTGTTAAAATTATCAGAAAGGTCAGAATTAAAGGGATAGTTACTATTTTTAAAAAAATGTTAACATGCTGGTAGTCAGTACGTAGAATACATCAGTAAGATAAAAGTGAAACGTACCAAAGTGCTTCAATCACTGTTGAACTGGTGCTGTCTGCTCCAATTGCTCTAACACGACACAGCACTCGTACAGCATTCCCATCCACTACTCCAGTTACCTGCAAGTAAAGCTTCACATTCAAATCTCCACCGCTAACTTTTCCAGCAGCAAGGTGAGATTTTTAGATGTATTAAAAGATCATAAGCATAACAATTTAGAATGGCACCAATGAACTATATACTTTGCAAAATGCAAATCTCACACAATGAAGAGGTTGCATTCCCTTATGACACTTCCTTTGTGTTTGTTGCCCTCTTAATATTGTGAAATGCTCCATGAAACTTTTGGTCCATGGAATAAGTGTTTAAAGATTCTTAATGCTCAAGGTCAAAAAGTTTTAACTTCGAGAAGATATCCCTCAGATGAGATATCAAACCCAGATCCATCTGCTCTCTCAGCCCTTGCCAATATTTATCCCTCAGTTAAGGTCATTGTCTCATTTCTGTTTACAGGAACTTACTGTGTGCAAATTGGCTACGTTGTCTCCACTACATTACAGCAGTAAGTGTAATTTTAAATTATGTAATCGGTTATAAAGCAACATCTGGAAAGTTCTGTTGTCATGAAATACATTACTTAAATAACAGGGTTTTCTTGCTTTCTCAAAGTACATTTGGAGTATTGGGTCCCATATCTCAGGAAGGATGTAGTGGCCCTGCAGCGGGTTCAGAGGAGGTTCACGAGAATGGTCCCTGGAATGAAAAGTTTAACATATGAGGAATGTCTAAACTTGATGGAGTTTAAAAGGATGAGGGAGGATATAATTGAAACATACAAAATACTGAATGGCCTGGGCAGAGTAGATGCTGGGAAAATGTTTCCATTGGTAGGAGAGACTAGGACCAAAGGCACAGCCTTAGAGTAAAGGGAAGATCGTTTCTAATGGAGACAAACTTCTTCAGCCAAAGAGTGGAGAATCTATGGAATTCGTTGCCACAGAAGTGTGTGGAGTCCTGGGAGGGGGGGTCACTGAATATTTAAGACTTAGATAGGTCCTCAAGTATAAAGGGGATCAAGGGTTTCGGGGAGAAAGTGGGAGAATGAGGTTGAGCAATTTATCAACCATGATTGAATGGCAGAGCAGACTCAATGAGCTGAATGTGTTAATTTCTGCTCCTATGTCTTATGGTCTGAAAGCACTTGTACAAACACCACCCACTTTGTTTTCCTATGCCTAAATAGATTGCCCTCTTGATTCTCTTTTCATTCCTCTTTTTCATTTCTCTCTTGACTCTTGCTTGAATACAATTCCTTTTGGGCGGACAGGGTAAATTACAAAGATCATCTGGACACTGAGAATCAATGCAACTTTCGATGCAGTTATTTATTTTTAAAATTGAATACATAAGTGGACTTTTCTGATAATACTGGGAGTAAAGTATTTCCCATGCCAGAGCTCTCAATTAGTAAAATATGACAAATCAGTTATTTATCAAGTGAGTATACATTACAAGCTCTATTTCCCAATAAGAATGCTTCTTAATATAGATATGCTTGAATTTATGACACTTGATAATAAATATGGCAAAGTAGCTCCTCGGAACACCTTCTCCCTCACCCCCATCTACCTATTGCACTGTCAGCTACCATCCCCCCCCATTCCCCCTCCCATTTATCTCTCTGCCTCCCGGCCCACAAGCCTCATTCCTGATGAAGGGCTTTTGCCCGAAACATCAATTCTCCTGCTCCTTGGGTGCTGCCTGACCTGCTGTGCTTTTCCAGCACCACACTCTCAGCATAGCCATGCAGATAGAGAGAAAGGCCAGATATGTTCATTCTTCACCTGTCCAAATGCGATTGAGGCAATGGCAGAAGCAGTGTATCTCCCAACCCCAGGCAGCTGCTTCTGTAGCTCCTCTGCATTCTGTGGCATCTCACCTTTGAATTCTGATATAACCTAGGAGGAGAAAAATGCATTCGAAAATTGCATAATTTTACATGATCTGAATCAAGTCTTTTCCACATTCTGATATGATGTTGGTAATATAGGCCTTCCCTGGTTCAAAGGGTGGCACCGTTGTCATTCAGACATTTCCTCCAACTTGCTTTGAATGTAGTTGTGCAGCAATAAAGAATGAGTTAGAACAGTTCTATGATCCTTTGTCATTTTTTTTACAATGACACATGTGGCCTCTGTACAGTTCTTTTTACAGCAGCATAACTGTTATTAGGAACATACTACACAGACAACTGAGGTCATCATTTGGACTGCTAATATCCTATCACAGAGCAACAGTCAAACTTCAGTACATTTACCACAGTGCACTGCCTGGATATTGTTAATATTTTGAAGTGTATTTCTTGACTCCTGCCCAATAAATCGTGGACATTTTTATCTAAAGTAAAAGCAGAGAGATGACAAGGATACCAATTGTACCAGTCGTGGAAGAATGTCTCCAGTACCTTTTGTGCTCCTTCATATAATCGTCTTCCTCTAGAATAATATCCTAGGCCAGACCACATTTCATTCACTTCCTGCAAGAATAACATTAAGACGACAATTTACTATAATAATAAAGGACCAAGTTTAATTTTAGAGATTACACCTATAGAGTCACATAGTTCAATTAACTCCTGATTAACATGTTTTCTCTCTAAAAATGAGCGATCTTTCATACTCATACTTCATAATTTCAGGGGTCAGTACTGGGTTGGCAACCTATTATGTGCACTTTCTGATATTCAGTTCCATTGCAATCAATGCAATTAAATACCAGGCACTGCATATAGCGGACAGCCAATGCAGTTAAAAGCTAATTACTGCAGATGCTGGAATATGAAACAACACACAGATTGCTGAGGAAACTCAGCAGGATACTGTCTGTTTTGTATCATTGCTAGAGACTAACTTCCACCCTACTGTGTTCTATTGTTTTGAAAAATAGATTTTTTAATGTTCTTATTGTATTTCTTCATTCAAGGAAGGTACAGTTTTATTTCAAACTAACTTCTAGTAGGTCAGGTTATTTTCAGAGATTTATACATGCAGGCATATGACATTTTTGACGTACAGATAGTTCTGGGATAACGTACATTTCGGCAGTAAGATTTGGCTATAACGTCACTGAAAAATTAGGGAACGGTATTTTCGACATTGCTTACCTCCACTGGCAACAGCGCAAATCCAGTGGGGATCAATTTGCGTGCTTCATTATGCGCATATGTCTATGTCTGCACCATTCTGCTTATGTGCTGGTGTTCCTGCTTTTACGTGCATGCATGAATTGGTCTTTGTGCCATTCCGCGCATGCATGATGTCAAAGCAGGTCTTCGCACGTGTGATGTCAGTGCCGGTCTTCATACCATCCTGCACATGCACGATGTCAGCACTGGTCTTTATGCCGTTACACACATGCGCGATGTCAGTGCTGGTCTTTATGCCGTTACGCACATGTACGATGTCAGCGCCGATCTTCGTGCCGTTATGCACATGTGAGATGTCAGTGCAGTCTTCATACTGTTACACACATGCACGATGTCAGTGCAGTCTTCATGCTGTTAGGCACATGTGCAATGTCAGTGCCGGTCTTCGTGCCATTATGCACATGTGCAATGTCAGTGCCGGTCTTCGTGCCATTATGCACATGTGCGATGTCAGCACAGGTTTTCATGACATCCTGCAAACGTGCGATGTCAGTGCCAGTCTTCATGCCATTATGCACATGCATGATGTCAGCGCTGGTCTTCGTGCTGTTACGCACATGCACGATGTCAGCGCCAGTCTTCATGCTGTTACGCACATGCACGGTGTCAGTGCCGGTCTTCATGCCATTATGCATATGTGCGATGTCAGTGCCAGTCTTTGTGTCATCATGCACATGCGCAAATTCAAACACTTGTCATCATGCCAATCTGCACATGCGCTGATGTCAGCTGCCGACAGAGCAGCTTTCTGTGAGACATACTGTACAGGAAGCAGCTTTCTTGCATATTTTAGATATACTGCATTAAATGTACTTTTGCTTCATTAATAAATACGATTTCAACCTTCATTCAGGCTGTGCTATTGTTATGGAAATGAGAGTAAAAGCTAGCAGTAACAGCACCAAGTGTTCTCAATTAGACGCAATGTAACATATGCTCCAGCTACTGGGGTAGCTGGTTGCCTGGAAATGATAAAACAGATTTGAATTACGTCTTATAACCCGAAAAAAATACGAAATTCCATTCAAGTTTGAATTGAGTATACTGGCAATCTTTAAAGCCAATGACACAATCCGATGCTTTGTGGTATAAAACCGGGGAAAATTGAACAGCTGGGAGGAAAACTGCCACGACATAAACAGCCGTAGACTGATAGTCAGAATTCTCTGAAATGTACCTGTCTGGAGGAGTTTGCCCAGAGAAAAACCACTATACTGACCTAGAGAGCCAATCTACAGACAAAGATAAAGAAAAGATCAGTATAAGGACATATGTAAGAATCAGATAGGGAGGACTAATGCTATTGTACACGATGTAGACATAGGAGATACTACTCGGATAAAACAACATCCCTATTGGCTTCCTCCTTTCAAAGCCATACAGGTCCAGAAGGAGGTAGAGGCCATGCTCAACGAGGACATCATTGAACCAAGCCAGAGCAAGTAGAGTTCGCCGATTGTCTTAGTCCCCAAACCAGACGGGACTCAACAATTCTGCGTGGATTATCGGAAGGTCAACGCCATTACAAACTCGGACTCATATCCAATTCCTAGATTGGAAAGTTGGACAAGCCAGTCAATCACCAAGTTGGATTTAATGTGTGGTTACTCACAGGTAACTTTATCAGACTCAGTGAAAGAAATTTCCACGTTTGTAACCCCAAATTATCTATATCAGTTTAAAGTGATGCCCTTTGGAAGGAAGAACACACCTGCCACATTCCAAAGACTCATGAACAGAGTTGTGGATGAGTTAACAAACTATGCAGTCTATTTGGATGATGTAGTGATCTTTAGTAAGTCCTGAAAAGATCAAATGATACAGTTGGCAAAACTAGTGATAAACTTAAATAAAACGGAATTTGCAAAAGCAGAGGTGACATTCTTGGCACATAACATTGATCATGGAAGGCTGACCCCACGGAATGCAAAGACAAAAGGCCATCAAGGAATTCCCACAAACAACCTCAAAGAAAGAGGTGCTTCAATTCTATTGGAAGCCTTTTCCAAACTTCAGTAGAGTTGTGACACCGTTAAGCAATTTGCTGAAGAAGACCACAGTTTCGGTGAACAGAACCATGCCAGGAGGCATTCGACCATTTGAAATCAATATTAACCACCAAACCAGTTTTAGCTACACCAAACTTTTCAAAACCTTTTAAAGTTGCCATCAATGCTAGTGACACTGGAGTTGGAACTGTACTCCTACAGGAAGATGAGGATGGGACTGAACTGCCAGTTGGTTACCTTTCGAAGAAGATCAACATCTACCAAAGGAAATACTCCACGATCGAAAAAGAACTACCGAGTTTGATTAGATTAGATTACTCACAGTGTGGAAACAGGCCCTTCGGCCCAACAAGTCCACACTGACCCGCCGAAGCGCAACCCACCCATACCCCTACATATACCCCTTACCTAACACTACGGGCAATTTAGCTTGGCCAATTCACCTGACCCGCACATCTTTGGACTGTGGGAGGAAACCGGAGCACCCGGAGGAAACCCACACAGACACAGGGAGAACGTGCAAACTCCACACGTTTGGTATGGCCTTTCAACATTTTAATGTGTATGTCAAGAGCAATGTGTTGGAGACGGTTATGTACATTCACCACAATCAGCTTACATTCTTAGAACATTTTAAAGACAAGAATATGAGACTATTTCATTGAAATCTTATGTTACAGACTTTTAATTTAAAAATCATACATGCTGTAGGTCGGAAGAATGTAATCTCAGATGCGTTATCAGGGCTTTAACTGATAAGAGTTTAGATGAGATCGGTCTTTATTTAATGTTATACATATATGGAGGAAGAAGTTATGGCGAACTTATATTAAAGTTATCTGTATGCTAGGGTAATGTGTTTAAAAAAAGTAGAGAAAAAAATGAAGCCATCTTTTCATTATGATGGTACATTTTTTCTTAAGTGGGAGGAGTTAAGAAAATGTGGGTGTACTGTGAGAGTAAAAGCGAGCAATGACAGCACTAAGTGTTCTCAATAAGACACAATGTGCTCCAGCTACTGGAGTATCTAGTTGCCTGGAAATGACAAAACAGATTCAAATTATACCAATCAGTTTAAATTATTCCCCGATAAAATACCAAATTCCAATCAAACTTGAATTGAGTACATTGACAATCTTAAAAGTCAATGACACAATCTGATGCTTTGATGTATAAAACTGGGGAAAATTGAACAGTTGGGAGGAAAACTGCCACCACACAAACAGCTGTAGACTGCAAGTCAGAACTCTCTGATAGGTACCTGTCTAGACAAGACGTTTGCCCAGAGAAAACCTCAATTTTGACCTGGAGAGCCAATCTACCGACAAAGATAAATAGAAGATTCAACCGCTGGCTGATTTTAAAATTTCAATTTTCCTGTAAATCTTAATTGGGAGTTTTATCGGACTAGTATTATAGAAGGGAAGGTAAACGATAGGTTGGAGGAAGGAATTGTAAATAGTTATTAGTTAATTATTCTCTGTTATATATTAAGAAATAAAGTTATTAATTTTTATGTTAAACAGTTCTTAGCCACTTAAAGTTTTACAGTTTGCTGCACAGGATAAACCTTTTCTGTGTTGCTGGTTTGAAAAAAAAACACTCTACTTTGCATAAGACTTCCGGATGATTTTTCAGTGATCATGTGTGATATCTTTTGCTGTTCTGCTTCTAATCCCATGTTTCCCCAGGTTCTGGTATTTCTATTAAGCGAGGTTTCGCTGGAACGCAATTACGGCATTATAGGAGAACTATCTGTACTGATTAATGTTTTGCCTTTAAGGACATCTGCAAAGAAAACAACTTAATTGATTAACTCTTTCATAAACTAATTTGAAATCTTTCTATTGTTTGGACCGACTTCAACAATTTACCATTATTGCCTGTTTCAGTAAATGACAATCAATGGTTAAACTCAGTGCACATTCAAATGTGATACAAAAGCATATGATGTCATTGTTATTAGTAGCCTTCTAAAATGACTAGTACACATTGGAGAAATCCTCGACTTAAATCCAGAAAATGAATGAATGCATCTTGGACGGACAAGCAAAAATATCAGATCTAAGGTTTTGGGAAGTATGACTGTGTCCATAAGCTGATACTTCTACTGGGAATGGGCAAACACAAACAGAACATTCACAAACTATTGTTTCCCAATTCACCATGTGAAACCTCTTAGTAAGATGCAATAAATCACCACAGAATACTGAAACTTCTCTTTTCTTTGCGAACATTATTTCTTTCCAGCAGCATCATTGCAAAATAAAAGAAGCCTTTGGAAACATCAATTCACAGCATTTGTTCACGAATATACTTCTATAAAAATTCAATTTTTATAGAAGTATATTCTATATATACTTGAATATATATATGAATGAAATTAATATAATCAGATGATGAAAGCATCCTTTACCTCAAGGGTAGCTTTAGCAAGATCCTGCAAGGTTGGCCATCTCTGAAAATGAAAGCAGTGACAGGATATTAAGACTTGTGTTGCCTGCACCAATAAAAATTATTCTTAGAAAGAAGCCATTGAGGTTTTTTTTTACCTGCATCCATTTGTTATAGTAGTTGATCACAGTAACTACCTGTGTTTGTTGCAACATGATCTCAGACACCCAAACTGTGAAGGAAGATGAGGCTAAGATTTTACAAAATCAGAACATTGGCATAAAAGTAAAACAAGTAATGGGGGTCTTGGCAATTGCTGGACATATTAAAAAAAGTTCTTCAAGTTTGTCTTTGATTATCCTGGTAGCTGCCTGAAATAACGTGAGTAGAATCATTGATTACTCATAGCAACAATTAGTTCATTAGCCAACAAAAGACCCAGTTATAACTGAAAAGCCCTAGTCTGCCAGTGAACATCCTTGGAAGGCACTTGGTCCTTGAACTGAAGCAGAAATATGAGAGTTTCCAAGGATACAGACATTAGGGCAGCTCCCAGGTTAGCTGCCACAGACTTCTGAAATGTGGTACTGATGATCACATGACTTGTATAATAATGGAATCAAACTCTTTTCTATTGATAAAGCCAGCTACATTTTCAATGTTACACAGTTTGTATCACTTAGTGAAGCCAGCTATGTTAGCAAAGCCTACTGCCCATGTTGAAGCTCTGACCTCATCATGAAGAAACAAGATAAATATGTAATCTGTCACAAACTGCATAGGTAACAGCTTTGATACATTTATGGATTGCTGGTTGACAGGTCTCACATAGGTCTCCAGTAAATTATTGGAAGCAGCCAAGTGCATGAAAATTTAATGCAGCTGTCACTTTGACAGTCACTGGTTAAGAACAGCCACTAATCCCTTCAGGCTGCAAGTTCCACTCTAGTAGATGATGTAATTCCAAAACAGTTTCCAGGGGAATCCTCAGTCTGCAATGGCAATGTGCAGGAAATGATGTCAAGGACAATAGATTCTCGTCTCCTGTAGCTCCTCTACACCCTGGAGTGAACTTTAGCTGCTGTACACCTACCGCTGGATGCTGCTATTGGTCCTGAGCTGTGTGGCACATTTGATCTGCCTCAATTTCTCAGCTCCTCTACTGCACAACAACAATTACAATAACCCCATCTGTGACTAGATGCATTGGTCACAGTTCCTGTGAACTCCTGTGAGGAAAATCAGACTCAGAACAGGTCTTATGAACAAGGTACAAGTTTAGGCCATGCTGCCCTTTGTATCTGCTCTGCCATTCAATAAGATTGCAGCTGATCTAATTTTAATTTCAACTCTACTTTCATGGATATCCCAGATAATCCTTTGTCCCCTTGGTAATGAAAAATCTATCTATTCTGCCTTAAAAATATTTAAAGATTCTGCACCCATTGCCTTTTGAGGAAGGAAATTCCAAAGACTCAGAACCTTCTGAGAAAAAAAAAGTTCCTCATCTCTGACTTAAACGGGTGACCCCTTATTTTAAAACTATGACCCCTTGTTCAATTCTAGTCTCCCTGTTATAGGAAGGATGTTGTGAAACTGGAAAGGGTTCAGAGAAGACTTACAGGATGTGGCCAGGCTTGGAGGGTTTGAGCTATAGGAAGAAGCTAAATAGGCTGGGGGCATTTTTCCTAGAATGTTGCAGGCTGAGGGGTGACCTTACGGAAGTTTATAAAATCATGAGGGGCATAGATAGGGTGAATAGCCAAGGTCTTTTCTCCAGGTTAGTGGAGTCCAAAACTAGAGGGCTTAGCTTTAAGGTGAGAGGGGAAAAATTTAAAAGGGACCTAAGGAGCAACTTTTTCATGCAGAGGGTTGTGCATTTATGGAAAGAGCTGCCAGAGGAAGTGGTAGAGACTGGTACAATTACAACATTTAAAACGCACCTAAAGGGTATATGAATAGGAAGGGTTTAAGAGTGATTTGGGCCAAATGCTGGAAAATGGGTCTAGATTAATTTAGGATATCTGGTCAGGATGGACGAGTTGCACCAAAAGGTCTGTTTCCATTCTATACAGCTCTATGACTCTAATTCTAGATGCCCCACAAGAGCGAACATACTTCAAAATCTGCTTGGTCAAATCCCCCCAAAATCTTCTGTTTAAATTATATCAACCTGACTATTCTAAATTCCAGAGGATAAAGGCTAGCCTATCTAGGCTACCCTCATAAGATAATCCACTCACTCCAAAAATCTAGTAAACCATCTCTGAACTGCTTCCAAAGAATAAGCGTCCTTCCATAAGCACAGTGACCAATATTGTACGTAGTACTCCAGATGTAATCTAATCTGTACAACTCAAGCAAAACTTCCCTACTCTTGCATTCAATTCCCCTCACAATAAAACAACATTCTATATACTTGGTGGACTAAATAGTTTGCTTCAACACTGTAGAAATTCTGATTAGATAATCTAGTGAGGAAGAATGATTCTAGGAAGGGAATAAGGTAACCATTGTTAACCAGGGAAGTTAAAGATTGCATTAAATAGAAAGAAAAAAAATGTACAATTTAACAAACATTAGTGTAAGGGCATTAGGTAAGTCTTAAAAACTAACAAAAGATGACCAACAAAAACTAAGGAGGCCAAAGATAAATTTAGAGAGTAAACTTGCAAGTAATATCAAGATATACAACAAGAGCTTCTTTATATATAAAAAGTATACATAAGTATATAAAAACAAAGATAGAAGCCAAAGTGAACACAGGTTCCCTTAGACAGCAAGGCTGGAAACTAATAATGATGAACCAGGAAATGGCAGAGGAGTTGAATAAATACTTTGCATCTGTCTTCACAGTAGAATACACCAACATATTCCAAAATTACCAAATAACCAAGGGGCCAAAAGAAGGGAGGAAATAAACACAATAATTGTCACAAGAGAAAGCATGCTCAGAAAACTATTAAGGCTAAAGACCAATAAGTCTCTTGGACTTGATGGGATGTATTCCACGATATTAAAGGAAGTAGCTATTGAGATATTGGATACACTGCTATCAATCTTCCAAGAATCTTTGGATTCTGGGAAAAGTTTCAGAGAATTGGAAAACTGCCAATGTACCATCTTTAGTTAATAAGGGAAGGACATAACAAAAAGGTAATGGCTGTTTCTGAAAAATGTTAAAGAATATATTGTAAAGTATGTAAAGACACAGCATTTAGACATACATAATATGATCAAGCAGTCATGAAGGAGAAATGATTCCTGACAAATTTAATAAAATTCTTTGAGGAAGTAATAAACTGGATAAGTAACCCACGGATAGAATATATTTGAATTTTCAGAAGGCATTTGAAAAAGGTACCAAACATCAGGCTACTTAATAAGATAATGTAAGTACATTGACAAGATTAGAGGATTGGACCTGAAAATGTGT
This sequence comes from Hemiscyllium ocellatum, assembly GCF_020745735.1. Classification (NCBI taxonomy): domain Eukaryota; kingdom Metazoa; phylum Chordata; class Chondrichthyes; order Orectolobiformes; family Hemiscylliidae; genus Hemiscyllium; species Hemiscyllium ocellatum. Next base: position 78,440,501 of record NC_083409.1, read on the forward strand.
TGCTGGAAAAGCGCAGCAGGTCAGGCAGCATCCAAGGAACAGGAGATTCAACGTTTCGGGCATAAGCCCTTCTTCAGGAAGATTAGAGGATTGGCTAACTAATAGAAGACAGCAAGTTTGGACAAGGGGACATTTTCGGATGGCCACCTGTTATTAGTAGAATGCCAGAGGGATAAGGTCTGGGGCACAATCATTTACTAATGATTTGGCTGAGGAAAGCAAACGTATTAAACCCATGTTTGCAGATGACACAAAAATAGGTCAGAAGGCAAGTGGTGAGATTTACCTGTATTCATTCACTGGACGAGAGCATCGCTGGCTCTAATTGTTCAGATGGTAGTTAAAAGTCAACCACATGTGGGCCAGACCAGATAAATGATGGCAGTTTCCTTCCTTAAAGGACACTGGCGAACCAGATGACTTTTCTGACAGCAACGGTTTCATGGTCATCATGAGACTCTTAATTCCAGTTTTTTTTTAAATCGAATTCAAATTCCATGCAGGATTCAAATCTGAGTCTCCAGAATATTACCTGGGTCTCTGAATTAACAGTTCAGCAATAACACCACTAAGCTGTCACCTCCCCATAAAGACTCTGCAGAGGAACGTAGATAACTTACACAAGCAGGCAATAATTTGGCAGATAAAATATAATATGGAAAAATGTGAGTTTATGCGCTTTGGCAGCAATAATAGGAGCTAAATATTATTTAAATGGCATAAGACTGCAGAAATCTACAAAACAGATGTTGTGCATGAATCACAGAAAGTCAGCATCCAAGTTCAGCAGGTAACAGGGAAGATAAACAGAAGGTTGGCTTTTCTTTCAAAGGGGATGGAGAATAAAAATTGGGAGGTTTTGCGAAAACTATATAAGGCTTAGTTGGACCACAGCTGGAATAATCTAAGGAAAATTATACTAGCATGGGATACGGTCCAGAAACTGGTATGGAAGACTGGGCCTCTGCTTGTTGGAATTTAGAAGAATGAAAAGCAAAATAATTTAAATATATAAGATTCTTAGGGGATTTGATTGTGTAGATATGGAAAGGCTATTTCCTTTTGTTAGAGACTCCAGAACTAGAGGGCATAATCTCAAACTGAGGAGTCACACATTTAAAACAGAGGATAATTTCGTCTGTCAGACAATAGTGAATCTATGGAATTCTTTACCACAGAGGGCTGTCAAGGTAGGTTCGTTAAGAATACTCAAGGCTGAGATCTGAGATTTTTAATCCATAAGGGAATCAAGAGTCATAGGGAAAAAGAAGGAAATTGAAGTTGAGGATTATGTGATCAGTCATGACCTCATTAAAAGGCAGACAAACTAGATGGGCTGAATGACCTACTTCTACTCCTATGTCAAAGAGTCATAGAATCATAGAGAAGTCCAGCACAGAAACAGACCCTTAAGTCCAACACCTTCATGCCGACCAGCTATCCCAACATAATCTAATTGCACTTGCTAGCACCCGGCCCATATCCATCTAACCCCTTCCTATGTCTTATGGCCTTATAAATATGGTGAGGATAGGTAATAAGAAGATGGTAATACATGCAAATTGGCCTCTCACTGTTCACGAGCAAGATTACCATCTCACTACTGAAAAGTTGGCAGCAATATTGGAATATTTTTCTCAATGTCTATACTTCATTTTCCAATCTTGCCATATTCTCCCTACTGACTCAGCACTGACCATGTCATTGAGATTTTGGGAAAATTCCACCCACAGTATTTTATACCTTTCCAGTCAAATGACAGAGCATAGCATTGTAAAGACAGCAATCTGGAAAGTAGGAAGCAAACATCTCCTGAGAATCTCAGCACCAGGCCAAGAAGTTTAACCACAAACAGGTACACTGCACTGAGTCATAATGGAGAATGGAATTTGGAACAGCTTTTATTGCAAAGACTTGATCAAAACTGACCACTGAGGGAGTAAGTGCCAAACTCTGCAATTAAAAAAGTAACTTCATACACGTTCTTGATCATGTCAAACAGTAATATTGCCAGAGACTTTAAAACTGTTCAACCAGTTGTCTTTTTAGCTAACAAGAGGACACATGAGATCAAAACGCAGAAACAATGGGATGAGGTAGAAAATAATAACAAAAATAGCGTTCACTATACCTGCATAAGCCCTTTTATTCAAATCAGATTCTGTCACAGCCTAAAAATGAAATGTTGCATGAATTAAACACTCTAAAATAACAAATCTTAGTGTGATCAATTCAGGGTAAGCACATCAATAAAATTTGGACATCCAGAACATACCATCCTCCGCCAAGGTAACTCTCGTTTACTTTTATCATACCAGGACAGAAGGAACGCTCTAATGGAATGGATTTCAATCAGATCCTTAAAGGAATGGTATGCAGCTTCCTTGCCAGTTAATATTCTTGGTACCTCTGCAAAGGCAATAAAAACAACAAATATCAGAGAAATGGACAGTTATTATTGATATATAGAAATTGCAAACCATTTACTCTATGCATTAATGGTAAACATATTTTCATGACATGGTCAAACATTGAGAGGCCAGATGTAATTCCATATAAACACACAGACTGTCAGTTTTTCCTGGACAAAATATATAATAGGACACATTATATCAAACAGTCAGAAAGCAGCAAAAATCAATTCAACTAAAATCAGTAAGTGAAGAAAACTGAAAACAGGTTACCCGAAATTGTTGGCAACTATTTCAGACTTTACTACCCACCTGCTTTGATCTGTTCTTGACATAGCTTCTTGCTCTGTGATGAACTTTTCACATTCTTTTTTCTTTTTAATGATGCTTTTCTAAGTCTCTCTGTGGTTCTCATCTTGCTCATATTCTCCAGAGATGAATATGTTCAAATTTCTATAAAATAATTCAGTAATAATGAAAACCTTGCAGCATATGAATAAATACCAGCAAACTAAGCGTAGGGATTTGTGCTGAGGCTTCATCTCTCAGTTAACTATTTAACTGTGAAATCATGTTTTACGAACTTGATTAAGTTTTTTGAAGAAGTAACATAGTGGATTGATGAAGGCAGAACGGTAGATGTGATTGATATGGACTTCAGTACGGCATTCGACAAGGCTCCTCACAGGAGACTGGTTAGCAAGGTTAGATCTCATGGAATACAGGAGAACTAGCCATTTGGATACACAACTGGCTCAAAGGTAGAGGACAGAGGGTGGTGGTGGAGGGTTGCTTTTCAGACTGGAGGCCTGTGACCAGTCGTATGCCACAAGGATAGGTGCTGCGTTCACTACTTTTCAACATTTATATCAATGATTTGGATGTGAGCATAGGAGATACACTTATAAAGTTTGCAGATGACACCAAAATTGGAGGTGTAGTTGACAGCGAAGAAGGTTTCCTCAGAGTACAATGGGATCTTGATCAGATAGGCCAATGGGCTGAGGAATCGCAGGTGGAGGTTAAGTTAGATAAATGCTAGGTACTGCATTTTGTAAAAGCAAATCAGATTTATTACACTTAATGGTAAGGTGCTGGTGAGTGTTGCTGAACAAAGAGACCTTGGAGTGCAGATTCATAGCTCCTTGAAAGGAGAGTCACAGGTAGATAGGATAGTGAAGAATGCATTTGGCATACTTTCCTTTAATGGTTAGAGCATTAGAGTTAAGAAGTCATGTTACAGCTTGTGCAGGACATTTTTGGAATATTACATGCAACTATGGTCTCCTTCCTATTGGAAGGATGCTGTGAAATTTCAAAGGGCTCAGAAAAGATTTACAAGGATGTTGCCAGGCTTCAAGGATTTGAGCTATAGGGAGAGGCTGAACAGGCAGGGGCTGTTTTCCCTAAAGCATTGAAGGCTGAAGGGTGACCTTATAGTGGTTTATTAATTATGAGGGGCATGGATAGGATAAACAGACAAAGTATTTTCCCTGGGGTGGAGGTGTCCTGAACTAGAGGGCATAGGTTCAGGGTGAGAGGGGAAAGATATAAAAGAGACTAAGGGGACAACGTTTTCACACAGAAGGTGATGCGTGGATGGAATGGCTGCCAGAGGGAGTGGTGGAGGCTGGTATAATTACATCATTTAAAAGATATCTGGACGGGTATATGAATAGGAAGGGTTTAGAGGGATATGGCCCAAGTGCTGGCAAATGAGACTAGATTAGGTTAGGATATCTGGTCAGTATGGACAAGTTGAACCGAAAGTTCTATTTCCATGATGTACATTTCTATGACTTGAATAACTTGGATGAAGGGACAGATTGCATGGTCCCACAAATCTGGATATGCAAAGTTTATGAAGAAGACATACAGAGTCTGCGAAATGTTAAGTGAGCGGACAAAGCTTTTGCATATTCAATAGATTATGGACCGGATGATATCCCTCGCAGTAGTTTGAGAAGATAGCCTAAACCTAATGTTTTCTTATTTTTAAAGTCAATGTAAGGCATTGTGTTCGAACTGCAATTCGATTGGTTAAACTGGCGGGCTAGAAGCAAAACACTTTATTCCTACACTATGGTTAAAGTACAAACAAAACAAAGATGAATTGGAATAACAACCCAACTGGAGATTTTAATAGAATAGATTATTAAACTTCTAAACAGCAAGATAGTAACATCCCATAATGGCAACGGCAAATTCAGTAAAATAGATCTTGTTCCAAGTTAGGAAAAAATCCCCAAGCCTCACAAGCTTCTTACTTTATTGGCTTGGAACAGGCCTCTCATCACCTCTCTGTCTCAACCAGTCTTCATAAAGAAAGGACAAAATGTACCTCTTAAAGCCACTCTATCATCACAAGTATAATATGGATAAACGTGAACTTGCGCACCGTGGCAGAAGAACAGAAAAACAGTATATTATATAATGGAGTGACAGACATAGTGTCATAGAGCTGTACAGCATTCAAGCAGATTCTTCAGTCCAACTTGTCCCTGATGGCCAGATATCCAAATCTAATCTAGTGCTATTTGCCAGCATTTGGCCCATATCACTTGAAGCCCTTCCTATTCATGTGCCTATCCAGATGCCTTTTAAATGTTGTTATTGTACCAGCCTCCACCACTTTGTGGTACAGAGAATGCATGTGTCCTTGCACATGAAATCACAAAACATTGCTACATAGATAGAATAAGTGATTAGGAAGGTAAATAGCATGTCAGCCTTTATTGTCAAAAGAATGGAATATACTGGTACGGTTTTGTTACTAAAAATAGGATATAATTGCAGTGGAGACAGTTGAAAGAAGGTTCGTTCAGCTGATTCCTAGAATGAAGAGTTTATCTTATGAAAAAAAACTTGGACAGTTTGAGTCTGTATCAATTAGTTTAGAAGAATGAAAGATGATGTTATAGAAATATAAGATCTAGAAAAGACTTGATGGGGTGAGGGACTCCGAGTACATTTCCCCTTGCAGGAGATATTAGGACCAGGTAACACTATTTAAAAATGAGGAGTCACTTTGATTTTTTTTCTCTCTCATAGGATCAGGGATAAGGGAGTCTGTGAAATTCGGATCCTCACATAGCAATGGAATCAGTGCTACTGAATTTATTAAAGGCAGAGTTAGATTTTTTGATGGACAAGACAGCACCGTTTAAAGTGGAAAACTGATACGAAAGTAAAGGCCACAATCAGATATAAATTTCACTGTACTCGTGTTCGTTTGTAACTTGAGTACACCTGACAATAAACCTAATTCCAAACGTGCTGAATGGTGCAGCAGGTCCGAACGGTTGTGTGTGACAGCTGGGACACGCTGACTGCTGCACAATTCTCAGTCATTTTGAAATTCTGTTGTGTTAAAAGAGGATAAGAAATCTGTGCGTTCCTGGGAAGTGGCGGGGAGGCGCCACTCCGGGATCTGACATTGAGCCCAGCCAAGTGAAATGTAGATGTTTTGTTTTGATAATTAGGCAGATTACATGAATAAGAGTCTAGATGAGAGTGGTGCTGGAAAAGCACAGCAGGTCAGGCAGCATCTGAGGAGCAGGAGAATGCACGTTTCAGGCAAAAGCCCTTCATCAGGAATGAACACAGGGATCCCAGTGAGCGTGAACTCAATGTCAGCGGATAGAGCGCTAGTTCGCCCGAAGGTAATGGACAGATGTCTATCTAGTGAAAACTCACAGCTCAGTATGACCCAAAACAGGACCCGACCACGCGCTGCTTCACAACAACCGCCACCACCGACTCCGCCTCCAACATCCGGGAACGCAGCACGATCCCACAGCGACAACAGTAAGGAAGGACCCTTCCAAGACTGTCTACTGGATTGCCTGCGTAACATCACTGACGAGTTCCCCCTTTAGGAGCGTCTCAGCCCAAAAGCTGCGATTTTCCACTCTTGAACTAACGGTGTTAATTTTATCACTTAGTTTATAAATCCCTGTGACCCACCCTCCGGGAGGAGCTGGGACGGCAGCAGGGAAGGGCCCCGTGTCTCTGTGAGGTTGTGGAGAGTGTCTGTCTGAGCAGGGAGAATGACAATTAGTTATTAATTACAGAGAAAGAGAGGGGTTCAGTGACAACGGGGAATAGGGAAGGAGGGAGTGATAGATGTAGAGAATGAACGTCAACAACTGGAAAACCCAAATCAGATGGAAGTGTTTTCTTTTTGTGTAAATGTCTCTGTATCAATCTCTACCGGGGGGGCAGATTTCTGTGATGTGCCTCCTATAAGCTGTCTTTTTGTTTAAATTAGCTTTACATGAAGGTCTTGCTTTGGGGAAATATCTGTGATTTCTCAAAAGAAAGCAGTCAGCAATAACATAGCGAAGCTTAAGAGAGCCTGGTTAAACTAGAAACAAGGGAAGCCAGTGCAACAACAAGGGTAAAATGGCTTTAAGTTTACTTTTTTATGATGTGGTATTTTTTAATTCAGTCTAATGGCTTGGCGTCGAAAGTACTTATCACCTTTCCAAGTTACCCATCACTGAGATGATTATTCTTGTCGGGGAATAAGACCTAGTATTTACAAATGTCAGCTAAATAAAGAAAATTCTGCTACTATTAATTTTGACTTTGAAAGCGTATAGCAAAGCTGTAGGGTGGCTGATTAGTTCCTGATGAAGGGCTCTGGCCCGAAACGTCGAATTTCCTGTTCCTTGGATGCTGCGTAACCTACTGTGCTTTAACTAGCAACACATTTTCAGCTCTGATCTCCAGCATCTGCAGACCTCACTTTTTACTGGCTGATTAGTGGGCAAAGTTGGAACAGTTCAGGATGGAATTTGAAATAGACGTGTTTAAGTTTACTTTTGTCATGACAACAAAGTACTGTTTTATAAACTTGTGATACGTAGGCAATATAATGTGGTTTAACTAAAGAGAAGGATAGTATTCTATGAAAAAAAAGACTCCCTTGTGAAAAGATTGCAAATGTTTAGGAGGTTCTCTTGTTATCTTATATAATGTATACATTCTTTTTAAGACTGTGAATGAGAAGTGGATTTAACCATGTAAATTATTTTGTCATATCAAGAATCTGATGAAGATGGCCTTTACAAAAGTGCCTGTTGTTGATGTCCACATTGACAATTTTAAGGAGGTGTGGCCTTCTATGCTACTTGCAGTAAGGACAGCAAGTTTCATAGCCCTTGATACTGTGAGTGTAACATTTGTTATCTCTTAATTGCTTTGAAGTCATTTTGAAACTATATACATTTTATTTCTATTTAATTGTTCAATCACAGGAACTGAGTGGACTTGGCACGCGAAAAGCTTTGCTGGCACAGTGAGTAGAAACTTGAATTATGATTATAGAGGCTTATCCGTCTATGTTATAGTGTTATAATAAGAATGATGGCCTTACCCTCTCAAAAAAAAGTGACAATTCCATCCTTGCAAACTACTGTCTTTCCAATATCCTTGAATTTGTTGTTGCTTCCTAAACGCATTGCCTGTTTTTCTTAACACAAAAACAGAAATTCCTGGACAAACTCAGCAGGTCTGGAAGTATGGTGAGAAGATTAGATTAGACTAGATTAGACTAGATTAGATTAGACTCACAGTGTGGAAACAGGCCCTTCGGCCCAACAAGTCCACACCGACCCGCCGAAGCGCAACCCACCCATACCCCTACATATACCCCTTACCTAACACTACAGGCAATTTAGCACGGCCAATTCACCTGACCCGCACATCTTTGGACTGTGGGAGGAAACCGGAGCACCCGGAGGAAACCCACGCAGACACGGGGAGAATGTGCAAACTCCACACAGTCAGTCGCCTGAGGCGGGAATTGAACCCAGGTCCCTGGCGCTGTGAGGCAGCAGTGCTAACCACTGTGCCACCGTGCTGCCCTCACTGTGCCACCGTGCTGCCCTATCTGGAGAGAAATCTGAGTTAATGTTGGGGTCCAGTAATCTTTCTTCAGAACTAATGGTAGGTAGGAAGAAGTTGGCTTTTTATACAGAAGATAGGGTGGGGGAGGAGTAAAGAGTAAATGATAGGTAGAGATGGAGCTTAAAAAGAGAGAAGAACAATTGGACAGACAAAGGTGTGGATAATTGTCAGCATTGGAGAATGAATGGCTGCTAATGTGGCGGGCAAAAGGTAGTGTGTAATAGCAGACCATGTGTGTGTGCGTGATTGGGGTAACAACAAGAGAGAAAGTGCCTCTAGCCTAAAATTGTTGAACTCAATATTCAACCCAGAAGGCTGTAGAGTTCCCAAGCAGAAAATGAAGTGTTGTTCTTCGCTGGAGCGGTACAACAAGCCTGAGACAAGATGTTAACCAGGGAACAAGGTGGATGGCAGGCAACTGGAAGCCCAGGGTCGTTTTTGTGGACAGAAAATGGGTGTTGTGCAAAGCAGCCACCCAATCTACACTTCATTTCCCCAAATGTAGAGGTGACCACATTATAAGCAGCAAATGCAGTAGAGTAGATTGAGTGATATGCAGGTAAAGAGCTGCTTCACCTGATACTGAGGAAGGAGGAAGTAAATGGACAAGTGTTACACCTTCTGTGGTTGCAAGGGAAGATGCCATGTGAAGATGTGGCGAATGAAGTAGGAATGGACCAGGGTGTCTCTGAGGGAAAGTCCTTGCAGAAGGCTGATATGGGAAGGGAGGGGAGTGATGGGGAATATGTGTCTAATGGTGGCATCCTGCTGGAGGTGGTGGAAATGAGAGAAAAAAAACTTCAGATGCTGGAATCCAAAATAGACAAGCAAGAGGCTGGAAGAACACAGCAAGCCAGACAGTATCAGGAGGTAGTGGAAATGGTGAGCTAATGATCCTCTGGATGTGGATGCTGGTGGAATAGTAGGTGAGGACAAGGGGATGCTATTGCTATTATGGGAGGGAAGAAAGGGAGTGAGGGCTGAAGTGTGGGAAATGGGTTGGACCATGCTAAGGGCCCTGTCAACTACAGTGCTGGGGGAATTGAGGAAGAACATGGATGTTTCAGAGGACCCCTTGTTGAAGTTGGCATCATCTGAACAGATGACAGAGATGGAGGATTGGGAGAATGCAATAAAGTCTTTGCTGGAAGTAGGATGTGAGGATGAATGGTCAGGAATAGAAACAGAATTCGAGGAAGGGAAGGGACAATTCAAAGACAAACCCAGTGAAGGTGAGAGCAGGGTGGAAATTGGAAGCAAAATTGATGAGCCTTTCCAATTCTGGGCGAGCAGGATATCGATACTCCAGAGAGAGAGTTATTGGGTGGTGGCTAGAATAGGATGGGAATAAGGAATGTTCCACGTAATCTACAAAGAGACAGGCATAATTGGGGTCTATGTCTGGACTCATGGATACCCCTTTGATGTGAAGGAAGTGAGAGGAGTTAAGAATGGATAAGTTAATAGTCTGTCTGGTCCAGCTCTGTTCTTGCTCCAATGAAATCTCCTTTCCACCAGTTGACTATTTCTGTTCTTATTATGATCACAACTGATGCTATTATTGGACAAGTCAGATCCCATTCTGAAATCTAGCTCGATACTTTACATTTTGTTTAGTTTAATTTAATGAAGTAGTCTTTTGCTGAAATAAGTGTTAACCACAAAATAAGTTTATTTTGCAAAACAAAGAAAAAAAGTCAAATGAGTCAAGTTATTTCCATATAATACAGTTTGAAAGGTCATGAAACATATGGTAAAAATACACTGTTCCAATTATTCCAGCAGCGGGGAGAATTTCCTTCTATATCACTTTTGAGTTTATCTTAACTGTTGTTTTCAATTCCCAATCTTGAGAATCCACTAGCCTCCTCCTTGAGTATTCACACAGGAGCTTAGACTTTTCAGAGTCAAATAACCCCTTCAGGGTTCTAACCAAACATTTCCAGTCTGGAACCTTCAAACAAAAACCCTTACACTGAGGTAAGCTATTTTCTAAACTAAGTTAAAAATCACACAATACCAGGTTATTTTACAAAACCATTTTTTAGAAAACCTTTTTATCTCAGGATTATGACTTGAAAGTAGTTCAGGAATTTACGTATTAATGAATCGAAACTTGCAACCCATTCTAAAAGATGGAAGACTTAACAGCAATTTAGATTTGTTCAATATAGTGCATCAGTTGTATGATACTTTGACCTTTTGCTATACATTGTGTCCTACGATCCTGCCCCAGTAGCTACCTAACAAAGGAGTAGCATTCCAAAAGCTTGTACTTATAAATAAATCTGTTGGACTATAACCTGGTGTTGTGTGATTTTTATCATTGTCCAACACCAGCACCTCCATGTCATTTCTAAACTAAGTCCTTTCTCTAACTCCATCTTCAACATAACTTCTATAAACTGAAAATGAAAACTTCCAAAGCTGAATATTTTCCCTCATCAAAAACAATTGATCCCTAATCCATCTAAATGAAAGCAAGTAATTAGAATACTTACAGTGTGGAAACAGGCCCTTCGGCCAACAAGTCCACACCGACCCGCCGAAGCGCAACCCACCCATACCCCTACATTTACCCCTTCACCTAACACTACGGACAATTTAGCATGGCCAATTCACCTGACATGCACATTTTTGGACTGTGGGAGGAAAGCAGAACACCCGGAGGAAACCCACACGGACACGGGGAGAATGTACAAACTCCACACTGTCAGTCACCTGAGGCGGGAATTGAACCCAGGTCTCTGGCGCTGTGAGGCAGCAGTGCTAACCACTGTGCCACCGTGTCACCCATAAACATTGATCAATATTTATCCTGTCTACTTGTAAAACTCTCATTAGCATTCCTGGAACTATTGTATACTTTTGTTTAAAAGATGCTTCCAAACTTTAAAATAAATTCAATTAAAATATACATGTCATTCGACAATTGTGTACATTTCATTAACGCAAATTCACTGTAGCAAGATTGATGAATTGGGCACACAGTTTCTTAAGTGCAAACTTTTAAAATATATGTTGGCTGTTACCTGTTTACATCACCAAAACTTTAAGCGCTGTTTGTAGAGGATGATTTTCTATTATGTGGGGTTGCACAAGAATGCAACCGTTATGTTGTAAAGAAATTTCAAACCTCCCATCATGATGTGGATTGCCCATTTTCAATGAACCTCTCAAACCTTTCCAATGATCATTTCCTGTACTGACATTACTTGGCCCACTTCATTTCCCAGAACCAGGTTGAGCAGTGCTTCTTTTCTTGCTGGACTGGTCAGGTACTGCTGTAGGAAACACCGTCATCTGCAAGTTTCCTCAGTCGTTGAGCATCCTGACTTGGAATTGTATCGCTATTCCTTCATTGTCACTGAGTCAAAATCCTACAATTCCCTTCTTAACAGCATTGAGAATGTCCCTACACCACCTCCAGGACAATTGGGAATGGATAAAAAAGCACTGGTCTAGCTAACACTGTCCACATTCCACAATAAAACATATTTAAAAAGCTAATGTTGACTTCTTGTTAAGCAATGATTCTATTTTAAAATTGTCATCCTTGTTTTCATATCCATCCACTAGGAAAAGTAGCAAATGATATTCAGTCTGAAGGAGTGGTAAGATCATTGAATTATGCAAAGAGGGCAAGGGAATGCATAAAAGTTAGGATACACCGAAGCAGAGAGACTTTTGAGTTCGTGTCCAACCATCCTGAAGTTAGCTGGACAGTTTGACATTGTTGTTATCCAGCCTGTTAAATCAGAGGTGATGTGCCAAAAAGCCTCCTGTGCCATAAAGCTTACAAGATTAAGCTTGCTTTTAAATTTTCCTATTTGTGTGAGCTTCTTGCTGTTTCAGTTGTGTTTTAATCATTGATGCAAACATAGTGGGCGGTAATTGTAAAAACTGAGGTTAAATATACCAAGTCGGAGGGAACTCATTCAATAATTCACGGTGGCACAGTGGTTAGCACTGCTGCCTCACAGCGCCTGAGACCTGGGTTCAATTCCCGACCAACTGTGTGGAGTTTGCACATTTTCCCCGTGTCTGCGTGGGTTTCCTCCGGGTGCTCCGGTTTCCTCCCACAGTCCAAAGATGTGCGGGTCAGGTGAATTGGCCATGCTAAATTGCCTGTAGTGTTAGGTAAGGGGTAAATGTAGGGGTATGGGTGGGTTGCGCTTTGGCGTGTCGGTGTGGACTTGTTGGGCCGAAGGGCCTGTTTCCACACTGTAAGTAATCTAATCTAATCTAATCTAATCTAATCTAAAATTACTTAAACATATCTGGGAAGATAGCAAAGTGAGAAGGTAAAGTTTGGGGAAATATGGTAAACCCGCCATGCAGGCTTACTGAAAAATTACGAAAATATTTGACATCAGCTCACCATTAGTGAATTTTGAGAAGATTTGTAGCTTAGGTTGAGATTTGGGATTAAAGTTTGTTTGCTGAATTGGAAGGTGCATTTTCAGATGTTATCTTCTAGGTAATCTCTGGTGAAGCAGCAATGTCATGATCTGCTTTCTATTAATGTGTTTAGGTTTCCTTGGGTTGGTGATGTCATTTCCTGTTCTTTTTCTCAGAGGATGGTAAATGGGGTCCAAGTCGATGTTTGTTCATAGAGTTCCGGTTGGAATGCCATGCTTCTCGGAATTCTTGTACTTTTCTCTGTTTGCTTTGTCCTCGGATGGATGTGTTGTCCTAGTCCCAATACCTTGCAAGAACTGCAAGAAACACTACATTGGACAAACAGGCAAAAAAACTAGCCACCAGGATACGTGAACATCAACTAGTCACAAAAAGACATGGCCCTCTCTCACTAGTATTTTTACATACGGATGAGGAAGGAGACCACTTCGACTGGGATAACACATCCATCCTAGGACAAGCCAAACAGAGACATGCTCGAGAATTCTGAGAAACATGGCATTCCAAGTGGAACTTTATCAACAAACACATTGATTTGGACCCCCCTCCTTACCATCCTTTGACAGAACAGGAAATGACATCACCAATCCAAGGAAACTAAACTCATAAATAGAAAGTAGGTCATAACACCAGCACTTCACGGGAGGCTCACTGATGATGTTACCTAGAAACATCTGAAAATGAACCTTTTCAACTAAGCAAGCAAATTTACATTCATCAGCCAACATGTCAAATATATCTCTCCTTCTCTGGGGAAAGAAACAAATGGTGCTTAGTATCTGACATTCTGGATCCTACATGAAAATGGTGGCTAGCAGACCTTGGACCTACAACACCACCTCAGCCATGACAGGAAATTGCCGTCTGTGGTAGCTAAAAGATAAGTGCTAGCTGGAGAGTCTGATTGCCTTTGAGATTTGTGTCAGCAAACCTGTTCATAAAAGTAGTGTATTGATGTGTATTTGCTGATGGGTTAAAGATTTAGGAGCTGTACATATGTAATGATTCAGTTTGTGAATAAATTTTTAAAATAATAAAGATTAACTTGTGCATTCTTTCAGTTAGCTGTCAGAAATGTAGTAATGAGGTCAAAAACAACTAATAACAAATTGCTGATGTGGTCATTCAGGGGCAGGGACAGAAATCACTTGCTCTGGTATTGCTCCAAGTGTGCACCCTAGCTTTAACCCTGACTGAGGACTGTGTCTCACCCAGATGCAAGCAAGTGGAAACCTAGTGTTTTGGACCCTGATGTACACATCCCCCTTTTCAGGGCCTTATCAGTAAAAGTAAGCAGGCATTTACACTTAAAGTGAACTTCTTTTGTCCAGTTTTTCTGCTGAGCTGTTGACTGAGTAAAATGACTTGTTAAAATTGAAAAAATAAATCTCCAGCAATACGTTAACTTTTTTCATTCTGTGGCTGTCAAATATGAAGTATCTGTTTCTAATGGGAAATTGAATAATTCTTGCTTTCTTCAATGTGTAACAGGTCAATTGAAGACCGATACAAAGCAATATGCAATGCTGCCAGAACTCGTTCAGTTCTATCTCTCGGGATAGCAAGTTTCAAAGAGCTATCACACAAAGTAAGAGACTTTCTGAAGAAATTTGGTTTATCTGTTGTCTTTTTTTTGGAAAACTCCTCTGAAGCAACATTTATTAGTTTATTTATTCATGTCACTAGAGAAGCATTTGACCCTCTTCTGGTGTAATCCATGTAGAGAACTACATTTTGTCCTTTTAATATTTTCAGATCCCCTATGCATTTAGATGCTTATCGCCATCTGGCTGCTAGATTTTGTGTTGGTCTTTCTACATCATAGGATGTGGGCTCCACTAGCAAGGCCAGCATTTATTCCTCTGGAGAAAATGGTATTGAGCTGCCATCTTGATCCACTGAAGTCAATTTAGTGTAGCTACACCCAATATGCTGTTCGGGCTAGAGTTCCAGGATTTTGTCTCTGAGACACTGAATGAACAGCGATATATTTTCAAAACAAACATTGAAAATGCTGGAGAAATGTAGCAGGCTGGCGGTATCTATGGAGGGAGAAATAACATCAGTCAAATATGACTTCTATAGAACTACATTTTGTCCTTTTGTAGATACTACAAATATGTTTCCAAGTCAGCATAGTGAATGGTTTGGAGGGGCACCTGCAGCTGGTAGGGTTCCCATGTATCTGCTGTTCTTCTCCTTCTAGATAGTAGTGATTGGAGATTTAGAAGCTGCAGACTAAGGAGCTTTGGTGAGTTGTTGTAACTTTGTAGATGGTACGTACTGCAACTACTTTGTGCTGATGGTGAAGGGAGTGAATGAGTGTGGATGTGGCACCAGTCAAGTGGACTGCTTTGTCCGGGATGGTGCCAAGTGTGGTTGGAAAGTTCCACATCTGGGAAAGTGGGGGAATATTGGATCACCCTCCAGACTTATGGCTTATTGGCAGACTTTAGGAAGTCAGGATGTGAAGTTCTTGCTGCAGAATGTGTACCTCCTGACCTGCTTTCATCAGTATTCAAATAGCTAGTCCTATTTAGTTTTAACACCAAAGATGTTGATAATGGCAGACCTAGCAATGGTAGTGCTATGAAATTCCAAAGGGCAATGGTTAGACTCTCTCTAGTTGGAGATGGTCATTGCCTGGCACTTAAGTGGTGCAAATGTTACTTGCCACTTGTCAGCCAAAGCCTGGATATTTTCCAGGTCTTGATGCATTTGGATATGGACAGTTTCGTATCTGAGGAGTCATGAATGATGATAAACATTGTGGAGACATGAATAAACATCCTTACTGGTGACCTTATGATGGAGGGAAGATGGTTGGGCCTCTGACATTACCCACGCCTGCAGAAGTGTCCTGGAGCTGAAATGATTGACATTCAACAACCACAAACATCTTCCTCTGTACCAAGCGCAACTCCAATCAGTTGAGAGTTTTCTTGTAATTCTTATTGACTTTAGCTGTGGTCTCACCTCTGGAGTTCTGCTCTTCTGCCCACGTTTGAACCACATTGACTAATAGAAGATAATCTCACGTTTTTAGAATTGTTTTTCCCTTTGGCATTGTTCAAATGTTTCTCTGTTGTTCCTCCAATAACATTGCTAAGATTGAAAGCTTTCTAGTTGGATCGAATCAATTCCATTCCATGTAAATGTATAAAAGCTGTGAATCAGTCGTTTATAATTATACTAGTAATTCCCTAGGCTTACACAAAGTTGAGGAAACAAAATGTCAAGATCAAGTGTTAGAAAATCAGATTAGAAGAGGACAGAAGAACGGAGAGAGAGGGAACAAGTTGTTGGAGTGGGAATCTACATTGTTAGTGAAGCAATAATAAAATCATTTCACATTACATCCTGCACATACTTAATCTCAGTGATCTGCTAAACCTTCTCCTGGCACCCTGCAGCATTTCCAACCCTCGGCAGTTTAACGAGATAAAGTTTCACTTTGAAATCATGTAACAATGAGGAAAAATGTTGAAATATCCACAACTTTGCACCAGAGCCAGGAATTGTTATAACAAACAGAATTCTCTCCATCTGGAAATAAACAGATTAGAGACTGGGAAAAGGAGCAAGAACTGAACTGAGGATTTTAAAAACAAAAGGGTGGCACAGTGGTTAGCACTGCTGCCTCACAGCACTCGGAACCTGGGTACAATTTCACAGGTTACTGTGTGGCGTTTGCATGTTCTCCCCACGTCTGTACGGTTTCAGCTGACTGCTTTGGTTTCCTCCCATGGTCCAAACATGCAGGTTAGGTGGATTAGCCATGCCACATCGATCTGTAATATCTAGAGATGTGCAGACTAGGTGGATTGGCTATGGCAAGTGTAGGGGTTACGAGATGGTATTGGGTGCACTTTGCAGATTTCAGTGCAGACTCGTTGGGCCAAATGGTCTGTTTCTGCACTGTAGAGATTCTATAACTCTTCCCCAGGCCCTCATTGTTGATGGGGAAACTTGTATCACCCAGTAAAATTAAAAGGTTCTTGGCCAAGGTAATGGTGTACCTGAGCATAAGATATAGCTATATTCCAATCTAGTGAGTGTAAAGGGCAACAGAATAAGAGGGCAAAAGGTAGTTGGGCATTTTTGTGCCCAGCTTTAGAACAGTGGCAGTGATGTCACTTACCTTCCCATCTCCTTATCTCCCTCATAGGACTGGGGAAAATAGTTTCCTGCACCTATATCTAGATCCTTATTCCAGCCTAGTAATAAAATTTATATCCATTTTGTTTCCCATGGAATCTGGAGCTGGTTAGGATTCAGCTTTGAATATCATTCATACAGAATAACCTAAACACCATATCAAGGTCAGCTAACTATGAGCATGAGCAGGTAAATGAATATTTATTGGAGGAAAAGGTGAAGAAAATTCAGGGGTTGGGGATAGAGCCATAATACCTGGCTCCTCAGGAATGCCTGTGAGAATGTTTTGAAGCCCCTAGTTACTAAGCAATAGGTATGTCTCTTACTTTTTCCGTACAGCATGATTTACAGTAACTTAATTATGGGGAGAATTTGTATTTGAAGTGCAGAGTGGTGAGCAGTTCACGCTATTGTTTTTTTTTGCTTCCCTATATAATGTGGCTACTAGAGTGCAAAAAAGGTTAAGACTGGCAGGAGAAATTACTTGATGGACAGAGCCTGTAGAAGCTGATATTCACTCTCAGTATGTGTAATCACTGCTCTTCAGAGCAGCTATTGTGACATTTAACATTAGAAAACATTATCATTGTTTCCTGCAGGTGTAACGCATATATTAGATTAAGATCAATGTTTCTTTAATGCATTATCCTAGTAAAATGACCTAGTTCATACTGTCTTAATGTTTTGAAACAAAGTTTTGACCCAATAATTTTTACTAGATATAGACTCTTATTTTGCATGTTGGTTGGATCACAATTGTAAATTTTTCAGCCAGGTAGTACCTACTTGAGTCAAGTGTACAACCTTACCCTCCTCTGCATGGATGAATATATAATTGAACCACAGTCTGTTCAGTTCTTGGTCCAGCATGGCTTTGACTTCAATAAACAGTACTCTAAAGGGATTCCATACCACAAAGGAAATGACAAGGTAACAGACTTAATTTCTTAACATTACATTTTGTGCTCAATTTCTTCATGCTCTTTCAGTTAAATTATGTACTTGAACGTCTTGATTTTGCAGATTGTGTACAATTATTTTGTTGGTGCATAAGGTATGATATTCAGTAGCATAATATAGCTCAATCCAATGTTATCATCTCATGTTAGAATGTAGTGCACAGTGGCAAAGAATATTTGCTAATTAAGGCTCCCAGTTTTAAAAAATATCATTCACAGAATGCGTGTGTCACTTAGCTAAGCCAGCATTTATTTGTTGCCTGTACCCAGTTGCTCATTTGCAACATGAAGTCTTGCCTGATCAGCTATACCATTGTAATTGAAAGGAATACTTTCTCACTACTTGAACAATTTATTTTACTCTAGAATTTGCCAAGCTAGTGGCAGGTTAAACCACTTTAATGGCGATGGATACTGCTCAAACTTAGTTTACCCAGGGGAGTTTTTTGTTTCAACAGCAGGAATTAAGATTCGAAAGTCCTTACTTTAACTCTTTACCCAATTGCTTCCACTTTTAACACATCCGGTTTTGGATTTTGACAGCCTAACGAATGTCGTGGTCAGAATATGAGGGGCCTGTTCCTAGAAATCATCCAGTCAAAAAAGCCTTTAATTCTTCACAATGGGCTGATTGACCTGGCATTCCTGTACCAGTGTTTTTATGCCAACTTGCCAGACCAACTCATGACCTTCACAGCTGATGTATCGGAGATGTTTCCAGCTGGGGTTTATGATACCAAATATACTTCGGAAGTTGAGACTCGCTTTGTATCATCATACTTGGAATATGCCTACAAAAAATGGTAAATAGTGTATGCTAATCATTTTCCTTTGAATTTAAGGGAAGAAGGTGGTGATTTTAAGTGTAATGAGTTTTTTTTTAAATTCAATTGATGATATTACATTTTATAGGTTAAAGTTTTAAATTACCTTATGCTTCAGATATTCATTGCTGTGAATTTCTTTACATTTATTTCAAATCAATGGAAATTTTGTAACATTTTTAATGAAAAAAATATTGGCCAGGACTTAGAACAGTTTTAAATGTTGTGGCATCTTCTGTCCATGTTTGAGAACATACATGGTCCTAAAAAGATAGTACTCCTCAACATTATGCTGACATGTAAGCCAGAATCATGTGCACAAGTCTTTGGAATGGGACAACCTTCAACCTTTTGACATGGTTGTTCGCCTGGGCATACAACCAGAACTCATTTAAAAGGAATGTCTGAAACTTTACTTGATACTTGGTTGATGCAGAGTATGTTAGTGGTTTACTCTTCAACATACAGCTCCAACCTTGCACAATACAAAAATAGTAAAACCCTTTTGAAAATGTTAACAAAAGACTGTTTTACAGTATAGCTAAGAAAACAATGTTGTATAAAAAAGAAACTCAATTTGAATTAAAATTTTAAAAGTGCAAGTAATGTCTCTCTGGAATATCATTGGAGGGAATTCAGTGTTTTACAAAATTCTTGGAAAACCTCATGGTTCAAATCATACTCAGCTCTTGTAATCCTGCAAAGCATTGTTGAAATTCCCTTTTATATTCTGACTGTACTAATGGTGCATTATTCCAAATTGCAGCAGAAGGGAAAACAACAGATTAATTGATGCTAGCAACAGTCATCTTTCCATTGAGTTCTGTAACTATCAACAGGCATTCACAGGTTATATTGACTACCGGTGCTGCAACCTTCCAGAGGCTGACAAAAAGATTTCAGAAGAGGGAATATGTGAACGATTTTCCGTGAGTATAACTAGAATCAAATTTTAAGAAATGAGTATCAGTAATATTCCCATACATCTTCAGGTACACATTTGATTTGCACCCAAAACCAGATAGATGAGCATTTTTCAAAAGGCACACAGAAGCCTATGATTGTCTGATTTTATTTTTGTGGGTTTTTTTTGATGGACATGATAAAGCATAGTATGACTGACCCCTGATCTGCCCAATTTAATAGTGATAATGGGAAATGTGTTCCTTGGTAATTTATTTGTATATCTCTTCAGGCATATGGCTGGTGTCCAAATGGAATGAAATGCTCCTTGTCACATAATACTGACCTCATTATTGAAGAAGATGAACGCAACAATGACAAAAAGAAGAAAAAGGTCAGGAGAAAACGGAAACAGAATACAGCGGAATTGACTGACAACTCTACTAACTGCATGTTTGCAGATAATGTGACTCCTGCCGACATGCCACCATCTAAGTTATTGTGTGATAGTGCAAGTATGGAACCAGAGAGAGAGATCATTGGAGAATTAATGCAGGAAAAGTCTGCAAGTGATGCACAACTCCCAGAAACCACCTTTGAGGAGGAAAATAAAGATAATCCCTATGGTGTAATGGACACAGAGGGGAAAATTTTAAGCTACAATAAAAAGGAAAACCACCCAGAGGGTCAAGAGTGTACTGGAACCAAATTAGTGGAGAAAAGCAAAATTGAAAAATGTGAAGGGGGCACCCACCGTGCAGGATTTGATGCTTTCATGACTGGATTCATAATGGCTTACATTTTGATGTGGAAGAATGGTGAAAGTAATAGCACAAAGATGGACCCATGGCTTCCTGACTGTCACAATAAACTTTACCTGAGTGGGAAGACCCTTCCCTTACAGATTTGTAAAAGTTCATTCTCAAAATCTTCAAAGGTTCACCAGGCCAAAATTGAATTGCTTTGGGGAAAACAATGAGGTCGGAACCATTTTTTTTTAAAAACTGGCTGCAGTAATGAGAATTCGGGGAATTAACTTGGATTGTACACTTTTGATTCTTTGTAAATGTGTTCCGAAAATATAGTAAAATAGATTTTTTTTCTGGAGAGGAATACAATTAAAATTGTTTTTCTATTGCAGAAATGTCAATCCTTTATTATATTTTGACAGCATAAAAGTGTTATTTGCCAACATCAAACTGGCTGAAGATGGCTATATTAATATGCTGCATACCTTTACTTGAGCAGGAATTTGAAATCAGGATTGACCAACTTCATTTGATATCTTGTAATTCAGCATAAACAGAATCAAAGATGTTCTGTCCATAATTTGCAACAAACAAAATTCAGGCTAGTGCTGGACAATGACATGTTTTGGGTTGGATTGTGCTTAAGTGGCCAAGCAAAGCTGCTTAATTCCAACTATGATGCAGTTTTCTCTTTTCCATTGATAATGTAAAGCAAGTGTAAGTCAAGGGGATCCCTCTTTAGCAGTCAGCAGCAGTAATAGCAACATTGAAGTTTGCACACAATCAAGCAAGTTAATAGCATTAATTTTTATTCTGTGATTAGCATCAATTTAACTCAAAGTATTAAACTTTTTTAATCCTTACTGAACTTCTATGAATTGCATGTAAAATCAGATTTTAAAGGACAACTGAGCGTGTATAGTAATGATTATGTAGGTAGCAAGCTTAAGATTCTTTTCCTCAACATTGAAGGTTGCATGTCATTGCATTGTGTTTTTAGTACCATTTCATTCAATTTTCTATAATTGAAGTCTGGTAGTGTTTTAACAATTCTGGATTTAGGCATCACACTGCTTGTGGTGAGACTCTCGAAAGATTGTCAGTTTCAGAAAGCTTAGTTTTACTGTAGTCAGTACTGCAAAATTTGGCTTAATATTTATAGCAAAGACTAAAGGTATATCAGATTTTCCACAGCAATGTCTTGTGGTTGCTTGACCATTCTAGAGTGAATGGTTTTGTGATGTATGCCTATATCTAAAAGGAGAGCAATGCAGTTGCTTACTCAATATAAGGCACAAAACAAACTTGCTACAAGATTGTTCTTAAATTATAGCTTTAATTAGAGATCTGAATATTAAGACATTTAGCAAAAAACCCTTCATAAATAAGAAAATAGATCTACAATCATCATCATTTTCATCCTGTTGCAAAAAGAGAAAAACATTTTTGCATAGAAATGTAGTGACAAGAATAAGAAAGGCTTCTTATTACAAGTGCAAATGATCTAGTTTATACAAGTGTTGTAACTGCAAACTGGCAAAGGAATTTTTACAGTTTAATTGTTCAAGTTTATAACAAATTAGGAAATTATTTTGTTGTATTTGAAAGTACTCTGAGCCACAGTTCAAAATTATATCAATGTTCCCCTAGATCTTCGTTCTTTTTCTGAATGCAAGTGATACTAGAACCAATTCTAAGTATATCTAGACAGAACATGCTACATTCTGCCAATACCAATGCCCTTTTAGGCTGTATACTTTAACATTTGCAAAGTTTCTGTTGTAGCACATAGCCTTTGCAATTTTTTAAAGTTATAACCAAATGCTATCAACCTTTCTCAAAGTATATGACTGCATATTATGCCCACCTTGTTCAGTAACATGGGATTATATTCCTGAAAAGATGTTCCCTTACAATAACTGTTCCTTTCCTCTTAAAAGAAAGATGACTTTCTACTTGAAACAGCACTTCCATTTTTGTTATTTCAAGGCAAACTGATTGCAGGAAAAATTGCAAATTGGCCTCTGATTCATTTGTCAACATTCAATATTTCCAGAGGGGGAGGAAAAAGCAAAGGGTGATTACAGGAAAGAATATAATTTACTGCAAAACTTTCAATTAAATTTGAGATTTCTGATCACTGTTAAGTTGCTGATATTGAAGAAGAATAAAAAAGCTGATTTAGCAGGTATGATAACACTTCATGTACTGGGCATTATTATTTATATTATACATATTTTCTGATGGTATTCCAATTATTTGGGGATAGTGGAAGTGAAAATGGCATGGCAATAGATTTCTTGTTGGATATCAGAATATTTGTGACAAAGAACACAGGTATCATCTAATTTTTTCTATAGCATGGTTGTAGTTCTTGATGTAACAAGTAACTGGCAGATGGCAATTTTAGCTATCTACTCAGTAGTTAAACCTGATAAATAGTATGCAATAGTAAAAAGTATTTACCAGTCAACTGCAGTATTAAAATTCACAGGGAATTTTCCATAATCATTACAAAAATAAAGAATTCTTCTAAATCAAGCAGGCAAAAATACCTGAAATAAAAAATTACCATTCTGAACTATTGTGATTAAATGTTTTTCAAAGCCTGAACTCTCAAAATAGTTTCCCAAACCGTAGAACTGAAAGCATTAGAAAAAGTTTTTCTTTTATGCGGGCAGTAAGCTTCAGAGTGGTCTCACTTTTGACAATATCGTGACAAAAATGTTAAATTTGCTGGTGGATGGAGAGTTGCAAGCAAAAAAAAATATAATTCTAATATTTCCAATGTACTTGCTTTAAAAATGCATTATGATTACTATAGCAGGTTCCATGGTTGAAACTGCACACTTCACATAGTAATTAACACAGTATCTGCTCAAATCAAACAGCAATAATATGTCATGATCAGCAAAAGCAGCTAAGACTATTTGTTGCTACACGTTGTGTACAGGAAAACTAAAAATACCAGAGACAGAGGTATTATAAACCACGATTGTAATAATTGGAATGGAAAGCTAGTTATTCATTAAAAGCTTTCCTGCACTCTGAACAACGGGAAAGAATCACCTGTGTTAATTTGAGCTAAAGTATGCACCACAATCTGGAGTTATATATCTCTTGCAATGTAGTAGTATTGTCGTGACCTATTTTGTGGAACTATTTCATATTCTCAATTTTAAAACCATAGTTTTCTGTATATTAAATGGCTGTTTGAACGTTGGACAGGTAAAATAGATGGGAAGCAAATCAAACATAACCTAGTGATTAAATTTAAACAATGAGTTTAGCAATTATTGAATTGTTTCATCTAAACAGGTGTTCTATAATGAACAAAAATGGCAAATTAGTTTTAATTTGGAAATTAATTCAGGAAATGAGTCACAGTAAATTGCTTTGGTTTCTCCCAAATATACTAAAGTTTAAAGCCTAGGAATCAGGACATTGAAATTTATTACCAAAATTATGCACTTCCATCTTGCCAAACTGTTTTAATTAGTAATGCATAGTGGAATTTTTCCCAAAAGGTACATTATTGTGCACTAGGTGCAGGAAATCAATTTGTGAACTCATCACTATTACTTAAACAGGCAGCTCAAAACTTAGGGCTAATCAAAACAAAGGAATACTCCTGCATGAAAATAAGCAAACTCCTGTTGATATTGCATCTGATCCCCAGCTGAATCACAAAGCAATTCCCATTCAAACATATAATAAATGGTTCCTGAAAAATTAAACTGATCTAAATGTATCATTTTTGTAAGTTACTGGTACGGCACAAATGGATTTAAAGTTGAATAACCTGTTGCTTCTCCACCTATAGTTGACACTTGACTTAGGTGGAATTTCTACACAGATCAGAGTGCTTAGTCCACTTGATAAATTCTATTTCAACAAAAATAATTGCTTTTCCTAAGCATATGTTGCAAAAGTCAGATATTCATTTCGGGTCAGTACATTTTTATATATTTTATATACAAGTCTTTTTATAATTTATATGCAGCATAGTGTAGCAAGTTCTTCAAAACTCTAGGTAACTGCAGATGGATTACACGACCCAGCATTACAAAGCAGGCTACAGATTTGTATCCTCTTTGTACCTCTGCACACTCCCTCCATAAGCCTGTGTTTAAAAAACGTGCAGACTTGTGCTTCAGTTGCACAGCATATTTGGTATTCAAACATGCTGATATTGGGTTTTCCCACACTAAATTCCTGCATTGTCGGGTATAGGGTTACAAAAAAATTGAGTGAACATGTGAAATACTAATATCCATATATCGAGCAACACTCATATGGAAATGTCACAATGAAGTGGAAAAGTACTAAACAAAGAATAAACCCGTGCCTCGGTTCAAAAGCTGTGATCTACATGGTTCATACATAACTTAAAATTCCAAACTAAAGCACAAGGTCATTTCAAAACTACACTTTGATCAGAAGCAAATGCTTTTCTAAAACCTCAAGATATTCCAAGTGCTTTACAGCCAATAGCATACTTCCAAAGTATAGTTACTGTTGTAAAGTAGGAAATTGAGTAGCCAGATTGGACATAGCAATTACAGCAACAGAAGACAATACATTATCTGCCTTTTTGTTCCCCAAAATGATTAGTAGAGGGAAAATACATTGTTCAGGACACCAGGAAAATAATACTGCTATTATTGCATGGTGGATGATCCTGTACAAGATCCAATTAATATCTCAACCAAGAAATGACACTCCCAGCAATGCAAAGTACTCACTACTACACTGAAGTGTCAGCATGGATAGTGTACTTAAATATCAAATGAGACTTGAATCCACAATGTTCAAACTCCAGCAGTGAGTCAGTGCTACTGCTGAGCTAATGCTGATATAATCCCTGCAATCAGTCGGAATGCTTTAATTTATATTTTCAACTTTGTAACAACTGCTATATTACAAACAACAAGCATATTTAAAACCTAGTATTTATCATTTTGTTCTAATTCCTTATCCATGATCAGAAGCTTTCAATGAAAGACATGCCTAAATATTTCCATTTAAGCAAGCATTAAATTTGAATGGACTTCACCCCTATTATTTTGGATAGATTTTCTTCTCACCCCAGTGAAACATTGCAGTGTAAACAGTCTGAAATTCTTGCAATTAAATGCAAGGGCAAAGAGCTTGCGGTGTCATTACTGGGAAACAATAATCAAATATACAGAAATTCAAACTAATTTACAAGAGCTACATGCCTTTTTGTGCAAAATCGTTTGTGCAATCACAAAGTGAAGTCAAACTATCAGATTCCTGTCATTCTATTCTACACATTATACATTACATTCTGTAGAAATACAGAGTCATGTTAAGAAAGTGAATCTTTTTACCCCAATTGCTGTTATTTGTTGGTGTTCACCCAAATATTCATAAAATCAAATGGCCTTGAACTTAGCTACACACTATACAATGCAACTTGCTTGTTGCAAATGCATATGTTTTTAAGTTTGTCGGGCTGGAGGAATTTGGATGCCCAGCTTTGCTTCTTGTACATTAGTGACATTGTTGATCAAAATGAAAACCAGAAGGTATTTTAATGAGATTCCATTTGGTTTCTGACTGGTTTAGTGCTGAAATATCTTTTGTCTCACAATAGAATGCAAAAAAAAAATCAGACTTCAGTTGCATTATCTATTGCAAAGTCATACTTTCTGTATTAAATTGTGAAATTGTAGTAGCACACATGATGTAAAAGCTATACTATACATTTGCATCTCAACTGTGTCTAATTTCCTGAAAACATACACTACAAGCCAAACTAGCACAAAGCCCACTATTGATCAGGATTCAAATGTTTGAGATGGGGGCAAGTAGTGATGGTTAAGGAGAGCCAATAAGTGATTGATTTGGCTCTTGGGCCATTACAACAATTTTTTTTAAAAAGGTGCTAAACTTCTATGCAAGTGTATGCCTCTCGTGTGCTATTTGATTCAACTGCTTCATGCCAAATATGAGAGAAGAATTTACATACTTCGTACCCTCCGAAGATGTAGTGTGTTTTGGGCACACTTCTACATAAAACTTGCTGAACTCAGTTAAAATTCTTTTGATATACAGTATGTAAATATTAATGCAACCATATCCATATGTTGTAAACCTCTTACTATTTATATTTTCATTCATTGTTATTCAGCCAAGTTTAGGGCAGGTATTTTCAGAACAATCTTTTTGGTATCAAATATACACAGCTGAGGCTCAACTGAAATACCTCCAAGCTCCAAGTCAAGGCTTGCAAATAAAGGCTGATGGATAAGAAAACAATGTCCTCCTTGCTTATTGAGCCATTTCTTAGATGGAACCAAAGTCCTTTCAAGAGCTCAAACAGAACTAATACTTTTATAATTTTGCAAGTGGCATAGGATTTATTTTACCCAAAATGTTAGGGTTAGCCAGATTCAAATATCAACAAACATACTATGACAGCAACAAGTACACCTTACCATGTTCCCATGTTTGCTTTCTTCCCAAAAGACTGTATTTTTATTATTCAACTTCTTCTCTTGCTGCATATGGTTAACTTTGATTCCATTGATAACTTTATCCAAATCAACATGCTAGTAACTCTCCTTAATTAGTACATACTGCATGTCTATGTACTAATTATGTACCTTTGGAATCAGTCGCCCACAAGCCTTTTATGTGCATATTCTACTTGGGAAATAGATTCATAACTGCACAAGAATTTTAATTTACACCAAAAATTATGGTTTTTGATCAAAATTAGGTCACTTCTTGGGGTCTCCATAAGTTTACAACACTCAAAATAGTATGGGTTTTCACTTAATGCTGTTTTTGTAACCCAAATCAAGGCCAATATAAAGACTGGGGAAGGATGGTCCCAAGATAAATGGTTCACCTTTTTAAAATAAAACACATCAAGCTATGTGGTACATTATGCCGAAATACAAAATAGTCCTTTTCCCCAGCAAAAGGTGTAATTTGCAAAATATATAATTTAGTAATCAAGGCAGATAGAAATTGTATTTTTATCACCAACTTTGTCAAAATGGTAAACTGACTAGAATTACAAGAACTCTTCACTCTAGTATTAGATTTACAAATTTCTCTATTCAAAGACCCTTGTTGACAATCGAATCACAAATCAAGCTTATATGCTATTTTAGAAAACTATTTACAAAGACAATCTTCAATATTACAAATGTTTGAGACATTAAAAATTAAGAACTGTCCAAAACACTCTATTCACACTCAAGTTGTTCTCATATGTTAGCAGAGTGATTTTATGAATGGAACTAAAAAATCCTGTGGATATGGTGAATACAAAAAAAAACTCAAAATATTGTAAATAACACATAACAAGCCAAAGTAATGAGTCAAATGCGTTGTTCAGCTTGACCAAGTTTTTTTAAAACATAGTTAAACTAACAATGAACTGCTGCTTCACCATTACTGTACTGTAATTGGAAAATCAAATTGGATGCTAAATAATCACTGGTAGTCCCAAGTTGAGAAAATACACAAAATTTTAACGAAATTAATGGAAGTATTATAAATTCATGGGCCTCAACACCAAAATATTCCCCATCAACTAATTTGTTCATTATGTGTCAAAACTGATTAGGTCAAAATATCCTGGAATATGTTTAAACAATGAGTCAGGTTAACTGAAGATGATTTGAAGTAAATTTCCCATTAGTTCAGATAAACGTCAAATGCACCAATTTACCTTGATACGGACTTATTGTTAATAGATCAGATCCATATCAATAGCGCTACTTTAAATGGAGTGTAAAGGAACCATTACTTTCTAATTCACATTCATGGTTAAAACCTAATTAACTGAACATATACAACAGGGCAATCTAGGTTCTACAAAGTGCAGCACTAAATACGTATAAGATACTTCAGCACAGGGATAGAAAGGACAGTAACAGAAAAGGCAAATAAGTCTGACACAGCCTAGCTGCCAATTACAAGGCAGCAGAAACTGTTGTGGAAAACATTTACTGACCTGTATAATGCAATGCATTTTTGGGAGACAAGAGGAAGAATATATCCAATTCAAACAAAATTGCCACATTATAATGGAACTGCATTTCACAGGATTCAAAGAGATAAATACACCTTGTGTTGTTTTGTAAATTAAATATTCTTCACACTAATTCTGAGGGTTGACCCACCATAAGCTATAGTTAATATGGCACCATGCTGCTGACTCCAGTTACAGTAGTCCAGGTTGTAATACAAAATATACAGTAGTAACATCTTTCAAGCTATGGGAAAGAAAGAAAGTGATTAAGTGCTTCTCTTGTATAAAAAACCTTGGTGACTTGTCTTTAATGTGAGTAAATTTAGAAAAAAATTAGATTTAAATTTAGAAAATTTTAACAAATTTAGAAAAAATATATTTTTTGCAGACAAAGGAAAAACTATACTGACAGTCAGCACAGTTTATTACATTCAGGTACCCTAAACATGCAAGCTATTCTTATGATGAAACTCTGTTCCTAACAATCTTATCTCAAGCAGACTTCGGTGCAAACATGAAGTAAACATACTCCCCTTCACTCAAATAACCTTCCTGCAGAACAGATATGATCTTGACAAGAAAAATGCAAAGTAAGACTTATTTTATAATTAACGTGCCCACTTGGTTTTCATTAAAATGATAACTACCAGTGGTACAGCAAACTGCATCAGAATTGAGGAAAGTTTTAAAAGAACCTTATTTGCATTTAAATTGATAGAAGAATGGCTAACATATTTGTTCAAATCATTAGTGATCCTACAAATACTGGAAGTTGCAAATGGATATACTGCTTATGTGCTCATACTGATATTAAAAAAAAGGAGTGTGGATAGACTTAGACATAAAACTACTGTCAAAGGTTCAAATTAACTGGCAGAGGATCCAAAGTCTACTCGAATGAGATAACTTATAATACTGGCCTATCATCACATATTAAGCCAAGTAATTGATCAGAACAGACTGATGTCTATGGTACCAGCACCCAGCTTTGGAATTCGAGTCTGTCATATACATACCTTTTCTGACAAAATAAAATAACATTTTTATTATGCAGAAATAGCTGTTGTATGAAGCATTTCTGAACAATGTTAATACATGCATGCCTTTCAAATGTCACATTTTGACTGAAGATGACATGGATTTGAGGTCATGCATGGAGTCAGTACTACAGATGGATGCCCTTCCATGTCAGAAGCTTCAGGTGGAAAAACAGAGTCACTTGGGTCCACTTCATCTCGTTTCAGAACTGTATTTACATGGAAAGATGACTTGGGTTCTGGTATCGCTAACTTAGACAGGTGCCTCTGCATTTCCTGTTCCTCCATTTCTTCACCAGAAACTAAGCTATTCCAATGGCTGAATGATGCACCATCTAAATTTGGTCCATCATCTCCAGTTATATTACTACAATTCAAATTTTCTTGTCCAAGGACAATCATACTTTCATTGGTTTTTAGCTTTAATAGTTTCCTGTTCTTTGCACATGATTCATTTTCATCCTGCGGGCATTCACTTGCTGAACACTCCATATCAAACTGTTCTAATGATTCAGATTCCCATGTCTGTGGTTTGAACTTAAATGGTGGAATTTCTAACTCAGAGTACAAGGAATTGCTTGACACTTTTTGCCGCACATCTGTTTCTATCTGCATAGGGTCACATTTACCAAGCTTTAATGAAAAGGGCCCAAAACTGTGACATTCTTTTGTTGAAAGATCAGGAGAAGCCGGAAGGGACCTATATTGTCTCTCAGAGAGTAAAGATTCCTGAAAATCACCAATGCAGCACTGTTTCACCTGGGATGTTGAAGTGACTGGGTACTTTGCAGCATCAGGTGATGGCAGGTCAAATGCAAGTGATATTACTGATTTACTTGGTGTGTCCACGAATTTGATCTTTCCACCTTTCAGATCCTGCCTGGCATCGAAGGGGTTAACCTTGCGTGATGTTCCTTTGCATGGGGTATAGTAAGGATCTTGGACATTAATCTTCCGACTCCCTTTTCGTGTGAAGAAGTCTGACTGACTACGAGAAAGCCATATATTTCGACGAGGTCGAGGAGATTTGGGAGGAACCTTATCACCTGGAAGTCTAAGGGGACTGCACCTTTTTATTGCCAGTCCTTTCTCTCCTGCATCTACAAGCAATCACAAAAAAAGAGTTTTAGGACAAAGAGTATTATGATCACAGTTCCAAGATTATTATAAGCAATCAATTTACCAGAAACAATGTTCTACATAAAACAATTTGGCAGTAAAGCTACCATGTTATTAAGAAATGGATTAGTCCTTTTGTCCATTAAGTTTTTTGAAGTATGCTAGTTTACACATGAGCACTTCCCAGATAAACATTAAACAAATGCTCAATTCACATTTTCAATTGCACAACATACTGAAAAGTTGAAGGAAAAGAGAAATAAATCTGTCTCCTCCTAGTGACAGCTTCATGACAGTGTATACACCAAAAGCAAACATTTAATTGCAAATATGGTCACTATTAATAAAAAAGTGACAATTTTAATATTTTGGTTTAAAATCTATAAAATGTCTCCCCTATCAAAATTCAAACATGGCTATTTTCAGGAACAAATGGACCTAATATTATTAACCCCTATTAAAAGTGAATAAGGATAAAAAAGGACAGAGTGGGTGAGGTTAACATTCCAATGTGGAAACACATGCATTTTTTAAAACTCCCGGCCTGTTGCACCTGTGTTCAATTTTAGGAGATGGGATATTTCAATCAATCATATTTAAAAACAACCTAATTACGAGTCAGATTTAACAGCTGTTAAACCGAGTTTTCCCAGAACTCGGCTGCTGCAATTATGAAAAAAGGAGGTATAGGGAGTAAGCAGAAGAATACATAGGAACAGGTGGAGAAAAACCTCAAAAGATTTACCAGACCTATATTGTAATAACCTATGATTCTCCAACTTGTTTTCAGAAGACAAGTATACCTCAATACAGGCAGCCAGCATTATTAAAACCACATCTAGCCCCTGACAGAGGTCAAAAATTAAGAGACAGTCAGCTCAAAATGTGTACATTTTCTATGAGTGGCACTGGAAGAGTCTTGGAAAACCACCAAGTTAGTTCTTACCTCCTCCAGTAGTCGTGCCACCTCATTTACATTACAATGCTACATCTGGCAGCAATAATGCAATGTAATGGGGTACCTGTATTTTTAAATAAAAATATACAGCTCTTTTAGTGCAAATTATGACAAAGCCATTTAACCTGACCCTTTAACACATGGCTTTAAACAATCTGGTTTCCTATACTGGAGGACATTTTCCCCCCAATTATCAGTCCTGTTTAGAAAATAAAACACTAGCTGAAATGAATGTCAAGAGATATTGGTACCTATTCTATTGCTTGTTCAAGCCCTTGTTATTGCTCTCTGCAACAGGACCATACAAAGCATCAAAGTCAAGCCCAATCAAGTTTTTTTGCCTGCACAAACTGTCAAGTGAAGCTAACTGGATTGTCCAGAATTAGAATCATTTACTCTTCCATTCCCTAGCTCAACATGTATTAAAATCTGTGGATGGTTGGGTTGCTTATCTGTTGAGCATTTAAGGTAAATCTATTGAATCCCAAATCTTTGCACTTAGTGGTAATAAAGCAGACCACAACATGCCATTGTTCAGTCACTCTGAAAAAACAGAGGCAGATCTTCATTCCAAAAATCACTTAGGAAATAAGAAAGTTGCAGCTTTCAGCAGGGTTTGACAGCCAACTAGCTGCACTGCACACATTAATCCTAACATTTTTTAGTTATATATAAGCACATTTTATACTGAAGCACTTTTTAAAATAAAAAACAGGCACCCAAGAAATGTTAACTCATTTTTCTATTGCAGGTATACTCACTGATGTAAACATTATTCAATATTACTATAGTTCAAAGTTAAGAGATGGCCCAATTGTGACATGTTGATTGTCATAAAAACTTATTTGGTTCACTAATGTCCTTTAGGGAATGAAATCTGCTGTCCTTATTTGGTCTGGACGACGTGAGACCCCAGGCCCACAGTGATGTGGTTAACTCTTAATTGGGCAAGTGTAGTCCTAGCCAGTGGCACCCACATCCCATGAACAAATTTTAAAAAAACCCTTTCTTTCACACCCTGCTCGATCTCCTCTTAGTGAAGCAAACTTGATAACTTATTCTACAGGTTGCTATTTCTATCATTACCCAGGATTAAACTTACCCCCTTATACTTCAGCTCAGTAATATTCAAGTGGAGTTAATATAGTCATGACTTCATTTAATAAAGAGATTTTAGGCATTTTTGAGATGGTTAAAATACAATAGATTGAAATAAACAAAGTAAATGCTAGAGTATGCAGTACTGATAAGGGACCTTAACAGTACAGTAAATGTGACTTCAGATGACGAAATGTGTTATTTACTGCTGGCTTTTTAGTTCGATTTACACATATCATGAAGGCTTTGTGCTTGGAAGGTGTTGTTATTAACATTAAAAGCTATAAGTTTAAAAGATCTTATAGTTAGCTCCTTACGTATTGTTTTCCTCTTTCCCTGCTCTACCCAACATTTAGTATATAGAGAAACTTCAATTATGTGAAGGACACAGGCAGGAGGATTTTATTCAGTTAATCAAATGCTAGATAATAGTTACCTGAGCATTGGGACCTTGTGATTTTGTTCAGATAATCCAAAATTCGGTTAAACGAATGGCTGATATTCAAGGTTCCCCTGTATTTTAATTATGCTATTACTTTACATCTGAACCCATTAAAAGGGACTGGTTATAGGAGCATCACTGAAACTAAACAGTGTTGTAAACACAAGTTCAAAAGCAGCCATGGCAGTTGTGGAAATTTAAAAATCAATTTATTAGTAAAACTGGAATAAAAAGATATGTCTTATTAACACTGAACCTGAATCATCTGATTGTTGCAAACACTGTGCTGGTGGGGAAACCTCTAGACACAATAAATTAGGATAGAATTAATAGTCACATGGACAAAAAAGTGTGCTAAGGATAGCCAGCATGGATTTCCTAAGGGGAAAACAAGCTGGTACAGTTTTTGAAGAGATAACAGAGTTAACAGCAGACTTCATGATAGCATTTGATACAATGCTACACAATAGACCTACAAGCAAAAATCAGAGTTCATGGAAAGGGACACTAGCAATGTGGATACATAACCGGTGAATGATTGTAAACAGATTAATAGTTCATACATACTTTTCAGGCTTGAGGAAGGCTTGTATGGGAGTTTCCAAGGGTCATTATTGGAACCTTTCCTGATTTATACTTATCAAATAGATCTTAGCATACTAAGTACAATCTCAAAGGCTGTGAACCATACAAAATGTTGTTTCATTGTAAATTGTGAGGGCGATAGTGGAGAACTCCAAAAGGATATTGGCAAGTTGTTGGAGTTGGTGGCAAATGAAATTCAATGTGAATAAGTGAGAGGTGAAACATTCGGGCACAAAGAACGTGAGACAATATTAAATAAAGGATACTAGTGGATGTGTACGAGTAGGACAACATGGCATATCTGAGCACAATTAGAAGTAGCAACACAGATGGGAGGGAGCAGTTAATAAAGCATATGGTATCTTGGAATACGGAAGCAAAATAGGTTATGTTAAATTCGTTAGAGTTATACCTCAGCTACAGTGCTATGTACAGTTCTGGTTACACACTTCAGAGGGATCTGAACCCATCAGAAAAGAGGGGAAGTTTACAAGAATGGTGCTGGGGTCATGAAGATGGATTGAAGGTGTGGTAAACCTTCTTGAAAAGGAGAAAACCAAGAGGAAATTTGATACAAGTTTTGAAAATCACAAGGGTTTGGATCGCTAGGAAGAAACTATTCTCACTCAAAAGGCTCAGGAATAAAACAACATAGTTTGAATAAAAAATGGAAATGCAATGTTACAAAAAAATTCTTCTTAAAATGAATACTAACTTTGTCACTCTACCACTGTCATCACACCAGAAGATCAATGCTGGTTCAATAAGTGAAAGAGGGCACACCAGGTCCAAACATTGTTTAAAAAAAAAGAGGTGCCAATCTGGTGAAGCATGGCATCACATATCAATGTGAAAAACTGCACAGCTACACCCTGTTGACAAATAGCAGGACAAATCCAACCAAGACAGTTACTGCTTTCACTTTAAACTTGATCATATGCTAGCAAGTAACACTTGTTCAGCAACAACCCATTCTGACACTCAATTGGTATTTCACTAGTCAGCTCCTAACCTCATTGCAAACTTGGATTTAACATTAACATTTAACAAGAGAACCGAACATCAATTATAATTTGGAGCAATTGTTCTGCAAAATAAGCACTGCCCACATATTGCACAGTTCATAGCGACCAGTTTCAATGCCGATGCATGCAGAAAGATTTGGGGAATTCTGGAACAATTAAAAATAATCATAACAATTTCCAAAACAAAATTAACTTACACCTGTCTAAATACAAAACAATATGGTCAACATGGAATTGCATACCTTTCAGGATCCATGTATAGGAACACTGCAAATTCAGAAGTGTTAGCAAACAATCAGGGTAGAGTTTCCACTTTGGATGCGATCAGGAAACTGGATTTAAACTGCAGTAGAATTGCTGCTTCTTGCTAAGTGTTTTAAGTTTTCACCCAATTCATTTACAATAAACAAATTTAGCATCTTCCACAAACCACTCAGTATAAAAGGAATGTAATTTGCATTCTTCTGTTGAGTTCAAAATATTTATAATGCAATTAAGCCAGGTAACCTATTACAGTTTAAGAATGGATTTAACTCAAAAAAAATTTAAATTCAAGTGTCTAGTCCTCCTCCACTTGTAGGTAACAGCTGCAGGTCATTGAAAATTACTTGAGAATTAAGCTGAATACTTTGAGTTTCATTAATGCATATCAAGCATAAATTGTTATTCGTGAAAAAGTATCCTAAACTAGTGTTTCCTAATTTTACTGACAGAGTTGGGTTTAATTTTTACACATTGACCTCTTGTCCTAGACTTCCCAAATGAAAAACATTTCTTCCCATGTACCCACTCTCTCTTATCACCTTGAAAATTTCAATAAAATTATCTCAACCTTCTTACAATCCCAGTGTGGGAAATGCAAATGAAGAAATTAAATGACACTCCACTATTTAACTAACTTCACCAAAAATCATGTTGGTTAGGATTACAATGTTAAACAAGAAAACAGCACTTGGCAGTTTCTTAGGAAATAAAATGTAAAACACTAAAAACATGCAAACTAGCATTTTAAAAAAAAGTCAAGTTGAAAAGCCATTCAATGTCCACATAATAAAACTATCAGTCATTGACCATCAACCTTGCCCATTATTTTAATCTGGAGGCACATTCAGCTTCTGAATCTCCTCAGAATTTCTTGAGAAGCTGAAGAAATGATTTTTGAGTAAAGATTGGAAACCACACAGCTCCATTGCACCGAATATAATACCAGCCAATTTCACCCCTTTTGTCCAAGTAATACTGACACAAACTTGAACCCCATCTCATTTATGGGTGCATAGGATTCATTCAACAGTAGGATCCAATACAATTGGTTTTATGCAGTTCAATATACAGTAAAGCAAAATTAATTTCCATTAATAAATTTTTATTATTTGGCCTCTGATTTTTCTTACTAAAAGTGTCTATGTGGCCATTAAAAAAATTTGCTTACTTTTTTGAAGATTAATTGGCTTGGTTTCTCTACCTTCTTCACTGTGTGCACAATTCTCTTGATCTTCTTCTTCTAATTGTGGCATTATCTCTTCTATCATTTTCACTATTTCTGGAAAGGATGGACGAAGCTTTGGATCCATCTGAAGAGGAAAACACTGTCCTTATTGAAGTAAACACAGTACTTCACAGTTAATAGGTTTAAATTTTAAGTTCAGAAACTTATATATACACAAAATCAAACTGAGAACAACTTTACTATTACAACCTTTTGAATGTCTGTTCCCTCTGGGTTGCATTACAATTTGTCCTGTTTTCAAATGCTGCAAAAATTTTAATTTATTAAAAACGGTTACTTATAATTAAATATTTGACTTCTTTAACAATAATGCTATTTATTTCATTTTTAAGTTAAAAAGTATTTTAACACACAAAAGTGTAATATGGATCAAATACTTAAAAGATCCCACTGGAATTTCCTAACTATACACTGAGTCATTGCAGTAACATATTGAAACAATGGTCTCATTTTTCTGCCATTTAATGAAATCATGGCTAACCTATGACTTAAATTCATGTGCTCACCCTTTCCTGTATTTCTTCAGGCCTTTGGCTACTTATCAAGTATACATTGTTATTCATGAATAAAATATCCTAAACTAGTGTTTTCTATTTTTACTCCTGACAGAGTTGGATTTAATTTTTACACATTGACCTCTTGTCCTAGACTTTCCAACCAAATGAAAAAAAATTCTTTCCATGTACCCACCCACTCTCATCACCTTGAAAATTTCAATAAAATTATCTCAACCTTCTTACAATCCCAATGGGGCAAATGCAAATGAAGAAATTAAATGACACTTCACTATTTAACTAACTTCACCAAAAATCATGATGGTTAGGATTACAATGTTAAACAAGAAAACAGCCCTATCAGCTGATTTATGTTAAAACAGAATAACATTCAACAGGGATGTACAATATATTAAGACTGGTACTCCATTACCATTTATTATTTTCTGTGTGCAGAGGTATTTCTGCAGGGCAAGGCATGTGTGGCATATATATATATAAAAAGATTAGGAGATAACATATAGACACAAAGAGAAACTGTAAGTTCTGCATAATGCCATACTTAGTACTTTTATCAAACTTGTTGGATAAAACTGTTGTAACCATTTCAGAGCATCTTGAGTCAAACGTGTTACATAAATCAAAAGTTATCATGACTATATGCTATAATTTAATTTGAAACAGGGGACAAAGGTGGGTGGTTATGGCGATCAGGAATAGCAACATCTAACAAGAAAGGATATGAATAACAAAAGGTTTGAAAAGAGAATATCGGTAACAACAAAGAAAGGATTTGTTTACACCATTAGTGGGCAGCTACAGAAAAAAATGCCAGTGACATCTTATATATAAAATGAGCTATATATGAAGATGTGCTTAGAATATAATATTAATTTCTAATTTTATTGATGTTTTCATATTTTGGCCACCTTAAAAGGCAGTTTTTAAACTGAAAGAAGGAACACGTGACTGAAACTTAAGATGGATGAAACTAATTGTTGAGACACATTCCATTTTCTTGGGACAGAGCCAAAATAGCCCCAAGCAGATGGACTTCCTGGAAGTGATGATAGCTTACTTCATTAATGAGAAAGGAAGGATGATCCATTCAGAAGATAATGGCTAGACATTTAAATTTAATCACCTGAACTACGAAGCAATGGCAAAAAGAAGCTTTGAGAGATGTGAATTAGCTCTCCATATTCGTTGGGAAATTGAGTCAGAATGGAGAGTAAAAAATGAGGTCTGCAGATGCTGGAGATCACAGCTGCAAATGTGTTGCTGGTTAAAGCACAGCAGGCCAGGCAGCATCTCAGGAATAGAGAATTCGACGTTTCGAGCATAAGCCCTTCATCAGGAATAAGAGAGAGAGAGCCAAGCAGGCTAAGATAAAAGGAAGGGAGGAGGGACTAGGGGGAGGGGCGATGGAGGTGGGATAGAAGAGGTCATGTGATAAACTTTCTGTAAGCGTGTTTGAATTGGGATTTGGGCAGAAAAATCAGCTGCCCCAGTGAGCAGCATTCAAAAGTTGGAATCCTATTTTGATAAGAAAAAAAGTTACATTTATATCCACAGCAGACAGAATTCTTATTGAAAGCCACTGAATATTTGACGATAGCGAAAAAAGGAAAAATACTAGACAACACTGAAAAGCAATTGCCTCAGTTATACCAAAACATTCAGATACAGTAAAAAGTCATTAATTGCACTATTTTATCTGCATTTTCAAGTTAAATATCCAATACTCGGTAAAACTGAATTCATTTTTTGCTTGTTTGAAGGGTGTGTGTGTTTATGCACGTTTGTAGGAACTAGAGTGTATCTGTACAAAAGCAATAAAAGTAATTCCTTACATACTAACTCAAGAATACTTACCTGGCTCAGAGCTGCAAATTGAGCAAAAAGTAAATTGGCAATTCAGCATCCCTCTAAAATTCAATACCTCTACTACAACGAAACAAGGGGGAAAAGAAGAAAAATAGTCCATCATTTCTCACCTAGTCATAGCAGTAATCACACCTAAACAAAACTCAACAGGATGAAGTAGAAGGGGAAAGGGGAGTATTTATTATGTGCATAAGACATCTTTCTGACCTAATACACAAGCCAAACAAGGGAGACAACACAGCTAGTTTTAGCAATGGGAAATGAACTAGTATACGTGTGGGAAGTAAACATAAACCCTTGAAGCGGCTGCGGGGGGGGGAAACGAGACGGTCACACACCTCCTTCTGGAATGTGCCTACGCAGAAGTAGTCTGGAGAGGAATGCAGTGGTGTTTGTTGAGGTTTGTCCCGAGCAGCGTCGTGACGAGGGACTCCGTGCTCTACAGTCTGTTCCCCAGGATGCACACCGAGACGATCATCAACTGTGCCTGGAGGATCATCAACTCGGTGAAGGACGCTCTCCGAGCAGCCAGAAACCTGTTGATCTTCCAGCTGAAGGAGTTGACCCCGAATGAGTGTTGCAGACTGGCACATTCCAAGGTCCAGGATTATGTGTTGAGGGACGCACTGAAGCTTGGGGCAGCTGCCACCAAGGCACGGAGGGGAAAGACCACCGTGTAACATCTGCCTTCCTAAGAAGAACAGGGGGCCCACGCAGGTCATTTAGGCTCTGCTGACGCCTCAGCTAAATATATGGACATATGATTGAAAAACATACAGACCTGTACATAAAAATGATAAATTCTGATCTCAGTATGTAAATGTTTACATATGTATGGCATAACCAACTGTACAGACCATCAAATTATTATGAATAAAGTATATTTTTGAAATAAAAAATAATTTTAAAGGTGACTTGAGGAAGATGTCAGAGGTTGGTTCTTTACACAGAGCGTGGTATATGCGTGGAATACACCATCAGTGGTGGTAGTAGAGTCAGATATATTAGGAACATTTAAGCGACTCTTGGACAGGTACATGGATGATAGTAAAATGAAGGGTATGTAGGTTGGTTGATATTAGAGCACAACATCAAGGGCCGAAGGGCCTGTGCTGTTTTATGTTCTCAACTCCATATCTTTGGGCCTAGATACTTAAAGGAACGAACACCAATGGTGAGTTCAAAACGTTAAGAGGGTCAGACACGACACCAGCTGCAGAAAAATGCAAGCCACAAAAGGGGATTCAGACACAAGACAAAGATGTTTAAAGTTGAGGTGGTATGGGATAGACCAGGGAGGGGCTTCAGCAGCAAGCAGCATCTTCTCAACGAACAATAAACTAAAAACTTTTTGTGACATTAACACATCAACAAAATATCTGACATTGACTGATTTGCACTCTCATTCTGTTCGCATCATAGAAAATAGTTTGCAACACTGTATACAGCATATATTACAAAAATGTATCTTAGTTAGAGAGAAATAGAATAACATCAACTTTTTAACATTTTCACATGAAATACATTCCTTCTGCTATAATCACACGAAGGGAACATACACAAAAATTACCACCCCAACTTTTCTCTCTATCGATGTGAATTAACTTGCTGTATAAATAATACATGAGCAATGAGTTTAACATTTTGACTCCAGGCATTGCAAAATTACAAAAGCATTCAGACAGAAAGCTATCAGGGCATTTTCTTGTACAGGACAAGATTTCTGTAAAAAGAGTTCAACAGGTCTCAGTCATCCTCAGTAGTAAAGGACATAGGAAATCTACTGGAAGTTGCAACATCAGTATGGCAATAGTCCACTACACTAATCAGTGTCTTTGGCTTTAATTAAAGAAACTCCAATGCAAAATTTCTCTAATGTTATCTTATCAGATACAGAAAAAAAATTTTGCAACTGTGTACTCAATTCTGTTTCAAATTATGTTCATGTATTCATACACAAGATCATCAAGATAGATTACCATATTTTACTCACATTGCAACAGTTGAAGGCAAGCTGAAGAAAGCTAGGTGGACAGTCCCCAACCATGTTCTGAAATGCATCATAGTCTAATCCAAAGTTCTAAATTTTGATGGAAAAGTTCAGAAAAAAAAACTTGAATTCAGTCATTTAAAGATGCATATACTTCAGGAAATGAATATGTACAAGATGTATATTAGTTATCACGTAATAGCTAAATATGTAAAATTACCAATTATACAAAATTTAACTAGATTGCAAAATAGATTTCTGAACAAAAGGCATTAATAACTAACAAAGAGGCATTTCTGTTCATTAATACGGAGTGTTGTAAAACAATTGTCTATACTGAAAAATAGGAGAAGGAAGGGGATTCAGCAGGGATATGTGGTGTTTATTAAAGCTTCCAGAACAAGTAATTGAATTTCTGTCCTAAGGGTCAGGAATCTAACTTTAAGCTCAGCAGATACCAGGTGGGCCAAAGAGCTGAGAAGTGGCAGATGGAGTTTAATTCAGATAAATGCGAGGTGCTGCATTTTGGAAAAGCAAATCTTAGCAGGATTTATACACTTAATGGTAAGGTCCTAGGGAGTGTTGCTGAACAAAGAGACCTTGGAGTGCAGGTTCATAGCTCCTTGAAAGTGGAGTCGCAGGTAGATAGGATATGAAGGCGGCGTTTGGTATGCTTTCTTTTATTGGTCAGAGTATTGAGTACAGGTGTTGGGAGGTCATGTTGCAGCTGTACAGGACATTGGTTAGGCCACTCTTGGAATATTGCATGCAGTTTTGGTCTCCTTCCTATCGGAAAGATGTTGCGAAACTTGAAAGGGTTCAGAAAAGATTGACAAGGATGTTGCTAGGGTTGGAGGATTTGAGCTACTGGAGAGGCTGAACAGGCTGGGGCTGTTTTCCCTGGAGCGTCAGTGGCTGAGGGGTGACCTTATAGTGGTTTACAAAATTATGAGGGGCATGGCTAGGGTAAATAGACAAAGTCTTTTCCCTGGGATCAGGGAGTCCAGAACTAGAGGGCATAGGTTTAGGGTGAGAGGGGAAGATAAGAGAGATCTAACGGGCAACCTTTTCACACAGAGGGTGGTATGGGTATGGAATGAGCTGCCAGAGGAAGTGGTAGAAGCTGGTACAATTGCAACATTTAAGAGGCATCTGGATGGGTATATGAATAGGAAGGGTTTTGAGGGATATGGGCCGGGTTCTGGCAGGTGGGACTAGATTGGGTTGGGATATCTGGTCGGCATGGGCGGGTTGGACCAAAGGGTCTGTTTCCATGCTGTACATCTCTATGACTCTATAAGGGGACAACAATTAGATGAGGGCAGTCAATGCAGGACTGATAGCGTTGTACTTAAATACACATGGTATACAAAATAAAGGTAAAAGAGTATGAGTCACAGACTGAAACTGGCACATACAATATCATGGCAATACAGATGTGCTGCCAGGGATCAAATCTGGGAAATAAATATCCAAGACGACGAGTCCTATTGAAAGGATGGGGGTAGGTTGCCTTGTTAGTAAGAAATTAAATTAAAATGAATAGCAGTAAGTGATGTAGAGTCAGATGGTGTTGAATCTGAAGAACTGCAAAGTCTAAAAAAAAGACTGATGGGAGTCGTGTACAGGCCTCTTAGCAATAATCAGGATGTGGGGCAAAAAATAAATCACGGAGATAGAAAAAGCATGTAGAAAAGGCACTGCTGCAAGTCCTGGGGGAGCTTCAACATGCAGGTGGACTAGGAAAGTTGGGTTGGCAGCAGATAGTCAAGAAAAAGCATTTGCGGAATATCTACGAGACGGTCTTTTGCAGCAGCTTGTGGCAGAGCCCACGAAGGAACAGGCAATTCTGGATTTGGTGATGTGCATTGAAATCAAATTGATAGGGAGCTTATCATCTTGATTTATTGCTTTTATTGTTACGTGGATTTTTACAGGGAGAATGCCATAAAATACTGTAAAAAGCTTTCATTTGTTGCCACAATTTGGTGTCATTTTGAGCAATTGGAGGAAAAAAATTAGATACAACTTAAAGAGAATCCATCAGTCCTGAGTCAGCTTATCCGCATCAACAACACTTGAGCCGCCATACCTCTTCCACCACTATGCTGCTGTCTACACGGGATCCAACCAACAAAATCATCGATCCTCAGGCACCATCTTTCGCAAATGGGCTAATAGCCCTCTGTCACCACCTCGTTGTTGCCTGTGCTGCGTCGCATATCTCACCGCTGGACTCAAGTCGATGTCACTATGATGCTCTTCTAACACCAAATACAATCAACGATGAAGTCGGCAATCCCTATTGCCACTGGGCCTACAGGTCCCCTCTGCTGACGCAGCAGCCGCCAATTCCTGTGCTTGTGTAGGAAAAGTAAGGGCTCACTCCTGAGGTCTGCCCCGGGCCAACCCTCTTAATGCTAGTTCCACTTGAGGTCTGTGCTGGGCTCTCGCTGACACCTCAGCTCAGGAAGAGGTAAGTAAAAGGTATAGAGAAAAGAAAGAAAGGAGGGAAAGAAAACAAATACAGGGAAGAAAAGAAAAGCAGACAAGTTCCAGCTCAGGAGCCCTCCTCCAACACCACCTTGCTCACACAAAAAACTGTATGATAGAATTCATCTTACAGTTTGAGGGGGAGAACTGGAATCAGATGTCGTGATATTACAATTTAGTAAAGGTAACAGTGTAAATATGAGGAGGAGCTGGTCAAAGTGGATTCGGAAGTGAGCCTACCAGGGAAGACAGTGGAGCATCACTGGCCGGAGTCTCTGGTGGTAGTTCAGAAGCACTGCAGAAATTCATCCCATGGAAGAAAAACATTTTAAAAGGAGAGTACAAGGCAACAGTGGCTGACAAGGAAAATCAGTGATGGCATAAAATCAAAATAAAAAGCATAACGTTTGGTAAAGATCGTGAGAAACCAGAGGATTGGGAAGCTGTTACAAAGCAAAAGACAACCGAAAGAGTAATTTGGGGAGGTGGGAAAAGATGAAATTAGATTTGCTAGTTAGTGATATAAAAGAAGAGTTTTTTTTAAAAAGATATCTAAGAGAGAGGCAGAAGTTAACATTGGACTACTGAAAAATTAGGTTGGAGAAGTACTAATGGGGAAACACAGAACTGGCAGAGGAAC
Source organism: Hemiscyllium ocellatum (assembly GCF_020745735.1). NCBI lineage: Eukaryota > Metazoa > Chordata > Chondrichthyes > Orectolobiformes > Hemiscylliidae > Hemiscyllium > Hemiscyllium ocellatum. Next base: position 78,484,132 of record NC_083409.1, read on the forward strand.
TGAACTGGTACTTCACATCAGTTTTCACAGTGGAAGACGCCAGCTACATACCAGAACTTCGAGAGAGGAGTGTAGTGGTCATCACTAAGGAGAAGATGCTGAGGATGTTGAAAGATTTGAAAGGCTGAAAAATCATCCTGACCCAATAGACTACAAGGTCTCTGAACAAGATAGGAGGAGAATATGGAGGAGATTATGGAGGCATTGGTGGTGATCTTTCAGGAATCAATGGAGTCAGGGAGGGTCCCAGAGAACTTGAAAATGGTTAATGTAATACCCCAGTTTAAAGAAGGGAGGTAGGCAATGAGAAGTTATAGAGTGGCTAGCTTCTCATCAGTCACTGATAAGATTTTATAGAGTCAATTACTAAGGATAAGACTGTGGACTGACTGGTAGAAGGCAGAGAGTGGGGACAGTGGATAGCAGTCAGTTCTGCAGGAGTCAGATTTGGGGTCTTCTACAACACAACTGATCAACATAGCAGTATTACACTGGTCTGCTGAGAGATAACCAATTTGGTATATTTAAGGATCAGTTTTCCATTCGTATTCCCATATAGATGTTCGCCCATCATTTGACATAGTTAGGCAAATGCAAGAAGATCCCCAATTTATTATTTTTTTTAAAAACTTCTAAAAGTACACCTTCAACATATGGCTCATGTTAAACCACAAAACATTTATGAAAAGTGATATTCTCTTATCTTAAAGCAGGATCAAAAACTCACTCCTTACCACTGTCCGAGGTAGATAGTCAGGATCAGCTTGTACTCTGGCAATAATTTCACATAGAATAATGCCGTACGAAAACACATCTGCCTGTCATTAAATTACAAACAGTGTTAGAAACAAAGCTTTATGGTAATTTAGCTATTAAATTACTACAGTTATACATAAAAATTTTTAAAATTGAATTAATTATTGGAGAATAATTTATGTTCAAGTACTTCACAACCAAGAAAGAAAGAATCATAACAACACAAGAACTTAAAAGTAACTGGAGCAGGAGCCCATGGATCAAGTCTGCTCTACCGTTCAATACCATCAGGGTTAATCCGCGACCACTCCTTTTTATTATATATTCCATACATTCTTGATGATGCTATATCCTATGAATGGTATGGAGCCCCAAGATTCACAACTCTGACCACCAAAACATCTCATTTCAGTTTAATTAGCCATTGTTTTTCCCAAATAAGGCTGGGTGTCCATGTTCTATAGACCCTGGCCAGGGAAAACAACCTCTCAATCCTTTACCCTGTCAAGTCCCTTCAGAATCTTTTATGTTATGATTAGATAACCTTTTTTCTAATGTCCAGTGAATAAGCCCAATTTAATCAGCCTCTCATCACTAGACAACTATTTCATCTCAAGGACTAATCTACTAAACTTTCACTATACCACCAAGGTGAGTATGTCTTTTTACTTTAGAGTCTAAACTATGCTGAAAATTAGAGCTATGAATCCAAAGTTTATACAATGGAAGCAAAACATCTATGATACTCTCCAAACCCGCTGCAAAAAAGCCCAGCATGCTATCCCAATTGCTAACTATACCTAGCCCACTAACCTTTTCCATTCCTTCTATGATTATACCAAAAACATCTCTAATCATCATCTGCAGCACACAGTCAGACAAATTCTATTAGGCAGACAAGAGTCAGAGATGGTAACGATGACCTTCAAATATCATAACAGGATTTTCAAAATCTATCTGACCTGACATATTTGGGCATGACTTATTTAATCAAATATATCCTTTTGTTGCAAATAAAATCCAGTTGCTGAAAACTTTCCAGTTACCTAAATATTCAAATAAAGTATTGCCATGCACCCAGGGTGGCAGAGAACTATATGTATAATTTTTGATACAAGTTGTATACCACACCACATGGACCCACTGAGCTAATGAAAGTGAAATAGCATTTCCTCCAAGTCATGTCTTGGCCTTTAGCTACCAAACAGATTTATTAAAGAGTACAGGCAGCAACAAAACATTTTTCAGTAGTTATATTTTGCTACTTACTCATTCAAAAGAAAATATACTTAATTTTCCTCTTAAAAACCATGTGTCTTCTTTAAAAGACGTAATGGTCCTTCGAAACTTTGCACAGAAATTCCCTGGACTAATTAGCTTTACAAGTTCTAGTCAGTTACATGCTTATCACATCAATATGAAAAAGGACAGATGAAACAGTAACCAGAGCTTAGTGAGTATGAAAAAAAGCCAAATTGAGAACATTTCTCATCACGCATACGAACACAGGATTTTGAACGGAATTAAGTCACTTAGTCCCTCCCTCAAGAGAGCTGCGTGACAATGCATCAAGTTAAACATAGATATTACTGGCATCTATTGCCCATCTCTCGGTGTCCTCGAGAAGATGATAGTGTGCTACCTTCTTGAACCACTGCAGTCCACATGTCGTAGGTTGAGACTTTGCAGCAATTTACCTAACTGACTGGCTTGCTAGGCCATTTCAGAGGGCAGTTGAGATTCAACACATTGCTGTGGCTCTGGTGTTACAGTAGGTCAGACCAGGTGAGGTTGGTAGAGATCATTCCTTGAGGAACATGGAGTAAGCCAGATGGTTTGTTCTAATTATTGACAATGGTGTCACAGTCTTAATTCCAAATTTTGTTTAGAAATCCACTTCAAATCCCAAAGTGGCAGATATTGGAATTTGAGCCTGGGTCCCCAGAACATTAGCTGAGCTTCTGGATTAATAATCTAATGATTACACCACTAGGTCATCATCTCTCCAGTGATGCTAATAGCAAGATAAAAGATTTTTTTTCAAAAAAAGGAGTCTTTCCTGTTACACAACTCCTCCAAATTCAGTACCATTGAACATGCCAGTATCAATGAGTATATTTGATATCAACAAACAATCAGAGGCAATGGATGCTGCAAAGGCAACAGGCCTTGATAACATTCCAGCAATAGTACTGAAGACTTGTACTCCAGAACTTGCTGCCCTCCTAGCCATGCTGTTCCAGTACAGCTACACCACTGGCATCTCTCCAACGTGAAAAATTGCCCACACATGTCCTGTACTCAAAATGTAGCACAATTCGAACCTGGCCAATTACCAGCCCATCAGTTTATTCTTGCTCTTCAGTAAAGTGATAGGAGGTGTCATCGAGTAGCACTAGCTCAGCAGCAACTGACACCAAATTTGGGTTCCATCAGAGCCATTGAACTCCTGTCCTCATTACAGCCTTGGTTCAAAAGAACTGAATTCCAGAGACTAGGTGAGAGTGACAGTCCTTGACATTAACACCACATTTGAACAAATATGGCATCATAGAGATCTAGCAAAGTCAGGATTAATGGGAATTGGGGGAAAGCTCCACTGGTTGGAATTATACTGGCACATAGGAAAATTGGTGTGATTGTTGGAGGTCAATTTTCTCAGCTCCAGAGCATTTCTGCAGAGGTAATTAGTGTTTTAGACCCAACCATCTTCGGCTGCTTCCCTCAATCATAAGGTCAGAAGTGGGAATGTTCACTGCTAATTGTACAGTGTTCAGCACCATTTGCGACTCCTCAAATTCTGAAGCAGTCCATCTTCAAATGCAACAAGACTTGCCTTTTGAGGAAGGGTCACCAGACCCAAAATGTTAACTCTGATTTCTTTTCAGATGCTGCCAGACTTTTCCAGCAACTTCTGTTTTTGTTTCTGATTTACAGCATCTGCAGTTCTTTCAGTTTTTAAGATCTGACAACATCCATGCCTGGGATAAAATTAACAGTTGTGCCACACAAATGCCAGGCAGTGACCATCGCCAAAAAGAGACAATCCAACCACCACACCCTTGACATTCAATGGTGTTATCATAACTGAATCGCACATTATCAACAGCCTGGCATTATCAAAAAATCAACTGGAGTCACCATATAAATAAGTAGCTGTAAGAGCAGGTCAGAGGCTAGGAATACCGAAGTAACTCACCTCCTGACTGCCCAAAGGGCAGTCTATCAACAAGCCACAAGTCAGGAGTGTAATGGAGTAATCGTCACTTGCCTGGATGAGTGCAGCTCAAGAAGCTAGACACTATCCAAACAAAGCAGCCCACTTAATTGGCACCAAAACTATAAACATTCACTCCCTCCAATACCAACATGCAGCAATAGCAGCAATGTGTGTTTACAAGATGTACTGCAGAAATTCACCAAAAATCCTCGGCCAGCACCTTCCAAACTAACGAACACTTCCATCTAGACGGACAAGGGTAACACATACATGGGAAAACCTCCATTTACAAGTTCCCCACCAAGCCACTCACCATCCATATAAGGAAATATATCACCATTCATAATACTCAGGCATCCATATTATAAGTCCAACAGAATAAAGCACTGTAAATTAATGAATGTTACTTCACTCTGCTTTATTGTGCCTGGAATTTGACAAACATACCCCTGACTACATGAGAACTGAAGGTTGCCTATTCTAACTGCTGTTGAGAACTAATAGTGCCTGACAAGAACAAACCTGGGGAAATACATAAATGGCAAAACGGACACTCAAAAGGTTAATATGGTATAGTGGGATGGATTTTGGAAGAAGCAAAGTAACCACAGATTGAATAACTACCTGATATGCAACTTTGCTGGTAGCTTTAAGGCTTTAAGTACACAAATATTTTCCATTACATAGCAGCTTCACTTTGTTCTTTTTAACAAATCAAGGAAAATTCAAGTGAAATATAAAGGAATAAACATTTAAAATCAATACACTAAGTTTTATTTTGCAAACAATGATGTTTGCTGCTAATCTAAGACAGAACACTTACCTTTTCATTATAATGCTCACTATGAAGTACCTCTGGAGCCATCCAAAAAGGTGATCCAACCACTGACAACTTTTCTACACTTGCACTGAAATGTAAAATAAAAAAGTAACATGCTTTGCTATTTTACAAAACATCTATTTACTTAATATGCTTTCTTTGGCAAAGCATTAAAATGCTGATATTCAGTGCATGGTAATACTGACATAAAAATTATTTGCCATAGGACCAGTTACTTAAAATATCATTTTTTTTTGCAGTAAATCATGACCCAGGTGAACGAAGACAATCATAATGCCCACAAACCATCAAGTAGCCGTATCTTAATTGCAAAAGGTTTTTGACCAGGGAAGAGAATGGTCAAAGACAAAAAGAAAAGTCTGAAAATTGGAGGCCAAGGACAAAAACATCTGCAAGTCTTCATTGACAAGGATTACATAACTATACCACTCATACTCCAATTCAAATGGGGTGGTACAATTAGATTTTAGAAGACAACAAGAAATAGGAAGGGTAGACACAGATGGCTTATTCAGCCTGCTGTGCCATTCAACAGGATTATGACTGATCTTTAACTTCAACATCACTGTCCTGCCCACTTTCATATGCCTCATTCCCTGAAACAGCAAAAAATCTACGTATTTCAGCTTCAAAAGCACTCGACAACGGAGCAGCCACAATGCTGAGTAGAGGATTCGAAAGACTTTGGATGGAGTAATTTCTCCCCATTTCAATCTTAAGTGATTGTTCACTTACCCTATATTTTAAGACTTCTAATTAGCAGACCAATTTTTTTATATCACATTTCAGAATCTTTGAAGAGATTGTTTCTCATTGCTCTAACCTTCAGGTGGACCTAAACCCAATTTGCTTAGCCCAGAAACCAACTTACTGTACTTTTCCACACCACAACAAACAGTCTCCCTTTCAATAAAGGCCAACATGCCATCTGCCTTCTAATTGCTGCCATAACTGCACATCAAATTTCTACATTTCTTGTTTAAGAATACCCAAGCCTCTTTGAGCATCAACACTGACAAATTCAAAATAAATGCAATTCTTTATAATGCATGGCCAATTTTCCTTCTGGCTTTGCTTGCAGCAATATCTTGGAGATTGATCTTTAATTCATTCAGGGTAATTCTAGAGGGTTGGCAATGCTAGTGAGCATTTGGTAAGTAAAAAGTGAGATAACCTAACTTATATCCTTTGCGAATTTTTCCTTCTGGCATCTATCTTCTCTTCTATTCCTTTGCTCCTGGACTCAATACCTCACAGCAAGTCCTCAACCTTCAAAAATGCCATGCATTCTTTGAAAGAAAAGAGAGTTGGTATTGAAAAATTTAAGTCACCAGAGATGACTCTGCTATATCAGTCAAGCCTGGGTCTCCAGTGATAAAGATTTTGTCATCAGCATCTGCTCTAGGATCAGCCTCCAGTGCATCTTTGGTATTGACTCCTATTTGTTGGATTGACCAGCTTACAGAAGGCAACAGATGCTTTGAGCTGAAAATGTGTTGCTGGAAAAGCACAGCAGGTCAGGCAGCATCCAAGGAACAGGAAATTCGACGTTTCGGGCATAAGGCCTTCATCAGGAATGAGGAAACAGATGTTTTGATTAAATTTTAAAAAGATGTTGAATTTGTGAAACCAGGATACAGATACTGAATTTGGCAGGTATGAAACCAGTCATGCTCAGCTGCTCCTTTTGCCTCTGTACCTGGGCCTGCTGAACCCTGGCTCCACTGCCTAAAACTCATCCAACCCAGAACTCCAGTTACACCATTTCCCCCATCCCTTTAGGTTGGCAAACATAGGTCTCTAGACTACCGACTTTGATACTTTCTCACCATGCACAGTGACAGCAGTGTGCAGCAGCAATTCACCACCATCTTCTCAAAGGCAACTAGGGATAGGCATTAAATGCTGGCCAGCCAGTGATATCCAAATCCCACAAATGAATACATTTTGTTTTAAAAACGGTTAACTTAGTTTGTTGCAAGTCTAAAGATGTCCATTTTTCTTAAGCTTGTGAGACAATTGCTACTTATAACATAACAAATTGCACTTTTAAACACTGGCTGCAAGAGCAGACCAGAGGCTAAATATTGTTAGGAACTTCTCTAATTACTATGAACTATCTACAAAGGCACCTGTCCGAAATATGATGGAATATTCAACACTTAACTGTTTCAGTGCAGCACCAAAAACTCTCAAGCAGCTCAGCCCACTCAGTGACACTTCATCCATAATATTATACACTCCCTCTACCAGTAATGAATCAAGGCTGCAAATGTTTACAACCTACAAGAGGCAATGCAACAACTCACCAGGACTCCTACAATGGAACCTCCAAAACCTGGACCTCTGCTACACAAAAGGACATAGACATCAGGGAAAACCACTTTTAGGTAACACACCATTTTTCCCCCAAAATTACCAGTTCAAAATTCTGGGAGACTAACAGCACCTTGGATATGGCTTCATAATCTAGACTATGGCAGTTTTAAAAAAAGTATCTCCAGCACCTTCAGGTGAACAATTAGGAATTAGCAGAATTCCCTATTATTCAGTCATCACACGTAAATAGATATTCAAATATTGCTTCAAGATTTCAAAGTTTGAGAGAAGATTTGTAGCTCAGGTGCTCGTTGAGGTTCTGTTCGCCGAGCTGGGAATTTGTGTTGCAGGCATTTCGTCCCCTGTCTAGGTGACATCCTCAGTGCTTGGGTGCCTCCTGTGAAGCGCCTCTGTGATCTTTCCTCCGGCATTTATATCATTTATATTTAAACCACTATAAATGCCAGAGGAAACATCACAGAAGCACTTCACAGGAGGCATCCAAGCACTGAGGAAGTCACCTAGACAGGGGACGAAACGTCTGCAACAAATTCCCAGCTCGGCGAACAGAACCACAACATTGTTTCAAGATTTTTCCAAAGCAATACTGTGTCTTATGTTGGTTAATAGAAACATAAACAACTAACACTAGGCCATTTGCTCTGACATATAGTATTTCATAACCTATCTGATTGCAGCCTCAACTTCACATTCCAGCTTACCATTGATAACACAACTCTCTTCTTAGTCTACCTTTTCCTTTAAAGCATTCAACAACCCCCCTCTACTCTCTGGGGAAACAGTTCCAAAGACATGCACCCTTAAAATAATCTTCCTCATCCCCATCTTAAATGTGAGATCCCTAATTTTTAAATTATGTCCCCTACTAATCTTGAATATGAGAAATATCCTTTCACTATCCACCTCGTTAAGTCCTCTCAGGATCTTAAAATGTTTCAATGGACTTACCTCTCACCCTTCTAAATTTCTATGGATACAGGATGAAAGGTTGACCAGCTGAGCCTAATGTAACTTTCCTATCTTGGATATTAGTCAAGTAAACCTTCTACAAACTGTAAATTATTTATGTCCTTTCTTAAAGACGACGACAAAACCTATACACAGTAATCAAGAGGTGGCCTCAACAACATTTATTCCACTGTAACAACATATCCTCCTCTCGATCTCATTCCCTTACAATAAACAACATTCCATTTTCACTTGTTGAGCCTGTATACTAACATTGTAATTCATGTACCAACACACTCAGATCTTTCAGAGTTTTGCAACTTCTTTCCATTAAATATGCTGCTTTACTATTGTTCGTGCCAAAGTTCACACATCCTGCATTATATTGCACCTGTCAATTTTTGCCCACCCACTTAACCTACTTATAGCCTCTTTGCAAATTCCCGATATCTTTTTGACAACTTAATTTCTGAACTAAAAGGACATAGTGAACCAGACGAGTTTTGGTAACAAACTGGTAAATTCATTAGAATTATTAAAGGTAACAATTACTCCATTCCAGATATATTAATAGAGTTCTCCCTGTTGACATGGTGGTGTTTGAGCCAGTGTGCCAGAGCATTTGTCAGTGCCTCTGGATTACTAGTCTGGTGACACTGCCACAAATCACCATATACCTTTTTGAATGGGAACCGCATTCATTTATGCTCAAAACAACAGTTATTAAAAACATGATTAAATATCTCAACAATTTTGAGGGATGCAAATTTCTATTCATTGTTACTTTCTCATAGTTACCCTAGGATTATAATTCTGCTACTTCAAGTGGAAAATTACATTTAAAAAGGGGAAAATGTGGTATACTTACTTATCAGGGATTTTCTCTGCCAGTCCAAAGTCACCCAAAACTCCTGTGTACCCATTCTCTTCCATCTTAATTAAACAGTTCTGTGGGAGATAAAAGCAGGACTTATTGCATACGAAATAACAATTCATGCCTTTATGTCCTGGAAACTGGCAGCTGTGAAAAAGCACAAGTCTGAAGTGAGAAACTAGCACATTGGATTTTTTTTCCCTATTCATTCATTTTATGGGGGCATGACTGGCAAAGATGGCAAGTTTCCTTCTCTAAAAGGAACAGATTATAGATTTCAGTTTTCCCTGCACTTCATAGTGGATTCAAACCTGTCCCTTGAATATTAGCATAAAGTTTGGAATTACTAACTGCCTCCCCAAAATTAGCAGAAATGATAAAAGGATAGATTTCAATAGAGATGGATTTAAATTCAGATTAAGATCTCTTCACCTTGCCAAAGTTCACACATCCTACATTACACTCCACCTGCTAATTTTCCCCACCCACTTAACTTATAAAAATAAAGAACAAAGAAAATTGACAGCCCTTTAAGCCTGAGCCGATCCAAATCCACTGTCTAAACTTGTCACCCAATTCCTACGCATCTGTATCCCTCTGCCCCCCACCTAATCATGCATCTGTCCAGACATATCTTAAATGAATCTACCATGCTTGCCTCTACCACATCTGCTGGCAACATGTTCCAGGCACCTACCACCCTCTGTGTAAAGTACTTGCCATGTGTATCTTCCTTCAGCTTTTCACCACCCATCTTGAAAGCACAACCTCTCACTGAATCCTTTACCCTGGGAAAAAGCTCATCTCTATCTACCCGGTTATACATTTCATGATTTTGTAGACCTCAATCAGGTCCCCCCCGCAATCTCCTTTTAACCTAATGAAAACAATCCTAACCCTATTCAACCTCTCTTCATAGCGAGCACCTTCCATACCAGGCAACACCCTCATAAACCTTCTCTGCACCCTCTCCAAAACGTCCACATTCTTTTGGTAATGTGGTGACCAGAACTGTACACAGTATTCTAAATTTGGCGAAACCAATGTTTGGACAATTTTGACATGACCTGCCAGCTCCTATAATCAATAACCTGTCCGATGAAGGAAAGCACATCATATGCCTTCTTGACCACTCTATCCACCTATGCAGCAACGTTCAGGGTAAAATGGACCTGCACTCCCAGATCTCTCTGCCCATCAACTTTTTCCAAGGCTCTTGCATTTACTGTATAGTTCGCTCTAGAATTAGACTTCTCAAAATGCATCACCTCACATTTGCCTGGATTGAACGCCATCTGCCACTTCTCCACCCAACTCTCCACTCTATCTATATTGTCTTGTATTCTTTGACAGTCCCTTATGCTTTCTGCTACTCCACCAATTTTCGTGTCACCTGCAAACTTGCTGATCATACCAACAGTGCCCTCTTCCATATAATTTATGTATATCACAAACAACAGTGACTCCAGCACTTGATCCCTATGGAACACCACTGCTCATCTTTCTCCATTTTGAGAAACTCCTTTCAACTACTACTCTCTGTCAACCAGTTCTTTATCCACCTAGCTAGAACACCCTGCGCACATGTGACTTCACTTTCTCCATTAGTTTACCATAGGGAACCTTACTGAATGCCTTACTAAAGGTCCATATATATGACATGTACATCTCTTCCTTCATCTATCAACTTGGTCACTTCCTCAAAAGAACTCTTAAGTTGGTAAGGCACGATCTCCCCCACACATAACCATGTTGCCTATCATTGATAAGCCCATTCTTTTGCAAACAGAAATAGATTTTATCCCTTAATACCTTCTCCAGCAACTTTCCCACCACTGACATCAGGCTCACTGGTCTGTAGTTACCCAGAATATCCCTACTACCCTTCTTGTATAGGGGGACAACATGAGTAATCCTCCAGCACCTTATAGCCTCTTTGCAGACTCCTGATATTCTTTTGACAGCTTACTTTCTGAACTAAAAGGACATTGTGAACCAGATGGATTTTGGTAACATTCTGGTAAATTCATTAGAATAATTAACATAACAATAACTCCATTTCAGATATATTAATAGACTTCTCCCAATTGTCATGGTAACGTTTGAGCTGGCCACTGATCCAGATGTGTGTTATAAATTCCACCATCAGCAATGAAGTTATATCCAGTTTTCTTTGGGGATACAAAAACATTGCATTCCACTGTGTACAGTATGGAGTTGATAAAGTCTGAATCAATTCCCACCAAGGTGGGGTGCTCTTAATCTTATCTGAAAGCAACTTTTTAATGAAAGCATTCTTTTTGTCAGTCAATGCACATGCTTATTTTGTGAAGTTCCATTTGCCAAATGCATCTCAAGTAAAGAGGTCATGATGTCACGACCTATCCCAGATTCTATCATGAAACGGGTTGGCCATGCTGAAACCAAACTATTTACAACTGTTCATAGCCCTCACTATCAAGATTCTTCTTCTTCCCAGCTTACTACCAATAATTCTTTTGCCAAATGACCTTTTATTTTTCTCCCCTCTGTCCCTGGGCTGCATCTCTACCTATCTGCTTACTCCTTTAGCCCCCATACCACATCAACATAAGTTGATGGCACGGGGCAGCACAGTGGCTCCGTGGTTAGCACTGCTGCCTCACAGCACCAGGGTTCGATTCTCACCTCAGATAACTATGTGGAGTTGCACATTCTCCCACTGTCTGTGTGGGTTTCTTCCGGGTGCTCCAGTTTCCTCCCACAGTCCAAAGATGTGCAGGTCAGGTGGATTGGTCATGCTAAATTGCCCATGTTAGGTGCATTAATCAGGGGTGAATGTAGGGGAATGGGCCTGAGTGTGTTGCTCTTCGGAGGACGTGTTGGGCCGAAGGGCCTGTTTCCACACTGTAGGGAATCTAATCTAATCTTAAAAAGTACTTTCCTGGCTGCTTTCAGTTCTATAGAAGGTCACTGACCTCAAAATATTAACTCTACTTTCTCTCCACAGATCCTGCCAGACCTGCTCAGTTTTTCAAGCTATTTCTGTTTGTGTTTCAGATCTCTGGTATCTATATTTGGACTACGGTTCATATTTGGACTACGTACATTTAAGAATCTTCCTCTCATATAAATGAGAATCCTACACCTCAGCGAATGAAAAGCTACAATGATTATGAACAGTAAACACTTGCTGGATAAACAATCCATGGAGGAAACAATTTGGATACAAAATTTATTTAGGGAGTAGTATCATCATAATTCAGACTCACCCACTAAACAAATATGTCATACACAATAAAAGATACTTCAGTTACACTTTACATAATGAGCAAAAATCCATCCAATTCACTCATGTTCTTTCAGGAAGGAAATCCTTCCCTGGTTGAGTCTTGATGTGACTCCAGGTATACAACAATGTGATCAACTTTTAACTGCCCTCTGAAAAGCTCTAGCAATATATTATGTTGAAGGAAAATTAACAATGTGCAATGACTATCAGCTTTTCCAGTGGTGCCCACATCCTGTGAAAGAATAAAGTAGTAAGGATATGGAACGTAGTTTGAGCAAGTATGAGAGAGGAAGTTTGGAAAAGATCATTGGACAAGTTGGGGGGGACAGCACCTTCCCCTGCCATCGCAAGAATTGCAAAACCTACGCACACACCTTCCCCCTTACCTTGGTCCTAGGCCCCAAAGGAGCCTTCCACATCTGTCAGAGATTTACCTGCACTTCCACACATGTCAGTTATTGTATCTGTTGATCCTAACATGGTCTCCTCTACACTGGGGAGACAGGATGCCTACTTGCAGAATGTTTCAAAGACCATCTCCGGGACACTCACACAAAACAACCCCACAGCCCAATGGCCGAACACTTCAATTCCCCTCCCACTCCGCCAAGGACATGCAGGTCCTGGGTCTCCTCCACCGCCAAACCCTTACTACTTGAAGCCTGGAGAAAGAACGCCTCATTTTCCACCTTCGGGCCTTCCAATCACACGGGATCAATGTGGACTTCACCAGTTTCCTCGTTTTCCCTCCCACCACCTTATCCCAGATCCAACTTTCCAACTCAGCACTGCTCTCTTGACCTGGATATGCTTCCTTCCCACCTATCTACTCCACCCTCCTCGCCGACCTATCTTCATCTACCTATCACATTCTCAGCTACCTTTCCCCCAGCCCCACCCATTTATCTCTCTGCCCCCTTGGGCCACCTCTTCATTTCTGAAGAAAACCTTATGTTTGAAACATTGATTCTCCTGCTCAAGATGCTGCCTGACCAGTTGTGCTTTTCTAGCATCACACTTTTCAACTCTGATCTCCAGCATCTGCAGTGCTCGCTTTCTTCTCTTCCTAGTCATGTATTTGTCCAAATGTCTTTTAAATGTCATTTAAAACTGCATTTACTACTTCCAACAGCAGTTCATTCAACATACGAACCACCCTATGTGTGAAAATGTTGCCCCTCGGGTCCTTTTTAAATTTTTCCCCCTCACTTTAAAATTTGCCATCAAACTTGGAACATCCCCACTCTTGGAAAAAGAACTTTGCTATTCACCTTATCTATATTCCTCATGACTTTATAAATCTCTATAAAATCATCCCTTAAGCCTCCTACACTCCATTGAAAATAAAAATAAAGAGTCCCAGGTTAACCAACCTCTCCTCATAATTCAAACCCTCCAGTCCCGGCAACTTCCTGGTAAGTCTTTTCTGAACCCTTTCCAATTTAACAATATCCTTCCTATAGCAAGGCAACCACAACTGTACATAGTATCTCCAAAAGCAGCTTCACCAACATCCTATACAACGTCAAATCATCCTGAGCAAATATATTTGGAAGGTACACCAACATCCCTAAACACATAACCAGAGATATTACAACTTCACTGCAAATGCAAAGTTTTTACACTCAGATGAGGACTAAAGGCTCTAAGGAGTTTAAAAGATTTGCTAAATAAAACCAACTTAATTCTTATACAAAACCAATGGGATGAATATAACAGCAGTCTCTAAGCAACTACAATAAATATAAATTGAGGCACCAATGAGATATAAAAGTAATTTGCACTTCTACAGGATTGCAGAGAATCTAGCATTAATTAATGATAAGCACAATTAGCAGAAACACAGGGCATCCTGTAGCAACTACAAAGCTTTCTCACTTCCTGCTGGAGGAAAGGGCCAATCCTCCAGCCTGTGAGGTGCAGAGGCTGTAACCCTTTGCTATAAGACCAAGAGTGCTTGCGACAGTTGCAGGACTATCGAGACTTCAATGCCTCCCATGTTCTCAGCACCTTATAGAGTTAAGGGGAGACAAGGGCTTAGTGGTATTATCACTAGAGTGATAATCCAGAAACCCAGGTAATATTCTGGGGACCAAGGTTCAAATCCCACCATAGTAGAATTTGAATTGTCTAAAAAAAAAACATGGATTTAAGAATCTAAAGATGACCACGAAACCATTATCGCTTGTCAAAAAGCCATCTAATTTACCGATGTCCTTTAGGGAAGGAAACTGCCATCCTCACCTGGTCTGTCCCACGTGACTTCAAACCCACAGCATTGTGGTGGACTCTTAACTGGTCTCTGGGGTGAGCAATAAATGCTGGCCCAGCCAGTGAAACCATCATCCTATGAATGAATAAAAATAAAAATCCAGAACCCAGGTTCTAATGATTCAGGCTCTCAGATTTAAATCCCATCACAGCAGATGGAGAAACTTCACTGCCTTGTAATTGTCTTTAGTTAAGTTTAAAGATACCAGTAACAGACTCATTTCTCACGCACAAACTGAGTAAGAAATCCTATCATGCTACGTTCACTATTAATCCTGCCTCATTACACAAAGGCTAGATCATTTTGACCCAGTTGATAGTATTATTTCAAGAAAATGTACCAAATACATAATGAACTCCTCCTTTAGCCAATTGTTCTGAATTCCATTTGCTTAATTGACGCAAAATTCAAGTCACCCACAATTATTGCAGCACTTTTCTTCAAAACCCCATCAATTCTTAATGCATACTCTGTCCTGTAGGGGAATTGTTGGGGGTCCTATAAATTATAATGGTGTACCCCAACTATACATCAAACTGAATATTATAGCATGAGTGAATTTTTCTCCGCTAAAAACTGAACAGTTGGTAGAAGGTTCTTGAGTGAAGATTGGGAAAGTTAGAGAAAAAGCAAAGTAATAGTGCAAGCTAATGATATCCAGTTTTATGTAATGTTGGGAAATACCATTATATACAGTACCACGCATTTGCAATGTAATGATGATTCATCAAGATGTGCTTAAATTATGTTTGGCAAAAAAGTATTTCCTATGAATTGATTCTGCTTCATTAGTTATTAAATTATTGCAAAATAGTCTTAATAAATGTTAATTACTGTTTCCCAAGGATCGCAAGATTGAATTAACACCCTAAGGATTAAATAGCAATTATCTTTAATTTCTCCCTCCATATACTGAACCTTAGAAGTCAAATCCCGATGAAAGACACCCTTTGAGTGCAGGTAGCTGAGTCCACAGGCAAGATCATGTGCTATTTTGACTCTAACGCGCCAGGAGAGATGATCACTGCTGTCCAATAATTGTTCAAGGTTGCCTCTATTAATATACTGAAAATAAAGCACATGGGAGAGGAAATCACCATCTGAAGTGGTCACATGCTGGGCTCATTTCCATCTATAAAACTTCTAAGTCTAAAATACTACTAGATTGAACATTATTCAACAAAAAGCTAAATCTGACCATGAGAATAAATCTTTTTAACTAGCATAATTATTTCTACAAATAGCTCTCTCAGCACACTACTTTCAAAGTTACAATCCAATCATTTCAATTAGTTATTCAAATACATAGGATAGCATCAAGGGACAAGAATCTTGTGCAACTTTTCAGAACTTACGACTCTCCAAATGCATCCAAATAAATGAGTGGAGGTCATTAGAAAACCAAATCAGATCAGTAAATAGCAGATATAGCCTTTACACAGAAATCCTGAGGGACATTAAACAGTTTATACAGCTAGGAAAATAGTGACTGTGGCAAAGGCATGTGGGTCCTGTACAATAATAAATTGGCTGAAATAAGAAAACAGTTGTACAAGGCTAGTAACAGTAAGATGTGAATTATATGAAGAATATATCTTGTGACACTGAGTCAGTCACCAATCATGCTTCTAATGAATTTGTTAAATAACGCAAAATGAAACTTCTGTCCCCAATTCAAAAAGCTGAAAGCAGTTCCTAACCTTTCCAAAGAAACTTATTTTTCTGAAATTAGATTTTTGGACTGCTGGGTAGTATGGATATCCCAGAATTCTTCCAAAACAGGCTAAAGGCTGTATATTAAATGTAAATTATCTAAGAACACAAACTGTCACTCCAGATGGAGGAGAAACTGAAAAGAAATGCAAAAACAGGTAAATTATGAAACCGTGCCCTAGAATCAAAGAACATAATTTTTCTATCAAGTATACATTTGCTCAGTGCCGCAACCCAAGTGGGTTTTCTTTTATTCACTCATGTCATTGCTGGCTGAGCAAGTATTTATGCCCATCCGTAGTTGGCCTCAAGAAGGTGGTGGTGACCTGCCTTCTTGAACCTCTGCAGTCCCTGTGCTGTTGGGTAGATGCCATTAGGTAGGGAATTCCACAATTTTGACCCAATGGCAGCTAAGGAAAGGCGTTATATTTTCAAGTCAGAACGGTGAGTGGTTTGGACAGCACGTTGCAGGTTAGGGTGTTCTCATATCTGCTGCCCTTGTAGGTGGAAATGTTTATGGGTTTGATGGGGGCTGTGTCAACATCTTTGGCAAATTTCTGCAGTGCATCTTGTAGACAGTACACACTGCCTAGAACCAGATGTAGGCTGTTTAGCCTCTTGAAACTGTTGAACTACTTAGTTACATCGTGACTGATCTATACCTAGCACCATTATGTGCTTTTGCTCCACATCTTTTGTTAACAGAGAAAACCCATCCTTTCCTTTTGGTTAAACAGTCGGAGTGTACAGTGAAAGCAAATCAGACTATTTCATAGCAGTCCATCATCTATAATGCCTTCAGACAATGACAGTATCAAGATCAGAAAAGCATTAACAGTATAAAATACTTAAGTTAGGAATTTAAGAACAGTAACAGATCATTCATTTCTTGTAATTTTTTATTAAGATTAGGAACACTGAACCATATCTGACACGACAGTAGATTAAGAACAATATGCACGAATAGTGACAGATGGTGATGTTACTAGACTAGTGATTCAGAGGTCTGAGCAATGCTCAACGACAAGAGTTCAAATCCCACCATTACAGCTGCGAGAACGTAAATTCAATTGTTAAATAAATCTAAAACAAAAAAGTGAGCTAGCCCAAGCAATTGTGACTATGAAACCAGTTCGCTGGCTCATGACTGACATTTTAGGGAAAGAAACCTGTTCTTCTTACACTGTTTAGCTGACGCGAGAGTCCAGACCCATAGCAATACGAATGATTTTTCACAACCTTCTGAAATGGCTTTGAAACCACTTAGGTAAAATCCAGAAAGAGTAAAACAGAATGGATCTCCTGGCATGGAAATAACAAAAACATATCCGGCTCAGATGTTCTTGCAGAGCTCTTCTTATTAACATCTGGGCACTTAGCCCCAGGTTTCTCAAGCATCAGCCTAATACACAATCATGCCTTGCAGCCAATGTCTCAAACTATTGGAATGCCCTGTCCAATCAGTAGAAGAGTGATTAGAACGGTGGCACAGTGGTATACATTCAGGAGGGAGTGATCCTCAGAGACTTTAACAAAGATGCTACGCCTCACAAATTCTCATGGGTCATGGCTTGACTTCATATAGGTAACAAATTCTCCCATTGATTACCACCTGCAATCTTGTATCATTATTTTAAACCTGGTTTGGGGGAGGGGGGGGGGGGGGGGGCAGAGCTTTCAGAAACAATAATCCAGAACAAAATTAACAGTCACTTGGACAAATGTAGATTAATTAAGAACAGCCTGCACAGATCTGATTAGCATTGATTCAACCAAACTAATGAGGTTTTGGATGAAATAGGGAATATAAAATGTTGATGACTGCCATATGGATTTCAAAAAGGTGTGAGTAGTTGCCAAATAATAGGATTCAGCTTTACTGGCAAGCCTAACAATTAAAAGACACAGCATAGGTAGCAGTTGGCCAAGTGACAAGTACCAGACTTTCAGAGAACAATTATTTTTCAGTCTGGTGAAAGTTGTCCAGTGGGACTACCCAGGGCCACTGTTTTTCATGATTTAAGATGTGATTGCACACACAAAATTTCAAAATTGAAGAGGTCACAAAACTTACAAATGTTATGAACAGAGGTGTATAATAATTAGAGTTATAAAGAGCATTGACAGGGTGCTGCAATACAGGAGGTACATGGCAGATGAAATTTAACACACGCATGCATTGATGTATCTATCTAGAAAGAATGAAGAGAGACAATGACTAAATGGACAATATTTTAACGGGGTTGCAAGAACAGAGACCTGGAGCATATATGCACAAGTTATTGAAAAGCAAAAGTAGTTATGATGACCCTTTATCAAAGATTGGTCCAACCTCAAACGGAGTATTGTATCCGATTCGGGGCACCTCACTTTAGGAAGGATGTGAAGACTTTAAAGACGGTGCAGAAAAAAAATTCAGTTACATGGATAAACTGGAGGGCTGGGATGTTCTCCTTAGAAGAGAAGCTTGAGAGAAGATTTGATAGAGACGTTCAAAATCGTGAGGGCTCTAGATAGAGTAGACAAAGAGAAACAATTTTCATTGGTAGGAGGTCAAGAAGCAGAGGACATTGATTAAGGTGTTGACGAAACAACCAAGAGCAGAGTGAGGAAAAATATTTTCACACTCAGGTGGTCAATAAGTACTGTCTGTGGTAAAGTGAATTCAATTGTGATTTTATAAAGAGAATTGGATACCCATTTGATGAGAACGTATTTGCGTGGTTGCAGGGAGAAAGTGCGGAAAAAAGAACAGATAAAACCGTTCTTAAAGAAAGCTAGCCAGAAGTCCATGGGTCAAGCAGCTTTCTGCACTGTGACAATTTTATAATTCTAAGAATCAGTACTTCACTTTAAGCATCACTTAGAAGACACAAGGAAGATACGGTATATAACAAGAGAGATTTGACAAGAGAGAAAAACGAGGATGAGAGACCACATGCTGACCATTCACAAAATACTAAAACATGTTAAAGAGCCTACAGAGGCAAGGAATGGTCCATGATTGTTCACCAACAAACTCAGCTTGCTCATGATGTTGAACAAAACTAGAAGCAGTGGAATTATTCCCAGAATTTTCACTATTATTTTATCTGAAAATTTCAACTATCCATTTTTGTCCAAACGAATTGCAAATGCACTTCAAAACATGGCAGGGAAAATGACAGCTTATAGTCACACCTAGAAACAGAAAAAAAACCAAAGAGGAATAGGCCATACAGCCTTTGATAACTTATTATGATCATGGCAGATCATCCAACTCATTTAGGCGGAAGTGGGTACTGCAGATCAGAGTCAAGATTAGAGTGGTGCTGGAAAAGCACAGCAGGTCAGGCAGCATCCAAGGAGCTGGGGAAAAAAAAATGATGTTTCAGGCAAACGTCCTTCAACTGGAATCAATTTCCTGCTCCTCAGATGCTGTGTGACATGCTGTGCTTTTCCAGTACCACTCTAATCTTGACATCCAACTCAATTGCCTACTCCTGCTTACCCCTGATATCCTTTGATCTTGTTAGCCCTAGGTGCTATACCCAACTCCTCCTCGAAACCAAACCATGTTTTGGATTTGAATGTTTTCTGTAGTAGTGAATTCCACAAGCTCACCACTCTCTAGGCAAATAAATTCTCATCTTTTTCCTAAGTGTTTAGTTCACATCCTTAGATTGTGACCCCTGCCAGTAGTGGCCTTCCTGCAACTGTTCTCTCCAGTCCTGTTTGAATTTTCCAGGTTTCCTGAGATCTTCCTCATTCTTTTAAACTTCAGCTAACTAATTCAACCTCTCCTCATATATCAGTCTGACCAATCAAGATGAGAGTCTGATAAATCTTCGCTGCACTCCCTCTGTAACAAGAGCATCCTTTCTCACATAAGACTAAAACTGCACATATATTCCAAGTGAGGGCTTACCAAAGTCCGAGTGCTATTCCAGCAGGACATCTCTGCTCCAATACTCAAACCTTCTCACTTTGGTCAACATACCATGTTCCTTCCTGACTGCTGCAACTGCATGCAAACCTTCAGTGACTGGGCTCCAAGGAGGCAGAGGTCAAAATTGTACATTCCCTTCTCTCAACTTACACATTTAAATTATAATCTGCCTTTCTGTTCTTGCCCCCATAGTGGATAACCTCACATTTATCCAGATTATACTGTATAGGGCCATGCCTTTAGCCACTCGCTCAACTCATTTAAGTCACATTGAAGTATCCTCCTCATGGTTCACCCTCCCACCCAGCTTTGTCATCTGCAAATTTTGGCAATATTACATTTCCTATCTAAATCACTGGTTTTATGAAAAGCTGATGATCCCTGCAGCACCCTACTTGTCACTGGCTGCCATTTGGAGAAAATATTTATTCCAAGTTTTTACTTCCTGTATGCCAGCCAGCCTTCTATCCATTTCAATACCTTATCCCCATTTCATATGCTTTAATTTTACAGGCTAATCTCTTATGTGGAACTCTACTAAAAGTCTTCTGAAAGTCCAAGTGAACCACATCCACTGGCTCCCCTTTATCCCCTCTACGATTTACATTTTCAAAGAATTCCAGTAAATTTGTAACTCTGAATTCCCTTTTGCAAATTCATGCTGACTCTGTCCAATCTAGCTATTGTTTTCCAAAGCAAAGCCAATACCTGGCAAAAATTCCCATATAACAAAGCTGTAATTCAACATCCAAGATCCAAACGGCTGCGTAAACCATTTGCCAAATACTTGGACACAGTTTCATTCTCATGATTCAAACTCAGGCACTGTTCACACAATGATATCAAATATACTTTGACATCTTCATGCTGAGGAGTAGAATATGGTCCATGTTGGCAACCAATATAAGCTCAAGTAATCATGAGAATAAGAAAGTTGAAGTTTCTTTTTCAATGGTACTGTGCTCAATCCCAAACCAGGTACTCCCATTGCTAAAAAGTTTTAGATCAAACTGGATAAAAGTCACGAAAGGAGATGAATGAAACTGTTGCATTGTATAGCAATCCAACAGCTTCATGGTTAATTTTAATACACTGTTATTTCAATGTAATTTTAAATTAAACTTTAATTCTCAAACGGCACTGGTGGGATATGACCATCTTTCTCCAAGTTATTGTTGGAAAGCTCTGGATTTTTAGACCTCTTTGACACTTAGTTACATCGCATAATGTAATAATATGATGAAACTCAGCTACCTACCTCAGTTAAGGCATGCAGTTGGCCTTCATGAACACAAACTCCCATAAACCTGTAAAGTAAAAATAAATCATTAACAACTTACCACATGCGGACTAAAACTAAAGAGAATTTACAAATTCTTTCAAAGAGTAATCATAAACCTTAAAGCTAGGGTAAACAATAACTTTTTAAAAAGCAGCATAATCTCTGCTGTTTAAAATTTGTTAAATCCAGAACTAAACTCTATTATATTGTCACAGTGACAAAATTCAATTAAAAAAACCTAATAAATTCTGTAGGCATGGTGAACCAAAATTCTTCTAAACTAGCATATCATTTAACTCAATGTTACAAAAAAATTAGTTCTTTAACAAATATTCTGAACATCAAATAGATGGGTGATCAGTTAACAAATGATTCAAAGAGAGGTCCACATTATCCTATAAAAATGTACTGTAGTGGAAACTGCACAGTGATACTAACTGGTATAGCAAAGGCTACGGGTAATCTTGCACATTAAATCAGATTGTTCTGGTCCTTTGAAGAAATAATTTTGAACAAAACACAAATTACAGTTAAAACGAAACACTGACACTGACATGCTAAACTGCGATTCGTCTGATTACATTCAGCAATAAATGGCTCAGCATTTAAATCTTTGCATTCAAAAAGGTGAGATGCCATTCAACAATGCCCATGTTCAATAGGTAAAAGAAATTATGAAGTCTTAATAACATTGAGCCAGAACACTTCAAATTAACATGAAACATTGGTATAAAAAAGGTTCAGTCACTGCTAATTACAAAAACTTCAAAAATATAAACAGGCAAGGAACAGAGATATGGACCAAGTGCAGGAAGATGAGATTAGTTTAGGACTGCATCATGGTCAGCACAGCCACAAGTTTCAGTCAGACCAAAGAGCACCTTTCACTGAGTTGATCAACTTCCAGGTACAGTCACAAATGTTTGTCCGGTGTACATTCTGGGGAACACACCATAGAGCACACAGACTCCTACATCACAGTTAGTCTGGGTGAGCTTCAACAAAAAACACCTCTTTCTCCAGACTTTCTTCACAAAAGCACATTCCAGAAGGAGGCGGGACAGTCTCAACCTTGCCACAGCCACTTCGAGGGCAATCAGACTGCACATACAGTAAGAAAGAATCTCACAGATCGTGCCTTTCTCACCAATAGAAAAGTGGTGTCTTAGTGCTGGTTAGAAAGTTCTGGAGATGAGGCATTCTGCCAAATGACTTGGATTGTCTGCTCAGGGAATAATGAAACAGGATCCCTCTCTTTTTCTCTGCAGGGTTATGAGACCGCTAGGTGCTGACCACTTCCTGATGGACTTGTGATCAAAGTGATTTGGCTTGTAAATTTCTCCACAAGGGACAGGCCAGAACAAGTAGCTGACCTCACACAAGTGTTGCAGACTGGCACATTCCAAGATCCAGGTCTATGTGTTGAGGATGCATTGAAGTTTGAGGCGGCTGCTGTCTGAGGTCTGCCTGCTGAAGCTAATGGGGGTCCATTTAGTTATTGGACTGTCCTGGTGCCTCAAATGCATGTAAATATTATCTTGTACAATTAAGAGATGCCTTTGGCTTGTTTGCTGGATAGAGTCAAACTCCAATGTTTGCTTGCTTCCTTGAAATGCTACTGTTCAGAACTGAACTGCATTTGTGACTACGTGCATAAGTCAAATAAGTGAATCAAACCAGCAAATAAGGATTAGACTTAGACTTACAGTGTGGAAACAGGCCCTTCGGCCCAACAAGTCCACACCGACCCGCCGAAGCGCAACCCACCCATACCCCTACATTTTACCCCTTACCTAACACTACGGGCAATTTAGCTTGGCCAATTCACCTGACCCGCACATCTTTGTGACCGTGGGAGGAAACCGGAGCACCCGGAGGAAACCCACGCAGACACGGGGAGAACGTGCAAACTCCACACAGTCAGTCGCCTGAGTCGGGAATTGAACCCGGGTCTACAGGCGCTGTGAGGCAGCAGTGCTAACCACTGTGCCACCGTGCCGCCCACTAAATTGCAGAACAGTACAGTTCCAAAAGAAATGGGTTTAGCCTGGATTAAAAATTGAATAGGTATAGATTAAACAGAACTAAAGTTAAGCACTAAATGAGATTCAGAATCACAAATCTAAATTTATTAAGGAATCTTCAGACTAGCGTACCAATCATATAAAACATCTAAGATGGAAATAATATGCAATACTGCCAGTCCTCCTGACATCACAAAACCTGAAAAAGTACCGGCAGGAGCTGGAGAAATTTGTTTTTCATTAACTATAAAATAAGTAATGTTAAGCTCAGAAGACAGAATATAATTTTTTTTGCAATTAGCAAATTTTTTTAACTTCACAAACATATTAAATTATTGAAAAATACAATAACAAATATCAGCATAATAAAAAGAAAAAATACACAAGTTACAAGACAACTACTGTCTACTAACTATTAACCTACCCTATAATACAAAACAAACCCTAACACTGTGCAAAGCAACACCAAAAAGAAAAGCAAAAAAAAAACACAAAAGAAAACAAAATACAGAACAGCTATGCTTGGTACAAAGCTCTCAAACGAAGGAACAGGAGCATTGTATATAACTCAGGAGACCCTCTCCAGAGTCCATGGCTGGACAAATCTAACCATCCTGGTTAAACAAACACCCTAGTTAAGATAACTGACAAATCTATATCCAAATAACTTAAGTAGGGCTGCCATGTCTTATAAAAATGGTCTGTTGTGTGGTGCACCATGTTTGTAAAAAAGTCTAAGGGAATGTGCTCCATAATTAATTTCTGCCATCCCAGCAAGCCCGGAGGGTTCTCAGACACCCAATTCATCAGAATATTCTTCTGTGCACAGCATGCAAGAATATTAAATACTTTTACCCATGTCCATCTAAAGATGGTAAATTTGACAGACTTAACAGGAGAGATATTGGGTCAACTCTGACTTCAGTCCTCAATACCCTCCCTATCTCTCCCGCCACAACACTTGTGGGCGGCACGGTGGCGCAGTGGTTAGCGCTGCTGCCTTACAAGTGCCAGAGACCCTGGTTCAATTCCCGACTCAGACAACTGACTGTGTGGAGTTTGCACATTCTCCCTGTGTCTGCGTGGGTTTCCTCCGGGTGCTCCAGTTTCCTCCCACAGTCCAAAGATGTGCAGGTCAGGTGAATTGACCATGCTAAATTGCCCGTAGTGTTAGGTAAAGGGGTAAATGTAGGGGTATGTGTGGGTTGCACTTCGGCAGGTCGGTGTGGATTTGTTGGGCCGAAGGGCCTGTTTCCACACTAAGTAATCTAATCTAATCACTCCAGTAAACACGAAGCCTGTGGCATGTCTAGAGGCAATGGGTAAGAGTACCTACACTTATTTTACATTTGGGGCACACTGAAGGTGCCCCTTTTTAAACTTCGCCAGATGGTCTGGTGCCAAATGAGCCCTGTGCAGAAGTGTGCATAGTGCATGTCCTATTACAGATGGAGATCTTTTGAGTTTTTTCCCATATGTTCACCCATGTTTCAGAAGAGATCTCCACTCCTAGCTCTTGCTCCCAGACCTCACATAACCAGTTAATATCCTGCCAGGCCTTGCTACCCAACAGGTGACAGAGGGCACTAAGCAAAAGGGTGCTTGTGGAACATCGCAACAACCTCTCTGTAATCGGGCTTATAGGGCTTAGTGAGAAATGTAGTCGTCTTCTGGATGAAATCCCCAACCTGACAAAAACAGAAGAGATCTCTGCTGGGCAACCCATATTTGAGGCTCAGTTGCTCAAAAGACATCATAACCTCCCCTTCAAGTAAGTCACCCAAACTATAAACTCCTCTCAATGCGCATAGTTTGAATCCTGAGTCCATCATTCTTGGTCAGAACCCTGGCATGCCAACTATAGGCATAAGTGGTGAAGTCTTGGATAAACGACCCTCACTCTGACACATCACCCTCCATGCCTTGACTGTACTAATGACAATGGGGTTCCAGCAGTGACCCATAACTGTCCTCATCTTATCCATGAGCAACAGGTTAACAAGAGGCCACTTTGCCTGGGACGCCTCAATATCCAGCCAAACTGAGTTTGGATCATTACCTACCCGATCACAGATAAAAGACAGCAAAGGAATTCAACTGATAACTCCTAATGTCTGGGAAATCAACTCCTCTCCCTCCTTGAGGCAACAGCAATTTAGAAAGTTTGATGAGGGGCCGCCCACGATGCCAGACAAAGGAACCAAACCACCCCATAAGCTTCCGCAGTGTTGACCTGGGAAACATTATAGGGAGCATACGCATGGAATAAAGCAAACGAGGAAGCACATTTGTCTTAATGAGAGATATTCGGCCCAGCCATGAAATTGGAAGAGCCTCCCATCTCTAGAGATCTCGCCTAATATTGTCGCGCAAGTGAGCAAAGTTAGTCCGAAACAATAGATCAAACTTGGGGATAATAAGAATGTCTAGGTTTCGTAACCCTGCCCAACTTCTGGCACATCCTTAAAGTTCCTCAAAGGCATAGCCTCCGATTTTGCCAAGTTAATCTTATATCCTGAAATAGCCCCAAATGAATGATACATTGTATCAAATGGGGTACAGAGATCATTGGTTTTGATAAAAACAGAAGGACATCATCCACATATAGTGTAATCTTGTGTGTCCTCTATCTCACTTCCAGAGAGGTTATGTGGGCGTTTTGACGAATGACCTCTGCCAGCGGTTCTATCACCAATGTAAACGACAATGGTGACAGGGGGCAGCCTTGTCGACTACCCCTACCAATTCCCAGACTTCACCCCATTGGTGATGACCACAGCCAGAGGGTGGCGATATAAAACCTCCACCCGTCTAGCAAAGACTCGACCCAATCCAAACTGCTCTAAGACATAAAAAAGTTACGGCCAACCCACCCAGTCAAATGCTTTCTCTGCATCTAAGGAAATCACCAACCCCTGAATCGATAAACTTGGACCATATTCAGCGACTTTCTAATATTATTGGAGGACCAATGGCCCCTTATAAAGCCTGTCTGATCCTTTTTAATAACATGGGCAATACCCTTTCCAATCTCAGCACAGGATCTTGGACAGAATCTTAAAATCCGAATTTAATAGAGAGATGGGCCTGGATGAGGCACAATCCTCAGGAACCTTCCCCTTAAGGATTATGGAAGTATTAGCTTCTCTCAAAGATGGTGGCAGGCATTTATGCATATAGGAGCGATTGTACATCTCCAACATCGGCCCTGACAGAATCCCTATAAACTCCTTATAAAACTCACACGGGATACCATCAGGGCCAGGTGCTTTCTCACTATGAAGTTGCCTAGCTGCCTTCTGTATTTCCTGAACTGTCAAGGGGGCATTAAGGAGAGAGTCCTGTTCCAAGGTTACCCCTGGGAGGCCCAAGTTGTTAAAAAAGGTCTCCATTTAGCTGCACAAAATGTGCTGCCTCAGCGACTTTCAACTGCGTCTCAAGTACACGCTGCTGTTCCTCCTTTTGTCATTTCTGACTAGCCAAATAGGAAATAGATAATCCCCTAACAAAGACCTTACCAGTTTCCCATAGCATAGACGGATTACTAGCCATGCCTAGTTGATAGTCAAGAATTCCTGAAACTCCTTCAAAAGGATTCCAAATTTGGGGAATAATTTAAGGAGAAAAAAGTCCAAATGCCAGTGTTGCAAACCTAGCCTTTCACTCTTGACCTTAACTTCCAAATATACTGCCGCGTGATCAGAGATAGCTATATTCCCTATTTTAAAATCATAATCAAATCCAGAAAGGCTGAGGAAGCCAGAAAGAGGTCAATCCTCATGTGACATTTATGCGGGTTTGGAAAAAAAAAGGTGAAGTCCTGCTGGTAGGGTGAAGACATCTTCAAATAACCACAAGCCCCAATTCCTCGCATAAGTCAACCTCCTGCTTGGCCTGCAAAGAAATAGTTGGGGGCTCACAAGACATCCTGTTCACTGTCAGATCCAAAAGTCAATTAACATTCCCCCCTATAATAATGTGCCGTGTTCCAAAAGCACTCAACTTAGAGAAAGGACTAATCAAAAAATTTGAGGGGATGGGCCGGAGGACAGTAAACGTTTAAAATGCCATATCCCTCCCCATGTATCAGGGCTTTAAGTATCACAAACTGTCCCCGTTCTTCTTTCACCTTCTCTAATAATGCGAACGGAAGATTTTTCTTGATAAGTACCGCCACTCCCCTACTTTTAGTAGTAAAGGATGAAAGGAATACCCGGTCATAACCCACCCCGCCACCGTTGTAATTTTAGGTGTTCCCCATCAAGATGGGTTGCCTGCAACAAAGCGATATCAACCCTTTCCCTCCTCAGGCTTGAAAGCACTTTTTTTTCCTTTTAACAGGCAAATGACTTCCCTTAATGTTCCAGGTGCACCATTTAATAACACTTAGCCATTTCTCCTTTCAGAGACACTTGAACCTCTCAGAGAGAGAAGCCAGCTTACAAAGCGCCGAGCATAAGAAATAAAGACTCAGAGTTGAAGAACTATATATGTACAAAAACTACTCTATCATAACTATAAAACTATTACTACCAAAAAACTACAAAGAAAACCAACCATAAAAACTTTGAATAGAAGACTCTTCCCCCTGCCCATAGGGAGCACTGACCTACCCATCCCCACCTTCATAACTACTTTAAACCCAGAGTATGCCCCAGCCTTAGGTCAGGAAAAAAAAAGGATCCTTAAATCAACAGAAAAAACACAGTCAGGATGAGCACTCCACCCATCCCTGGCTTCACGTCACCCCTACTTGTGACTAAAAGAGGAACAGAACAAACAAAAAGGGAGAGACAACAAAGAACATCCACAAAATTTCCCA
Source organism: Hemiscyllium ocellatum (assembly GCF_020745735.1). Taxonomy (NCBI): domain Eukaryota; kingdom Metazoa; phylum Chordata; class Chondrichthyes; order Orectolobiformes; family Hemiscylliidae; genus Hemiscyllium; species Hemiscyllium ocellatum. Next base: position 78,512,423 of record NC_083409.1, read on the forward strand.
TCAGAAAATCCAGTTATTAAAAAAAAGGAACTTATTCCAAGGTCTTTTCCCCCTTTCCAAAAAGGAAAGTATTAGGCAAAAAGAAAGGAATAAAAAAAGGAAGGGAAAACATGTGGAAAGATAGAAAAGAGAACAAACATTAACCGTATTCTTCAGGCCAATCCGTCTTTTTTAAAGTGTCTACAAAGTTTTTAGCTATATCTGCTGAGTCAAATGTATAAACTGAGTCCTCGTGGCTGAAATGGAGCACTGTGGGGTATCTCATGGAGTACTGGATCCCCAGGTTCTTCAGCCTCTTTTTAACTGCATTGAAGGACTTCCTCTTTCGAATTACAGCTGCTGAAAAATCCTGGAAAAACATTATTTTTGACCCCTTGTACAGCAGTGCCTGCGGATCTTTTCCCAGGAACCTGGAAGCTTCTATGACTTTTTGCTTGTCCTTAATGAATGGAAGTGCACTAGAACCAAACGGGGGTGCTGCACCAGCCCTGACCTTTGCACTGTAACCCAATAAGCCCTTTCAATCTGAAGCTTGCTGGACTCTGAAGGCCCAAAAGCTTCGGCACCCAGTTTTCAAAGAAGCTGACTGGTTGCTCACCTTCCTCACCTTCAGGGAGCCCGACAATTTGGAGATTTATCCTCAGAGCTCGAATTTCGATATGGTTTTGCAAGGCCCGCACCCCTCATTCCAGCATCTAGATCGACTGGATGAGGACTTCATTGCAGCTTCCGAGGCATTAGTTTGACCCTCCACCTCCTACAGCCTCTCCCCTGGATCACCTGCTCATGCTTCTGCAGCATGGATGCAATAGGTTGGACTGGGCACAGATCTCCTCAATCGCAGCCCCAACCTTCAAGGTAAGTCTCTCCATCGTCTCAGCCAATTCCTAAGAGTCTATCAGGTCCCCAGGGGGTTCAGGAGAGGCTGCTGCTGCTGCAGTCTCTGGTGTGGTAGGTGCTGCAGGGGAGTGTCCTCCCTGCTGCTGTTTGCTCACTCCTTTTCCCTTTAGCATCCTTCCCACTCCCAAATATTAACAAATCTGTGTTCTGTAAGGTTTTAAACTAATAATTCCAACACACAAGTTGGCCATGGATGGCAAAAAACACCATTATGCCTTGGCTGTTAGCCAGAGCTGTCTACAGCAGTTCTACAGAATTGCCGCCATCTTGCCGAGTCCGCAGAATATAATTATTAATATACAAGGTAGATTAAGTCCATCATACACAACAATCACATAGTTGCGCAAAATGCGACCTGCCATAGATAAAAAACACACAACATAGAACAATATAGCACTGTACAGACCTTTCGTCCCTTGATGTTATGCCAACCTTTTATCCTACTCTAAGATCACTAACCTACATACCCTTCATTATACTATGTTTCATGCACCTATCCAAGAGTCGCTTAAAAGTCCCTAATGTATCTGACTCTTCTACCACTGCTGGCAGTGCATTCCATGCACCCACCACAGTATAAATAATCTACCTCTGACATCTCCCCTATACCTTCCTCCAATCACCTTAAAATTAGCCTCCTCATGATAGCCATTTCTGCCTTGGGAAAAAAGTGTCTGACTATTCACTTTGTCTATGCCTCTCATTTTCTTGTACACCTCCATAAGTTGCCTCTCATCCTTCTTTGCTCCAATGAGAAAAGCCCGAGCTCCCTCAACCTATCATCATAAGACATGCCCTCCAGTCCAGGCAACATCTGGTAAATCTTCTCTGCACCCTCTCTAAAGCTTCCACATCCTTCCTATATTGAAGCGACCAGAACCGAACACAATATCCCGAGTGTGGTCTAACCAAGGCTTTATATAGCTACAGCATTACCACGCAGCTCTTAGAACTCAATCTCCCGCTCATGAAAGCTTACAGCCCATACACCTTCTTCACAGCCCTATCAACAATTCAGAATCTCCCAGCTCTTCTTCAAAGATCTGATCAGTTGAATTTAAAATACACAAATTTGAATCAATTAGGCATATCAATATATACTAATTGGAAGGATCAGTCATTCAACATCAAGCCTGGTCCATTGTTCATCAAGATTACAGCTGGTCTGATTGTGATTTCAACTCTACTTTCCTGTCCACCACAGATACCCTTGGACTGCCTTTAGTTAAGAAGTTATGTGTCTCTGCATCCACAGCTCAAGAGAAAGATTACTCAACACACTCAACGCTTTTTAAAAAAATGAGCTGATTAATATCAAGAGGCCCTTGACATGTAAACTGTGTTTTTAGTTACAGTCTCAGCACCATTAGTTTTGTCCCTTCTATGGTACCTTCTTATTTAAAGCAATATCAAATGGCGGAAAGTTAATAGAGCCCACCAAAAGCAGAAACCAGTCCAATAAAGTGTGCACAATTAATATTGCAACCAAATAGTTTAGTTTAGTTAGCATAACCTGTCATTCAATAATAATTGAAACTCAGGCAGTCAAAATATGAAGTAAGCTTTTCAAGAGTTAAGAGAACAACAAAATGGCTCAAGTCCAATCTATGACAATTGCCAATTGGCCACAGTAAAGTCACATTACACTGTACAAAATACTGCATTTGGCCACAGTGGCTGAGTCAGTGCTTTCTTCCAGGCTAGTTCTGCCTGAATTACTGTAGTTTGGAAGAAATTCAGTACCTTCCAAGTAGGATGCTCTTTTCATAATATGTACATTGTAAAAATTGACAAGTTTTCATTTTCACAATTTTGACACCTGCACCCTCGTGCAAGTGCCCTTATTTTCAAATAGCTCTTCAACATGTAGTAATCCATACAAGTGTCACAACTTCCGCAGTTCCCCTTCACATTTTGGTCTGCAACTATGCCCAGTTCAGGAGTCCTGCCATTAAGATGCAACTTCAGTTCCATTCCTGTTGTTGAGCTTCTCAGTTCATTACTCTCCAACGGGGTGCTTTTCCCAGAGGGAAGAATGCTCAGGTTCTGTGATCCACTGTAATAGCATCGTGAAGGGTGCCACATAGTGGCTGTTACAGTACAGGTGGCTGAGAAATTATAGCCAAATATTAAGGCAAATTAATTCTCTAATACCACAAGACTCACTTCACACTTTGAGCTGCTGGTTTTCTTGAAGGTGCTTGGGTGTGGGAAGGCTGACATAGCAGCTCATTTATAACTATCAACAGGTAGAGCTGTGTCCAAGATTGTCAACACTGTTTGGAAGATCAGGTTTCTGTCTGCCCACAAGTTTCAAGCCCCTCCCTCCCCCTCCCAAAGACAGGTGATGCCAATTCCAAAGGCTTCTGTATCGTATTATATAGAGTGGGTTCTTATCATGCAGTGGTAGTGTTCCAAGCAGATCTGGCTTCAAGTACTAACTGCTCCAGAGCAATGCGATAAAATCCTTTAACAGTTTGATTAAAAATGCCTCACCAACAGGCTACAGCATTGACTAGTATCATATAGAAAAGCACGAATATGACATTGAAATAAAAGACCAGCCAAGATCATAATGAATAGTATAACAGGCTCTCAGGGCTGAATGGCCTATTCCTGTTCCTAGTTTCTACGTTTGTATGTATAGGTCTGTCCTGGACATACACTGACAGTTAACATCCAAAATTAGATTAGATTCCCTACAGTGTGGAAACAGGCCCTTCAGCCCAGCAAGTCCACACTGACCCTCTCAAGAGTAACCTACCCAGACCCAATTCCCTCTGACTGATGCATCTAACACTATGGTCAATTTACCATGGCCAATCCACCTGACCTGCACATCTTTGTATTGTGGGAGGAAACCACAGCACAGAAGGAAACCCATGCAGACACAGGAGAATATGCAAACTCCACACAGTCACCGGAAGCTGGAATCAAAACCAGGTCCCTAGTGCTGTGAGGCAGCAGTGCTAATCACTCAGCCACCGAGCCAATGAAAAAATGTTCTGTTTCAAATGTTCCAAAAAAAATTCTACTTTAAAAAAAATGATTACAGCCACTAAAATAATAACTCAGACAAGACGCAAACTACATTCAGCTGTATACAGCCAAAGTAATGCCAAAATCTTCAGTTCAACCTATAAACAGCACAGTGGCGCAAATAAGGTACAATTCCTTTGCTATAGCAAATGAAGTGCAACTAAAAAGATTTCAGGAATAAATATCCATAAATCTTTTTCCGAAGTACTACATACATTGTCAATGAGAAGCTAGTATTTTGAATGTGGCAAAGACGTGCTCCTAAAAGCCACAATAAAAGGACAGACAGAAATCTGTACATCAAAAAGACTTGGCGGAGATATTCCATAGGTGTCCAGCAGTAAGGCACAAATAATCATTATTGAATGAAGATTTTTAGCCCATACCATTCACATTGCAAATAGGTAAAAAAAAAGAGGGAGCACTGTTGGATCTAGTGATAGGAAATTTACCAGAACAGATGCGGGAAGTAAGCAAAGGACAATGCCTAGGAAATAGCACTCAAGAGATACAAGTTAAAGATCGAGAAGAACAAAAAGACCAAAATAATTGGGAAATAAAATTTTAGATGAGTTGGAAAGTGGAAAAACAAAACATTTTATTCAGACAAACGTAGTTACAATGTTACAATGGCAAAAAACTGTCAATTTAAATCTTCAATGGAAATCAATAAATCTTTCATTACTTAAGAACAGAGGGAAACGGATCAAAAACAAGCAAATTGAGACGACACAAATCAGACAACCAAAATGATCTTCAGAACAGGCTCAAGGTCTACTTCTCTTCTACCTGATCTTTCAAAAGACAAACGGATTTGACACTTCACAACATATGAATTACAATTAGCATAAAGAGCAAAACTGCAATCTATTCTGAACTTAACAGCAGAGCAGAAAGAATCATTTCACATGCATCACTGGACAACTCACTACTCATCTCATCAGTCTGGCAGACATAGTTAATACTCCTTTTGAAGGTATGAGATATTGATTTCCTCAGATCTTCTCTTATTAAGTTATAGGACTAGTGGCAGAAACCTCAAGAAATTCAGAGTAACTGAACTAATTCAGATAACAGACACTTGTTCAGTTTTAGTTTTAAAGGAGCAATACTTAACAGTATATTTTGTGATCAAATGTTTATCTTCTATTCTATATATGTTTGGCTTCATTTCTAAAACCACAGTACTGAAGAAATTCAGCAGGTCTGGCAGCATTTATAGAGATAGAAATAGTGCCAACATTTTGAATCCAATATGACTCCTCTTCAGAATTGGTTGCACAAGTTTATTCTGGATCATTATCCAATTCTATGCTCAGTAAATTATAATGTCAGAAACACAATGTGATTTACCATTAAGAAAATAACTGAGACTAGAGCATTTTTTAAAAATACTTTCTGAATTTATCACCTTTTTTCATTCATATCTTACACAACTGCTCTCAAACAGAAGGTCTCAGAAGACTAAGAAACAAATCTAAATAAATCCTGCCTCAATATTGAAACATTCCTTCAAGCAAGAGTTCCTCTCCAAAGTGGAAGAACTAATTAGAATGTTCAGTTATATACAATCCCAACAATATGGAACGAGGCCATTTGGTCCATCAAATCTACACTGATCCTCCGAACAGCAGCCTACCTAGACCTATCCCCCTAGTCCATCCCTGTAACCCTGCATTTCCCTGGGCTAATCCACCTAGCCTCCTCATCCTGAGACACTATGAGCAATTTAGCATTGCGAGTCCACCTAAACTATTCATCTTTGGACTGTGGGAGGAAACCAGAACACCCAAAGGAAACCCAGGACAGAATGTGCTCATGAGAACCAACAACAGCACTGGTAGCCACACAGAAACATATGTACATGTACAAAGATGCACAATATTGGAATTCAGAATGCTACAAGGGTTCTCATCTCTGTCTAAATTGCTAAGAAATGAGAGAAAAATTGGGAATGGCTGACAGCAGTAATTTCATTTTTATACTCAATTTCTAACATCAAAATAAAAACCCAGACATTCAGTTAAAGGATTAAAACAGATTAATGCAACAAGATAACATTCAATACTCTATAAAACGTTTATTCAAACCAAATTCACAAGCGTAGCATATATGTTTGACATGCAAGCCACTTGCAAGCTTACACAACAATACCTAAATGTGCTTCCATCAGCGAAAGAAGAAACTTGGGAATATTAAAATCAAAGTAGTTGAATGTCTAATTAGCAACACAGGGTAAGCACAGAACAGTCTAAACATTTTCAAAAGTGAATTTCCTTCAAGACTAAATGGTTTCACCAATTACTGTTCAAATACCTGAGAATGTTGGGATGAGAAAGACGATTCATTAATTGTACTTCCCGCAACATATTTGCTCTGTTGCTAGTCTGTTTGTTCATCTTAAGTGCCATTATTTGGCCTGATGTTCTGTGCCGCACCTGTAAAATTTTCAAAAAAAAACTGCTGTTGTACGCATTATAACATAAAACCATAACTACACAAATCTATAAAGAATCAAGACAAATAGAAAGAACAGAAAATGTTTGAGCTTCAACTTCCAGGATACACTGCAAACTATACCCATACATAGCAGACATCAGTTTTGAAAGTAATAGGAGAAAAAGAAAATCAGACTATGTAAAATATGGAGAAGTGCAGAATGGGCTGACAGACAAAAAGAGACAATAAAACAATACAGAATTTAACAAAGTGACACACAAGAGGCTTTTTCACAAGATTAAGGCTTACAGTATTGTGAGTAGTAAGTAAACTTGGATTGAGGCTTAGTTCATGGGTTGGAACAAAGAAGTAGCAATAAATGAGTCACTTTTGGAAAGGGTGGGTGTAAATCAGATGCAGTGTTGGAAGTATCAGTGCTTCAGTCTTAGCTCCATACAATCTGTATCAGTGGTTTAGATGAGCATGCCAACTGTGGAGGATTCAAAGAAGCTTAAGAGAATATAGGTCAGATAAGTAATTGGGTAAGATGACAGCAGGTGAAATGTAACGTGGGAAAGTATAAATTATCCATTTTGGTTGCAAGAATAGAAAAACAGGTTTTTTGTGCTGAAACTAAGACCCCAATGGAAGTTATTCAGAAGAATTTGGAGATCCTTGCAGAGTGAAACATAGAACATCACGCACAGCAATCAGTTAAGAAAGCCAAAAAGGTAAGCAGTCAACAGCATGGTGCTGGAAAAGTACAGCAGGTCAGGCAGCATTAGAGGTGCAGGAGAATTGATGTTTCGGGCATAAGCCCTTCATCAGGAATTCCTCTGATGTTGCCCGAGCTGCTGTGCTTTTCCAGCACCACACTCTCAATTCTGAACTCCAGCATGTGCAGTCCTCACTTTCTCCAAAAAGGTTTGTTGCCCTTTATTATAAGGGATTGGAATACAAGAACAAGGACGTTTTGCTGTGATTATATAGGTTTTTTACAGGACCACACTTCATCTCGTATTTCCTCTGCATGAGTGTGCCACTAATAAGGTTAGCATTTGTTACCTACCCCTAATTCCCCATAATGTGGCACTGGTGAATCACCTTCCTGAAATCTTGCAGTTTATCTGGTGTCAGGACACTCAGTACTATTAGAAAGGGAGATCCAGGATTTTGACCTGGTGTCAATGCAAGAACTGCCATGTATTCTAGACTGTGCACATCAGGATGGCTTTCAGCTTAGACCGGAGCTCGCAGCTGGCTGCACTTCCATGCTTCTGCAGCCCTTAGCCTTCAGGTCAAAAGATCACATGGGTTTGGAAGACACAATTGAAGGATTCTAGATCAAATTCAGCTATGCATCTTCCGTATCGTACACAAGAGGTCACTGAACATTGGCAGTGGCTGAGGTTTTGATCAAGCAGGCTGCTTTGCTCTGAATGATGTCAAGCTCTGAGTTATCAGAGATGCACTCCATCCAGACTTCCCATCACACTGTCTATTTGCAACCTTACAGACAGTAGACAGGTTTTGAGGAGTATCAATAGGAGTCAATTACCACAGAATTCTTAGCTGCTGACCTGCTCTTATTACGACATAGCTTTCATTTCTGGAATGTAACTGTCAGGACATGAACAATAGCTGGTACAGGAATAGCAATGCTACTGCAAATCAAGGGATATGGTTAGATTTTCTTGTTGGAGATGGTCATTGTCAAGCACTCAAATGACGCAAATGTCACGTGCCACTTGTTAGCCCAATCCTGGATGTTACCCAGGTCTTATTGTGCAATGACACAGATTGCTTCAGTATCTGAATAACTGTGAAAGGCACTGAATTCTGTGTGAATATCTCTAAGTCTGACCCTATGATGGAGAGAAAGTTATTGAAGTAGTTGTAGAAGGGTGGTTAAATCCAGGATGCTTCACATCTGATGGTGAAATCCTGATATTTCTGAAGATTCAGTGCTAGCACCACAGATATTCTTAGCATATGGGAGACCCAATTTCAAAGCTTACAAACTACTTGAAGTGTGGAAGCATCTCAAATAGTATGGTAATCAACTTAAACAGAACATAGACTAGGGAGCAGAGCATACACATAATATATGACATGTTTAGTAAGTTTGCAGATGACACAAAAATTGGTGTATAGTGAGCAAAGAAGATTTTCAAAGAGTACAAAGGGATCTTGTTCAACTCGGCCGGGGGCAAAGGAATGGCAGGTAGAGGTTAGTACAGATAAATGCAAGGTGTGGCATTTTGCTAAGACAAACCAGGGCAAAACATACTCAGTTAATGATAGGATCCTGGAGTGTGTTGTCGAACAAAGAGACCTAGGGGTTCAGGTTCCTTGAAAGTGACATCACAGGTAGACAGGGTGGCGAAGGCGGCACTTGGCATGCATCCCTTCATCAATCAGAGCACTGAGCAGAGAAGTAGGGATGTCATGTTACAGCTGTACAAGACATTAGTAAGGCTACTTTTGGAGTTCTGAAGTACTGCACATCAATCTGGTCACCTTGATATAGGAAAGATGATGTTATTAAACTGGAAAGGGTTCACACAAGATTTACAAAGATGTTGCCAGATCTGAAGGGTTTGAGGTTCAAGGATAAGTGAGAAATGTTTTTCACTAGACCATAGGAGACTGAGGGGTCACCTTACAGAAGCTTTTAAAAAAAAATTGTGACAAGCACAGATAAGTAAACAGTCAATGTCTTTTGCCTAGGCAAAGGAGTCCAAAACCAGATGGCACAGGTTTAAGATGAGAGGGGAAAGATTGAAAAGTGGTCGCCATGAGGGACAAGAGAGGGTGGTCCATATTATGGAATGAGTGCCAGAGGAAGTGGTAGATGTTGGTACTATTACAACATTTAAAAGACTTTTGGACAGGTGCATGGATATGAAAAGGTTGAGAGAGTGAGGTCAACAAGTGAGTCTCGGTCAGTTTAGGAAACCTGTTCGACAAGGTGGGGCAAAAGGGCCTTTTTCCATGCTCTACGACTCTACATTACTGTGGGTCTGGAGTCATATGTAGGCCAGACCAGGTAAGGATGTCAGTTTCCTTCCCTAAATGACATTAAGTAGACCAGATAAGTTTCCCTGACAATTGATTCATGGTCATCATGGACCTAACAAGGGAGTCATAAGGGAATAAGTTCCGCTGATTGCTAATGGGGTGAAGGGGGAACTCCCTCTCCCTGGTGTTGGGTCTGACTGTATGTGGCAGAAATGATGGAGGGTGATGCGCTGTATCCGGAGATTGGTGGGGTGATAGGTGGGGACCAGGAGGGCTCTATCCTTGGTGCAGTTGAAGTGGTGGGATTCAAGAGTGGAGGTGCAGGAAGTAGAGGATATGTGCTGGAGGGCTTCGTTAATCACATGGGAGGGGAAGTTGTGACCCTTGATAGGAGGCCATGGATTATCAGTCCAGGAAACCATTACCTCCCAATTGTTGCCTTTATGTTGCAAAACTGTTTGAATCAATTGTATTTATTAGCATTATGGCAACGCCACACAATATGATAGATATTCTCAGTGTGAAAATGGGACTTCCACTCTAACGGATTGTGCAGTGGACACTCTGGCAAACACCATCATGATTATATAAACATCTAAGACAAAACAGAGAAGGACAAGGTCAATTATGTTTTGTTTTTTGTGTCTGTCTGTCTTCTTACCATAGGTTCAGTCTGGCAGCAATATGCTTCAGGACTCTGCTAGCTCAGTCAGCTACCTATCATATTGTGTGGCACTACCATCATGCCAACTTGATACAATTGATTCGAACAGTCTTGCAACACAAAGGCTTCAGTTGGGAGGTGATGGCTTCCTGGTGATAGCTTCTATTTCAAGAATCACAATATTGTTGAGCCATACTTGATTATGGAAAGTTAAACCCCACAGAGTCCAATCTGTGCCCTTGTTACACTCAGTGCTTCTTCCAAAATGTAAATCACTGTGGATGGAAATTTATTAACCAACAAATGATGGGCAGCAAATGGGCATCAAGTGGTTTTCTTGTTTACGCATGAGATGCCACAAAAGCTTCATGGATTAACATCAATATTGAGAACTTCCAAAGCACTCCTCCGAACAGCATAAGCCTGTGCTTCTCTAAGAACAGTGGTAGCTTTTCAGCCCATGGGCCTACCCAACATTCTAGATCATGCTGATCCTCTTCTCAGTCCAAAAAATGGTATCATCTCTCTATCCTTATGATGTCATCAGTATCCAGAAATTAATTTGTCTTGAACCTATTCAAATGATTGAACTTCCATTGCTGTCTCGTGTAGAGAATTACAAAGACTCACCACCCTCTGATGAAAAAGATTCCTCACCACCTCAAATAAAGAGTCTGCCCCTTACTCTGAGGGTATGTCCTCAGTTCGAGTCACCAGCAAGGGTAAGCATCCTATCTACATTCACCTTGTCACGTCTGAAACTTAGAAAATTCTGAAGTCAATGAGATCACCTCTTATTCTTTGGAAGTGTAAATAATGCTGTCTCCATTTCCCAAAGCAGAAGGTAAATAAAAATGTCAAGATGGCAAGTCTAAAGTTACATTCTCTAAGTGCATGGAGCAATAAGGTAGATGAATTAACAGTGCAAATAGTTGTAACAGGTACAATAGGAATACATGGCTGCAGGGTGACCAAGGCTGGAGACTTAACATCCAAGGAAATTCAACCTTGAGGGAAGACAAGCAAAAGAGAAGGCGATGGGGTGGGGCCTCTAATCGGCTCAATCCCTAGTTGGTTCAACATGCTGTTCCAGAAAGCCAATTCATTCTCTAAAGCAGTGTTGACTTGGTTAAGTCAGTCGACATGCTAATGATGTCACCCATTATCACTGCGTTACCAATATAACATACATCCAATTTCTTGAATTAAAACATGCCCTACATTAGAACTATATTTGATGTTTAGAAACACCTCTCAATGATTGCCACCTCTTACTCCACTGAATGGATTCTATACCTCAATCCTTTGATTGAAGATCCTCTCTTACAAATTTTTAATGTCATTCTTTATAAAAGCACTACTCCAACACTTTTCCTTTTCATCCACTCCTAAATACGGACTATTCCTAGATATTCAGTCCCAATCTTGATCAGCCTGAAGTCACTTCACCCTTCCCAGTGGCATTACCAAATCTCCATGCAAGGATGTTCAGCCTGGTCTGCAAAGAGAGAATCCATCTGACTTCTAAAGCTTCCACCCATCACAGAACTGGTCCCAATGCCTCAGAAATCTAAAGTGTTTCCTCCTAGTTTTCTAGCAAATGTTTGATCACTCAATTCTCTTGTTTATACTCACTACTACGTGGGACTGGGAATAATCGTGAGATTACTGCTTTGGATGTCCAATTTTACAAACTTCTTCATAATGCCCAGATATTTCCTTTGAAGACCTGATCTTCTTCCTAACAAGATGAAACACAACCTCTATTCACTCTTTTCCAGAAGAAGGACTGCAACCATTGTGATGGCTTTAAACATGGCAAAATACCATCCTGGAGTCATGTCTGTGGACGCAAATGTCTGTGTTCTACAAACTAAAGAAACCCCATCAGTACTGCTCTTCCATTCACCTGCCCTGTCTCCCCCCCCCCCTTTACAACTGAGCTGCTCGTGGTGCTAACATCTTGCCTCTGATTGCATTCCTCCAAAGGAACTAGTACCCTCACCAAAGTGGAAAACCATTTGCAAAATCAATGACCTGCCCAGTGGTCACCCATTCCTTATCAGCCTGCACTCCTCTATGCTGCCGTGTGACCACATCATCCTCTGCCTCACAAACGCACAGTGACGCTTGTCACCATTCAAGTTCCAAAACCCAGAGCTCTAGTTTCTGCAGACGGTGACATATGTCCAACTCAGAAACATGGTGCACCCATGACTTAACACATTCCACAGACTATGAACGTTAAGTGACTGAATTACTCTGCCATATTTAATTGTACCAGCCAGGTACTCACCAACAGCTCATGTTGCTATTGCAAAGTGGGAGTTAAGTATTGGACAGTGCTAAACATAAATTAAAAAGGGGTTGAAAAAAAGTAACTCCTTCCAATTTCATCTCACTGACTAACAAGTGGTCAGTTTATCTACTGGTGTGATCATGATAGCAATCAAGTGTGAGACATTAGTTGTAAGATACAATTTTGTGCACTTGACTAGCCTCCAGAACAGTTTTCCCAATTTTGTTATGATTTTCTGGAAGCAGAACCAGTTCTCAAAATCAACTGCGTGCCGACGGTTTCTGTTCCAACAGTTTCCTTCACTTTTTTTAAAAATCTAAGTCTGATACAGTGGAGTGGCTGGCTAGACCATTTTGGTGGACAATTAACAGTCAACCATACTGATTTTTATTTGGAGTTAAATTAGCGCAGACCAAGTAAAGGCAGTAAATTGACTTCATTGAAGGATATCCATGAGGGCATGATGAAAGACAGGCAGGTGTAGCAAGCAATTTGCAGGGCAAATGGTATAACAGCACAAAAAAGTACTCTTGCTCCTAGCTTCTGTGCTTCTACAGATGAAGAGTTAAGTAAAACAGTAAAAGAAACGGAGAACATGATTGGGACTCAGACAACTTATCATTTTCATTCTCCATTTTGACAGAGCAGCGAAGCGAGAAGGTGGAGTGAAGCGAGGGCTGCCGGGAAGATAAAGGCTTAATTTATATTTGGGAAGTGGCTAAATTAGAGATATTACACGTGTAATATCCCCCTCCTCTAACCGGAAGAAAAAGACTCTAAGGTAAGGCTTTTATTTTTTTCTTTTTCATATATTTAAGCACATTGTTTGGTTTTAGTTAGTTCATACAAAGCTAATTTTTTACAATGGCAGGGGACCTCAGACCCATGGCATGTGCCTCTTACTTGATGTGGGAGATCAGGAACATATCTGATGTTCCTGACTCTTACACTTGCATGAAGTGCGTCCAGCTGCAGCTCTTGTTTGACTGCATAATGGCTCTGGAGCTGCGGATGGACTCACTGTGGAGCATCCGCGATGCTGAGGAGGTTGTGAATAGCACGTTTAGTGAACTGGTCACACCGCAGGTTAGAATTGCTGAGGGAGACAGTGAATAGGTGGCCAAAAGGCAGAAAAAGAGTAGGAAGGCAGTGCAGGTGTCCTCTGTGTTCATTTCCCTCCAAATCAGGTATACAGTTTTGGATACTGTTGGGGGAGATGGCACACTAGGAGAGGGCCGTTGTCGATCATGGCACTGTGGCGGACACTGCTGTTCATAACAACAGGAAAAAGACTCGTAGGGCCATAGTCATAGGGGATTCTATTACAAGAGTAGTAGATAGGCGGTTCTGTGGCCGAAAACGGGACTCCTGGATGGGATGTTGCCTACCAGGTGCCCAGGTCAGGGCTGTCACCGATCCGCTGCAGAGCATTCTGAAAAGGGCAGGGTGAACAGCCAGTTGTCTTGGTGCATAGGCGCACCAACGATATTAGTAAAAAAAAAGATGTCGTCCTGAAAGAAGAATTCAGGGAGTTGAGAGAAATTAAAGAGGAGGACCTCAAAGGTAGTGATCTCAGGATTACTACCAGTACACGCGCTAGCCAGAGTAGAAATGAAAAAAATAGGCAGGATGAACACGTGGCTTGAGGGATGGTGTTGGAGGAAGGGATTCAGATTTGTTGGACATTGGGACCTGTTCTGTGGAAGGTGGGACTATTACAAAATGGACGGTGTATATCTGAACCAGACTGGAACCAATGTCCTTGGGGGAGTTTTTGCTACGGCTGTTGAGGAGGTTTTAAACTAATGTGGCAGGGGGCTGGGAACCAGAAGAGAAAATAAGTAGGCAACGAGGCGAAGACTGGAGACTAAAAGAATCATGAAGATAGCATTAACAAAAGGGAAAAATAGACAGAGAGCAGATGAATGCTTGAAATGCATCTACTTTAATGCAAGGAGTATAGTGTGTAAGGCAGATGAACTCAGGGCTTGGATTGGTGCCTGGGAGTATGACTTTATTGCAGTTACAGAGACTTGGTTGAAGGAAGAGCATGATTGGCACCTAAAGTTGCATTGCTAGTCAGGGATGATATCAAGGCTATGCTGAAGGAGGACATTATGGAGGTCCTGGGTAGTGAGGCATTATGGGTGGAGCGGAGAAATAAAAAGGGCGCAGTTACATTGTTGGGGCTGTATTACAGGCCTCCCAACATTGAGCGTGAGGTAGAAGAACAAATAGGTAAACAGATTATGGAAAGATGTAGAAGCAATAGGTTGCTGCACAGGTGGATAAAGTGGTCAAGAAGGCATATGGTATGCTTGCCTTCATCGGATGGGGTATTGAGTATAAGAGCTGGCAAGTCATGTTAAAATTGTACAAGACATTGGTTCAGCCACATTTTGAATACTCTGCACAGTTCCGACCGCCACATTACCAAAAGGATGTGGACGCTTTGGAGAGGGTGCAGAGAAGGTTTATGAGGATATTGCCTGGCATGGAAGGTGCTAGCTATGAAGAAAGGTTGAATAGGTTAGGCTTATTTCCACTAGAAAAAAGGAGATGGGGGGGGGGGGTCTGATTGAGGTTTACAAAATCATGAAGGGTACAGACAGGGTGGAAAGAGACAAGCTTTTTCCCAGGGTGAAGGATTCAATGACCAGAGGTCATGCTTTCAAGGTGAGAGGTGGAAAGTTTAAGGGGGATACACGCGGCAAGTACTTCAGACAGAGGGTGGTGGGCTTCTGGAACGCATTGCCAGCACAGGTGGTAGAGGCAGGCACGATAGATTCATTTAAGATGCATCTGGACAGATGCACAAGTGGGTGGGGAGCAGAAGGATACTGATGCTTAGGAATTGGGCAACAGATTTAGACAGTAGATTTGGATTGGCTCAGGCTTGGAGGGCCGAAGGGCCTGTTCCTGGGCTGTAAATTTTCTTTGTTCTTTGAGTCCTAGTATTGTATAGCATAGAAATAGAATCTGTGGCTCATCATGACTATCCTGACCAACAAACATCTAACAATACTCATCCCATTTACCCGCACTTGATCTATAGCCTACTAGTCTCTGGCATTTTACCTGCACATCCTGATGCGTCTTAAAATGTTGCAAGATTATCTGCCTCCCTCACCCTCTCAAGGAGCACCTTCCAAATTTCCACCACCGGCTGGGTGAAAAACTATTTTCTCAGATCTTCTCTAAACAATTTATTCTTCATCTTTAACTTGCGCCCTCTGGTCTTAGACATTTTGCTCTTGAATAACTGGCAGTCAAATACTGCCAATGTCTCAAACTTTTACGATTTCCAATTCAAATTTGCATTTACATGAATCAGTTTTCCAAAAAAAAACCTAGACTGACCACTTCGTTTAGGATACTGGCCACATGATTATGAAATCACTGGTTAAGCTAGAAAACAGTTCACCACTTTATAAGCCTATATGTTAAAAATGACTGTTTACTTAACAACATTCTTTTTCAAAGAACTTTGATTGAAGAGAAATAGTGATTGTAAACTGATCAACATGCCACCAGAAGAATTATCGTCCAGTTTTACAGTAGCATTGGAGTAATTTAACAGGATGTGGCCCACTCTTCTCTTCATTTGCTTTTAAGTTAAAATTAGCAAAAGACCCAAAACATGTTAAAATGGTAATCACGAAGAAACCATTCATGTTTAAAGTCTGGCCACCTACCCCTACAACTTCCACCTAATCCTTTCTACCATTAAGAAAGTCAATCAACATTACTGAACCTTTTGAGATGAACAGTCAATTAGTAATTGAGTCACTTACTAGGGTTTCCTTTCACATTTTATAGTACACAATAAAATCAAACGTTCTTCCAGATCAGACTGGGCGCCAATTAACTGCGTGAACATAACAAATCAGTGCAATTGTGGCAGAACAGATTAGTGCTCAGCCAATTTTCCCAGGGTGCAGTCACTGTGTTTCTGGATTGCTGTTGCACTATGAAGACTAGACATCAAATAAGGCAACAGGGTTGGTGACAATAAATCCTAGGCATAGAAAAACTGCAGTCAATGGGAATCAGAAGGAAATATTCTGATAGTTGGTATCATAACTGCCACAAAGGAAGATGATTGTAGTTGTTGAAAGTCAATCATCTCAGCTCCAAGACATCTCTTCAGGAGCTCCTCAGGATAGTCTCCTGGGTCCAACCATTTTCAGTTGCTTCCCATCTTTAAGTCAGAAGTGAGGATGTTCCCCAATGACTGCACGATGTTCAACACCATTCACAACTCCAATACTGAAGCATTCCACTTCCAAATGCAACAAAACATGGACAATATCCAGGCTTGGCACAAGCAGCAAGGAGCATTCACACCACACAAATGCCAGGCAATGACCATCTCACCACCGTTTGACATTCAATGGTATTACCATCACAGAATCCCCCACTATCAACATCCTGAGAGTTACCATTGACTGGAAACAAAAGTGGATTCACCATATAAATACAGTGGCTATAAGAACAGGTCAGACGTTGGTTAGAATTTTTTTTTAAGATTCCCTTCAGTATGGAAACTTCAACCCAACAAGTCCACACCGACCCTCCAAACAGAAACCCCAACCCACTATATTTACCCCTGACTAATCCACCTAACACCATGTGCAATTTAGCATGGCCAATTCACCTTTTTTGACTGTGAGAGGAAACCAGAGCACCCGGAGGAAACCCACGCAGACACGGGGAGAATGTGCAAACTCCACAAGGACAGTTGCCCGAGGTGGAAATTGAACCCGGGTCCCTGGTGCTATGACACAGAAGTGCTAACCACTGAGTAACTCACTACTGCTTCCCAACAACCTATCCACCATCGCCAAGATACAAATCGTGAGCATGATGGAATACTCTCCAATCATCTGGATGAGTGCAGCTCCAAAAACAAACCAGAAACTTGATACCACCCAGGACAAAAGCAGCCTACTTGACTGGCAACTCATCCACTTCCTCCACATGCATTCAGTGTGTACCATCTACAAGTTGCACTACAGAGATTCACAGAAAGATCCTTAGATAGCACATTGATATTTTTCAGTTTGTACAGATCGGCTACAAAATATCTCTGGAGTTAGTGGTAACCATAACTTCCTAGCTCAGAGGCATGGACACTACCACTGCACTACAAGGGACCATGTCTCAAGCAAGGAACTGAAACATGCATATCCAAAAGGAGATTGACATTCACAATAACAGTTCACATTTCAACAGCATCCAGAAGTAATTAAGGCACTTCCTTTATAGTACAATAACATTAACATGTTTTTCTTTTAAGCTTAATCAGGCTCGATTAAGATTTCAAGATATTTCACATTAGACAGGCTTTCTCCTCTTGGTCAACAGCAAATTACACAGCAATACAGCCACTGAGAATCCTGGGATTCATACTGACCATTCTTTTCGCTGGCTTCCAAAGACTACCGATTAACAAATGAGGAAGATACAAGCAATATAAAAATCACATTTCATAACAGAGATTATAAGTCCTTCACTGCCAGTTATATTTTACAAAAGGTAAGTACTAGAATACATTAACAAACCTTGTAAACTTCAGAGAAAAATCCAGATCCTATTTTTTCACAGGTGAAATCGTCAAGTCTAGTAAGTCTGGATACAGCACTACTCAGGGCTCTGTAGGTTGATGGAAACCCTGTCCCTGATTGAGCAATGCCACCTTCTCTATTGCCATCAAAATCCTCTGGTCGCTCATTCCTTGATGGCAAGCCAGCTATCGAATTTCTTTTGTTTCGATCCATTCCAGAGTGTGGCAAAAATGGCTTTCACATTTTAGCATCTAGAATTCTTTTCAATTACTTAGTTGGAAGCGAGCTGAAGGAAAGACAAGACATATTTAGTCATTCAATAAAATCTATTAACCCAATTCTTCTGCTGACATCAATAATTACAAAATTATCACTGTCATATAAAATCTGACATGAAGCCTTCATATCCAACCTTTGAGGCAGGTTTTCCAAGTCTAAGTTGATTGTTTGTGTACTCTTGAAAAGATGCTGGGTCGCAATTTAGTATTAGCAATACTACTGAACACTGGCACTAGGTCAACAGTGGCTTAAAGCTTGTCCAGAATTCACAATGTGGTTTAGAAACTTCCCCTCTAGTTTCTGTACATTTACTCCAACTGTTACAGCAAAATCATTCAACTTCAAACAATTCTAAGACTCAAGGCTGCAACTCACCAGCTTCTCTCATCCAAGCATGCTTTTGCTAATAAAGAAAAGAATTTGCTATAATGAAGCTAAAAATTAATCAAATGCTCCTCAGTATAACTACAGGTTATTTGGCTATGGTTTGCCTTGTTAACACAAATTTGTTGCAACGTGAGAGATGAATTGGGGACACTGTTGCCTCACAGCACCAAGGAAGTGGCTTCTATTCCACCCTCTGGCGGCTGCTTATGTGGAGTTTGCACACATTCTCCCAGTGAGTGAGTTGGTTTCCTCCAGGCGCTCTGGTGTCCTCCCACAGTCCAAAGATGTGCCGGATAGGTGAATGGGCCATGCTATGTTTCCCATAGTGTTCAGAGATGTGTAGGTGAGGTGCATTAGTCAGAGGAAATGCAAGAGGTAGTAGTGGAATGGGTCTGGGGTGGATACTTGTAGGGACGGTGTGGACTTGTTGAGCCAAATGGCTTGTTTCCACACTGTAGGAATTCTATGATTCTAAAGCATGAACTTTTAAAACGTGGTGGCTGTAATGCAATGAAATTGCCAAGTCCATAAGTGTTGTTTCTCAAGCGCGATTTTTCTACAATGCGGGTTTGCACAAGAACATAGCCACCACATTATAGAACTACTTGTACGCAATTACACAGAACCAACAGTGCTGCTGATTGCCTTAATCTTGAAATAAAGTCCATTAACTTAATTCCTAATTCAGCAACTTATCCAGCAGTGAGCAACTGAATTCTCTTCAGCCATAAAATAACCAGAGGAATTAAAAAAACACCAGAGAATACAGGTTTAAAGATTACTAGCAAAAGAATCAGAGTGAGAGACTAGGAGAACTACAAATTATGGTTATGACCTGAATGTACTGTCTGAAAAGGGTGATGGAGGAAGATTCATTAGTAAGATTAATACATGGCCAAGTACCTTTGGGAGGAAGGAGAGGTTGGGGGGTGGGGTGAGTAAAAAAGGGTGCTTGGGAAAACAGCTGAGAATGGAATGAAGTGGACAATTGTTTCAAAAAAAATCAGCACAGGCACGATAGGCCAGAGAGTATATTGTCTACTGAAGCCCAACACCGTTTCCAAATACAATTTTTTGATTGATTTCAGTCTTAAATTCTAATTAACTCCATATTCCTTAGATATACTTTCCCCTTCTACTTCAAAATTATCTAGTTCTGATATCAAGTCTATATATTTCCTTGCTCTGAAATCCCCAAGTAAAATAGTCAAATAAATCCTCAGATCATTTTAAATACTGCTGTGATAATCATTCCAGCTTCTAAACTCAGTTATTGTGCACATAACCGGTCATAATTTAGCACTTTAAATATTATCTGGAGAATCGGAGATATGTAGTCCCTTCAAATCAAATACATCTTTCCTGAGATTTGCTGCTCAAAATGAATACAGCACTCAAACATTTTCTGACTAAAACACGCTCTGCACCAAAACAAACAAAACACTCATATCTGATTTCGAACACTCTTTTTGATCATCATTTGTACTAGAATGAATTGGATACATGGCAATCTAACAGTTGGAACTCTTGCAAGGCTCCAAGTTAGTACATTCAAAAATCTTAATTTGTATCTCATTTTCAAAGTAAGTTACTTCTCATTTCCTCAGAGATAAATGCACGATAGATCTGCCCAGATATATTTCATGCATCTGGGTAGCTTCCTGCTTCCATCTACACAACCAATTATGCCAAAATTAATATTATCTGCCAAATTCAAAAAAATTTTATTCCATCATGCAAATCATTGATATATCTTCTGAAAAGTAGTAGTCTCAGATACAGATCTGAGAAAGTGATACATGCCCTTCATCATATCCTATAAACTAGAAAAAGGGAAGGATAAGGAAATATTCTACCTATCAACTTAATTTACAAGGTTCCATCCATTGCCACATGTATAAGGGTAATCTATTGTACAGAGCCTTAAATATCTTCTGATAATTTATGTGGACACTATCCACAGACACACCCCTATCCATTTTCATGCCCTCCTTTCCCAGTTATGGACTCCTGGAACATTTCTCACAACTTATGTTGTTATAAACAAAGACTTTTCTAGAAAGGCAGAATTGAAAGGTAAAGAAGTTATACTAAACAAGTGTTGAATATTACTAATAGTATAGAAGTAATATAGGCCATAGGCAGGGTGCAAAGAATATCAACAAGGATGATATCCGAATGCGTGGGCATACAAGTTAAAAAAGCTGAGTAAAATAAATAGACTACTCAACTCCAAGCCTACTTTTGCATTTTAACACCACCCTGCCCAATCTGAAACCTAACTCCATCCAAACCTGTTTTTATAACATGTGGAAAGCAAATATCTACTTATCTCAGATTTAGACCAAACCTATTAGGGTTTTAAAGAGTGGATAGAGACAGGAAGTTTCCTTGTCTAGGAGCAAGCATAACTAAAAAGGTGATCAAAACAAGATAGTCAGCAAGTAATCCAATTAGAAATTCAAAAGAAACATCTACACCCAAACAACGCTAAGAATTTGGAACTCCCCATCACAGGCAGTGGTTCATGCGAGTGACCTCTCAATTGACCTCTTGAAGGTGATGGTGAGCTGGCTTCTTGAACCGCTAAAGTCCTTGGAGCATAGAAACACACCCCTACATTGTTGGGAAGTGAACGTCGACTCTCCTACTCTTTGGATACTGCCCCACCTGCTGTGCTTTTCCAGCATCACACTTTTTGACTAACTCCCCAGAATCTGGAGTCCACACTTTTTCCATGATACTGATCCAGCAAGAGTGATGGAACAGAGACACAGACATAGTTCCAAGTCAGAATGGTATGTGACTTGGAGGGGAGCCTTCAGACGGTGGTGCTCCTCCACATCTGCTGTCTTCATCCTTTCAGGTGTTAGATGGTGTCAGAGAATTGGGTTGCTTTGTCCTGCATAGCATTGTCAAGTGTTTCTTTTAATTAGGACATTGGATGTGGATATCACCAACAAGATTAGTATTTGTTGCCTATTCCTAATTGCCTTTGAACTGTCTGCCATTACACAGAAGATAGTTGAGAGTTGACCACATTGTTGCAAGTCTGCAGACACACACAGGCTCAACCTGGTAAGAATGGAAGATTTCTTTCCCTGTCTGCATTAGTGAACTAAATGGTTTTTATGACAATAGTTTCATAGTCACCATTACTGAGATAGCTTTAGACTCCATACTTAGTAACTGAATTTAAATTCCACCAGTTGCCATGTTCCCAATGACATTAGTTTGAATCTGTGGATTACTAGTCTAGGGACATTAAAAGTATAACAGCATCTCTCCAAGATGGTGAGCTGCACAAGTCCAGGCAAATGGGAAATGCCTTGATTTTTGCCTTGTAGATGGCAGACCGGCATTAGGATGCAGCAAGTTATGCACCACAGAATTCCTAGCCCATGAGCTGCTCCTGTAGCCACAGCATGTACATGGCTCATTTGTTTCTTTTTTTAAACACCCAAAATGTTGATAGTGAAGGTTCAGGTACAGTGCCATTGAGTGTCAAGGACTATGGTTAGATTTTCTTGTTTGAAATAGTTATTGCTTGGCAAAGTGACAAATAACAGACACACCATGCATCAGCCCAAATCTGGAGGCTGTCCAGGTTTTGCTACATATAGAAAGAGCTGCTTCAGTATCTATGTAATCATCAGTGACCATCTCTCCTTCCACTCTGATGGAGGAAAAGTAATTGGTGAAACTGCTGAAGTTAGAGACCAAGGACAACATGTCCTAAGACATTCCATAAAACAGCTGTTCCCCTTAGCTGTTATATCAAGAAGAAGGGGGTACACTTTTCAAGGCAGGAAGTTTGAAGGAAATATTTTTTCACTCAAAAGAGCGGTGACAATCTGGAATGCACTGCCTGGGAGGATAGCTGAGGAAAGTAATCTCACAACCTTTAACATTTGGATGAACAGCTGAAGTGTCATAACATTCAAGGCCATGGCCTAGTATGAAAAAATGAGACAAGTGTAGATAACAATGTATTTTTGGTGATAAAGAGTTGAGGGACTGAAGGGCCTCTTCTGTAACTATGACTCTGTGATCTCTTTGACAAAGCTTTGGTCACTTGACCTAGTAACTCTTTACGTGAATCAGCATCATGTTTCATAATGCTCCTGTGAATTGCCTTTAGATCTTGATTATGTTGAAGGCAATGAAATGATACGAATAGTTATTGTAACTCTAACATAGCTCAGTACAAAACTATGACAATCTTTCCCTTTCACTTTTTTTTAAATTGGCAGTGCTCACTAGCTGATTCAGTTGCTTTCCTCTGTTGGCCTGCAGCAGTTACTGGTAAAGCTGTTCTCACTGACATCTTCATTCTCTAGAATGTTTCGATGGTGTTGTGTTAAATCATGTTGAACATAAATTTTGCATGTCAACAAACAGTAACTATGGAAGTAAAACACGTGACAATCAAAAATAAATACTGTGTTTTAGTTTTCCACTTCATAAAACAAGTGAAGGTGTAAATGCAAATCCTCTACAAATAAGTTTAAATCTCACATCCAATTTCAAATTCAAAAACATCAAGTTCTGAACACGTCTTTCAGGTATCTGAAAGAAATTTATGTTGTTGGTTAAGTCACAAGTTTCAATTTAGCCACTGTTGAGGTCACCAAGGCAGCAAGCACTTTTCAGGTCAGTGCCTCAATACTTATCCAAAAATACCCAAGTATATGGCAATTACTCCACACTGTAGTAGAAATTGTTGCAGAGTGAATTTTACTTCTTAGTAAGACATTGACGACTAATGATGACCTGAATAATTTAAAGAGAATAAGCTACAGCAACTCTTGTAATTTACTTAAAGCATCCATTTTCATGAAAATGTATTGCAATTATGACATACTGCATTTTTTCTTTCAAGGCAAATGGGATTACAATGAAACTTGGTTTGACAGCACTACTTATTTTCTTCCAATGCCACCCTTTAACAATGTATCCATAAATAATAAGAAAAGTATGAAAGGTGGCCCACACGTTGATATGCCCAATTCACAACCAGCAGACTATGCCATACTTTGGACAAATGATGCATGAAGGGATGGGTTATTTAGTTTTCCTGAACCTTGACTTTATTTGATGTATTTCTGAAGTCTCTTGATATATGTGATGCTTATCAAACAAGGCTGCTTCATTTTGATTATTCATAAACTAGAGTATTCCAAGAGTACTTGATCGCTTTAGGGATACTTTAAAGGACATGTGTAAAAACGCTTCAGCTGTCAGCTGGAACGACAAAGTTCCAAACTAACAGTTACCTTTGGGAGTCTGGTATGAGAACTAATTAAATGATGAGCAATTGGATTCCACACAAACGGACTTCAGATAGGATGCCACTGTTGAACCATCTTTCTTTCCACTGGATTCCACAGATCCTCTGAAAGGACCACTGGTGTAGGTTACCTATTTTTATGAAGTATGTGTGGAGATCACTGCTGTCAATAAAGTGAACTAGTACTTCAAGCCAGGTATGCATTCCTGAAATTGCTCAAAGTTTGGTAATATTTTCCACTGCAAGAACACACTTCTTCATTCAAAAAGCAAGTGGTGTCATTGTTTAAAACAAAGAATTTTTTTAAAAAATAAAGAAAGCTGTGCAAAATAACTGGCATAAGATGAACAGAATGTGCTCTGTTCAGCAAGTTACACTGCTCCAATGATTCACTTCACTTCACCATCTTGGAGTTTGCCATAATTGTGACTGACCTTTCACTTCTTCTATAACAATGCAACATAAATAACCTAGTCAAAGAAGAGGTTTTCCTAGAATTTTAAAAATAGGACTGTTTGATATTGACCTCTGTCCATTTACATAGATCAGTAATACAATTTGGTACAAGTTGTGTCTGGACATTGCCGGTTCCTAATTACCCTTGAGAAGATGATGAGCAACGAAGGCTGACCCAGCCAGTGATGCCCACATTCCCATTAACAAATAAAAACCACACTCACCTGAAGTGTCATCATCTTTTAAATGTGAGTCTTCCTTAAGATGCACATTTTTACTGTGGAAAGGATTCAAGTCATTTCACTTGCTCTTCTCAAAATTCACACCATAAACTTCTTTCTCCTCTTAGTCCCAACCAAAACTGAATTTCTCTGTTTGAAAACAAAACAGCAATATAAAACCAACATTGTGTCAGTATTGTTTAAAATGACAATTAAACAAGTTTTTTTTAAATTATTCATTCATTTGTGTGGGTTTCAGTGACTAAGCCAGTATTTATTGCTTATCAAGCTCTTGGGAGTGGTCATCCACAAGAGGGTTTCTTGGTCTCATGTGGATACACTGGATACAAGAGCCCAACTAAGTTTCTCCTTCCTCAGGCAGCTGAGGAAATTTGGCATGACAGCAAATACCCTTGCCACCTTTTATAGGTGCGCCAACAAGAGCATTCTGTCGATGTACCACTACCTGGTATGACAACTGTATCAGTCAAGATCGGAGATGGTTACAGAGACTGGTGAACTCCACCCAGACAGTCAATCACAAAAAGTCAACCTCCCATCTATAGAATCCATCTGCCAGGGCCTCTGTCAAGGAAAGGCCACCAGCATTCTCAAAGATCCATCCCACCCTGGCAATGTTTTTCTACAACTACTACCATTGGGGGAAAAAGGTACAGAAGCCTGAACAAATGTACCAGTTTGTTCAGTAACAGTTTCTACACTACTGTTGTTAGAATACTGAATGGACTCAAACTCTTAGCGTTCGCCTATACCAGTGTTTTTGTTTTTGCTGCTGTTTACCTATTATTTACTTATCTATGCTACTTAACTCTGATCTGCCTGTATCGCTCGCAAGACAAAGCTTTTCATTGTACCTTAATACATGTGACAATAAATTCAATTCAATTCCTAAATTGCCCTTGAAAAGGTAATGGTGAGCTGTTTTCTTGATTGCTACAGTCCATTTGGCACAGGTATCCCCACAATTCTGTTGAGGAGGTAGTTGTAGGATGTTGACCCCACAAGTGAAGAAATTATATCTCTCAAACTCAGGATGGTGGGTGGTTTGGAGGGCAATGCATATGCGGTTGCATTCCCATGCATCTGCTGTTTGTCCTTCTAGATGGAAGGGGGGTTGTGGGTTTGGCAAGTGCTGTCCAAAAAGCCCTGCTGAACTTCTGTAGTGCGCCTTGTAGATTGTACACTCAGCTGCTCCTGAGCACTGATGGTAAAAGGAGCGAATGTTTATTGATATGATGCCAATCAAATGGCTCGCTTTGCCCTGGATGGTGTCATGCCTCGAGTGTTTTTAAGAGCTGCACTCATCCAGGCAAGTGGGGAGTATGTCATCATTCTCCTGACTTGTGTGCCTTGTAGATAGCGGAAAATCTTTGGAGAGTCAGGAAGTGGTTTACCAACTGCAAGATTCCTAGCTGCTCTCATAGGCAAGTATACTGAAGTGTGTGGTTTGGTATGCTATAGAGGCAGATTGTACCATATAAAGTGCATCAGGGTAGCAGAACAGGGTGCAGAATACAGTATTACAGCCACAGAGAAGCTGCAAAGAGCGAGAGCAATTAACATTAACATTTGAGAAGTCTGTTCAGAAGTCTAACAACAGTGGGGAAGGAGCTGTTCTTGAATCTGTTTGTAGGTACGTTCAAACTTTTGTATCTTCTGCCAGCTAGAAGAGAGTATAACTGGGGTGGGAGGGGTGATGATGATTAGGAGAGCACTGAAAAAGTGGAGGTTGGAGAAGCTAGAAGCATGAGAGTTTGTGTAGTGGATAGGCATAGGCAGGGGAACACAATATTCATGCTACGTTGATCAATACTATAAATCAGAAGTTGTACATTCTGGACAGAGTTAAGTGAATATAGAACCAGTGAAATCTCTGGAGTCTTCTTATATCCAATCATGAATAGTGCTGGGCAGTTCAATTACTAACGAGAGATGGCAGCATAACAAACACACCTCATCTCACTACAAAAGCAAAATGCTATAAATACTCAGCGGAAATGGCAAGATCTGTGCCAGGGAAAGGGTGTGATCCTGAACAAGTGAAAAAGCATAAATCTATGTCTAGAAATGGTTGGAATGATAGGATCCTGAAGAGCTGTTGTCCCAAAATAAGGGAGACAGAAACAGAGCAAAACCCAAAAAGAGCAAAAATAAAAGACAGGAGGTTACAATTTAAAATTTGTTGCAATGTTGAGGCAAAAAGGCTGCAAAGTTCTTGGTTCCTGAGCTTGCATTAATCTCCACTGGAACATTGCAAGGTCAGAGTGAAAACAAAGTAGAGAATTACAGTTACAGGTCTCACTAATGCACAGAACACAATATTGTGAGCAGTGAATAAGCAATATTGAATTGAACATACAAGCAAATCACGTTAATGAGTTCTGAGTGTCATGGTCAGTATGAAGAAGACGTTAAATAGCAAGTGCTGCATCTCCAATACAGGTATGAAAAGACATAATAGGAAAAGGGAGGAGTAACTGAACTACCATATCATGGAGGAACTGATCTTTCGAAGTGCTGAAAAGGAATACGAAGATGTGATTGGTGACACCATGGTGGAAATAGTTGAGGATTAATCCAATAATTGGAAGCAAGTGGGTGGTGTGTGAGAATAGAGGGGAGGGAGGACAAGTAGTAAAAGTGCATGAAATAGAACAGACATCTGAAAGGCTGATCAGCCTTAATACGGTAGGATTGCGTGTTAAAGGAAAAAGGAAGCTGTATTAGAAGCACAAAAATGTGACGTTTCACTGTCTAATATAATGAGAGATGATCAAACTGAGAATCCTTAAAGGAAATAGGGTGAAGGTAAGCATAGTTAGTGTAATTATGGGAACAGCAGACTTTTAGTGAATCTTATCCAACAATCTAAGCCTATCTTCAGAGACAGAGGCAGAGAATCAAGGGAGAAACAAGTTGGAGACAGATCATATGATGGTTAGAGTGTAGAAATTGGAAGCAAATTTTGTTACATTTCTAATGATAATTAGAAATACCCATCAATATCCCAAGAGCTGACCAGGAATTTAACTTATACCTACTCATCCTGGCTAGTCCAAGAACAAGTCAGAGGTTGGGAATTCTACAGGAAGCAAACCCAACTTGATATTCCAAAACCTGTTCACTACTTTCAACGGACAAGTTAGAATATTTTCTACTTGCCTAGCTTTGTGCATTTCAAAAACTCAAATTTAACACCATCCAAAACAAGGCAGTTAACCCGCCAGCATCTTATCTACCATTTTAAACATTCATTCCCTCCATTATCAGCACCCTTGCTATAGCACCTTTGATAGTACCTTCCAAACTGCAATCTCTTACGAGAAAGTAGAAAAGCAGCATAAGCATGGCAACACTACCAACCAGAAGTGCCACTTTAAAGCACACACCATCATAAGTTGGAAATGAATCATCGCTTCTTCACCATCACCACGTAAAAATTCTGGAACTTTCCAAGAGAATCACTAGTGTAGCTAAAAGGATGACAGCAATTCAAAACAAAAGCTTCATCACCAGCTTCAAGCAGAATTTGCAGCAGCAATAAATCTGGCCTTGCCAGCAAGTCCACAATCCAAAAACAAAGATGATGCAGGATTAGCATGTTGACTCGATCCAAGTACATGGGTAGACTTGTGAAGCTGGGTTGCTTTCCTTTAAAAGAAAGTTGACAAGTTTTGAAAGGGGTGATCGAAATCCTGAGAGATCTGATTGAGCAGTAAGAAGAAAACATTTCTCGTAGCAGAAGAATCAAAGGTCACTGACAACAATTTAAAGTAAATGGTAATGAATGAAATAGGACATGACAAAAATAATATTTAAGTAGAAATCTTAGGATGTTGAATAGGATGCTTGAGTCAGAGTTTGGTGGAAGTTGAATCAATTGTGGCTTTCAAAAAAAAAATAATTAAAACTGGAGGAAAAAATTTTTAGGGTTAAAGGCAAAGTGCTACGAGAAGAATTGTTCTTGCGGAGAACAGTCATGAACACAAGAAGCCAAAACGACCTTCTTCGTTGTAATCATTCTATGGTTCCATGGTTTCAGGTCAAACAAGACACGACGCAGAAGAATCAAACTGAGACAGTGATTAAAGGGTCAAAGGTAACTGCTTCATTATTGAAGAGAACACATTCAGAACTGCACATCTGATAAGTAGACCGACAATACAGATGAAGTGAAAGATGTTCAAAAAAAAAAGTAGATAGCTATGTCTTTCGACATGAAAACTAAGAGAAGGTTGAGAGGAAACTTATTCAAAATCATAAGAGGTCTGGATAGGTTAAAAAACAAAGATATTTTTATTAAACAGAAGGATCAACAAATTAAAGATAAGTGAGCCACTAAGACTTTTGCCACTAAGATGTTTTTAGATTAGATTACTTAGTGTGGAAACAGGCCCTTCGGCCCAACAAGTCCACACCGAACAGCCGAAGTGCAACCCACCCATACCTCTACATTTACCCCTTATCTAACACCATGGGCAATTTAGAATGGCCAATTCACCTGACCCGCACATCTTTGGACTGTGGGAGGAAACCGGAGCACCCGGAGGAAACGGGAGCACCCAGAGGAAACCCACGCAGACATGGGGAGAATGTGCAAACTCTACACAGTCAGTCGCCTGAGGCGGGAATTGAACCCGGGCCTCTGGCACTGAGGCAGCAGTGCTACCGTGCCGCCCCTTGCTGATGAGAACGGAGACAAGTATGGATTAGAGGCTCTGTAGAATTTGCACCTGCTGAGACAATGAAGCAGCCTGCGCCTACATCAACATTTGGACAACATTCAGGCTTGGTTTGGTAATCATGCAAAAACATATTGGAAGGGAAAAAACACCTGTCTGTGCTAGTGCCAACTGAACAAAAAGGTATCTAGCCCAATCCCACTTTCCAATATTTGATCCATAGCCTTGGTGGTTACAGAATTTAAGTGCAGAGCCAGGCATCTTTTAAAACAAGTGGGAGGGCTGCTATACTTCGTGCCCTTTCAGGCAGCAGTCCACATCTTAAGTTTATCCAGTCTCAAAACAGATTCCAATAGCTTACCCTCAATAGAGGTTACACTAACTAGTCTTTGATTATTTGGTCTGCCCCTCCCACAAGTATTTTTAAATCCATCGATTTGGACATGTCATAACGCATCACCAAGACAGGTGGGACTTGAATGTGGCCTTCTGACCTAGAAATATACCTTCCACCTTAACAGGGGAGGAACAGTCGCCCAAACCCCAAGCACCAAACCTCTATTCAGTGAGAACTGTAAACCAATGGTCAAACCTAGTGCTGTTTCTTCACCTGATTCCATTAACAAGGCGAAAGTGAGGACTGCAGATGCTGGAGATTAGAGTCGAGAGTGTGGCGTTTCAAAAGCACAACAGGTCAGGCAACATCCAAGGAGCAGGAGAGTTGATGTTCTGGGTAAAAGCCTTTCATCAGAAATGAAGCTGGGAGCCAAAGGGTTTGTGAGATGAATGGGAGAGGGGTGAGCTGGGGTTGGGGGGGGGGGGGGGGAAGGTGGCTGAGGGTACGATAGTTGCTTGGAGGTTGGGGTAATGGTGATAGGTCAGAGAGGAAGGTGGAGCGGATAGGTGGGAAGGAAGATGGACAGGTAGGGCAGGTCATGAAGGTGGTGCTGTGTTGGAAGGTTGGATGTGGGATAAGGTGGGGGGAGAGAAAATGAGGAAACTGGTGAAATCCACATTGATGCCATGGGGTTGGGAGGACCCAGAGGTGGAAGAAGAGGAAGTTGATGAACTGTTCAACCTCCTCATGAGTGTATGGTCTCATGGGAGAATGGGATGGCGCTGATAGAGTCATCAGTGTAGTGGAGGAAGAGGTGGGGTGGGGTGGGGTGCGGTGCTGGTGTAACTACGGAAGATGGACTGTTCCACGTAACTGACAAAGAGACAGGCATAGCTGGGACCCATGCGGGTGCCCGTGGCTACCCCTTTTCATCTGGAGGAAGTGGGAGGATTCAAAGGAGAAATGATTGAGTGACAACCAGTTCAGCCAAACAAATGGAGTGTCAGTGGAAGGGTACTGGTGGGGACATTGGGAAATGAAGAAATGGAGGACTTGGAGGCCCAGTCATGGCGGATGGAGGTGTATAGGGGGTTGGATGTATACGGTGAAGGTGAGGTGTTGGGGGCCAGGGAAACGGAAATCTTGTAGAAGGTCAAGGGCATGGGTGGTGTCCCAAACATATATGTGGGGAGTTCCTGGACTGTGAGGGTAGGATAGTATCACGGAATGTAAAGATGAGTTCGGTGGGGCAGGAGCAGGCCGAGACAATGGGTCGGCTGATGTAGTCAGGCTTGTGGATTTTGGGTAGGAGATAGAACTGGACGGTGTGGGGTTCTCGAACTGAAGTTGGGAGCGGTGGGTGGGACATCCGCTGAGGTAATGAGGTTGTGTATAGTCTGAAAGATGATGGGAGGCAAGGTCATCGTTGAGGGGGTGATAGTGGAGGTGTCTTGAGTTGGTGCGTATCTTCAGCGATGTATAGGTCAATGAGCCAGAAACTACCAGTGCACTCTTTCTCTCTTCCCCCCACTTTCCTCATGTCTACCTGTCATACTCATAAGATATCCCACTAATTTCAAGTATTAATGTAGAAAACCACTTCTGAACCATTTGCTATACACTTAGCTTCTGTAAAGTCATAGAGTCAGAGAAATGTACAGCATGGAAACAGACCCTTCGGTCCAACCCCTCTTTTCCTTCTCATTCTAAACCTATGCCCTCTAGTTCTCGACTCCCCGATCCCAGGGAAAAGACTTTGCCTACTGGTCCTATCCATGCCCCTCAATTTTGTAAACCTCTAACGCTCCAGGGAAAACAGCCCCAGCCTGTTCAGCCTCTCTCTATAGCTCAAATCCTCCAACACTGGCAAAACATTGTAAATCTTTTCTGAACCCTTTCAAGTTTCACAACATCTTTCCAAGAGGAGGGAGACCAGAATTGCACACAACATTCCAACAGTGGCCTAACCAATGTCCTGTACAGCCGCAACATGACCTCCCAACTCCTGTACTGAAAATGTGTTGTTGGAAAAGCGCAGCAGGTCAGGCAGCATCCAAGGAGCAGGAGAATCGACATTTCGGGCATGAGCCCTTCTTCAGGACTCCCAACTCCTGTACTCAGTACTCTGACCAATAAAGGAAAGCATACCAAACGCCTTCTTCACTATCCTATCTACCTGTGACTCCACTTTCAAGGAGCTATGAACCTGCACTCCAAGGTCTCTTTGTTCAGCAACACTCCCTAGGACCTTACCATTAAGTATATAAGTCCTGCTAAGATTTAAATAAGGAGACCAAAAAAACTGCACAGGGTATGAGGTATGATTTTTTTTAATGCCTTGATTAATTGAAGAGCAACATCTTCGTTTTTAATCTTTATTTCCTCTTGTAATAAAGTATATCATCCAATTCGCTTTCTTAAAAACTGGCTGTGTCTACATACTAGCATTTTGGGACTCATGGATACTAAAGCCCATTAAAGGGCATGGGGAGAGAGCTGGAAGTATAGCATTGAGATAGAATTTGACTATAATTATATTGAATGACATATAAAGGAGGCTCAAATGGCCTAATTCTGCTCTTATTTTTGAAGTTTCTGGCAGGGGTGAAAATCAGTTTTTCCCACAGTACAGCAAGAGGAACAGAAGGGAGTATCTCAACAAAGAAATTCAGAGCAGACATAGTCAGGATGGGAATACTAGGAAGGAGTCTGGCTTGCTGGACAACAGGAAGTGGCAGCTAAGAACATCCTAGAGTTACTAACAACAAAGCCTGTCACAACTTACCTTTGTAGAAAGTGACAGTGGAAGGGAAACAAAAGGGGTTTCAGGTGAAAAGTCAGTGATTATCCACTTTCAAGGCAAGGCTGATGTAGTGAGCTGTTTTGGCAAAGGAGAAAAAAAAACTTGATAATTCTTGATATAAAAGTCAGATTTGGCAATGAACAGCTAAACTAGTTGTGGACACACTAAAATCTGTGTACCAGACTTGAGTAAGCAAAGATGGGTGTTATGTCATGGTCAAATCACCAAGATGGGAAACAGTAAGGTTTTTACTGTACCCTTTTAAGTATGCTGTGCCTATGGGAAGTAACCAACAAGGCATTTTTTTTTCAAATCCTTTCCTTATTCAACAAATTATTTCAGTAACTCTCTGTTTACACCAGGCCCAATCTCAATGTAAACTAAATCACCAACTTTTAAAAATTGCTATTTTAGTTAATCAGTCTCAACTTTATCTACAGCATAATATCCATAGGAAACCAGCTATAAGAGCAATCTTAAGTAATTTTGAAAGTTACTTATTATTCTGGTTATAGAGTCACAGATGTATAGCACAGAAACAGACCCTTTGGTCCAACTCATCCATGCCAACCAGATATCCTCACCTAATCTAGTCCCATCTGCCAGCAATTAGCCCATAACCCTCCAAACCCTTCCTATTTAAATACACATCCAGATGCCTTTTAAATGCTGTAATTGTACCAGCCTCCACCACTTCCACTGGCAGCTCATTTCAAAAGATTGCACTACCCTCTGTATGAAAATGTTGCCCCTTGGGTCCCTTTTATATCTTTCCGCTCTGACCCTAAACCTATTCCCTCTAGTTCAGGACTCCCTCTCCCCAGGGACAAGACCTTGTCTATTTATCCTATTCATGCCCCTCATGATTTTATAAACCTCTAAGGTCACCCCTCAGCCTCTGATGCTCCAGGGAAAACAGCCCCAGCCTATCTCTATAGCTCAAATTCTCCAAACCTGGCAACATGCTTGTAAATCTTTTCTGAACCCTTTCAAGTTTCACAACATCCTTCCAATAGGATGTTGTGAATTGCATGCAATATTCCAAAACTGCCCTAACCAATTGTTATGATGATGTGGGTGACTGTACCTTTAAGAAAGTTAAAACTACCTGACAGCACCAAGTGTTCTCAACAAGATACAATGTAGCACGGTCTTTATGCAGGGAGTGGTAAGGGCGTGGAATACCCTACCTGCTAATGTAGTCAACTCAGCCACATTAGGGAGATTTAAACAATCCTTAGAGAAGGACATGGATGATTTTGGGATAATGTAGGGGGACGAGCTGAGAATGATTCACAGGTCGGTGCAACATTGAGGGCCGAAGGGCCTGCCCTGCGCTGTATTGTGCTATGTTCTATGGTCTACGTGGTCCAGCAGTTAGTGTAGCTGGTCGCCTGGAGACAAAAACAGATTTGAATTAGGCCAATTAGTTTAAATTATACCTCAAAAATAAAACATCAAATTCTAATCAAGTCTGAATTTAGTATATTGACTATCTTAAAAGCCAATGACACAATCCGATGCTTTGGTGGGGTGGGGGGGGGGGGGGGTGTGTGGGTGGGTGTGTGGTATACGATCATGGAAAATTGAACAGTTGAGAGGAGAACTGCCACCAGACCCACAGATGTAGATTGCTAGTCAGAACTGTCTGAGGGGTACTTGTCTAGATAAGGGGTTTGCACAGACATTGACACGGACCTGGAGAGCAAATCTGCAAAGAGAAGATGCGACAGCTGACTGGTTTTGAAATTTAAATTTTTCAGTAAATCTTAAATCGGGAGTTTTATTAGACTAGCATTATAGAAAGGAAGATAAAATATCGATTAGAGGATGGAGTTGGAAATAGTTGTTAGTTAATTATTCTCTATTATACTTTGAGAAATAAAGTAATTAATTTTTACTTTAAATAGTTCTTGGCCTCTCGAATTTTCAGATTATTGCATGGAATAATTTTTTCCGTGTTGTTTGTGCCAATTAAGCAGGAGGGTTTACCCAGTATCGTAACACAATGTCCTGCACAACTGCAACATGACCTCCCAACTCCTATATTCAATAAAGGAAAGCATACTAAATGCCTTCGTCACTATCCTACCTACTTGCGATTCTACTTCAAAAGGAACTATGAACCTGCACTCTAAAAAGGTCTCTTTGTTCAGCAACACTCACCAGGAGCTTACCATTAAGTGTATAAGTCCTGCTAAGATGTGCTTTCCCAAACCTCCACAAGGTCACCCCTCAACCTCCAATGCTCCAGGGAAAACAGCCCCAACCTGATCAGTCTCTCCCTATAGCTCAAATCCTCCAACCCTGGCAACATCCTTGTAAATCTTTTCTGAACCCTTTCAAGTTTCACAACATCTTTCCAAGAGGAAGGAAACCAGAATTGCACACAATATTCTAACAGTGGCCGAACCAATGTCCTGTACAGCCGCAACATGACCTCCCAACTCTTGTACTCAGTATTCTGACCAATAAAGGTAAAGCATACCAAATGCCTTCTTCACTATCCTATCTACCTGCAACTCCACTTTCAAGGAGCTATGAACCAGCATTCCAAGGTCTCTTTGTTCAGCAACACTCCCTAGGATCTTACCATTAAGTGTATAAGTCCTGCTAAGATTTGCTTTCCCAAAATGCAGCACCTCGCACTTATCCAAATTAAACTCCATCTGCCACTTCTCAGCACATTGATCCATCTGGTCCTGATCCTGTTGTGCTCAGAGGGAGCCTTCTCAACTGTCCACTACACCTCCAATTTTGGTTTTATCTGCAAATTTATTAAATATAACTTCTGTGTTCACATCCAAATCATTTTTATAAATGACAAAAAAGCAGTGGACCTTTCATGTCTCACAAACTTGATTGAGGTTTTTGAGGAAGGAACAAAGAGAATTGATGAGGGCAAAGCGGTAGATGTGATCTACGTGGACTTCAGTAAGGTGTTCGACAAGGTTCCCCCATGGGAGACTGATTAGCAAGGTTAGATCTCACGGAATACAGGGAGATCTAGCCATTTGAATACAGAACTGGCTGAAAAAGGTAAAAGACAGAGGGTGGTGGTGGAGGGTTGTTTTTCAGACTGGAGGCATGTAACCAGTGGAGTACCACAAGGATCGGTGCAGCATCCTCTACTTTTTGTCATTTACATAAATGATTTGGATGCGAGAATAATAGGCACAGTTAGTAAGTTTGCAGATGACACCAAAATTGGAGGTGTAGTGGACAGCGAAGAGGGTTTCCTCAGATTACAACAGGATCAGGACTAGATGGGCCAATGGGCTGAGAAGTGGCAGATGGAGTTTAATTCAGATAAATGCGAGGTGCTGCATTTTGGGAAAGCAAATCTTAGCAGGATTTGTACATTTAATGGTAAGATCCTAGGAGTGTTGCTGAACAAAGAGACCTTGAAATGCAGGTCATAGCTCCTTGAAAGTGGAGTCACAGGTAGATAGGATCATGAAGAAAGCGTTTGCTGTGCTTTCCTTTATTGGTCAGAGTACTGAATACAAGAGTTGGGAGGTCATGTTGTGGCTGTACAGAACATTGGTTAGACCACTATTGGAATATTGCATGCAATTCTGGTCTCCTTCCTATCAAAAGATGTTGTGAAACTTGAAAGGGTTCTGAAAAGATTTACAAGGATGTTACCAGGGTTAGAGAATTTGAGCTATAGGGAGAGGCTGAACAAGCTGGGGCTGTTATCCCCTGGAGCGTCGGAGGCTGAGGGGTGACCTTATAGTGGTTTACAAAATTATGAGGTGCATGGATAGGGTAAATCGGCAAAGTCTTTTCCCTGGGGTCAGGGAGTCAAGAACTAGAGGGCATAGGTTTAAGGTGAGAGGGGAAAGATATAAAAGAGACCTACGGGGCAACTTTTTCACACAGAGGGTGGTACGTGTATGGAATGAGCTGCCAGAGGATGTGGTGGAGGCTGGTACAATTGCAACAATTAAGAGGCATTTGGATGGGTATATGAATAGGAAGGGTTGGGAGGGATTTCGGCTGAGCGCTGGAAGGTGGGACTAGATTGGGTTGGGATATCTGGTCGGTATGGACGAGTTGGACGAAAGGGTCTGTTTCCACGCTGTACATCTCTATGGCTCTAGTGCTGATCATTGTGGCACACCACTGGTCACAGGCCTCAAGTCTAATAAGCAACCCTCAACCACCACTTGTCTTCTACCTTCGTGCCAGTTCTGTATCCAAATGACAAGTCCTCCCTGTATTCCGTGAGATCTAATCAACCAGTCTATCACAAGGAACCTTGCTGAACACCTTACTGAAGTCCATATAGATCACATCTACCAATCTGCCCTTGTCAATCCTCTTTGTTACTTCTTCAAAAAACTCAATCAAGTTCGTGAGACATGATTTCCCACACAGAAAGCCATTCTACCCCTAATCAGTCCTTGCTTTTTCCGATTAGATTAGAAGCCAGATTAGAAAATTTCCACATTTAAAAACAAGCTGCATTTAATAGAATAAGTTTCAGCCAATACTCTGTGGATTAGCTCATTGAAAACAGTTTACTTTTCTCAAAATCTTAAGCAGTTCAGAAAAAAAAAAATTCCCAATGTGAAACAAAACTCGACTGGCTATTAACTTCTACTGCTTGATTCTTGCACTAATGGTCAAAAACTACAATAGAAAAATAGAGATACAAAATAATAAATGGTTAACCATTAAGTATTCATCTTGGAATTAACATCTTGCAGTTCATGTTTAAACCAGGTTATAAAGATACCAACCGTATCGGTAATTTTAGCATAAATTATGAAAGTTGCTGCTCCACTGTTCCCATTATTTACCTGGTGCTTCTTTTCAATTTTTTGTGAATATAATTTAAACTATAGAGCTGAAAGAAATTTATGACTATCTGGCTATTATAAAACACACCTGTTAATGGTTTGTGCGAAGATGTGTAGCTCGGGTGCTCGTTGTTGTGGTTCTGTTCGCCGAGCTGGAAGTTTTTGTTGCAAACGTTTCGTCCCCTGGCTAGGCGACATCATCAGTGCTCTGGAGCCTCCTGCGAAGCGCTTCTTTGATGTTTCTTCCGGTAATTTATAGTTGTCTGTCCTTGCCGCTTCCGAGTGTCAGTTTCAGCTGTCCGCTGTAGTGGTTGGTATATTGGGTCCAGGTCGATGTGTTTGTTGATGGAGTTTGTGGATGAATGCCATGCCTCTAGGAATTCCCTGGCTGTTCTCTGTCTGGCTTGCCCTATGATAGTAGTGTTTTCCCAGTCAAATTCATGTTGCTTGTTGTCTGCGTGTGTGGCTACTAGGGATAGCTGGTCGTGTCGTTTCGTGGCTAGTTGATGTTCATGTATGCGGATTGTTAACTGTCTTCCTGTTTGTCCTATATAGTGTTTTGTGCAGACCTTGCATGGTATTTTGTAAACTACATTAGTTTTGCTTATGTTGGGTATCGGGTCCTTTGTTCTAGTGAGTTGTTGTCTGACCATGGCTTGGATCTGCTGACCAGGTGTTTCAGTTTCTGTTGTAGTTCATTGGCCAGTTTGTATGCTGGTGTCCCAGGTAGTGATACTATGGGTCTGAGTGGGATGTCTGTTTTGTGTACTTTGGGTAGTCCATAGAATCTGGGGGTGTTGTTGCTTTCCGGTTTCATTCTTCGTAGGTCAGCTTTGGTTATCCGTCCGTTTTTTTGTAGATTCCTTAGTGTGTTATTTATTCTATTGGTGAGTTGTGGTGTGGGGTCAGAATCCTTCATTTGGTAGGTGTTGGTATCTGCGAGTAGTTGTTGTGCTTTTTTGATGTAATCTGATTTATCGAGGATGACCGTCATTCTGCCTTTATCTGCTGGTAGTACGATTATGTTCTTATCGTTTCTTAGTGCTTTCAGTGCTTCCCTCTCCTTGGTGTTGAGGTTATGTGTTTGTCTTTTTCTTATCATCATAGGTACGACTGTTTGTCTCACTGTTTGTTGTGTCTCTTCTGTCAGTCCATTGTTCCTGAGTGCTGCTAGGAAGTCTGCTGTCTTGGCATACCTGTGGTTGCAGTTGAGTCCCTTAGCCAGTATAGTTCTTGTGCCTCACTACACACTTTACATTCAACAATCAGATAAATGAACAAATCAATGGAACACCCATGGGATCACCAATCTCGGGACTCGTAGCAGAGGCAGTTATGCAAAAGGTTAGAACAAACAGCCCTACCACAAATTTAACCCAAACTCTGGGTCAGATATGTCGATGACACGTTCGTAATCATCAAAAACACAGAAATAGAAAAAACACACCGGATCATCAACGCCACACTCACAGGAATCCAATTCACGAGAGAAGAAGAAAAGGATAGCCAACTCCCATTCCTAGACGTGATAGTACAGAGAACACCGAACGGAGAATTCACCACAAGGGTACACAGGAAAACAACACACACAGACCAAGTCCTAAACTATGAAAGTAACCACCCCAACACATACAAACGAAGCTGCATCAGGACACTATTCAAAAGAGCCACAACACACTGCAGTACACCAGAACTGCAAAACGAGCAAGAGGAACACCTATACAAGGTATTCGCCAAAAACGGATACCCGCGCAACTTTATCAACAGATGCCTAAGAGACAGACCACGGAACGAGGACATGCCACAACCAAAAGGACTAGCCACACTACCATACATCAGGAGCGTTTCAGAACTGACAGCCAGACTACTGCGACCCTTAGGACTCATAACGGCACACAAACCAACAGCCACGCTCAGACAACAACTCACTAGAACAAAAGGACCCGATACCCAACATGAGCAAAACTAATGTAGTTTACAAAATACCATGCAAGGTCTGCACAAAACACTATATAGGACAAACAGGAAGACAGCTAACAATCCGCATACATGAACATCAACTAGCCACGAAACAACACGACCAGCTATCCCTAGTAGCCACACATGCAGACAACAAGCAACATGAATGCGACTGGGAAAACACTACTATCATAGGGCAAGCCAGACAGAGAACAGCCAGGGAATTCCTAGAGGCATGGCATTCATCCACAAACTCCATCAACAAACACATCGACCTGGACCCAATATACCAACCACTACAGCGGACAGCTGAAACTGACACCCGGAAGCGGCAAGGACACACCACTATAAATTACCGGAAGAAACATCAAAGAAGCGCTTCGCAGGAGGCTCCAGAGCACTGATGATGTCGCCTAGCCAGGGGACGAAACGTTTGCAACAAAAACTTCCAGCTCGGCGAACAGAACCACAACAACACCTGTTAATGTAGGTGATTAATTAATATATCTCTAATACTTAAAACATGTACTTATTTAAGCAATATTTACATCCTTAAAAACAAGGAAACAAGGAAACAACAAAACAACAAATAAAAGAACCTTCAAGATAAATTAAGTAGAAGAGTTATGATCAGATAGAACTTCAGTAACGAAGGATGTGTTAAAGGAAATCCTTTTAATGAAGGTATGCATCCTTCAGTCCATGGCCCCAAGGAAAACATAAATTTCTAACAATTTCAGAACATTTATCTTGTAAATCTGCGCAAATTTAAAATACTATGGCTTAGAAAGAAAATAAATATATAGTTTGAAGCCTGAAAAAGTTAAAACCAAGGTTTCTGTAATCTGGTTAAAAGTAATTATTCCAACCAAATATATTGTGGGAAATATGCTGCATTGAGAATTTTAGAATTGTATCGGTTTTCAAACCACAGCCAGGAAATTTACATTGGGAACTATTTTTACACCTCTCTCCCTTTCTTGTGAAAAGTCCAAAAGACTCTAATTGAGCTGATAGATTGCTGTTTGGACAGCTTGGTTTCCTGTACACAGATAGTTCTGGTTTCTCTGTACAAGTTAATGAACAGCTAATATTAGCGCACAAGCACAATAAAGTTTTAACACATTGCAGACTTAATTTCGAACCCCACCCCACCCCCAATAGTGGTGAACCGAGCAAGGTACTGTTTGCCTCCTCTTCTGTTTCCCCACTCACTCCTCCCATCCCAAACGAAGTGAAAACAATCACCAAACTTTCAATTGGTAAACACTTCTTTGACTGAGGACAGTTTTTTAAAAAATTTTATCTTCCACTCAGTGACATCATGCATTACTAATTCACTATTCCAAACTAGAAGTATTGAGCAAATCACTGGAGCTGTGGGCTGACAACTCCCCTGGTGCTGATGGACTTCAACCTTAGATTTTAAAAGTGTGAGATAATTGATTCATAGAAGGTTCCAATAGATTGAAAAAGCAAGTGTAACTCCTTTATTCAAAAATAAAGACTGGAAGCAGCCAAAAAGGCCACTTGGCTCAATATCTGCTATGTGACATGTACAGTAAAAATGAAACGTTATCGGCTGATTTTCAGAAGAATCAAAGATTGGATTTTCTAAACTAAAATCAACGATTAAAATTTTAAAGGAGGACTTTGGGAGAGACTTGATTGGGGTCAGAAACATGCATAGCTTCTCTCCTAGAAAAAGAGAAGAGTGAATAAAAACGTTACCGCAGTAGCAAAAATTTACTTCATGGAACTTCCAAACCAGGAGATTCTGGCGAGAAATCTGCAGATTACTAGAACTAAGAAAGCTTAGGCTCTTAGAACTGTGAACAGTTCATGTTGATACATTTGAAAAAGACAGACTGAATTTCATCTACAGTACATGGCAAAGGAACGGTCAAACGTCAGTGAAGAAAGATTTGAGAAAAGGTGTTTAATTTATTTGGATTTGCATTTCTAACATTGTGTTAAAAAACGGCTGCACCTTGCAGGTACTTCCGCTGTGGTAGTTGAAGATTTTTCTAAATTGTATTCTGTTAGGTAACTTGACTTCAACTCATTTCTTGTTTTCTGCACTAAATCTCTATTGTGCCATTAAAGAAAACCTGCAGCCACATGTAAATACATCTCCATAACAGACCACAATGTTAATGAAATAAACAAAAGCAAACATAGATGACAAATTTAGCAGCACCATCAACTGAGATCATAATGTGAATAAAGACCCAAAAATCATTTTGTTATTTTACATTCACTCATGGCACATGGCCATTGTTGGCTGGTCAGCATTTTATAGCCCATCCCTAGTTGGTGGTGAGTTGCCTTCTTAAAACTGTTTCAATCCACAAGCTGTAGGTTGACTCAAAAGGCCTTCAAGGAAGGAATTACAAGATTTTGACCCAGCGACAGTAAAGGAATGGCAATACATTTCCAAGTCAGATGGTAAGTGACTTGAACAGGAACTTGCAGGCAGTGCTGCTCTTGTCTTTCCAGATGGCAGTAATCGTGAGTTTGGAAGGTGCTGTCTGGATCTTTGGTGGATTTCTGCAGTGCATCTTATAGATAATACAGGGAAGGGAGGCAACGGCCTTGTGTTATTATTACTCGACTATTAACCCAGAGACCCAGGCAATGTTCTGGGGACCCAGGTTCAAATCCCACTGGCAGATGATGGAATTTGAATTCCAAAAAATCTGGAATTAAGTTCACTAATGACGATGAATCCATTGTTGATCATTGGAAAACCCATCTGGTTCACTAATGTCACACAGGAAAGGAAATCTGCCACGTTTACCTGACCTATATGTGAGTCAGGTAAACAGCAATATCGTTAACACTTAATTCTAGGCAATTAGAGATAGGCAATAAATGTTGGCCCAGCCATCAACACCCTCATCTCATGAATGAATATATAAAAAAACACTCCTGCTGCTTAGTGTCGGTCGTGGAGGGAGTGGCTGCACAATCAAGCGGGCTGCTATGTCCTGCATGATATCAAGCTCGAGTTTTGTTGCACCCATCCAGGCAAGTGGGGAGTATTCCATCACACTCCTGACTTGTGCCTTGTAGATGGTGAAAAGCTTTGGGGGCATCAGATGCATTACTCACAATGGTATTCCTAGCCTCTGACCTGCTCTTGTAGCCACTGTGTTTAATTGAAGAGTCCTATTGAATTTCTAATCGATTGTAACATTCTGGATTGCTGACAGTGGGGGATTCAGTGATGACAGCACCATTGACTTTCTAAGGACAGTGATTAGATTAACTCTTAAATGGAGATGGTAACTGCCTGACATTTTTGTGGCACGAATATTACTTGCCACTTATTAGCCAAAGCCAGGATATTGTCTAGATCTTACTGACTGCTTCAGTATCTGAGGAGTCACAAATGGTACTTAAAATTATATAGTCATCAGCAAACACCTCCACTTCTGAACTTATAATGGAAGGAAGTTCATTGGTGAAGCAGCTGAAGATGGTTGGGTCCAGGACACTACCCTGAAGAACTCCTGCAGAGATATCCTGAAGCTGGAATGACTGACCACCAACCATGGCCATCTTCCTATATGCCAGATATGACTCCAACCAGCAGAGAGTTTGCTCTCTGATACCCATTGATTGCAGTTATGCTAGGACTCCTTGATGCCATACTTGGTCAAATGTAGCCCTGATGTCACTCTCACCTCACCTTTGGAATTCAGCTGTCTTGTCTGTGTTTGAATCAAGGCTGTAATGAGGTCAGAAGCAGGGTGACCTTGGAGGAATTTAAATTGGGTAACACTGAGCATGTTATTGCTGAGCAATAATTCTTGATAGCACTTTAATGACGATCAAGAGCAAAATGATGGAGTGATAATTGGCAGGGTTGTATTTTTCCTACTTTTTTATGTCCAGGGTACCTGGGCAATTTTCTACATACATTGTCAGATGGATGCCAGTGCTGTAACTATACTGGAACAGCTTGGCGAGGGGAGCGGCAAGTTCCAGACCACAAGTTTTCAGTAATATCGCAAGAATGTTGTCAGGTCTCATAGCCTCCAACGTTTCTTGACATCATTTGGAGTAAATTGATTTGGCTAAAGACTAGTATCTGTAATGTTGGGGACCTCGGAAGGAGAAGAGATGGATCATCCATATGGCAAATGCTTCAGCCTTATCTTTGCACTGACATGCTAGTCTCTTCAATCAAGGATGGGCATATTTGGGGACCCTCCTTCAGTGAGCTGTTTAACTGATCACCCTCATTCACAACTGGATGTGGTAGGACTGCAGAGCTTACATCTAATCCATTGGCTGTGGGTTTGCTCTGTTCTGTCTATCACTTGCTCATGCTGTATGGCATCTAAGCTGTTCTGTTTGGGAGCTTCACCAGGTTAACACCTCATTTTCAGGTATGCCTGGTGCTGCTTCTAGCAATCCCTGTTGCACTCTCCATTGAACTAAGGTTGATCCCCTAGTTTGATGGTAAAGATGGAGTGAGGGATATGCAGACCATGAGGTTGCAGATTGTGCTGGAGTACAATTCTGCTACTGATGGCCCAGAGCACCTCATGGATGCCTATTCTTGAGACAGGATTATGCGTCATAACACGTGCAAAACTAATTCCAAATGGTCAACTAAAAATCAATGCATAGTAATGATTCATGCCATTTTTGTTAACCTCTACAAAACTCTCTGCATGAGTTGAAAATTACAACAAAAAATACAAAAAAAAATTTAACTTAGACTAG
Organism: Hemiscyllium ocellatum; assembly: GCF_020745735.1. Lineage (NCBI taxonomy): Eukaryota > Metazoa > Chordata > Chondrichthyes > Orectolobiformes > Hemiscylliidae > Hemiscyllium > Hemiscyllium ocellatum. Next base: position 78,556,332 of record NC_083409.1, read on the forward strand.
CATCCCAAGACACAACACATACCAATAATTCGGCTTTCATAGGTCAAGTTTACCAAGATGTTGTCTCTTGGCAGCATATCTGCAATTTTCAGACAGGATGTACAACTTCCTTAGCATAAATAGTAAGCTGTGACCAATGTGTGCTCAACATCATACCACTGACAAGTGGAACCTTTGAAGGAAACACACTTGCCTCAAATTGGTTTATCACCTTTCGTCATTTTTTCTTCATGAGTCCCTTCTTCCTGTCTCCACCATCCTTCCCCCCACTAAATGCAATGAGCTCAGGGACTTTTGTCATTAAGATTAAGACCACATGATCAGCAAGTGCTGCAAATTCCAACTCTTCTATTAGCATAGAGGGAAACATTTCTCTGAGAAAAGTTTCCCTTGCAGTACCTGTAAAGTCTAATTTCAGAGTCACACATCACAGAAGAGGGACTTCAGCACATCAAGTCTGTGCCAACCTACACTAGTCCCACATTCCAATATTTGGTAGATAATTTGGAAAGCTATTACATTTGAAGCCTTCATCCACATTTTTTTTTAAAAAAAGGTTAACGCTTACCACTCTTCTAGCCAGTGCATTCCAAATTCCTGCCTCCTTTTGAGTTAGAAAAAGTTTTAACTCCATCCAAAACTTCACTCCTTTCCCTAAAATGATGCCCCTTCATTATTCAACAAAGGGGAACAGCTGCTCCTATCCACCCATTGATGTCGCTCACAATCTTATATACATCAATGAGGGCCCACACAGCCTTCTCTGCTCCAAAGGAATCAACCCAAGCTTATACAACCTCTCTTCATATATAAAATGGTCCATTCCAAGCAACATCCTGGTGAACATCCTTCATATCACCTTCCTGAAGTGTGGTAACAAGAACTGCATAGTACCCCAGCTAGGAACATTATAAAAAGAATTATGACATCAAACCACAAAGAGATGTTATACCAGATGACCAAAAGTCTGGTCAAAGACATAGGTTTTAAGGAATGCTTTAAAAAGAGGAAAGAAGACGGGCAGAAATGTGCAGAGAGGGCTTTCCACACCACAGGGCCTAGACAATTGAAGGCATGACCACAATATGAAGAATTGAAAATTGGGTTTCTCCAGAGCTTAGATATCTGAAGCTGGTGAACATTAGGGATGGGGAGGAGGAGACTATGGAGAAATCTGGAAACAAAGATGAGAATTTTAAAACTAAAGGCATTGTCTGACTTGAAGCCAATGTGGTCAACAAGCCTAAAGGTGATAAGGGAAGAAAAAGAGCAGCATGATTTCATATTCAACCAAAGTAGATTTTGGGCACCCAGTCAAGAGTATCATGTTATAGTCAATCCAGAGGTAAAGAAAGTATGAATATGGGTTTCAGCAAGAAATGACCTGAGACAGGGACAAAGTTAAACAATGTGACAGAAGTGGAAATTGCAGTTTTAGAGATAGCATGAATATGAAGTTGAAAGTTCACCTTCTGAACAAATGTGACAAGGAAAAGGAAAGATAGAATTAGCAATTTAAGATAGTCAACTAGAAAGCATTAAACATGAATAAATGTCTTTATCTAGTGATAAGAATATGAAATTTGCCAGCATATGAAATACACTAATCATATATGCATTTAATAAGATGCTAAAAAAAAGGCTGGGGGAAAAGTTACCATTGGGTGAGAAAGGACATGAAAATGCTTGATTAGAGAACATATATTGGTATATACAGGTTAGTCTTAATAGCCTGTTTCTATGTTATGTATTCTATGTAATTCTTCAGAACAGCAGTTCGGGTGCTTCAATATAGCGTACAAAAATGCTACTTGTATTGATTGATTAGGCTAACATGGAGCAGGCTTAATCTATAATTTATATCAGTAGACTAAGGGCATGAAAGTCCTAAATTTGATTGTGGTTGTATATTATTCGATTTATTCTCAACTAGATTATCTCAAGATATGCTGTATCACTAGAGAGCAGCACCAGGATGAAAGGACATGCCATTTAACACATCTTACTTTCCAAACTTTTTCATAGTCACCCGGTCAAAATTCTGGAATTCCTTCCTTAATAGCATGGTCTCACTGTAGCACATGGACTATTGCAATTTAAGAAGGCTGCTCACTATGATCTTCACAAGGGGAAAAGCATTATATATTGGCCCAGTCAATGACATCCACATCATACAAGTGATTAATCAAAAGTCTTTGAAAGATCCTTCCAAAAACTCCATTCTATTAAGCCAAAGGAAAAAAATCCTTTTGATGCACATGTTTAAATCCCAAGTCATACTAAAAATGTACCTATCAGGCTTTTAGATGGCACATCCCAAAGCCTCTCATCTCACATCTGGTTCTTTTACCAATTATCTTAAATCTGAATCATCTGCTAAAACAGATTCACATTTACTTTCAACGTAATCTCTCAATCTTTATTCTGTAAAATATCCCCTAATCGTTTATTTTCCAAAGTTTCTTTTTTTCAAAATGCATTACAAAAACAGAGCTGTAACAAGATTTACTAAATTATCTCCAATCAAGATTTCAGTTACTATGGTTGACCATATACCTCTCAAAAGTTTAATCTAATGACCTTGTAATTTATGAAAAGAACGATAAAACCAGAGGATTTTTCTTTCTGGGAAAACTACTTCACTCAAACTAAGACAAACAAGAACCTCTCAATTTTTGCATGAAATAGCAAAATATCATGATTAATTATTCTGAAAAATGCTTTGACATTTAAACCTCAATTTTAATCTTTAACACTGTATAGATTATTCCACATTAAAATTTCAGTTTCCTGTAATGAATCACATTAGGTCAAGTTCAAGATATTGGTCTCTCTGAAACATAACTGTTATCTGCAAAACTTAAATGATGTGTCATTGTAAGAATGGCCACATTGTTAAACAGCATAATGAAACAGAAACAAATGCCAGTACAGAGATAGGATGGCACAGAAGGGAAAAAAACTCAAATGTCAGCAAAACCCTGACATGAGCTTACAAACAACAATTTAACATCTTCTAGACTAGAGAAAGCGTGGCCTTGAAAATTCCAACTTTCCTCAAATAACAACATTAAAATTAAAAACAAAGGCTATAAAGGAAATCAACCAACATCCAACTGCATATGTAACCTTCTCTACGCGTGTAAACTGAAGAATTGAAGACTAGATCGATCTAATAAATGCCAGTACTACCTTCAAACAGAAACGGCTCAGCTGTCATCATAATGAGTAAGGTTCAACTTAAAATCAGACAGACGCTTGTAAAATTAATTTGGGTCATATAAACATTGAAAAGAATGAGTAATAAGCAAACATCACGTACTCCTTAGTCGGCTCTGGGTTGTCTCAAGTCACTGTTGGGACCACGAGAAGAACTCATCCACCTGCGACCCCCATCCCTCCCTCGACTCCACCTCCCCCGCCACTCGTATAAGAAACGACGAAGGCCCTGGTCCCTGCAGAGCTGGACAGCACTTGTCTGCGATCGACGAAAGGGCGCGGCACTGCCCGGCTTCCCCCCCCCCCCGAGTTTAGCCTGACACCCGGAGGAAAGCCAAACTACTGCACCGCAATAAACAAATAACGCTCTTTTCACCAGAGCTTCTGGCTGACTGTTGTCTATCAAAACAGGGGATCCAAGCCCACCTCACTTACTGTTTGTTTGTTTATTTATTTATTTGACCCAACACTCGGGGGGCCTACGTGCCTCGCTTAGTTGCATCCCACCGCCTGCGCCCAAGGTGAACACCAACGCAGACTGACAGCAGCGTTCGACCACTCAGCGAGCCAGGAGCCACGGACTGGGCGGGACAAACCAACTTGATGCGGCCCAACGATACTTGATGGGGCCAAACATCGGACAATGGGCGGGGCAGATATGAAGTTCAGGCAGTTGTGATGGAGGAGGCGGAGCTCCAAAACGAAGGCCAGGCCGACAGCGAGCTGTGGAACAGTGGACCAGCTGACCGCGCAAGGGGCGGAGCTCCAGTGTGGTGCCGCGCGAGGGGCGGAGCTCCAGTGTGGCGCCGCGCGGGGGGCGGAGCTCCAGTGTGGTGCCATGTAGGGGGTGCACCACGGGGGGTGGAGTTGCAGTGAGCAGAGTGTGTGGGCGGAGCGCCAGTGTGGTGCCGCGCGGGGGGTGGAGCTCCAGTGAGCAGTGTGTGTGGGCGGAGCTCCAGTGTGGTGCCGCGCGGGGGATGGAGCTCCAGTGAGCAGTGTGTGTGGGCGGAGCTCCAGTGTGGTGCCGCGCGGGGGATGGAGCTCCAGTGAGCAGTGTGTGTGGGCGGAGCTCCAGTGTGGTGCCGCGCGGGGGGTGGAGCTCCAGTGAGCAGAGTGTGTGGGCGGAGCTCCAGTGTGGTGCCGAGCAGTGGGTGGAGCTCCAGTGTGGTGCTGCGCGGGAGGGGCGGAGCTCCAGTGGCCGCGTGGGGCGGGAGTCTACTGAGCCGCACGGGTGGGCGGAGCTCCAATGTTCTGGGAATGAGCTCCAGTGGGCCGCGCGGGAGAGCGAAAAGCTCCTGTGAGCCGTGCGAGCGGGCGGAGCTATAGTCGGCAGCGTGTGGAGGCGGGGACCCAGTGACACGCGCTGATTGGTGGAGATTCAGTGGGCGGTGCGGATGGAGTGGGCAGGGAGAAGGTGGCGGAGCTCTAATGAGCGGATGATACAGGGAGCGGGCTTCTAGTCCTGTGACTGAGTTGTTTCATTACAGACGTTTTCGGATTGATTCAGGTTCTAACCATCTGAAAGCAGTAACCAAATGGAATTATTTTACTAGCTAAACCATTCTGCTGTCCCTGGCAGGTTCTGGTGAGAATCACATCCTTGAATGTCACTGAGCTAAGATAGTGGGAAAGCTGCTGCTTTCTCCATTTCCAACAGTTCCTTCTTTCCACTTCATGTAAGGTCTCAGGACAAAGTGTGAATCCTCTTCTAAACACTTTCTTTCTGGAAAAAGTGTACGTTCAAAATACTTAAGAGTCATAGAGATGCACAGCATGGAAACAGACCCTTTGGTCCAACTTGTCCATGCCGACCAGATATCCCAACCCAATCTAGTCTCACCTGCCAGCACCCAGCCCATATCCCTCCAAACCCTTCCTATTCATATACCCATCCAAATGCCTCTTAAATGTTGTAATTGTACCAGCCTCTTCCTCTGGCAGTTCATTCCATACACGTACCACCCTCTGCGTGAAAATGTTGCCCCTTAGGTGCATTTTATATCTTTCCCCTCTCACCCTAAATCTATGCCCTCTAGTTCTGGACTCCCCAACCCCAAGGAAAAGACTTTGTCTATTTATCCTATCCATGCCTCTCATAATTTTGTAAACTTCTATAAAGTCACCCCTCAGCCTCTGACGCTCCAGGGAAAACAGCCCTAGCCTGTTCAGCCTCTCTGTGTAGCTCAAATCCTCCAACCCTGGCAACATCCTTGTAAATCTTTTCTGAACCCTTTCAAGTTTCACAACATCTTTCCGATAGGATGGAGAACCAGAATTGCATGCAATATTCAACAGTGGCCTACCCAATGTTCTGTACAACCGCAACATGATCTCCCAACTCCTGTACTCAATAATGTGTCCAATAAAATAAACCATACCAAGCGCTTTCTTCACAATCCTGTCTACCTGCGACTTCACTTTAAAGGAGCTATGAACCTGCACGCTAAGGTCTCTTTGTCCAGCAACACTCTCTAGGACTTTCCCATTAAGTGTAACAGTCCTGCTAAGATGTGCTTTCCAAAACACAGCACGTCTAATTAGCTTCTACTGCTTTTTACAGCGTTTTTTTCAAAACCTCGGCTTTATTAACTTTTTCAAAACCAATTCAGAGTTTACAAGTCACTCACCTCTCAGTTGAGTGTCTTATATAAATTAATGTTTCTTTTAAGCTAGTTATCATGTAGTACAAATGGTCAATGATCTCGCCAACTGGAATGACCTTCACAAGATCGCTGATGTGCCATTAGCTCCAAGCCATTATTAATGTTTTGACAAATTTGGAGCAAGAAAATTGATTGCACAGTAAGATAAGGACTCCAAATAATACTGTTTATTGTGAGGTCTACCATTACAGCAAGAGACAAAAACTGCAGATGCTGAAATCCAAGATAGAGCAAGCAGGAGGCTGGAAGAACACAGCAAACCAGGCAGCATCAAGAGGTGGAGAAGTCAATGTTTCAGGTGTAACCCTTCTTCAAGACTTGGGGTGGGTGTAAAGAGAGCTTCAAGTAAAAGGGGGTGGGGGGGGGTTAGTGTGTGTGGTGGAGCCAGGTCAACACAGATAGAGGGTATGACCTGATTGGTCGATGGATCCATTTGCTGCCTAGAAGGGTCAATGAGAGGAATGGAAGGAAGGGGAAGGTGCTAGGAAGGGAGGTTATTTGAAATTGGAGAACAGCAGGATTTGACCTATTTTGTGTTAAAGTGCAAAATCACCAGAGGTGTCCAAAGTGTTTTAACTTTTGTTAATGTGATTCCAGTACTATTTTTTTTAATTCTTCCCATCATATTACAATGACCTTATTAGAAAACAGCATTTGTCGTAATTTATACTTTATAATAGTGCACTGCACAATAGAATGATGCTGTAGGTATCTGCAGTTCCAACTTGGACATGTGGGCAGAATTGTGGATGGAAATCCAATCTCTCTTTCTCATACCTACTATAAATTGATGAGTTGTGTATGTGAGGCATGTTTTAGTGTGGAGCCCTTTTGAAGCATGCTAGTGTGATACACCAAAATGATCATCCTGGTTTGATTAGGCTCCGAATAAAAGCATTGCAAGAAATGTTTTGGTACAGCCGTCACAGGGCTTTGCTAGAACATTCCAAAGGGGTGTGTGATGCACCAAACTGTTCATCATGATGTTCTGCATTGATCAGGCTAAATGCAATTCAGCTTCTGCAATCCTCCAAATAAATGGCTAGAGGAAAACATTTTGGTGCAGGAATACAGCGCTTTACCAGTGCTTTCCAAAGTGGAGTTGATGAGCTACTGATTAGACCAATGAAAATTTAGCTAACATAATCCTCTGATGTAAAAGAATTTTCTTTGCATCAATTTATTGTCTATTACATAATGCACGTATAATACTGCCAAGTGTAGGAATGTTTTAGGGGTGCAATTTTTTTTAAATTAAATCATAATGAAGTTCGTAAAGCTGGGAAAGGAATGCATTATTTGTTTTCCCCAAATGTTTGAAGAAAGTGGAGTCTTCTTCTGGATGGCCATGGAGGAAGATTAAGATGGTAGAGGAATATCTGTGATAACAATTTGGAACTGTACAGATTGCTGCTTCTGCTGCAACAACCTCGATCCTCCTGACACTCATCTAATTGATGGTGCTGATAGTGCTCATTCAAAGAAAAAAAAATCCCACAACATTAGTCCAATGGATCAACAAGTTGCAAAAGTGACATTAGCAGGAAGCCAAGAGCAAGTTACCTGTTTGTATTCTCTGGGAAGAAAAATGGCAAGTATGCACTTAATGAACAAAGTACTAATTTCTTTCCAGCAGTTTGTGATGATGTTATCAGAGCTTTCCATGTGTTGCTATTTATTTTCGACTATCAAATGTCATGCATTTTCCTGCACTATTGTAACTATACTCTGCTGCACTTCTGACACTAGAGACAAAATTACACTTTGGCACTTGTCTGCAGCTAAGCAGTGATTCTAAAGACTTCTCAAAATGTTGGATGTTATTACAAATGATTCATCTAGTTTTGGTAGACATTATCTGTTAGAAATTGAAATTTGTAGAAAATAAACGTCAGCCTTGAAATGTAACTGTGTTAAGTTCTAAATGCTAATGGAAACATCTAGTGCTGTCATCAAATATTTTGGTACGCTTTTTAAAAAAATTACTCAAGTATGAAATGTGGAGGAAAATGTAGAAACTGTGTTTTCCTTGTTCTTTCATCAGATGTGGGCATCACTGGAATAGCTAACAGTTTGTTGTCCATCTCTAATTAATTTTGAACTGTAGAATGGCTTCCTGGGGTCACGCAGCTTTGCAGGAAAACTGAGGGAAGTTTCAAGTTTTTTTATTTTCATTGTTTCCGTAGAAGTAATGCAAGAATACAAGTGTTGTTTTCGGTAATTTACAGTGAAATAGCTGTCACCTGGAGCGTCTGCGGTGGTAATGAAATAGTATTTGAGAAATATATTTATAGTAATTTCAACAAGGATTAAATCAATGACAAGGTATAGCATCATCCCTATGCTAATAACAATTTCCATATTTATATGGTATCTTTAATGTAAGTAAATGCCTAACAGTGCATTGCAGGGGCATGATAAAACAGATAATACTGAGGTGCATAAACAGATGTTAGTGCAATTGATGAAAACTTTGATCAGAGGTGTCTTTTAGTAATTATCTTAAATGGTTTTAAGGATGTTTCAACTCGGCAAAGGCACGGAGACCAAATTTTCCAATTATCAATTAAAATGTTTTGTTGAATGAGATTAATGTTGCATGGTCTGCGTGGCTTGAAGCAACATTTCTCACACAATCTTTTTCCTTTCACTTCATTAATTATGCAACCAGGCTGCTAGATACCTTCCTTGGAAAAACATGATGGGAGCTGTAGAAGTACTGTCCACTAGCAAGATCTTCCAGTGTGTGCACATCTGCACCATATTGAGAACTGTGAGAAATGAAGCTCACTGTTCAATAATTTCAGTCCAAGTCAAATTCTGAAGCAGTCTTTATTCATACGGTCTTGCAAGCTGGGTGACCATAAAGGAGGCACAACGATCAGGAGGTTACATTACAATTTATACAGTTCAATTGAGTCTCTTGGTACTCCCCTCTTACTTCTGTTAATCTAATGGGCTTACCACATCTGTCTGTGGCGTGCAACCCCCCCGCTTGATACTGGGTCTTATTACTTTTGCTGACGCAACACAGGGTCTTATTTGGTTTTCTTGTTCATACTAACTCCCCATGTGCGTGACAATTGCAACAGACATGTCAATACATCTGTTTCTACCAGTCAACCACCTCCCTTTTCAGTTAGTTATTTCTTGAAATATACCCTCGTGATTCCGCCTTGCGATTTTTGCAGAAGCAAGATGCAGCTACTTGTAACTGCTTGCAAGCATATCTAGCTTAACTTATTCCTCCACCCCCATGATTCAGCCTTGTGATTTTTGCAGAAACAACAAACTTTGCAAGCGCTTCCTACAACTCACCCCTTTTTTAAAAATAATTGTTGTCTTCTGCATTTCTCTCATATATAGCCCCCAAATTTGCAAGCATCATCCCCAAGACTTCATCCATCTTGGCCTCAAGATCACCCATCCCTTCATTGTTCAAGAGGTAGAGTTCCTCTGCCTGATTACCTTTTAGGGGCATCTGTTTTGCCAAGGCTATCTCAATCAGCCGTTGGGTTAGTCCCCGTACACAAGGTATGATACAACAGCCAATTGCTACCAGTACCTCTGCTATCACTATCAGGAAGGTGAGGATGGAGACTACCACTCCCTTCCATTTCCCAAACCATGATTCCAGCCATCCTGTGAGTGATGTGTCCACCCCTGAATTCTCAGCCAGTTCTTCCGCCAAGGTGGTCAATCCTCGCAAGGCACAAGTGATTGACCCGTCAGGTGCTGTATTATTTGGAATAAAAGTACAACAGCTCCCTCCTAACTTCACATACACCCCCTTTTTCAGCTAAGATCATATCTAATGCCATTCTATTTTCCCAAGCCATTCTACTGGTTGCATCAAACTGTTCTGCTATGTCTTTGACTGCATCCCTAGTGTAATTGATGATTCTTTGCTGATTATCAAAAATATAGTTTATCCAGTCCACATTCCTGTTGACTGTTATCCTCCAGAATAGAGCCGATTCAAAACCTGCTGCAGTCTGATTACGAGCCTTGTACTCATCCGGCACCCCTCTAGGAACTCCTATAGAGTCTAGATAAATCCTATCATCAAAAGAGGTGTCGAATAATGATTTTTTTACTCCTCCCCCTTTTTGTTGCTACCTTCTCCTTTTCAAATGCCAAAGTGAATGGGATTGCCAATTGTACAATTGCACATATCCTTCTCCAATGTGGAGGTAGGGTGGATCTCAATATTTTGCCTCCACAGTACCACTACAGATCCACTCAGGGAACCTTCAGTGCTGAGTAGTTCCCTCCCTTGTCTGTTCCGGTGACATTCTCAATTTCTGTACATAATTTCAGCTCCCCCAAGTCTCTAGACCGATTTGTACCTTGTCTGCGTACGCACGACACATGATTTCCGACTGCAGCTGAAAACGTAGGGGGGTCTTTTAAGTCTTTCTTCTCCAAGGGAGGGAACATTAGAGATAGGGAGGTACAGTTCCTATCATTCCATGCAGTCTTATCGTGATACAAGGCTATCATACATTTCATCCCTTCCTGTCTCACTTCCACCCAAACGGAAAGGGGACCACCTGAGCCACTGGTCTACCGGAGGCACATGCATAGCAATTGCATTTATTCAGACTTTTTACAGTATACTTTACCCATTCAATCCAGGCATTTGCATCCCCGTATCCAGTTTCTATTTCAATGGTCTGTTTCAAGTCCTTCACCTCTATAATTTTTACCACCTTAGGTCCATCGGGCGGGGTGAATGGTTGTATCTTATTATCCAGTAGTTCTGCCCGGTTTCCCTTTCCTATGCTAATTCGGAAACAACAGCCGGAGAAATCATTCCCATTTGTTTTCATTTGTATCCCAAATGTTTCATTTAATTGTACCCGATAGGTGCTCCCACCTCCCCCCCCCCCCCCCCCCCCCAGAATCGCTTCATGCCATGTTCTTTAAAGTTAAGTATATTGGGGTACACTTTTTATCGGGACAATTGAGAGCTGGTTGGAAGGGGGCCCAGTGTACTGCGACGAGACCATTATACCAAATACCATCCCCTAGGCTAACCCCGGAGGAGTTAAGATGTATCTCTGAGCTGTGGTACTATCTCTGATTATCTACATCCCCACAATTTACTAAGCTGCATGTATCAGTGTCTATTACTTGTGGATTGTCAGACTCGGGAACCGTTAATAACTAGTATGAAGATGATGTTTGACAAAATCCCAATACTAAGAGAGCTAAAATTATAATCCTCAGCATTCTACAATAGTATTGAAGCACCAAGAGACTTTACATGCAATCTATAAACAAACAATTCAGCGCTCGCGTTGCCAAGGTATAATCAGTCACTTAAAGTGTTTTTAGCCTGAGTTTCAGTGGTTCTTGCATTGATTCAGTCATCCAGACTTCTTTCTCAACCAGGGATTCCACTGGTCTCTTAATCCTGGTGTAGTGAGTCCAGCCTTTCTCCGCCATTCTTACCACTGTTTTGGTAGTCAAAAGAGCCTGGTATGGTTGCAATTTAGTTTCTGTCCATGACTTAATTAGAACCCAATCTCCCGGCCACATGGGATGAACGGTGAATTCAAGGGCAGAGTCTGTGCCAATAAACCCTGTTTCCTGAGGAAAGACAAAGAGGAGGACAAGCCCAGTATATACTTCTTTAAGAACAAATCTCTAGTTTCTGGGGTTGGCAGTTCCCCTTTTCTTCCCAAATAGGGCAGGCCAGGCCAAACAATATCTCATAAGGGGGCGGCCCCAAATCTTTCCTTGGGCTGTCCGCACTCACAAGAGGGCTATAGTCTTGGGCTATATGGACTAAACACTTAGTCCAAGGGAGTCTGTTTTCTATTATTAATTTAGAGAGTTGCTTCTTGAGTGTTTGGTTCATTCTCTCAACCTTTCCTGATGAGGGTGAGTGCCAAGGAGTGTGGAACTCCCAGGAGATCCCGAACCCCTTCATCATTCCCTGGAGTACCTTGGAAGTGAAGTGAGTTCCCTGATCCGAATCTATACACTCCACAATCCCGTTTCTGGGAACTATGTGTTCAAGTATTATCTTGGACACCCCACTGGTGGTGGCAGTGGCCAGAGGATACGCCTCCACCCATCCAGATAAATGATCAACTATCACCAACATATATCTCAGTCTTCGCACTCTGGGTAATTCAGTATAATCTACCTGGATGCTCTGGAATGGTCTTAGCCCAGGTTCTCTCCCTCCTGGGACTTGTTTCCTTAGCACCTTCTTATTTACCTTCCTGCATGTTATACATCTCTCACATTTCTGTTTGGCTATCGTATATATCCCTTTGCATCCATATTTCCTCAAGACTAAATCACACATTGCTTACACTCTCCAGTGACTACCATGATGTAGGACAGCCATAGTCTCTCGCATCATCATTTTATTCAACATCTCCCTCACATCAGATAACATCCAGCACCCATCCGCTGTCTTTGCAGCCCCTAAATCTTTTAGTGCCTCCTCCTCCTTTGCAGTAAGCAATGGGGTACCCTGAAGGATCCGGAATTACAGGTATTAGAGAGTATATTGCAGCACCTTGTGGATTCAGCTTCTTTAGCTACCTCATCGGCCAGTCTATTTCCTCCTACTTCTGGATCATTCCCCATTTGATGTCCATTAATATGAACTATCTCTATTTCTCTCGGGGGTAACAGGGATTCTAGTACTCATTCTATCAATTCCTCATGTGCTAGTTCTTTTCCTCGATTATTTATTAGTCCTCTTTCTTGCCAAGTTTTTACGAAGGTGTGCACCACTCCAAATGCATATTTGGTGTCTGTGTACACTGTTCCTTCCTTGTCTTCTAAGGCTCTGAGAGCTCTTTCTTGGGCATAGAGTTCACAAGTTTGGGCTGACCAGCTGTTAGGCAATCTTTCAGCCTGATAACGCTTCCCTCTATCCCGTCTACTACAGCATATCCATTGTGCCTTTTACCCTTAATCATCCGGGAGGACCCATCGATAAACAACCGAGCTCCCGCATGCAGCAGGATGTCATAGTCATAGAGATATACAGCATGGAAACAGACCCTTCGGTCCAACCCGTCCATGCCAACCAGATATCCCAACCAAATCCAGTCCCACCTGCCAGCACTAGCTTATCTCTCCATGCTTCAGGCTCTCTGCCTTTATTCCTGATGAAAGGCTTTTGCCCGAAACGTCGATTTCGCTGCTCCTTGGATGCTGCCTGAACTGCTGTGCTCTTCCAGCACCACTAATCCAGAATCTGGTTTCCAGCATCTGCAGTCATTGTTTTTACCATATCCCTCCAAACCCTTCCTATTCATATACCCATCCAAATGTCTCTTAAATGTTGCAGTTGTATCAGCCTCCACCACATCCTCTGGCAGCTCATTCCATACACATACCACCCTCTGCGTGAAAAAGTTGCCCCTTAGGTTTCTTTTATATCTTTCCCCTCTCACCCTAAACCTATGCCCTGTAATTCTGGACTCCCCGACCCCAGGGAGAAGACTTTTGCCTATTTACCTTATCCATGCCCCTCATAATTTTGTAACCTCTATAAGGTCACCCCTCAACCTCTGACGCTCCAGAGAAAACAGCCCAAGCCTGTTCAGCTTCTCCCTATAGCTCGAATCCTCCAACCCTGGCAACATCCCTGTAAATCTTTTCTGAACCCTTTCAAGTTTCACAACATCTTTCCGATAGGAGGGAGACCAGAATTGCACGCAATATTCCAACAGTCCTGTAACCAATGTCCTGTACAGCCGCAACATGACCTCCCAACTCCTGTACTCAATATTCTGACGAATAAAAGAAAGCATACCAAACACCACCTTCACTATCCTATCTACCTGCGACTCCACTTTCAAGGAGCTATGAACCTGCACGGAGTGTATTACAGTGTGAAGGCAAAGCTCTAGCATCTGGCCTGCATATTTTATTCCACATTTAAACTCAGTTTGTGATTCCATGCTTTCACTCGATGATTCCACACATGTCTGCAGGGAAAATGTCGTGCTATGTATTAGCTCGTCAAGGGAATGATTGCAATTCAAAGCTGGGCGATGTCCATGAGCATTTCACATGTCCATGTTGTCTCACTGCCTCAAAGCACTGTCTCTCACAGGACCAATGAGACCATGGAGGGTGATCAAACATTTCAGGGTACCACAGCAATCTGTGTACAGTCTGAAATATTACCAATGATAGAAGAGTCAAAAGGAGATTACTCCAGATTACCTGCAGACTAACGTGAGAGACCATTGTACACAATGCTCTGAAATGATATCTTAATGGATGCCTTAGCCCCTTGTGATGTCAATGCACTGTTTCTTTTAAATTGACGCTGCTCTTCCCCTAAGTAGGATGTATTATGTGTACGTGCTTTAAAGTGGGAAAACCCAAAGTTATCAAGCATTAAATCTCATGGATTCTGAGACATAAATATTCAGCACTGCAAAAGATGAAGGACTACAAAAGGAACATGTTCAAGAAATCTGTCGCACCAAGGAGGTATTTATATTACCAACAAAATATTAAACAATTAAATGACGTCCAAACCCAGCTCACTCATCACAGAAATAGGTTTAATTTAGGTTATCTCTGGTCTCTCAGACTTTATGATACATTGTTCGTCAAGCCCTCATGAATGACTCTAGAAAATGCCCTGATCCTCAGCCTCATCTTCATCCTCAAAAGAGGAAGTGATTTTCCCCTATTTTACCTGTATGTAGGAAAACTCCCATTTGTTGATTCTTGTTCTGAAATCTTAGGAGTTACCAGGACTCTTACAAATAAGAGCACCGCATGTCACAATGATATGGCTACACAAACTGCACGGCTCCATCTGAGTGATCCAGGGATTGAGACCCCCCATTAAAGAAGGCTACGATTGGTTCCATTTAAGATCCTGGCCAAAGTATGTGCATTGTTGCATTTTTGTTCAATATCAGTCTGTGGGTTTCGTAAAGATATCTTGAGCCGTTTTTGGCAGGAATGCCCTAGGTCTTCCAGCAGCCATCCCTGTATGTTCGAAGTGAGAAAATGTATAAGGTATGAGCAGGTAGGGAAAGAGTTAAGTTGTGGGTTGTGTGAGACAAAGGCTCAGATTGAATGACTCAGGTAAGAATTTGCAGTAAACAATGAGGCGCTGGAGGCAAGGGTAATGGGTTAACAAGGTGAAAAAGCATTCATTATGTAAAGCCAGTTAACAAGATTAAGAACATCCATTGTATAATGCCAGATGGCTTAATCTTTACTGTTTATGCTCGCTGATTGTAACAGTCACCCAATCAATATAGATGTTGCCTTATTTGGATGCTGCTCCCTGTAAGTGACTATATCTTTTCTTAAGAATCTGCTGTTTGAGAGAAGATTATGACCTCATGTCTCTGTGCACATGGGTGATCATTCCCTCTTCCTCCAGGGCCCAAAATAAAGATGAAGGAAGTAAAACTATACTGTGTCCCTATGCATTTTGCTTCAACTGAGGCGGGAATGGATGATATAAGGAACATATGAGTCTTATTTGTAAGAGTCCTGGTAGCTCCTAAGATATCTGGTACAGATCTCCAGATTTGGTATTAGTTATATACAATTTGAACATTCATGGAGTGGAAGACCTTTGTGTTGTTAAGCTCCACAGGTTGATGATGGGGTGCTCTTGAAGCAACACAGGTGCAGCCATTGGCACCAAGCACTTAGGGGAAGCCTGCAATGGTGGAGAATCCCATAGCCCAAGCTGCTTGACTCTTCACAGCACCAGCGAAGGAAGGAAGAACTTTGTTATTGATAAATTAGTGTCGTTAACATCCCAGGCTCACATCTAGATTAAGGAGATTCCAAATTGCTCCTTGAAACAAGGCACTGGCATAAACAGCAGTTGTGACCTTAATGGCCACTGGGGCAGGATATCAGGTCCTCCCACAGATTACGCAGTTCAGACTTGATGGATTAGGACATGCTTGATTGGTGCCTGCACTTGTTGAGGCTGTGCATCAGCTGCTAGGGTTTTCTGTTTTTGTAAATGACTTATCAGTTGCTGTCTTCTTCTGTGTTGTCTTCAAATAGCACCAAGCTGACAATGACTTCAGCCATGGTATTCTCCATGTGAGATCTGTGAGCAGGTAATCTTGGGGAATATCAGAAAAATAACACAATTTTATTGAGGAAACCTTGAACCCTCACATCTATTGAACTTCATGTGGAAAAGCATTCATTATGTGAAGCCAGTTAACAAGGTTAAGAACATCCATTATATAATGCTAAATGACAAAATTAAAAGAAGAAAAAATCAAAATGTGGAGCTGGTTTAAGGAACAGATATTACATGTCCTTGATAGGCATGTCCCTGTCAGGCAGGGAGTAAGTGATAAGGTAAGGGAACTGTGGTTTACTATAGAAATTGCATCTCTTGTTAAGCAGAAGAAGGAGGCTTATGTGTTGATGAGGCAAGATGGTACAGATTAGGGATGGAGAGTTACAGATCAGCTAGAAAGGATTTAAAGAGGGAGTTAAGAAGAGCAAAGAGAGGACACGAGCAGTCTTTAGCAAATAGAATAAAGGAGAACCTTAAAGCTTTCTATAGGTAAGTGAGGAATAAAAGGATGATTAGGGTAGGAATAGGGCTCGTCAAAGACAGAAGTGGGAAGTTGAGTGTGGACCCTGTAGAGATCGGAGAGGTGCTAAATGAATATTTCTCATCTGTGTTCACTCAGGAAAAGGAGAATATTGTAGAGGAGAAGAATGAGGTACGAGACATTAGGCTAGAAAGGACCAAAGTTAGTTAGGCACAGGTGTTATCAATTCTAGAAGGAGTAAAAGTAGACAAGTCCCCTGGGCTGGATGAGGTTTATCTGAGGATTCTCTGGGAAGCGAGGGATAAGATAGCAGAGCCTTTGGCTTTGATATTTGAGTCGTCATTGTCTACAGGTTTAGTACCTGAGGACTGGAGGATTGCAAATGTTGTGCCTTTGTTCAAGAAAGGAAGCAGTGATGACCCAGGCAATTATAGACCAGTGAGCCTTACTTCTGTTGTAGGAAAGGTTTTGGAAAAGATTATGAGAGATAAGATTTATAATCATCCAGCAAGCAACAATTTGATTTCTGATAGTCAATATGGTTTCGTCAAGGGCAGGTCGTGTCTCACAAACCTCATTGAGTTTTTTGAGAAGGTGACCAAGCATGTAGATGATGGTAGAGCAGTTGATGTGGTGTACATGGACTTCAGTAAAGGCTGTAATAAGGTTTCACATGGTAGGCTGATGGTGAAAATGCAGAGGCATGGAACTGAGGGTGATTTAGTAGTTTGGATTAGAAACTGGCTTTCTGGAAGGAGGCATCAAGTGGTGGTTGATGGAAAATATTCAGTCTGGAGTCCAGTTACTAGTGGTGTGCCACAAGCATCTGTTTTGGAACCATTGCCATTTGTAAATTTTATAAATGACTTAGACATAGGTATAGGTGGATGGATTAATAAATTTGCAGACGACACTAAAGTCGGTGGAGTAATGGACATAGAACATAACAGTGCAGTACAGGCCCTTCAGCCCTCGATGTTGCGCCGACCAGTCATACCAATCTGAAGCCCATCTAACCCACACTATTCCATGTACGTCCATATGCTTGTCCAGTGACGACTTAAATGCACTTAATATTAGCGAATCTACTACCGTGATTCTGGATTAGTGGTACTGGAAAAGCACAGTAGTTCAGGCAGCATCTGAGGAGTACTGCTCCTTGGATACTGCCTGAACTGCTGTGCTTTTCCAGCACCAGTAATCCAGAATCTGGTTTCCAGCATCTGAAGTCATTGTTTTTACCTAGTTGAATCTACTACCATTGCAAACAAAGCATTCCATACCCTTCCTACTCTTTGACATCTGTCCTATATCTATAACCCCTCAATTTAAAGCTATGGCCCCTTGTGCTCGCCGTCACCATACTTGGAAAAAGGCTCTCTCTGTCCACCATATCTAACCCTCTGATTATCTTATATGTCTCTATTAAGTCACCTCTCAACCTTCTTCTCTTAAACAAAAACAGCCTCAAGTCCCTCAGCCTTTCCTCGTAAGACCTTCCCTCCATACCAAGCAACATCCTAGTAAATCTCCTCTGCACCCTTTCTAAAGCTTCCACATCCTTCTTATAATGCTGTGACCAGAACTGTACACAATACTCCAAGTGCGGCTGTACCAGAGTTTTGCACAGCTGTAGCATAACCTCATGGTTCCGGAACTCAATCCCTCTATTAATAAAAGCTGAAATACTGTAAGCCTTCTTAACAACTTTGTCAACCTGGGTGGCAACTTTCAAGGATCTGTGTACCTGGACACCGAGATCTCTCTGCTCATCTACACTACCAAGAATCTTACCATTAGCCCAGTACTTTGCATTCCAGTTACTCCGACCAAAGTGAATTACCTCACACTTGTCCACATTAAACTCCATTTGCCACTTCTCAGCCCACTCTGCAGCTTATCTATTTCTCTCTGTAACCTACAACATCCTTCGTCACTATCCACAACTTCACTGACCTTAGTGTCGTCTGCAAATTTACTAACCCATCCTTCTATGCCCTCATCCAGGTCACTTATAAAAATGGACAGCAGTGGACCCAACATCAACCCTTGCAGTACCCTCTGTCTTCTTTCAGCAAGCCAATTACTGATCCAAACTGCTATATCTCCCACAATCCCATTCCTCCCCATTTTGTACAGTAGCCTACTGTGGGGAACCTTATCAAACGCCTTGCTGAAATCCATATACACAACATCAACCGGTTTACTCTCATCTACCTGTTTGGTCACCTTCTCAAAGAACTCAATAAGGTTTGTGAGGCACAACTACCCTTCACAAAATCGTGCTGACTATCCCTAATCAAATTATTCTTTTCTAAATGATTATAAATCCTATCTCTTATAACCTTTTCCAACAATTTACCAACAACTGAAGTAAGGCTCACTGGTCTATAATTACCAGGGTTGTCTCCACTCCCCTTGGACAGGGGAACCATTTGCTATCCTCCAGTCTTCTGACACTATTCCTGTAGACAATGACGATTTAAAGATCAATGTCAAAGGCTCGGCATTCACTTCCCTGGCTTCCCAGAGGATCCTCGGATAAATCCCATCTGGCCCAGGGGACTTATCTATTTTCACCCTCTGCAGGATTTCTAATACCGCTTTCTCGTGAACCTCAATCCCACCTAGTCTAGTAGCCTGTATCTCAGTATTCTCCTCGACAACATTGTCATTTTCTATAGTGAATACTGTTGAAAAATATTCATTTAGTGCTTCCCCTATCTCCTCTGACTCCACACACAACTTCCCACAACTATCCTTGATTGGCCCTAATCTTACTCTTGGGGTTTACCCTATTCCTATTCGCCAACAACCTCTCATGTCTATCTCTGGCTCTTCTGAGCTCTCTCTTTAGGTCTTTCCTGGCTACCTTGTAACCCTCAAGCACCCTAACTGAGCCTTCACATCTCATCCTAACATAAGCCTTTTTCTTCTTCTTGACCAGAGATTCCACTTCCTTTGTAAACAATGGCTCTCACGCTCTACAGCTTCCTCCCTGCCTGACAGGTACATACCTATCTAGGACAGTCAGAAGCTTTTCTTTGAGTAAGCTTCACATTTCTAATGTGCCCATCCCCTGCAGTTTCCTTCCCCATCCTATGCTTCCTAAATCTTGCCTAATTGCATCTAATTGCCTTTCCCCCAGCTGTAACTCTTGCCCAGTGGTATACACCTATCCCTTTCTATCACTGAAGTAAACATTACAGAATTGTGATCGCTATCACCAAAGTGCTCACCTACTTCCAAGTCTAACACCTGGCCGGGCTCATTACCCAGTACCAGGTCTAATGTGGCTTCGCCCCTTGTTAGCCTGTCTACATACTGTGTCAGGAAGCCCTCCTGCACACACTGGGCAAAAACTGACCCACCTATAGTACTCATCCTATAGTGTTCCCAGTCAATATTTGGAAAGTTGAAGTCCCGCATGACAACTACCCTATCTCTCTCACTCCTATCGAGAATCATCTTTGCCATCCTTTCCTCTACAGCTCTGGAACTTTTTGGAGGCCTATGGAAAACTCCCAACAGGGTGGGTTAGATTTCATTGGTAGAGGGATTGAGTTCCAGAACCACAATATCATGCTGCAACTATACAAAACGCTGGTGCGGACAGTTTGGAAGAATGTTATAGGTTCCAGGGGGACCTGGATAAACTGCAGAATTGGGCTGAGAGGTGGCAAGTGGAGTTCAATGCAGCTAACTGTGAGGTGATGCACTTTGGGAAGAATACCAGGAAGGCAGAGTACTGGGTCAATGGAAAGATTCTTGGTAGTGTGGATGTACAGAGGGATCTTGGAGTCCATGTGCATAGATCCCTGAAAGTTGCCACCCAGATGGATAGTGATGTTAAGAAGACATACGGTGTGTTAGGTTTCATTGGTAGAGGGATTGAATTCCGGAACCGCAATATCATGCTGCAACTATACAAAATGCTGGTGCGACCACACTTGGGATATTGTGTACAGTTCTGCTCACTCCATTACAGAAAGGATGTGGAAGCACTGGAAAAGGTGCAGAGGAGATTTACCAGGATGTTGCCTGGTCTGGAGGGAAGGTCTTATGAGGAAAGGCTGAGAGATTTGGGTCTGTTCTCATTGGAAAGAAAAGGCTAAGGGGGGATTTGATAGAGACATACAAGATGATCAGAGGTTTGGATTGGCTAGACAGTGAAAGACTTTTCCTAGGATGATGACGTCAACTTGTACGAGAAGGCATAACTACAAATTGAGGGATGATAGATTTAAGACAGATGTCAGAGGCAAGTTCTTTACTCAGAGAGTGGTAAGGGCATGGAATGCCCGACCTGCTAACGTAGTCAACTCAGCCACATTAAAGAGATTTAAACAATCCTTAGATAAGCACATGGATGATTTTGGGATAGTGTAGGGGGACGAGCTCAGAATGGTTCACAGGTTGGCGCAACATCGAGGGCCAAAGGGCCTGTTCTGCGCTATATTGTTCTATGTTCTATGTTAAGCCCAGACAGAATCTGGCATGGAGTCTTCCAAGGAAGTAATTTCCATAACTCCACGAGGAGCTCTGAGGTAGGTGATATCATCCAATTGTATATTGGACAAGTAAGTTTTCGTTCTGCCAATATGATAGTATCCCTTCCAAAGAAAGTAATTCCTTCTATATCACAGACCATGCCCTTGCTTACTTAGAATTTAGTGTGCAAACTAGCAGCTGCAGGACATTGTCTTCCAATATTTACAATAGACTCTTGTAACACATGGTAGTGTCTCTACCTTTGGACCAGAAGACCCAAGTTCAAATCTCACCTGCTTATGTTTGAACAGGTTGATTCAAAAATATTTACAGTAGAATTTGTTGAGAAATGAGGACTTCAGGTTCTGTTTTTACATGCCTTATTCTTATTCCAGTTACTTAAATAACATGACAAAGAGGAAATTAGCGTGCATAATGTATTGGTGAAGATTCCTTGTGGTCATTATGATGGATTGAAGAAGTGCAAATTGAAGCCAGGTGGATCGTATTGCTGAGTTAGTGGAGGTATGATCATTGCAATTGCCCTAGCAGAGTCTTCAGTTCAAAATTTTTATTATGCTCCCAAGAAAAAAGTAACTTTTCCTGAGCACTTTGCATGTAGCACCAGCCATTTTCTGTAGTTATTGCGCTACTATATGGCAAGATTTCAATTTCATTTCAGTGTGTGTGATGTTTATGCTCCATATGTGAGACATGAATTTCCCCCAATCTTAAAGTTCCATTTTGTGCTGCTGCCCCTGTAGCCTGTGACTTTTTAGCCTCTCCCCATTTTCATTTCGTCCCTTTATGTGGCTGTTATTATCCACACCTGACCCTTGAGCCCATGATTTTGGAAATTGCCATGCCTTTGTTGGCCCTACACCATCCCCATGTTGAGAGCAGTTACCATGATCTGTTTGAAGCAACCCTCTCCCCTATTCTGAAGCTCTCTGTCCCTTCCTATTTACTGAGGTCCCAATATACAATCTACAATTGTCCTGTGTCATTGTCAGCATTTACTGAGCAAACTTGACCTGTAGAACTGACTGTAGGCCAGTCCTCATACTGCAAGGCTATGGATCCCTAGACTCTGGCAGGACCAAGTGCTTGACTGACCATGGGTAACTCCATGTTGTGCAATCGGATGAACCACCGCCCCCCACCCCCGCCTTGGATGACTGTGATGGTTCTCATCAAGGGCTGCTTGTTGCCTGTTCATCAACAATTGCCTGTTCTTCGGCATCACAAAATGTCTGGCACTCCTTATTCAATAAAACATAATGCAAGCCACAAAAGCCAGCAGCCTGTTACTGAGCATTAATGACATTAAGCACTGAGAAAGCAATGCAAGCCACACAGAAGCTGCAGCCCATAAATGAGTTCTGAAGTCAGTGAGTGCCACCTAAATAAAAACAATGTGAATGACACAGACGCTGGCAGCCTCCAAGTAAACATTGTGTGACTACGTGCTTAGAAAATAAACTAAGAGTCGTAAGATGCATCCTGTGCAGATAAATGTGATGCATGTTTCTGTATGCATAAAGCAACCTAATATAACCATGCAATTCATATGTATCTAGCTCCAAAGTAAAGTGTTGAAGAGTTGACAAAGTCTCTGAGTTGGCCCAAGAACAGCCATGTTAATGTGGTTGTGAGGCTGATGGTTTGCCATGGATAAAGGGTCAAGAAGGATTGTGATCATGGAGCACACAAGGACATTGTTGTAAAGAAATACTTGCATGATGGTCAGGAGAACCTTTAGAGAGTTGCAGTGTCCAGGTACCCATTCTAATTTATATCAGGAATTGTTCCTGACTGGTTTCTTGCTAAGGAAAGGAAAATTGGAAATGCAATATATATGTGGTGAGTTGTTGACTCAGTGAGATATAAATGGATGGAAATAAGATAGGTCCAACTCAATGGTAAGAATTTGAAGTCACCTTTAAGGATTGAAGGGAAACTTCAGGGGAAAAAAAAGAGTTCTCAATGTGAAGGATCCAATTTTGCCATCCTTTACCCATTTTTCCACCATTATCCATGCCACACTAGAGAAGGAACAATTCTGCCCATCAGTTCAGTTTAAATAACTTAAAGAAAGAAACAGAAATTTAGGAAGAAAGTTCTGTAGCTTACAAAAGGTTAAGTCATGACCCCTGTTGTGGGACTAATTCAAATAGGGAATGCTCAAGACGTCTGAATTAAAGGAACATCTCGGAAGATTGTAGGGTTGGAAAATATTCTAGAGAAATGAGGGAGAGAAACCTTGGAGTTTAAATCTGAAGCAGTGCTTAACCAGGAGAAAATGTAAGAGAAAAGCTTGACAATAAATACATCTTTCTATACGTGTTCAGTATTTCAGTAGGAATTTAAATTGTCATTGCAGAAGTCACTGCTCTGCAGATATAAATATAGAAGCCCACCATGTTTAATGAAAATGGTGCAGAGACTAGCTAGGTCAAATTTTTGAAGTTGTTTGGGAAGAGCAGAATTTCCTCTCTCCAGCATATTTCTGACCAAAATCATATTCAGAAAGCTTGGCAAAGCACTGAAGAATCATGTCAGGGTTCTACTTCGAATGCAGTATGTGTTTGGGATCTGCAGGTTTTTCCAGGTCTGACCCCAGAGAAAAAAGAAACAGCTTGCTACATCAGATTTCATCAGATTTTACTGAACATCTGTAAAATACTAGAAGCTGGATATTTTCCCATAGAAATTACCTATGTTATTTGGTTGGGGTGCCTTACCCCTGTAACTTAAAATGTTCTGAGATATGAATAGGAGAAGGAATTAACAGATTGTTTAAATCTGCAATATCTCCCCTAATAGGTTACATTTTGAAATTTTAATTAAAATAGAATGGGCTAAGAACTTACTGCTCTTATCTGTTTCACAAACTTGTCTCTTCCTTTTGCAAAAACATTAAAACTCGATCATTTTGATAACATTTAATGTGAAATATCAAACTGTATCATATGTGTTAATTTGACATTCATGACAGGATTAATATTGGAAGCACAGAAAATGTATGTCAATTTAGGAATCTGGGAATAACATTCCGAGGATCGGCAGCCTCTGCAACAAATGGTCAGTAACTGTCATGTGCTAAAATCTATGATCAATGATCATCCATTAAGGAAATACCACTCCTCAGAAATACTTTATTAAGGAATGAGTTAACGGAGATGCTATTTACAGGAAAGAACAATTGTTGGCCTTTGTAGGTTTCCTAAAGTGGTGAAGCAGCACAAATCAAATCTCATACTAGTCACAGAAATGTGGAACATAAGAGTTCAAATGTTTTTGCCATCGTCAAAAATCTCTTAAACAAGAGGGACTCACCTGCAACTATATGCATTAATAATAGGCAATTCCAAGCCTTATTGAGAAATTATGCCTCGTTTGTGCAATATTCAAGGATAAAGCATTGGATTTCTTGCAGATCCAGCTCTTGTACTGGCAACTTCCATAACATTTAACTCAGTTAATTCAAAACTTGAATGCAAGCAGAATATTTTAGGTAGAATTGACAATGAATTGATTGAAGATACAGCATGAAGCAGATCCAGCCAAAGGCCTGTAATAGATCGTTAAAGACTATGTCGATGGACATGGTCCTATTTCTATTGTTCCAGGTGCCTTTTTAAAATTTGTCAAGCAACGATAGTTTCCTGAAATGGCTGGAAGCTAAATTGGATGATTATAAAACATACATATTTGACAGATAGGGAAAATTCTGAAGAATTCATGGTTTTTTTCCCATAGTAGATAAAGATTTGCTTTTATAGTTCCAAAAAATAAATTGATATAATATCCATCTTGAAAAGTGAAATGATATGGTATTGCTGAAGTTGGAAGATTGTACCTCTTCTTCCCATATTTTTGTAAAAATATTTGAGACTTTGCATGAGAATTCATGACTATCAGTTTTATTGATATCTGTAGGAATATTATCCAGACCACTTACTTTGTTATTCTTTATCTGATGAAAAGCCTTCTATACCTCAGCAAGTGCTGGAAGCGTACATGCATCTGATTTTTCAAATTGTTGAGGGATTATTTTGGTAGTTTTTTCCTGATAATGTGGACTGCCAATTTAAAACATTCTGGTAGGGTTCCTTCCACAGGTCTTTGAGAAGAGTATTGTTGTCTTCAGCTCAGAATGAGGAGTAAATGTTTGTTTTATGTCTATTCTTGGTCTTCATAGTTTTGAAGAAACTGTGTATGTCATGCAGGTGTGTAAAGCATTGGAATTCATAGACTTTCTGTATCCTCCATTTATTCTTGATGGCAGGTAATAGTCTCTGAGCTTTTTAGTTGAGTAGGTAATATTTTTCTAATTTTTGCCATGATGCAGAATGATTTTGGTTTGTAATAAAGGCTTGGCTTTTCTAATCAACAATCTTGCATACTTTTTAAACCAACTCATCAAATCTCGGTTTCTGTGAGATTTAAAACTAAAGATTGGAGTACATGCTTCTCTGATCACCAGTTTGATCTTGTTCCAAAGTTCTTCTGAACTGGCACCATTTGGAGCCTGTGAGAGAAAAGCACAAAGCAAGTTCCACATGGAAGTGTTCTCTTGTGTTTTTATTTTCTGGAGAATATGGATGTTAAAATTTCAATTTTTATTCTTTCATGGGATGTGGGCATCACTGGCAAGCAACTCTGGAGGAATCTGCCTTGCATTGTCCTCAGAAACCAGAAAAAATAGTGTTGGTAAGGCCAGCAATTGTTACGTAGCCCTAATTGCCCTTGAACTAAGTGGCATTCTAAGCTATTTCAGAGACCCTTGCTGGTGGTCAGTGTAATGAAGTCAACAAGGTGGACCTTATAGAATATGAGTTCTCTGACCGGGGGCTGTTAATCTGGTCCATTGAGAAAGCCCTGGCTAATACATAAGGGGAGTGTCAGAGATTCTGACATTTTGTGTGCTGACTCTGAGGTTGTGCCAGAGTCAAGGACTTTCCACAAGTAAATAAAGGGTGGTTTGGTGACAGGATACTGGCCTCTGTAGAGTTATTTCAGTCAGGAGTCATATGTATGCCAAACTGTGTAAGGATGGTGGATTTCCTCCCTTAAAAGTCATGAGTGAATAAATTGGATAGATGAATCTGAAGGATTTACAGGGATTTAGACCAAATGCTGATAAATACAACTAGATTAATTTAGGATATCTGGTTAGCATGGACTATTTGCATCAAGGGGTCTGTTTCCATGCTGTACAGCTCTATGACTCTCATATTTGTTGATAGTTTCATGGTCACTTTTTATTCCAGAATTATTAATGAATTTTAAATTCTGCCAGTTGGCCATTGAAGAGGAGATGGCATGGGGCAGGGTGACACGAGGCATATGGACACACAGGATGGCCAACGTTCACAATATGGAGAGAAACAGCACAGCAGATACAGACACTGCCTGGGGCTACCAGAATGCCAGCACAATGCGCTCACAACACAGTTGATTAGTTTAAGGTGGGTGGGGGAGAGAATACACATGAGTAACAAACACTGCCCTCCAAAGTGTCTGGGTCCAGCCAACACCTCTTATAGAAATGCTAACAGCTTAATAGCCAGGACTGCAGTAATCGTGCTTTTCAGGAAGAGCGATTAGCGCCTACTACTACAGCAATGGATTTCCATGCCGTCATTGAACCTTTCAACGTCAACACTGAAACTGACAATGACCACATGGAAGTTAACCAAGGTTGCGCTGGAACTGACAAAAACTGTATGGAAACTATCAACGATTTTGCAATGATTGCCATAAACAAATCATGTTACAAAGACAATAATCTCATCACCGATCTATTGTATTACAAGATGCATAAAAATTTCTTGACATGTGCTCTGGGTCAAGAGAGGACTCACAGCTGACCACTGTGCTGTTGGTGTCTTTCTCTCCCTGGAGTTCAGGTATTTCCTTATGCAATAAACTCTGTCATTGAATGCCTACTCGGACTCTGAGGCTGGTGACTTTCCCCATAACAATGTGCGCTGCGGGCAGGGTTCTTATTACTAGTGCCCTGGTCGAAGGCCACGATCGGGGAGCCAGGTAAGAACCAATTTGTACCTGCAAATGGGATGAGTCAGGCTGGGCCAAGGACAAAGTTTAAAAGATATACTGATTGTAATGTCTAATTTGTTACAGTAACATTTTTAAAAGTGCATGTCTGTGGAGAATAAGTGTTTAACTGTATTAACTGCTGTAAGAATCTGCTGCTTGTGCTGAAACAACCAGAGGACAAGGGTAGTGCCTGTCTCATAAACCCTGCCCTAAACCAAGAGTTTAGAGGGGTAGACCCCTCCCCTCCCCCACCCCCATGTGAAGGTTGGGATTTGAGGCACCAAGAGCACTCGGAGCTGTGAAGCACAAGTGACAAAGTCAGGTAACATTGGACTCTGTAGGGGCAAACAACGCAGAGTCCAGTTAGAGTTTAAGTTAAAAGTTAGGTGCTGTCTGTACTTATAACTTGCAATGTGGTGAGGAAGAGGAGGTGATCACTCTGACCAAGAGCCAAACCTCAGTGGAGTGCACATAACCAAGGTAGGGAGGGTGGGCACTGTGAGTAACCATGATACGCTGTCACTCCTTAGTAGAACAACAGAGCTTGAATAATGGTGGTGGCCAGGAGGGTAATGGGTCCCATTGGTAGAGAGCACACTGGGCTAAAGGTAGGTTTCTGGGCCTATCGGGGGCTTTGCATCAGTAGAGGTGGCCGGGAGGGTAGAGAAGTCCCATCGGTAGACAGCACACCTTGCTTGGAGGCTGCTATGGACGGTGCTGGGACAGTATTATTGGCCAGGGGGTAGAGAAATCCCCATTGGATTAGGAACACTTTACTATTGGTAGTATCTACGGGTACACAATCTGCTCAATGGCAGATCAAAGTTCTAAGGGGGATACAGCAGATTGCCTTTTTGAGAAGTAGAAGGCAGACAGACAAGGGCTGACAGAGCAAATGAGGACGAATGGCTGGGACGCATCCCAGACATTAGCACAACAGAGATAGTGGGTGGATATGCATAAATGGAATAAAGCTAAAAAGATACGGGTAAAGTTAGTACACCAATTAGTGAGTCCCTCCACGAGTAGGTGGACAAAGGACCAGGAGCAAGTTAGAGAACTGAAGGACAGAATAAAAAATTTAGAATTCACCTTAGAAAAAATGCTACAGGAGAGAGAAATTGACTTTCTCCCTCCTACAAACTGTTCAGCAAGAGCCAACTGCTCCCTCTGTTGGACAAACCGTGCAGGAGTATAACTTAGCGCCGATTACCAGGGGAGGCACAGAGTCACAAACTAAAGTGAATTATAAACCTTTCGTCCCAGGGAAGAGGCAGCAGATCACAGCCTCCCTGGGCAAATTACAGCTGCAGAGTGCAAACACCCTGACCTGGGAAGAGCTGGATAGTGTTTGGGTAGGGCACCAACTACGCCTGAGGGACATACACCAGCTGGTCCAGGCAGCCTGCCCAGCAGACAAGTGGAGGCAGGTAGCTGGCAGATCTGACACCACAGCAGCCCGAGACTTTAGCTAAGATAGATGCCCAGCAGGCACCCTTCGCTGACTTTAAAGAAGAAATCCAGACGGTGCTAGGAAATGCTCCCAAGAACTGGAGCAGGATCACGAACACTAAGCAACTTACAGGAGAAGGAGTCTCTGAATATGGGGAACGATTATTTAGGATCTTTCAAGAATGCTCAGGTCAAGCAAACTCAGATCGGGGGGGACTGGGCATTCACCACACTTTTAAAGATAGGCTCTCTAGCGCCCACCAAGCCATCCTAAAAATGGGAATATTAATGTCCCAGGATTTTGATGACCTAATCAAGTGGGCTAGCAGGGTGTAGAATGCAGACGCTCCCGCAACAAAGGCAAGACCTGACAAAGCAACCTAATGGAATGGAGGCGAGAATAGAATAAACCAATCCTGCCACAACTGTGGCTGGCAGGGACAGTTTGCTAGGGAGTGTAGGGTCCCACGGGCAGGGAATACAGCAGGGAACAACGTAAAATACTGCAGCCACTGCAAACAAACAGGACACACAGAGATGGTGTGCTGGGAAAAGCATGGGGCACCCCCAAACACCATCCGGAACACCGCGGAACTGCGGGAGTCCCAAGGTCAGCAGAGCTGACAACCAGCTGCCCCATTCGTGAGGGTGAGGAGAGGGGAGAATTTATGTACCCACAGCAATAGGACGGAGGAAATGTGAGCCACTGTATCCATTACAAACCTAACCTTACCCCACACAAACGAAATGATTCACTTAACTGGGATGGAGGGGATAAAACACCAGTTTACCTAAGCAAAACTACCCTCGTAGAAATTAATCACGTATATGTCCCCATGAGATTGTATGTATGCCAAACTCACGAGGGCACCATAATGAGCAATCACCTCGTGAAAGAATGTACTGTTCTAATCGATTGTGCAAAACGGAAATTGATTTGGCCCAGACAGGACGATCGGAAAACTGAGATTGAGAAACTTACAAGTCACCTTGAAACTATTAAAGTGGCTGCAGTCACCAATAGGGACTGGAACCTCAAAAAGGGGGGATTTGGAGCCATCTGTGCCTCCATCCCCGGAGCCTGGGAGAAACAAAGTTAGATACAGGTCTAGTTAACATAGACCCCATAAAAGGTTCCCGAACCAGAGCGTAAGCCACACCGACAATACCCAACAAAATCCGAAGCAGAACAAGCAGCTGTGAAGATAGTGCAAGGATGAGTGAAACAGGGAATCCTGAAAGAAACTGCACGTACAACTAATTGCACAAAGTGGCCAGTAATAAAGACTGAAGGGAGCCATAGGCTCACCATTGATTATACAGGACTAAATAAGGTCACCCCCAAAATTGCATCCCATTGTAGCAGACCTTTCCACCATTTTAAACAGCTTGGCCCCCAAGTTCAAGATTTTTACTGTTTTAGACATAACCAATGGCTTCTGGTCTATTCCATTACACACTGAGTCCCAGAACAAATTAACTTTTACAGTAAGGAGCAAACAGTACACGTGGACTTGCTGGTCACAAGGGTTCCACAACAACCCCACTATATTTCACAGGGTGATGAGCGACATCCTAAAGAGAGTAGAGTTACTAGAGGGTAGCACTGCCCTCCAAATATATAGATGATATCCTAATTGCCTCAGAGTCCGAGTGAGAACACCAGGAAGCTTTAGGGCGAATACTGCAGGAATTGGTAACCACAGGATTAAAAGTCAGCCCCAAAAAAGCACAGATTGGGAAAACACAAGTTTTATAGCTGGGACACCTCATATCCCAGGGACTCAAAGCAATGCCCAACGACCGCAAGAAGGCAATCCAACAGATGCTACTACCTGCACTGTCAGCGGAGTCAGAAAGGTCATGGGGCTATTAACTACAGTCGGAGCTTTATACCAGAGTTTGCAAAATTGGCTGAACCGATCCAGAGATTAATTAAAGGAGGCAAGCCCGCCTTGGAACCTGTAACCTGAGGGCCAGAACAGGAGAAGGCATACAGTCAGCTTAAAACTCGATTCATATCGGCCCCCGGGCTAGGATTTTCACATCCACTGTAATAATGAGGGAGGATTTTACTCCACAGTGGTCACCCAAGACCACGGTAGCAGGAGAAGGGCCAGTAGTCACCTGGTTGCCCAGGTGCAAAGCAGCCTTAGACTGTATGCTTGGGATGTTAGGGTTAGCGAGCCATAGTAATGACAGGGAATGTCATCCTCCACACTAAACACACCCTAGTAGAGATGCTAAACACAGGGAAACTGAAGTCCATTTCCAATATGAGAAGGGCAATGTGGGAGGCAGTTCTTTTACCCCCAAGTCAGTCCGTGATAATAGTCAGGGATACAGGAGAAAATCCAGCGGAGGTAACTCGAGACACAGGAGAACCACACAGCTGTGGGGATATAGATGGGAATGAGGATGGGGGCAAGTAAAAGATACCCCCTGACATATAGCTGAAAATATGTAGCAGGGTCACCCTGAATAGGATGGGCTGGAGTAAATGATAAGTTAGAAACAGTTGTGTCCGAGAGGATTGATGGAAGTCAGTTCGCACAGGTAGCAGAACTGGTAGCACTCACCAAGGCACTGGAACTAGCAAAAGAAAAAAAACAGTGAATATATATATATATATATACACACACACTGACAGTCAATATGCCTTTGGCATAGTCCATGACTATATGGTGACATGAGACAGAAGAGGGTTCACCACCGCAGGGAGAACCCCTATCAGACACCAATTAAGATTTCAGGCACTATTGCCTGCCAGTGAACAGCCAAAAGAGGCTGCAGTAATAAAAAATAAAGGCCCATCAAAAAGAGCCAGCAAAAGAGAGCCTAAATTGGCTACAATTCAAAGGAAACCAAACAGTAGACTGAGTAGCTCAGAAAGCCCTGGAACAAGAAGCCATGAACGAGACTGCAATAACCACTATTGAATTAGCGAAAGATGCTATCCAAATTCAGCAGCTGCAGGCTGACACCCCACAGGAAGAGAAAGAAGAATAGAAACTGCAGGGGGTATTCAAAGGTAAAGATGGTGTCTGGAGATGAGCAGACAAGGTGGTAGCACCAGCATGCAAACAGAACACATTGCTTGAACTACACCACAGGCACTCCCATACAGGTAGAAAGGCCATGATAGTAAGCCTAGGGAGAGAGTGATCGCGAAAGGAAATGGGAAAACATGTGGCCAAGTACTGCCGCAGGTGCATGATTTGTGCACAATATAACCCAGGGAAACCCATAAAATTTAGGATGGGACACCAGCCCAGACCTAGGGGACCCTGGGAATACTTACAGATAGATTTTACAGGGCCACTACCACATTCCCATGGGAAAACGTACAGCCTGGTCATCATAGACAAATTCACCCGCTGGGTAGAAGCATTCCCAACCAAAAGCTGCACTGCAACCACTGTGGCCAGAATATTAGCAGAGGAGGTAATCCCGAGGTGAGGGGTACCCCACCAGATCGATTCCAACCAAGGGACACATTTTACAGGAAAGGTCATGAAGACTGTATGCCAATTGTTTGGCATTAGACAAAAATTCCTCATCCTCTATCACCCTCAGAGCTCAGGGGTGGTAGAGAGAATGAATAGAACACTCAAGAATGCTTTAGCTAAGGCTATGCAAGCCTCAGGCAGAACATGGACTGAAGTGCTTCCAACCATACTAATAAGATTAAGAGCCATCACAAATCAGACAACCGGGCTAACACCATAATAATTAATGACTGGGCGAGAAATGCAATTGCCAGAGACAATAATAACAGGTGGCACCGATGTGGGTCCACTAAAAGACAAAATTCGGCGATATGTCATAGAATGAAGTGCCCAATTGAAAGTGATGTGGAAATCTATAATTGACAAACAGGACAAAAAGGACAGGACCGGGGAACTCAAAGTCTTCCCTGAGATCCCAGCAGCAGGAAGCTGCGTCCTAGTGCGAGCACTGCCTGACAAAACCAGGCTTTGCCCCAAAATGGAATGGGCCATACGATGGGATAATAAGTGGGGACACCTGTGCCTGCCTATAGACATTAAAGGAAAAGGCCCATAGAACAATTGGACCCAACTAAAACCATTTAAAAACTCCTGTGACCAAACTAATGTCATTGACCATTTCCCAGGTGCAAGCAGACAAGACAGTCATCCCAGGGAGAGTACCGAAAACACAACAGACTGCACCTCCTAACGGAAACAAAGACTTTAACTGTTAACCATATTTTAACTGCAACATGTATATACCGATCTGTATTTCATTGTATTTAAGTGTCACAACTGACAGGAGCATGCCAGGTTTTGAGGATAACTTCTTCTATAAAACCAACCTAAGCTTGCATGGGAACCAAACATTCTGCTACCCACTGGTGCAATCAATGGAATCACTATTTTTGGCTACCCTGGTGTGGACCTCTCGTGACCTGTATACAGTAGACACCTCAGGAGTGCTGTGTAAAATAGGAAAATACAAGCAGGGACTACAGGATAGAATTGTGCAGCTGGGCAGGACCACTGGCCCATGGGGCCAGGCACCCCAGCGTAGGGAAGGGAAGACCCATTTAAAACCCGGTAATTACCCACTCTGTTTCACAGGACAGGGATGGGGATGCATTTATGCCCTGGTTCCAAAAACGACTCATGCATCCAGACTTATCAGCACTGTACGGTCACTAGGGGACAGTTTATCTGCATCGGCATCTGCACCTGACTGTGACCGCAGGCAGACAGTTCATATGTGGTCAGTGCAATGGCACCCTTGTCAGCTCTGCCACATGGACATACCCGTTCGATACTTACCAGCTGGGGGGGATCAGAGGCAATATGGGTGGACAGACAAACCAAGCGGCAACAGGATTTGTTTACCTATTTAAGGGGACTTACGTGACAGATACTCCAGACCTCCCAAACCTGTTTGCAGTAGGGACAATTGTGCCCCTTATTGTACCATGCCCCAGCGGGGGACATGTTCAGAGAAGGATAGTGACCCACTCCATCAGTCAGGAGTGCTGTGCTGACTGACAGGCCCCCACCACTTTGGGGTCATCACTGGGATATGGATTTCTGTGATCTCTATCTTTGGGGGGGACACAGCAGGAGTCGTCAGCGCGAGAAAAATGAAATGATCTTGTATGTGACCCGACTATCCTAGGCAACAGTACTTCGAAAGCTCTGGAAGCAATTAACACAGAGCTGGCTGAACTCAGACTCGACACACAGCAGACACCTTATGCGGAGGATTATCAATAAGCTCAGCAAGGGGGAGTTTGTATAATTATTGGTGACAATTGTATTACCCATGTTATTGATGCCTTTTATAATATTACAGAAGCCATCAAGAATATCCAAGACCAACTAGACAGTTTTCGACAGGGAGCCACAATTACAGCCAGCTGGCTAAATTGTTTGCTAGGTAAATCTTGGAGACTCTATTTGGCACACTGGATAGTTTTCTTCATTACACTCATGCTGGTATTCTGTGTGGGCCTCTGCTGCAAGGCGCTAATGACAAGAATTGTACCAGCAGCGAGTGTCACCATGGAAGAGCCCCCAAAGAAATTGGCACTCCATGATACCCTTCAGAAGGGGAAGCTCCTAGAAATTACCTACCTCTAAATTTAAATTGGGTGGTCTGCGGGAGATTTCCAAAGTCGCCTCCTTGACCACAAGGGGGGGGAGTGAAGAGGGAAATGGCACGGGACAGGGTGACACTAGGCACATGGACACAAAAGAGGGCGACTGAGCCATCAGTTGGCCAACTTGAAACACAAGATGGCCGCCAATCACAATATAGTTTTGAAATTATGTGACCAGAGCATGAGGCTATACACATCTTCCATGTAGTAAGCCAGACAATGATATTGTTCTGTTGATGCAAATATGTACATTGAGGATGTCTCCACGTTGTCTTGCATTTAACTTTGTTTTGAAGGAATTTGTTTCTGATGGTGACTCTGTTCAGTCCACTTGGCAAGGGGATGAAATCAGTGCATTTGATTTCCCGTCTCCTCCTTTTCCAGATGGTGTAGTTGTGTCCAACTCTGGCATTAGAATCTCCTAGTTGAACCAACTTTTGAAATGGCTGCCAGAACAGAATCCAGATCTGCAGAGAAGAGCTCTTTGTATTTTTCAGTAAAATTGAGAGTGTGGGAGCATAAATAGTGATGATTATGGCCCACTGGTTGTCACTCAGCTCAGGACATGGGTTATAAGATGTTCATTAATGCCAGTCAGACATTCCAACTGTATACCTGGGATTCTAATGGAGAATCTAACACTGTCATTGTGATTCTTCTGGAATAAAATGTATCCTATTTTTCCTTTTTTGAGCTGATTTTCTGCAGGGAATCAGATTACACTAACACAGCAACATTGACGCGATAGCTGGCAAGCTCTTATGAAATTATGGCAGTTCTCCTTTCTAGTAATTAACTGTTTTCATTCCTATAAAAATTCACATATTACAGGCACAGAAATTCATGTATTTTGTTATTTATGTTTATTTTTGACAGTAAGCACAGTGAACCCATCAGGTGCAGTTTCTGGACAAAACAACAGCCTATCTTTGAGCTGATTTTCGGAGTACCTTTTCTCGCTCCTTCCTCAAGCCGATTCCTGATGAAGGGCTTTTGCCCGAAACGTTGATTTCACTGCACTTTGGATGCTGCCTGAACTGCTGTGCTCTTCCAGCACCACTGATCCAGAATCTATGTTACTACAGTCAAGGCTTGTCCTATTTCAAAGAACTACCATTTGGACAGTGCAATCCTCCTCACATTCCAGCCCAAAGAACAATTTACAATCGTTGTGTAGTATACTTGGCGCATATTGTTGTGACAACATCCATGATACTGGACACCTGAAATATGTGTAGCCGGTATTATTGTTGAAAGTAAAACTGGCTTCAATAATTCAGATTTAGAAAACTTTTAGAGCATTTTTAAGACTGAAAAGGACTAACAAAGTGGTCCTGCAACATTGGTACAGGGACTCTAGAATTATTACTTATCTGATAAATTAACCTCATTATAACGGAAAATCTTAAATACATTTTCAGGACCTCTGAGCCTTTTGACAAAATATTGCCGAAGACCATGGAGATCAGGGATCTAAATGTTGTCCATGCTTTCACAGAATTTGTCTCAATCCCAAGTACAATGGGGATCAATACCATGATACACGATGAAGAAAGTTATATTCATTTTGCCAAGGCCATTGTTGGCTTTAGAAAGAGGCAGACAGAAAATGTACAGATGCCTAAGGAAAGCTATGATGATTAGGTTGCTTTGTTGTCACATTCTTCTACAATGAGGAAGCTGAGAGTACACATTTACCTCTGTAGCTGAGTTACTGTACCAACTATGATCTCAGATATCCTTTAAAGTTATTAGAAATAGTTGAACTTTGAGTGGTAAATATTAATGCCTGATCCGCAGAGGTCAGAGTACCAAGAATGAGGAGCTTTGTATGTAAATTAGAATTGTATTGCCAATTTGTACAATCTCATTGCACCTAATCTTCATTTATTCAGATGTTGTGCAGCAGAAAGGGACCACTGATGACCACTCAAAAAATGGGTAAAAAGCACTTTGACTTGCATTTTTCTAGAGACTGGGCAAATGAAGCTGGATTCTAATTTAGATAAATGTGAGGTGTTACATTTTGGTAAGACAAGCCTGGACAGGATTTATACATAATGGTAGGACCCAAGGGGATTGTTGTCAAACAAAGAGAGGTGTGCAGATGCATAGTTCCTTGAAAGTGGAGTCTCAGGTAGGCACAGTTGTGAAGATGTTTGGCATACTTACCTTCATTGGTCAGTGCAGGACTTTGGTGAGGCTGCTTTTCCAATCCTACATACACTTCTGGTCTCCCTGCTATAGGAAAGATGTTGTTAAGCTTGCAAGGGTTCAGAAAAGATTTACAAATATATTGCTGTGACTGGAGGGTTTGAGCTATAGGGAGAAGCTGAATATTACTACTGTACTGCCTTTCATATATTTTTGCTGCTTAAGTTTGAAATTAAAAATGGAGATTTGTGGATTGGGCAAGGTAGTGGAGGACTATTAATACATATGGAAGCACATCTTAATCAGGGACCAAAATACAGTACAAAATTAGGAAGGGAAGCCATCCCTCTTTGCTGACAGGTCTAGAGTCTTTTATTGTGTTCAGAAATTGATGTGAAATACTTACCTAACTTTAGTGTAATGTTAGCGAGTTTTGAGAAGATTTGTAATGTATAATGTGTTACTAATGAGGTTTTAAAAGAATTAAACTTTAAACATAAGTCTTCAACTTAAGATAAAATGAAGGCATCATCTGACCTATTCTGAAGTTTGTCTTACAGCAGGCCTGGGTGACATGGTTGTTAAAGATTAATGGGAGGCCTGGGTTGTTTTGCTGGAAAGAAGGTGCAAGGTTTTCACACTCAGAGACAATGGCAGCAGCTACTGTTTTTTTAAAGTGGTTTGACTGCTAGAATCTGAAATTCCAGGAAACATTTGAGAATATTATCACACTGTCCACTTACTTCCAAGTTAAGAGGACCGAGGTCTCAAGAATTGCTAATCAGGGAGAAAGTGGTGCAGTCTTACCATTATGTAGTAGTAAAAAATGAGGTCTGCAGATGCTGGAGACCACAGCTGAAAATGTGTTGCTGGTCAAAGCACAGCAGGCCAGGCAGCATCTCAGGAATAGGGAATTCGACGTTTCGAGCATAAGCCCTTCATCAGAAGGGCTTATGCTCGAAACGTCGAATTCCCTATTCCTGAGATGCTGCCTGGCCTGCTGTGCTTTGACCAGCAACACATTTTCAGCTGCAGTCTTACCATTATGTATAAGTCCTGTCCAGGCTTGTCTTACCAAAATGTAACACCTCACATTTATCTAAATTAGAATCCAGCTTCATTTGCCCAGTCTCTAGAAAGTGAGGACTGCAGATGCTGGAGATCAGAGTTGAGAATGTGGTGCTGGAAAAGCACAGCAGGTCAGGCAGCATCCAAGGAGCAGCAGAACTGACATTTCAGGCAGAAGCCCTGATGAAGGGCTTATGCTTAAAACATTGATTCTGTTGATCCTCAGATGCTGCCTGACTTGCTGTGCTTTTCCAGCACCACACTCTTGACTCTGATCTGTCCTTCTAAACTGGACACAAGTCCATGAGATTTATGATGGGCTTTGAGAAGGGAAGGATTTCTGAAAGATCCCTGAAACTGTCAGGCACACGCAGTCTGCCCGGATCCCAAGTGAAGGGTGTGGAAAGAGAGAAGTGAGAGACTGAGCTGTGCTTCACCACACGGGAATGCAGATGGTAGCATCTGCATTGATTGAAAAGATCACACTTGGGTTGAAACAAGGCATAAAAGATTTGTTGAGCAGGAAAAAAACTGGAGAGGGTTAAGAAAAGATTTACAAGGATAAGTCTGTAAGTTGGAGAAAGTGAGGACTGCAGATGCTGGAGATCATAGCTGAAAATGTGTTGCTGGAAAAGTGCAGTAGGTCAGGCAGCATCCAAGGAGCAGGAGAATCGACGTTTCGGACATGAGCCCTTCTTCAGGAAAGTCCTGAAGAAGGGCTCATGTCCAAAACGTCGATTCTCTGCTCCTTGGATGCTGCCTGACCTACTGCGCTTTTCCAGCAACACATTTTCAGCTAAGTCTGTAAGTTTGTTTGGTAAGCTTGAAGGCTTGTTGTCAGACATTTCGTCACCATTCTAGGTAACATCATCAGTGAGAGTGTCTGGTGAAGCACTGATGGTATGTCCTGCCTCTCTTTATAGAGCTTGGTTTCTTAAGGTGGGTGATGTGACTTACAAGGATGTTGCCCAGACTGGAGTATTTGAATTATAAGGAGAGACTGGAATGTTTTCACTGGAGATTAGTAGGTTGATTGGGGACCTTATAAAGGTTGAGAAAATCACAGGGATATAAATAAGGTGAATAGCAAAGGTCTTTTCCCTAGGATAGAGGAGTTCAAAGCTAAAGGGCATATCTTTAAGGTATGGGAGGAGAGATTTAAAAAGGACATGAGGGGCAACTTTTTTTCACACAGAGGGTGGTTCATGTATAGAGTGACTATTGGAGGAAGTGATAGATGCAGGTACAGTTACAACATCTAAAAGACATTTGGATAGGTATTTAAATCAAAAAGGTTTAGATAGATATGGGCCAAACACAATCATGTGGAACTAGGAAACTTGGTCGGCATGGATGAGTTGGGTCGAAGTTTGTGTTTCCATGCTGTATGCTTCTATGACTTATTTAAATTTGATTGCATATGTGATCCTTTATCTCTCAGTGACTGTTTGGGAGCATGTTTGCCCCTTTTGTGTTGCTTTTATATCAACCCATATGGCCTCATTTGATGACTTAAGATATTATCCCTCTCACCCTATAATTGATTCCTTCATCAACATTGTGAGCCCCCATCTCTCACTCCTGTTCCTCTATCTCATCAGAATACTCTATTGACAGCAATGTTGAGCAGACAATCTTACCCATCTTTCGGCCAAGTATCAGTATGTTATCATACCCCCATGTGTCTATCTGCATCTAGAATTGATCTATGTTTTTCCTCAGCCTCCTTGTATTAGCAGATATTCTATTTACCATTGCTAAACTCACTTCTTTCTTACCTAACTTTTATTTCCTCTTCTTTCCAAACTCTCTTGCAGTTTAACTTCTAATTCCATTTCTGCTTCGCTCCCCTCTAAGTCACTTGTCAGAATCCCATCCCTTTGGGAATCTTGTTAAACCCATCTGAACAGCGTTTGCAAACATCACTGCAAGAATATTAGTCCCATTCCTATCCAGATGTAACACATCCAATGTAGACAGGTTCCACCTGCCCCAGAAATGGCCCCAGTGCCTCAGGATTCTAAAGCCCTTCCTTCTGCACCATCTCTCCAGCCACACATTCACCTGCTCATCCTTCTACTCCAATACCCAGAACAGTGTGGCATTGGGAATAATATGCAGATTACTATCTTTGCTGGCCTGCTTTTCAACTTCCTAAGTCTGCTTGCAGGATCTTGTTTCTCACTGTTCCAAAGTCATTGGTCCCAGTGTGAACCATAACCACTTATCCCCCTTCAGAATCCCATAGCTATTCCACAATGTCCTTGATCTGGCACCTGAGAGGCAATCTATCTACCATCCTGGAGTAACGTATATGGCCAGAGAATTTCCTGGCTACTCCCCTCACTAACAAATCCCCTACAGCTATTACCCTTCCGTACTTGTTGCTCATTTTCCCTCTCCCTCCTCAGCGAGCCACTCTTATTTCCATCCCTCTCACTGTTTTCTCTGGCCAAAAAACAGTTTGTGAGTGAGATGCACTCGGAAATTCCTGCTTGGTCCTTTTCTCCTGTCTGGCAGTCACCCATTTCCTCTTGGCCTGCAGTTCCTTAAGTTATGGAATGACCACATTCCTGCAACATTCTATCCAGACAAAACTCTCACCTTTGTAAATATACCATTGTGCCCCTAGGTGTCGCTTAAGCTCCAAAACATGGAACATGAGTTAGACCATAATACGTAAGAGCAGAAGTAGATCATTCATCTCATTAATTCTGCTCCACTAAACAAAGAGATCATGGCTGATCTGAAAATCCTCAACTCCTTTCCTGCCTGAAGCTCAGAACCCTTGATTCCCTTACTGGTTAAGTACATTCAAAGTTGAGATAGACAGATTTTTAAAGAGTCAGCCTTGACAGCCCTCTGCAATAAACAATTCCAATTGCTTCAGCCAGAGGCCTGTCCTGTACTCATATCGTCAGACTGCCACAGTATTTAGGATTTCCCACGTAATACAGGGTGTCCTGAGCTCCCCAAACGTATCCTAACTGAATCGAATATGGACCTTACTTTTATTTTATCCTTATTCCTCCTTAAACGTAGTCTGGAAAAATCATGATTTGGAGATGCCGGTGCTCTGAAAGCTAGTGTGCTTCCAATTAAACCTGTTGGACTATAACCTGGTGTTGTGTGATTTTTAACTTTGGAAAAATCATGATTTGGAGATGCTGGTGTTGGACTGGGGTGTACAAAGTTAAAAATCACACAACACCAGGTTATAGTCCAACAGACTTAATCGGAAGCACTAGCTTTTGGAGTGATGATCCTTCATCAGGTAGTTGTGGAGCAGCATTCCGAAAGCCAGTGCTCCCGATTAAACCTGTTGGAATATAACCTGGTGTTGTGTGATTTTTAACTTTGGAAAATTCTTATCCTTGTTTACATCAAACAACCAAAACCTATTAACTTTATCAAGCAAGAAAGTTTAGTTTTAAAGTTCAAAACTAATAATTATCTATCCAAAGTTCTCAAGTTTTATTTATGGTCTTAACTTAAACCAAAAACCAGTCAAAAGAGACAGGGAAGAAATATCCACTAATTGCCCACCAGCTCTCCTGTGATGTCAGACATCCATTTTGTTGAAGTAGCTCCAACCATCAGACTGTCTGCTCCTGGGACCTCCCTGAGCTCTCTGCTCCTTTTAACCTCATTGCTGGTTCTGGGATTTCTCTGCTCTCACTGCTCTTTTTAACCTGGTTGCTGCTTCTGGAACCTTTCTGCCCTCACTGATCCTTTAAACCTGACTGCTGTTTCTGTGATCTCACTGCTCCGTTTACCTTCATCGCTCCTATTAAACTTACTGCTGCTGCTCTCCATTCCCACAAAGTTCCACTACTGGTCTTTCTGCTTCTGTCATCTCTCCACTCTCATTGGTACTTTTAACCCAGAACCATTCCCAAACTCACACAGGATGTTCTGGCTGATTTTGGACTGACTCACTCTGGTGGACGCAGACTGATGATTTGTATGTTTATGTCAGGTCACTCTATGCAGAGACACACACACAATGCATCATATCTATTAGCATACTGTCTTAGCGGTTATTAACTTTGCACTGTCTAGTCTTTCTGGCTTGCATTACATTTTAATTTATGGCTGTTCACTGGTAAGTTACAGGCTACATGCACTTTAGCACGTAAGTTCTTCAGAGCTAACTTGCAGGCTATCTAGTTCTGTGACTTGCAGTAATGCAGAGAAGAGATAGGCAGCTTGTCACTGTTCAGAGCACTGAACAGTCAAGAGGATGGATATGTTACAATAGAGCATCATGCTACATCAATGTCGTGTGCTGGCAGATTATACTGTAAATATACTGCATGTACTTTAGGCAAATGGCCAGATCTATAAGTCAAAAGGAACTAGTTCTAACTGGTGTCAAGGGGTGCTACCATGATCAGTTGAGGGGCTGAGCTGATTACATGACAATGGGGTTGATCACAGTCAGTCAGGCACTTTGGTCCTAGCAGAGTCCTAGGATCCGTGTCCTTGCCATTAGGGAACTAGGCCACAGTCAGTCCTGCAGGTCCAGTGCAGTCAGTCCAGCAATTACAGGCAGGTCAGTCATGATGCTGTCCAGACATTCATATGGTAGGTGGAGTGTTCTTAGTCAAGGTGCTGGTCATGGTCCCACCTGGGATTTGGGAATTAATGGAGGAATTTGAACTGGTCTTTCAGGGGTTAGGACACAGAATATTTATTAAATAGAGATACCTTGTACGAAGGAAGCAAGCAGTGTGAGTTCAGCTATATTGAGTGTGAAGAGAGTAAGGCAAGGCTAAATGGCCTTTACTTAAGTGCTAGGAATGTAATAGCTAAGTGTGATTAGTTAAAGATGTGGATTGAAAATGTGATGTTGTTGCAATCACAGGAATAAAACTGAGGGAAGAACTGAACTGGCAATATTTTGGAGTGTAGAATTTTTAGACGAGGCAGAGGAGGGTTTAGAAAAGATGGTGATGTAGCACTATTAATTTAGGACCAATTACTGCAATAAGGATACCTTGGAAGGGTCCTCAAATGAGGCTTGTGAGGTAGAACTTAGGAATATTAAGGAAGCAGTCACTTTACTGGGAATGTAGTATAAGATCCCAAAGAGTCAGCTGGTAATAGAGGAGCAAGTATGTAAAAGGTTCACAGAGGTGTATAAGGGCCAACAATCCCCACACATTATCAGCTCATCTGTCTGACATAAACATTGTAATTCATAATTCCTCACAGTCATGCTACACAATTGAGGGCAGCGTCTAAGGAGGGAGCAATTACAACATCAGCATCAAGCTCAGCAAAAGCTCTCTCGGGGAGTAGCAGCTAATGAAAAACCAAGGAGGTCGAACAGAATAAACAGACCATGCATGTATGACCTGCTGTAGTTTTCTTCACTTCTTGGAACCATAACGCAGTTACAAACTAAAGATATTTCAGACTATCATCACCAAACTGTGTCATCTGCTGGGGCAGGACATGCATTCAGAAAAAGTGGATGGCATCCCAGCCCAATGGTTGTAAAGGCCATAGTTGCTTTGAATTCTTAAACCCCTGCTCATTTCAAGGAACGTTTGTGGACTTGTGTGGCATCTTTCAACCTTCAACCCAAAAATGGATTGTCACTGATGTCATTTTCTTCAGATTACTCCATTTTATATCCTTCCCTCTCGATTAGCAAAGTCAAGCAGCTCAGGAATGGGTTTCCAACATTACTGGCTTCCCCTGAGTGAAAGCCCCATTACTACCATTACTTTGAGAGTGTTCCATCACTAGCCAACAGTGCTTGTCAATAAAACCTCTATTGAGGTTCAAATTGTTTATGACAGTGCCAGTTTATGGATGTCTGCACCAGATATTCTGAGAGTTGTCATGATGCATGCACACTAGACAACTTACAGGATGCTGCCTCCTACCAAGATTCCCAGGTCATAAAAGGGATAACTTCTGGAAGACAAAGGCTTATGGCACAATTACAAAGTCCTTAGACTGACACAGAACAGAAATATAACATTGCTGATACAGTATTGCCCAGAAAGGGTGTGCCACGTCATTGTGGAACAAACAATGAAGGGATGTGATGGATACAGGGCAAATTGGTTTCGGGAAGTGTGTTGACAGCAATAGTAAAGGAGCAATAATGAGAGCAAAAGAGCAGTACAGCACACCACAAATGAGGCTCGTTAGGTTGGTGGCCCATGGAGATCTTTTCTTTGGCAAATGTGGTCACAACCTTCATGGCCAAGTTTACCATCTTCTCCTCAATGTGAGGTGAAGTGCCTTTTGTTTGCACCCCCCCCCCAACCCCACAACCTCCCCGTCTTCACCATCTTGACCCTAATATGGCACATTTCCAACTTGGTTGAGAGTGATGGATTTGGATGAAAGAACCATTCATGATGCAGGGTTAGGAGAGATGGCAAGGTGTCCTGAGTAAGTGAGTGCAAAGCAGAGAGTTAGGAAGGAAGAGTTAGTATTTGGAAGATGGGGTAGATAATCAGAGGTAGCGGAGACAAAATGGTAAACTTGCCCTTGAAGAGTGGGCCTTCCTCCTGCACTGTGGGCATTTCTTTAAACCCAGGTCATTGCACTAACACAGGCTGCTGTCTCAATCTAGACTTGTTGAGTCTAATGGTGTGGCCTCCTTTGCTGATCAGCAGGAAAAAGGATGGCTCTCCTCACCACCACCCCAACCACAAATTAGGAAGCAAACTTCCCTTTCTGATCAACTTCCATAGAATTAATGTTAGAATGCCACAACGTAGAGGACACTTCCTGGCTTTCAGCTTTTGTGTGGTGTGCAGCTGGATTTTAAATAGTGACATGAATGTTGCAAAGTCCAGGCATCAGAGAGCATTTCTGCCTGGATTATTACACGATTCCACAAGATCGGTTCTGGCAAGGCTAGTTGCTTAATTGATAACAGAAGATTACATGAGAAAATTTGGCATAGGCTTTGTCAGATCTGCTATTGTGAACTTGAC
This sequence comes from Hemiscyllium ocellatum, assembly GCF_020745735.1. NCBI lineage: Eukaryota > Metazoa > Chordata > Chondrichthyes > Orectolobiformes > Hemiscylliidae > Hemiscyllium > Hemiscyllium ocellatum. The sequence continues at coordinate 78,600,595 of NC_083409.1, forward strand.
TCACAGAAACACTGTACTTAAAAACAGAAAATATTAATTCAGTGTTTCAAATTATTCACATGGGTACTAGACAAAATGTGGTTTCAAGAACCAATGGTTATTCAAAGCCTATGAGGGAGCCTATCTTTGAAAATATCATCTACAGTGAGATTCGTGATTTCCACTTCCTTGTTTAACAGTGCCTATGCCACATCAGAAAGCTTTGAAGGGTTCCAATGAGTCATTTGCCACATAACATAAATAAGAAACTCAGCAAATGCTACTTAATAGTGATTACAAATGTCACTGATCCCACAGTTCTGTTCAAAGGAGACCAAATCCACTAATGAAAACTAATGTTGGGAGAAAGCTCATACTGAATTGTGATCTAAGGAAGGGCTTTCAAATTGAAAACTACTGTTTAATCACAAATGTATGAATGTTAAAGTACAAAGATCAGTTGTACAGCAGAACTGATAGCTGTTGTCCCTAGGTTGACTATGTTCTGATGAAGGGTCACTGGATTTGAAACATTAATTCTGTTTCTCTCTCTACAGATGCTGCCAGACCTGCTGAGTTTTTTTTTCAACTCTTTCTGTTTTTGCTTCATATTTTCAGCATCCATAGTTCTTTGATTTAGAGTCATAGAGTCATAGAGATGTACAGAACGGAAACAGGCCCTAAGGTCCAACCCATCCATGTTGACCAGATATCCCAACGCAATCTAGTCCCACCTGCCATATCCCTCCAAACCTTTCCTATTCATATACCCATCCAGATATCTTTTAAATGTTGCAATTGTCCTAGCTTCCACCACTTCCTCTGGCAGCTCATTCCATACACGTACCATCCTCTGCGTGAAAAAGTTGTCCCTTAGGTCTCTTTTATATCTTTCCCCTCTCACCCTAAACCTATGCCTTGTAATGCTGGACTCCCCAACCCCAGGGAAAAGACTTTGCCTATTTATCCTATCCATGACCCTCATAATTTTGTAAAACTCTATAAGGTCACCCCTCAGCCTCTGATGCTCCAGGGAAAACAGCCCTAGCCTGTTCAGCCTCTCCCTGTAGCTCAATACCTCCAACCCTGATAACATCCTTCTAAATCTTTTCTGAACCCTTTCAATTTTCACAACATCTTTTTGATAGGAAGGAGATCAGAATTCCAACAGTGGTCTAACCAATGTCCTGTACAGCCACAACATGGATTCCCAACTCCTGTACTCAATAGTCTGACCAATAAAGGAAAGCATAACAAACACCTTCACTATCCTATCCACCTGCAACTCCACTTTCAAGGAGCTATGAACCTGCACTCCAAGGTCTCTTTGTTCAGCAACACTCCTAGGACCTTACCATTAAGTGTATAAGTCCTGCTAAGATTTGCTTTCTCAAAATGCAGCGTCTCGCATTTACCTGAATTAAACTCCATCTGCCACTTCTCAACCCATTGGACCATCTGATTAAGATTCTGTTGTAATCTGAGGTAACCTTCTCCAATATACCTCCCAATTTCGGTGTCATCTGAAAACTTACTAACTGTACCTCTTTTGCTCACATCCAAATTATTTATACAAAATGACAAAAAGTATTAGATCCAGCACCAATCCTTGTGGCACTCCACTGGTCACAGGCCTCCAATCTGAAAAGCAACCCTCCACCACCACCCTCTGTCTTCTACTTTTGCGCTATGTTCTGTATCCCTGTATTCTATGAGATCTAACCTTGCTAATCAGTGTCCCATGGGGAACCTTGTTGAACACTTTACTGAAGTCCAAATAGATCACATCTACTGCTCTGCCCTCATCAATCCTTTTTGTTGCTTCTTCTAAAAACTTAATCAAGTTTATGAGAAATGATTTCCCACACACAAAACCATGTTGACTATTCCTAAACAGTCCTTGCCTTTCCAAATACATGTACATCCTGTCCCTCAGGATTCCCTCCAACAATTTTCCCACCACCGACATCAGGCTCACTAGTCTATAAGGCTTGTCCTTACCACCCTTCTTAAACAGTGGCACCACATTTGCCAAACTCCAGTCTTCTGGCACTTCACCTGAGACTATCAATGATACAAATATCTCAGTAAGAAGCCCAGCAATCACTTTCCTAGCTTCCCACAGAGTTCTAGGGTACACCTGATCAAGTCCTGGAGATTTATCCACTTTTATGCATTTCAAGACATCCAGCACTTCCTCCTCTGTAAAATGAACATTTTTCAAGATGTCACCATCTATTTCCCTATATTCTATATCTTCAATGTACTTTTCCACAGTAAATACTGATGTAAAATATTCATTTAGTATCTGCCCCATCTCTTGCGACTCCACACAAAGGCCGCCTTGCTGATCTTTGAGTGGTCCTATTCTCTCCCTTTTATCCTCAATGTATTTGTAAAAACTCTTTGGATTCCCCTTAATTTTATTTGCTAAAGCTATCTCATGTCCCCTTTTTGCCCTCCTGATTTCCCTCTTAAGTATACTCCTACTTTCTTTGTACCCTTCCAAGGATTCACTCGATCTATCCTGTCTATAACTTACATATGCTTCCTTCTTTTTCTTAATCAAACCCTCAATTTCTTCGGTCATCCAGCATTCCCTATACCTACCAGCCTTTCCTTTCACCCTGACAGGAATATACTTTCTCTGGACTCTCGTTATCTCATTTCTGAAGGCTTCCCATTTTCTAGCCATCCCTTTACCTGTGAACATCTGCCCCCAATCAGCTTTTGAAAGTTCTTGCCTAATACCATTAAAATTGGCCTTTCTCCAATTTAGAACTTCAACTTTTAGATCTGGTCTATCCTTTTCCATCACTATTTTAAAACTAAGAGAATTATGGTCTCTGGCTCCAAAGTGCACCCCACGGACACCTCAGTCACCTGTCCTGCCTTATTTTCCAAGAGTGGATCAAGTGTTGCACCTTCTCTAGTAGTTACTTCAACATACTGAATCAGAAAATTGTCTTGTACACACTTAAGAAATTCCTCTCTATTTAAACACTTAACACTATAGCAGTCCCAGTCGAGGTTTGGAAAGTTAAAATCCCCTACCATAACCACCCTATTATTCTTACAGATAGCTGAGATCTCCTTCCAAATTTGTTTCTCAATTTCCCTCTATTAGGGGGTCTATAATACAATCCCAATAGGTGATCATCCCTTTCTTATTTCTCAGTTCCACCCAAATAATTCCCTGGATGTAATTCCGGGAATATCCTCCCTCAGCACAGCTGTAATGCTATCCCTTATCAAAAATGCCACTCTCCCTCCTCTCTTGCCTCCCTTTCTATCCTTCCTGTAGCATTTGTATCCTGGAACATTAAGCTGCCAGTCCTGCCCATCCCTGAGCCATGTTTCTGTAATTACTATGATATCCCAGTCCCATGTTCCTAACATGCCCTGAGCTCATCTGTCTTCTCTGTTAGGCCTGTTGCATCGAAATAAATGCAGTTTAATTTATTAGTCCTACCTTGTTCTCTGCTTTGTTCCTGCCTGTCCTGACTGTTTAGCTTGCTTATTTTCTCATCTGTACCAGTCTCAGATTGATCTCTTTCCTCACTATCTCCCTGGGCCTCTCCGCTCTCCCCCAACCTTACTGGTTTAAATCCTTCCGAGCAGCTCTAGCAAATTTCCCTGCCAGTATATTAGTTCCCTTCCAATTTAGGTGCACTCCGTCCTTTTTGAACAAGTCACTTCCTCCCCAAAACAGCTTCCAAAGATCCAAAAATGCGAATCCTTCTCCCATACACCAGCTCTTCGGTCATGCATTCATCTGCTCTATCCTCCTATTCCTGCCCTCACTAGCTCGTAGCACCGGGAGTAGTCCAGATATTACTACTCTCGAGGACCTCCTTTTTAAATTCCTGCCTCACTCTCTGTAATCTCCCTTCAGAATCTCAACGGTTTCCCTTCCTATGTCATTGGTTCCAATGTGTACAATGATCTCCTGCTGGCCCCTCTCCCCTGTGAGAACATTCTGCACCTTCTCTGAGACATCCTTGATCCTGGCACCAGGGAAGCAACACACCATTCCGATTTGTCGCTGCTGGCCACAGAAACATCTGTCTGTACCTCGGACTATGGAGCATCTATATTTTTGTCTTTCTTGAGAATTGTTCCATTGATATTCATATGCAGTGCATCACATGTAGTCCCATTCATTCAGGGCTCCCCAAAAAGTGGGGTTGCAAGAGGAGATTGTGGGGTTGCAAGTCTCAAAACAGCATAGCAGTGTGCATCATGCAACTCTATGGAAAGATACCATCGTGATTATTTTACTGAACTATTAATCCAGAAGCCTGAACAAATGATCCCAGAGAGATGAGATCAAATCCCACCACAGCAGCTGTGGAATTCAAAATCAGTTAATTAAATGATTGTGGAATTAGTAGTACCAATAATAATGACCATGGAATCAAATGCAGTAACATGTTCTGATTTGGTTTGGCCCATATGTAATGTTAACTGGTCTCTGAAACAGCCTGGCAGACCAATTTTCAAACCACTCCAGAGATAAATGACAATTAAAAACCTGACTTTGGCAACAGGTACAACAAAGACACACCCAGCTCAGCATACAATGCAAAATCTACCTGCCTGACATTTGAACACTTGCGCCATAACTTGAAGGGCTGTCCTATAACCTGGTCAGTTTTCCCTTTAAACTTCACAGCTGCATTTTGGATCCTATTAGGAATGAAACATCCAGACCAAGAACAACCAACATGTCATTTAAAATTTGTGCATGTAGTACCATGTGGAAGTCTTAAAAGGGACCATGCTGTGCAACAACAAAGAGAAACTTGAACTCCGTTGGTTGTATGCTAAGTCAGTTTAATTGGATTCAGATGGTGGACATTTAGTAGGAATTCTATTGGGCACCAATAAATTCAAACTGACTGAGTTTAAGAGATGTGTGTTTATAATGTGTATCTCTCTGTATAGATGCCTTTAAAAGTATGTAAAGCTCAGTTCCAGTTCTGAAAGTAACAGCCCAAACCTTTTTACAGTCTATGGAGACAAGTTAGTAAATGATGGAGTACTCTTCATTTGCCTGGATGAGTGAAGTTCCAACGACACTTAAGAAGCCTAACACCTTTAGATAAAGCAACCTGCTTGATGAGCACCCAATGTAGGCGATTAAAGGTATGCTCCCTCTACCACCTGTGCACAGTGATAGCAGTAATCCCGAGCAAGTGGAGGGAGCAATCACCCAAAATCAATGAGTTAATCCCCAGGAGGTGTGGAGGCAACGTTGCAACACCCGGCTGAACAATGACTGAAGGAAACATGTTTCTGTAAACCCCACCCATGTTAGGATTTCACAAAATCCCTGTTTCTTTTCATTTCCATTATTTTGCAATGTTAAATGTGTACCTACAAAGGTGTGCTTAAGTATTCCAGGGCTACAATTTATCGAAGAAGTTTGAGGAGGAGGCCTCTGGCACCAGCAGCAGAAGCAGTACCAGGCCAAGCGGGACACCCTTCTACTGGGGTCTCCTGTTGAGCAAGGACACCCTCAGTCTTGTCTCACAGGCTGGGCCGAGGCTCCAGGTCTGCAGCTAGGCCTGGGCACCTGAAGGAACGGATGCATCGCCGAAAGGAACAGACAACAGATCGGTGGTAGCCTCTGGAGACCGTTGGATAGGGAACAGGAGACTTCTCCCAGCCCAGCAACAAGGTAGTTTCCAGCAGCCCAATGTGACAGTCTCGTCTCAGCTGCTTCTTTAGAGTATTCTGTCATTCCATAATTGGCTTTCCCCGAGCCCAGGATCTGTGAACTGAACTGTGGTGAACTTTGTCTTAATTTTACTTTTTTTAATCGTGTATGACTTCTGCCATTAATACAGGAGCAGTGGTGTGGCAACTTATAAAACTTTTCATTGTATTTTTCATGTAAAAACAAAGGTGACAATAAATTTCTATTCTGTATTATATTCTAAGAGACGAAACATGTCGTGACTCATCCCTACTCCATTGACAGCAACTTCCAAACCTCAATCTCAATCATCTGGAAAAAGCAGGACACCAAACACTTCAGAACGTCACCTCATGCAAGTTTCCCTCCAAGTTGTGTACCATCCTGATTTGGGCTGTATCATCATTCCTTCACAGTCAAAATTCTGGAACTACACAGCTCCGTGTACCTACACCACATAGACCTCAGCAAGTCAAGAAAGAAGCTCATCACCAGCTTTGGAAGGGCAATTAAGAATGAACAACTAATGCTAGTCTTGACACTGATGGTACATCCCAAGAACAATTAAAACTAATACAAATATGATGGATAGGAAATTAACAACTGATCCAATTAAGCTGGTTATTCATGACGTTTGGAAAATTATGATAAGACACTTCCTACTACAGCTCCTATTGTCTGCAGCCATGTAAGAGGTGAAAAATCTGGAAAGAACTGAATTAATTTGTCAGCATGAATTCCCCTTCTTCAAGGAGAGATTACATTGAAATTACCTAATCACCTTGAAATCTTAAATTGCCCTCCTAATAATGTTTCTAATATTAGCTTCTAACATTTTTCCAATTAAAGACAGTAAGCTAGCTGACCTGTAGTTCCCTGTTTTTGTTATCACAGTCCATTTTTAAATAATGCTCTGCAGTTGCAGCTTTCCAATCCTCTGGGACTTTTCCCAAATCTAAGGATTCTTCGAAGATTATCAGTTCATCCACTCTTTGTACCTACTTCCTTAAAAATGCTAGGTTGCAAGCTGTCAGGTCCAGGGGCTTAGCAGCTTTTACTCCCATTAGTTTACCTCACTCTTTTTCTCAGGAGATGGTCGTTGCATTTATTCCCTCCCCTGCTCTCTTTCTTTCATCCCTTGATTATTTAGTAATGTTGGAATGCTATTTGTGTTCTCTTACCATGAGGGCTGATGCAGGGTATTTTGAAAGTTAAAAATAATGTTAATTTTCTGTGAAAAGAAACAGTCAAATCTTTAGGATATTGACCATGAAAGGTCATCGAACTGAAACATCAGTTCTGTTTCTCTTCACTCTAGTAAATGTCCTCTGAACTTTCCCCAAGGTCTTCATGTCTTTCCTAACATGTCACACAGAATTAAACACAATGTTCCAACTAAGCACTGATCAGTGATTTACAAAGAGTTGGTTTAAAACTTTTTTTAACTGTAAATATAATGCATTTCTCATATAACTGATAAAGTCTTTGGCTTCTGCAAATGCAGCTGTTTAACTCTTTTGTATTGCTGTTATTGAAAATCAGCAGAGAAGTTTAAATATCCAATATATCATAAAAAACAAAATAACATGAAGGTTTTTCTAAGTGTTATGTCCCCCAAGGCGTTATTCTACATTGTGTTTCAGTTCTGCATGTACAGGTGCAGTTTCAAATGAAATCCCACAACTGACACAACTATCAAAAAAGACTTAATTGATCTGTAATTAAATCAAATTTTGGAAAAGAATATCTGGTGAATCAGTTGCCTTAATTACTCACTGAAAATACTTTGATTATTGCAAAGACATCATTTTTACCTCCTAGTGATGTGCATTTAATAGAGTATAAAATATATATTCTGTCTTTGTGTAAAGTTGAAATCATTATTGAAGTCATATTGCATTTTAGAGGTGTTTACCTACTTTAAAAAGACAAATACTTGCATTTTAAAGGTTCTATCACTCTTTAAAATGGTCAGCACTGGGTTAACATAACTTTATATGCAGATTACATGCCTTGTAAATTATTTGTATGGGCTAGTTTCTGCTTGCACAAACTCTGTAAGTCAGCATGATTTTGTTTGATAAAGGGCATAGTGTGTGTAAGATGAAAGTACTTCTGTAACTATGCCAACACCATTTTTTCCTTGTTAATGCCCTGCAATATCTTTCAGAACTTATTTATGTAAAATTTACTTATTTTCTGTAAAATAACAAATATCAGTAAGTTTCTGTAAGATTTAATGACCTGTACCTTCCTTTGATTTGAATTCTGACCAACTGCATATTTTAATATTGGATATAATCCAGATTTGCTTCATGCGTGAATGGATTTTAGCCTCAGCTAATTAGCAATGAACGACAATGAATGCTCATCTCTGATCTTCCTTCTTTTAAAGCATACACCACAAACTGATGAAATTTATACAGCATTCATAGAGAGGGATGTTTGAAGTTAACATCTTATCCAACACTCTACCTGTTACGACTACAACTACATACAAACAACTTTGTTTGGATTTCTCAAGCTTAACAAATCTTACTAACAAGAAAAGTCCAATTAAAATGTTGCAGGAAAAACATAAGACTTTATGATATTTACCAGTGGTCAGTACTACTCTTGAATATCTATTTGACTGAATTAATTTCTCAATAGCTGGAACAGAGGTGCTATATCAGTATGTATTCTCTAAATCTCTTCCATTTAGAAAATGGGACTGGATCACTTTTATAAGATGGGCTACCTGGCAATTAGGAGAGTGGCCTGGGGGCGGCTGGTAAATAGTTGGGAAAATGACATTGAGGACAGTTCCCCGAAGTAGTCCTTCCACCAGGGAATTTTCTCATCGGAGGAGCTGTTATGTGGATCACATACTCCCTCCAAAAAGGCTGATAGTGAATATGCATCTTTAGAAAGCACTATAGAAAGAGCCTCCAACTTTAAAAAGCCAACTTCCCATTGGTAACACGTGGGCAACATTAAAAACAGGTCAATGGTCCAGAGAGGATCTCCAAGGAAAGGAAGGCAACTACTTCTACCCTTAAAAGCTCCTTAAACAGGCTTCATCCCCTGAGTTCTTTTTTTTTAGTTCCCCATTGTCTCAGCAGAGACCTCCTCTCTGGAAATGCTGTTGAGGCTTCAGAAGCAGCCACCAAGTTGGAGGTTGCCTATGATAAAATTATCAAGCCATTTCTGCTGCTAGCAATTGCAGATTTGAAACCTGCTTTTGGACCTATCAGCAGGGTCCCAAAATACATTGTTAAATTATTGAGTTTAAAAGACCAAGCTATTCTGATGTTAAGAATGTTAGTGTCATAGGAAGCCACTGCACTGAAAATAAATGGTTAAAAGTGATAAGTAATGTAAATGGGCCAATGCCAGGATTGAATGACTCAATGAAAAAAATGCAAAGAAAGTTTTTTTAAGTCTGGAACAGAAGACAGCTGCTGTTTTGTAGTTGAGTGAACTTGACAGATTTAACAACATATTAATTATAGATACTTATTACAATACAACTACACCAAATCTTCTTTAACTAATTGCATGTTTTACTGTCTTTTAGTTTTATTGGATTTAAAATTAATACAAAATGCTATTGTCTTTCTCTTTACAGCTCCATAAACTAGTCAAGCAAATAGATATCCTTTTATGCATCACAGGCCATGCTGTCACCAGTGAATACCAGGCTATTGTGTCCACAATGGTCACCAATTTAGTTTCATCTGGTGAATTCCTATGACTGAAGAGCCAGAGGTGGTACATGTCGGCACAAATAATGTCAGGAAGAAGAGGAGGAACACACTACAGCGGGACTTCGGAGAACTAGGAAGAAGGCTGAAAAGCAGGAAGTCCAGGGTGGTTATCTCCAGTTTGCTTCCAGTTCCTCAGGCTGGTGAAGCCAGAAACAGGGAGATAATGGACTTGAACGTGTGGCTGGGGAACTGGTGCAAGAAAAAAGGATTTAAATTCTTGGATCACTGAGGTATGTTTTGTGGTAAGCATAAATTCTACAAGAGAGACGGTTTGCACCTTAATAGGTTAGTGATCAGCATTCTGGCAGACAGGTTTGCTACTGCAACACAGCAACGTTTAAACTAAGTAGCGGGGGCGGGGGGGGGGCGGAGGAAGGGACAAACTGGATGTTTAAGAAGGAAATTGAAGGGAAAGTTAGAACAAGGGAAGTCAAGAAAGACAACTGTATCAATGAAGCAGAAAACTCAGAAAGGGATCATGCTGTAAGGTTGAGTGAAATAGGAGTTGATGGGAAGGGTGAGGGCAGTAACAAATTAAAAATACTATACATGAATGCATGAAGCATTAGAAATAAGATGGATGAGCTTGAGGCTCTTTTGGAAATTGGCAGATATGATATTGTGGGGATAACTGAGATGTGGTTTCAAGTGTACAGGGCCTGGGAAATGAATATTCAAGGCTACACATGCTATCGTAAGGACAGACTGACAGGCAGAGGGGATGAGGTGGCCATGTTGGTAAGGGATGATATTCAGTCCCTTGCGAAGAGGACCTAGAATCAGGAGATGTAGAGTCAGTGTGGATAGAGCTGAGAAATACTAAGGGTAAAAAGACCCTCTTGGGATTTATCTACAGGCCCACAAACAGTAGTCTGGATGTCGGATGTAAGTTGAATCAGGAGCTGAAATTGGCCTGTCGCAAAGATGTTACTACAGTTGTTATGGGGAATTTCAACATGGAGGTAGACTGGGAGAATCAGGATGGTATTGAACCTCAAGAAAGTGACTTTGTGGAGTACCTCAGAGATGGATTCTTAGAATAGCTGGTGCTGAAGCTGACCAGGGAAAAGGCAATTCTGGATCTGGTATAGTGCAACGAACCAGAGTTGGTCAAGGACCACGAAGTGAGGGAGCCATTGGGAAGTAGTGACCATAATACAATAAGCTTCAATCTGCAATTTGAGAGGGAGAAGGTACAATCGGAAGTGACAATATTTCTGTTGAATAAAGGGAACAATGGAGCTATGAGAGAGGAGCTGGCCAAAGTTCATTGGTGCAATACCTTAGCAGGGATGACAATAGAGGAACAATGGTGGATATTTCTGTGTATAATGCAGAAGTTGCAGGATCAGTTCATTCCAAAAAGGAAGAAAGATCCTACGAGGACGCATGGGTGGCCGTGGCTGATGAGGGAAGTTAAGAAACATATAAAGTTAAAAGAGAAAAAGTATAACATAGCAAAGATGAGTGGGAAAACGGAGGACTGGGAAGCTTTTAAAGAACAACAGAGGATTACTAAGAAGGAAATACGCAGAGAAAAAATGAGGTACGAAGGTAAACTGGCCAATAATATAAAGGAGGATAATAAAAGCTTTTTTAAGTATGTGAAAGGCAAAAAAACGGTGAAGACTAAAATTGGGCCCTTAAAGACAGAAACAGGGGAATATATTATGGGGAACAAAGAAATGGCAAAAGAATTGAATGGGTACTTCAGATCTGTGTTCACTGGGGAAGACACAAGCAATCTCGCTGAGGTAACAGCAGCTGAAGGACCTGAACTTAACGGAATTTATATTTGCCAGGAATTGGTGTTGGAGAGACAGTTAGGTCTGAAAGTTGATAAGTCCCCGGGGCCTGATGGTCTACATCCCAGGGTACTGAAGGAGGTGGCTCGAGAAATCGTGGATGCGTTGATGATTATTTTCCAGAGTTCGATAGATTCGGGATCAGTTCCTGTGGATTGGAGGGTGACTAATGTTGTACCACTTTTTAAGAAAGGTGGGAGAGAGAAAACAGGAAATTATAGACCAGTTAGTCTGACCTCAGTGGTGGGAAAGATGCTGGAGTCTATTATAAAGGATGAAATTATGACACATCTGGATAGTAGTAACAGGATAGGTCAGAGTCAGCATGGATTTATGAAGGGGAAATCATGCTTGACTAATCTTCTGGAATTTTTTGAGGATGTGACTCTGAGGATGGACGTGGGAGATCCAGTAGATGTAGTGTACCTGGACTTTCAGAAAGCTTTTGATAAAGTCCCACATAGGAGGTTAGTGAGCAAAATTAGGGCGCATGGTATTGGGGGCAAAGTACTAACTTGGATTGAAAGTTGGTTTGCTGATAGGAAAAAAAAAGAGTAATGATAAACGGCTCCATTTCGGAATGGCAGGCAGTGACCAGTGGGGTACCGCAGGGATCAGTGCTGGGACTGCAGCTTTTTACAATATATAGACATAGAAGATGGTATTATTTAGTGATATAGAAGATGGTATTAGCAATAACATTAGCAAATTTTCTGATGATACTAAGCGGGGTGGCAGGGTGAAATGTGAGGAGGATGTTAGGACATTACAGGGTGACCTGGACAAATTAGGTGAGTGGTCAGATGCATGGCAGATGCAGTTTAATGTGGATAAATGTATGGTTATCCACTTTCGTCGCAAGGACAGGAAGGCAGATTACTACCTAAATGGAATCAATTTAGGTAAAGGGGCAGTACAGAGAGATCTGGATGTTCTTGTACACCAGTCAATGAAGATAAGCATGCAGGTACAGCAGGTAGTGAAGAAGGCTAATAGCATGCTGGCCTTCATAACAAGAGTGATTCAGTATAGAAGCAAAGAGGTTCTTCTGCAGCTGTACAGGGCCCTGGTGAGACCCACCAGGAGTACTGTGTGCAGTTCTGGTCTCCAAATTTGAGGAAAGACATTCTGGCTATTGAGGGAGTACAGCGTAGGTTCACGAGGTCAATTCCTGGAATGGCGGGATTACCTTACACTGAAAGACTGGAGTGACTGGGCTTGTATACCCTTGAGTTTAGAGGACTGAGAGGGGCTGAGAATGTGTTGCTGGTTAAAACGCAGCAGGTCAGGCAGCATCCAAGGAACAGGAGATTCGACGTTTCGGGCATAAGCCCTTCATCAGGAATGAGGAAAGTGTGTCCAGCAGGCTAAGATAAAAGGTAGGGAGGAGGGACTTGGGGGAGGGGTGATGGAGATGTGATAGGTGGAAGGAGGTCAAGGTGAGGGTGATAGGCTGGAGTGGGGTGGGGGCGGAGAGGTCAGGAAGAAAATTGCAGGTTAGGAGGGCGGTGCTGAGTTCAAGGGAATCGACTGAGACAAGGTGGGGGGAGGGGAAATGAGGGAACTGGAGAAATCTGAGTTCATCCCTTGTGGTTGGAGGGTTCCCAGGCGGAAGATGAGGTGCTCTTCCTCCAACCGTCATGTTGTTATGTTCTGGCGATGGAGGAGTCCAAGGACCTGCATGTCCTTGGTGGAGTGGGAGGGGGAGTTAAAGTGTTGAGCCACGGGGTGGTTGGGTTGGTTGGTCCGGGCGTCCCAGAGGTGTTCCCTGAAGCGTTCCGCAAGTAGGCGGCCCATCTCCCCCATATAGAGGAGGCCATATCGGGTGCAGTGAATGCAATAGATGATGTGTGTGGAGGTGCAGGTGAATTTGTGGCGGATATGGAAGGATCCCTTGGGGCCTTGGAGAGAGGTAATGGAGGAGGTGTGGGCGCAAGTTATGCATTTCCTGCGGTTGCAGGGGAAGGTGCCGGGAGTGGAGGTTGGGTTGGTGGGGGGTGTGGACCTGACGAGGGAGTCACGAAGGGAGTGGTCTTTGTGGAACGCTGATAGGGGAGGGGAGGGAAATATATCCCTGGTGGTGGGGTCTGTTTGGAGGTGGCGGAAATGACGGCGGATGATACGCTGTATGCAGAGGTTGGTGGGGTGGTAGGTGAGAATCAGTGGGGTTCTGTCTTGGTGGCGGTTGGGGGGGGCGGGGCTCAAAGGCGGAGGAGCGAGAAGTGGAGGAGATGCGGTGGAGGGCATTGTCGATCACGTCTGGGGGGAATCTGCGGCCTTTGAAGAAGGAGGCCATCTGGGCTGTACGGTATTGGAACTGGTCCTCCTGGGAGCAGATGCGGCGGAGACAAAGGAATTGGGAATATGGGATGGCGTTTTCACAGGGGGCAGGGTGGGAGGAGGTGTAGTCCAGGTAGCTGTGGGAGTCAGTCGGTTTATAGTAGATGTCTGTGTTGATTCGGTCGTCCGAGATAGAAATGGAAAGGTCTAGGAAGGGGAGGGAGGAGTCTGAGACAGTCCAGGTGAATTTGAGGTCGGGATGGAAGGTGTTGGTAAAGTTGATGAACTGTTCAACCTCCTCATGGGAGCACAAGGCAGCGCCGATACAGTCATCGATGTAGCGGAGGAAAAGGTGGGGGGGTGGGGGGGGGGGTGCCAGTATAATTGCGGAAGATGGACTGTTCCACATATCCTACGAAGAGACAGGCATAGCTGGGGCCCATGCGGGTGCCCATGGCAACTCCTTTAGTTTGGAGGAAGTGGGAGGATTGGAAAGAGAAGTTGTTCAGGGTGAGGACCAGTTCAGTCAGTCGAAGGAGGGTGTCAGTGGAAGGGTACTGGTTGGTGCGGCGGGAAAGGAAGAAGCGGAGGGCTTTGAGTCTTTCGTGATGGGGGATGGAGGTGTACAGGGACTGGATGTCCATCGTGAAGATAAGGCGTTGGGGACCGGGGAAGCGAAAATCATAGAGGAGGTGGAGGGCGTGGGTGGTGTCCCGAACGTAGGTGGGGAGTTCTTGGACTAAGGGGGACAGAACCGTGTCGAGGTACGCAGAGATGAGTTCGGTGGGGCAGGAGCAGGCTGAGACAATGGGTCGGCCAGGGCAGTCAGGTTTGTGGATTTTGGGCAGGAGGTAGAAACGGGCTGTGCGGGGTTATGGGACTATGAGGTTGGAGGCGGTGGATGGAAGATCCCCTGAGGTGATGAGGTTATGCATGGTCTGGGAGATGATGGTTTGGTGGTGGGAGTTGGGGTCATGATCAAGGGGGCAATAGGAGGAGGCGTCCGCTAGCTGGGCGTTTGGCCTCAGCGGTATAAAGGTCGGTGTGCCAAACTACTACCGCGCCTCCCTTGTCTGCCGGTTTGATGGTGAGGTTGGGGTTGGAGCAGAGGGAGTGGAGGGCTGCACGTTCTGAAGGTGAGAGGTTGGAGTGGGTAAGAGGGGTGGACAGGTTGAGTCGGTTAATGTCGCGGCGGCAGTTGGCTATAAACAGATCGAGGGCGGGTAAGAGGCCAGCACAGGGTATCCAGTGGATGGGGTGTGTTGGAGGCGGGAGAAGGGGTCGTCAGAGGGTGGGCGGGAGTCTTGGTTGTAAAAGTAGGCACGGAGGCAAAGGCGGCGGAAGAATTGTTCAATATCTCGCCGTGTGTTGAACTCATTAATCCGAGGGTGTAGGGAAATGAAGGTGAGGCCTCTGCTGAGGACTGATCTTTCATCCTCAGAGAGGGGGAGGTCTGGAAGGATGGTGAAGATCTGGCAAGGCTGGGAGCTAGGACCTGGTGTGGGACTGGAGCTGGGAGTGGGGGCGGGTTTAGGGGCAGGGGCGGGGATGGAGAACGACGTAGGGGCAGGGTCAGACATGGTGACGAAGCTCGGTGTGGGGGCGGGGTCACGTGTGGTGACAGAAGTCGGCGTGGGGGCGGGGTTACACGTGGTGACGGAAGTCGGCGTGGGGGCGGGGTGGAAGGAGGTCAAGGTGAGGGTGATAGGCCGGAGTGGGGTGGGGGTGGAGAGGTGAGGAAGAAGATTGCAGGTTAGGAGGGCAGTGCTGAGTTCAAGGGAATCGACTGAGACAAGGTGGGTGGAGGGGAAATGAGGAAGCTGGAGAAATCTGAGTTCATCCCTTGTGGTTGGAGGGTTCCCAGGCGGAAGATGAGGCGCACTTCCTCCAACTGTCGTGTTGTTATGTTCTGGCGATGGAGGAGTCCAAGGACCTGCATGTCCTTGGTGGAATGGGAGGGGGAGTTAAAGCATTGAGCCACGGGGTGGTTGGGTTGGTTGGTTGGCCGGGCGTCCCAGAGGTGTTCCCTGAAGCGTTCCGCAAGTAGGCGGCCCGTTTCCCCAATATAGAGGAGGCCACATCGGGTGCAGCGGATGCAATAGATGATGTGTGTGGAGGTGCAGGTGAATTTGTGGCGGATATGGAAGGATCCCTTGGGGCCTTGGAGAGAGGTACACAACCTCCACTCCCGGCACCTTCTCCTGCAACCGCAGGAAATGCATAACTTGCGCCTACACCTCCTCCATTACCTCTCTCCAAGGCCCCAAGGGATCCTTCCATAATCGCCACAAATTCACCTGCACCTCCACACACATTATCTATTGCATCCGCTGCACCCGATGTGGCCTCCTCTATATGGGGGAAACGGGCCGCCTACTTGCGGAACGCTTCAGGGAACACCTCTGGGACGCCTGGACCAACCAACCCAACCACCCCGTGGCTCAACACTTTAACTCGCCCTCCCACATGCAGGTCCTTGGACTCCTCCATTGCCAGAACATGACAACACGACGGTTGGAGGAAGAGCACCTCATCTTCCGCCTGGGAACCCTCCAACCACAAGGGATGAACTCAGATTTCTCCAGTTTCCTCATTTCCCCTCCCCCCACCTTGTCTCAGTCGATTCCCTCGAACTCAGCGCCGCCCTCCTAACCTGCAATTTTCTTCCTGACCTCTCCGCCCCCACCCCACACCGGCCTATCACCCTCACCTTGACCTCCTTCCACCTATCACATCTCCATCGCCCCTCCCCCAAGTCCCTCCTCCCTACCTTTTATCTTAGCCTGCTGGACACACTTTCCTCATTCCTGATGAAGGGCTCATGCCTGAAACGTCGAATCTCCTGTTCCTTGGATGTTGCCTGACCTCCTGCGCTTTAACCAGCAATGCATTTTCAGCTCTGAACTCCAGCATCTGCAGACCTCACTTCTTACTCGAAGACTGAGAGGGGATCTGATTGAGACATATAAGATTATTAAAGGATTGGACACTCTGGAGGCAGGAAACATGTTTCCGCTAATGGGTGAGTGCCGAACCAGAGGACACAGCTTAAAATTACAGGGTAGGCCATTTAGGACAGAGATGAGGAGAAACTTCTTCACCTAGAGAGTGGTGGCTGTGTGGAATGCTCTGCCCCAGAGGGCAGTGAAAGCCCAGTCTCTGGATTCACTGAAGAAAGAGTTGGATAGAGCTCTCATGGATAGTCGAATCAAGAGTTATGGAGCTAAGGCAGGAACAGGATACTGATTAAGGATGATCAGCCATGATCATATTGAATGGTGGTGCAGGCTTGAAGGGCAGAATGGCCTACTCCTGCACCTATTGTCTATTGACTGCCTCCAAACTCATTGTCCCCCAACCCCACAATGCCCACTTCCAGAACTTTCCCAAAATCCATAAAAGGACTGCCCAGGCAGACATATTGTATCTACCTGCTCCTGCCAACAGAGATCATCTAAGATGGCAGCAGAGTAGAACACTGCAGCCAGAGCTCCTCTGCTCCGTCGTTCTTTTTCTTTTTTTCTCCCTCTCCTCTCCCTTCTCTCCCTTCTCTCAGCCTTAGATACCTGGCCAGGGCCTCCAAAGTGGATTCGGTAGTCGGCTGAGTTGCTAGTGGCCTGGAACAGGGAATCGAGCAACCAGCAGCCCCCAAAGCAGGGATGCTAGCAACCAGCGGCCCTTGGAGCAAGATGGCAGCCAACAGCCAGACCACATGGAGGCCCCCTGTGGTGGTCTGCTGCAGAGATCCTTTGGAGAGAGATTGAGATGTTTGTCTGTTTAACTTTGTTCCTTGTTTTTCTGACTTTTGGTTATACTGTGTATAGCTGTAATGTAACTTCTTTTTACTTCATTTCTCTATTCTGTAACTGAGGATTGTGCATAGGTAGGAGCAAATTACCGCAGATGCTGGAATCTGTACTGAACACAACAAATGCTGGGATCATAGCTGGTCAGGCAGTATCCATGGAGAGAGAGCAAGCTAATGTTTTGAGTCTAGATGACTTCATCAGAGCTAAAGTGAAGTATGAAGGGGTCAGCGTTTATGCTATAGTTGGGGGGATGTGTAGAGTTCTGGGGGAAAGGGTGTTGTGAGTTTCCACACTGTAAGTAATCTGATCTAATCTAATTCAGATCAAGTTTATGGAATGTGAGAATGGCAGAACAATGGTGTGTCTAACTGCCATATTTGAAAGGACAGACAGTCCCAATGGGAGGAGGGGAAAGAAGACATGGGACAGAGAATATTAAGAGTAAAGCAAAAAGAAAAGGAAGGAAGGAGAGTTGGTTCACAGTTTGAAGGTGTTGAACTCAATAGAAATGTAAAGTGGCACCTTTGTACTGTAGATGGTGTTGTAAATGGTGACATAAACTTTCACCTTACTCATTTGAGTATGTGGCAATAAAGCGAATTCATTCATCCCTACCTTAACTCGATTTTTTTTCTCCCTTTCTCCCTTCCCACGTACACCCACAAGGCTTCTGACACTTTACTTGATAGTTTCAGAATTTCCAGTTTGCAGGCTCCAGCTGCCCCCCCTTTACCATGGATGTGCGATCTCTTTATATATTCATCCCCCAACAGGATGGTATCAGGACTCTCCGTTTTTTTTCCTGGAAAAACGGTCTGAACCAACCCCATCACCAACCATACTCTTTTATCTGGCTGAGCTCATCCAAATTTTGAATAATTTTTCCCTTAACTCCTCTCACTCTCTTCCGATCAAAAATGTGGTCATGGGTACTCACATGGGCTCCAATTATGTCAGTTTTTGTGGGCAATGTGAAATATTCCTTGTTCCAGTCCTAATCAAGTTCAGTACATCGACGACACCATCAGTGCTGTTTCCCTCTCATGCGGAATTGTAATAATTGATCAATTTCACTTCCAATCTCCACTCTCACCTTCACCCAGTCCATTTCTGAATCCTCCCTTCCCTTCCTCAACATCTCTGTTTCTATTTCTGGGGATAGATTGGTCATCAATATCCATTAGAAACTCATTGACTCTCAGAGTTACGTTTGCTGTGCATCCTCATACCACACCTCCTGCAAAGACACCATTCCATTCTCAGAGTTCTTCAGTATCTATTGCATCTTTTCTGATTATGCCAACTTCTACAACGAGACCTTGGAATTATCCATCATCTCTTTTAACTGAGGATTTCCCACCATCAAAGGTGTCAGGACCCTCAGATAAGTCCAACTCATCTCCTGCACTTCAATCCTCATCCCATCTCTTCCATTTCACAACACCAACAGGTCCCCCACTCCTTACTTATCACCCCAGCAGCATCCACATCCAGAGGATCATTAGCTGCCATTTCCACCACTCTAGCAGGATACCACAACCACACACATAATGCAAATCCCTCTAGTTGTCTGTCAGTGTTCTGCAGTGACCATTCCCACTGGGACACTTTGGTCTACTGCTCCTCCACACACCCACAGCCCCATGGCACTTTCCCATTCAATCACAGAAGATGTATCACCTGCCCATTTACATCATCCCTCCTCACAATCCAAGGCACCAGACACACACCTTCCAGGTGAAATAACAATTTACCTGCACTTCTTGCAATCTAGTCTATTATATTCGCTGCTCACAATGCAGTCTGTTCTACTCTGGGGAGACAGAATGCAGATTAGGTACTGCTTTGCAGAGCATCTACATTCTGCCCTGAGCGAGTTGCCTGCCACTTAAGACATGACTATGTTCCCTGGCCAACATCTCTGTCTCAGGCTTGCTGCAGTGCTCCAGAGAAGCTCAGCATAAGTTAGGAGAACAACATCTCATTTCCCCCTTGGAAATTCTCCAGCCTTCTGACTTCAATACTGTATTGACTTCAATAATTTGCAAGCTTGAGTAACTTCTTCCATGTCTTTCTCCCAACCTCCACACACCAGGCCTTGTCATCATATAGACTGCGACCACAACAATCCCATAGTCAGCTACTAATGATTCCCATTAGCAGCTATTAATTCTCCCAGGCTGATCCTTATCTAGTCCTTTGAATATCCAGATGCCATTCTCTCTGTCTAGGCTCCTTTTCCACGTATCATTCAGTCCTTCCCCTCCCCCATCCCACCTTAGTAATATATACCAACCTTTTGCTAGCAACAAGTTCTGAAGAAGGGTCACTGGACCTAAAACGTAAACTCTGCTTTCACTCCACAGATGCTGCCAGATCTGCTGAGTTATTCCAGCAATTTCTGTTCTTGCTTTGGATTCCAGCATCTGTAATTCTTTACATTTTTAAATGAAGTACTGCTGCTGGTTCCTGTAATATTCAGCTGTGATCCCAGAATTTTCATTTATTAGTATGCATAAATCAAACTTAAAATTGTTATTGATACTGTGTCAAGAGGAGAAAAATTAAAAGTCGATTGGTCACTTAAACACAAAGCCAGAATAATTGGCTTGAATATTAATTTTAGGCCTTCCCAACAAATTGCAACATAAATACTGGAAAAAGAGTAACCTGGGACACTAATCTTCCAAATTAGTATCTGCGGTTCATTCAATCAAACTTTGTAACCTACCAGCATATCCTCATCTCTGCCAGTAATATCAAGTCAGGGGTTAATCTGACTCAAAGTGAAGTGTGTGATCTCATGCTGGGAGCAATAGCACTCATCCCTAAAAATTAGGTGCCAATTTGCTGAATCAAAAGCACTAACCAATAGATAGTCACTTTATCACAATCTCCGCATGGAAACAAAGGAACAGACCTGCCACATATGGTCATGAATGTTATTAATTAAATAACAGTAAGGGAATGCTCTATGAACATACTTATCTTCAATAATGATGAGGCCCATTATATAAGTACAAGAGTCAAATGTTGAGATGTTTAAAACCATCCTTAATCAAAGTATTCAGTGGATGAGTTATCCTACCCCTTGCAACTTTAGCAAATACAATTCACTGCACATGGTATCAAGAAATAGTTAAATGTATCAGGTATAACAAAGGCTCTGGGTCTTATAACACCCCAGCTGTAAAACTTATAACACTCCCTGGCCAAGCTGTACAACTACAAAGTTGAATCTATTCAACAATTTTGAAAAGTGGCTAGATGTTGCTGTTGTCGACAAAATGCAGAATACCAAATCAGCCAGTGATAGCACCATCAGTCAATTTGTACTCATCAACAAAATGAAATCCCATCAACAGTGCGATCAAGTGGTACTTAATAGCAATAACCTACTTACTGATTGTTAGTCTGGACTCCACTAGGACCACCTACCTCTAGTGGTCATTAAAGAATTCAATCCATAGTGTAGTGAGAGTGAATGCCCTTTGATTTTGAAGAGTGCAGAATCAAAACGTAAATCAATAGGAATGATGCAAGAAAACTCTCCAGAGTTTGTGATTATTGGAGGCAATTATCTCAGTCTGATAATTTGTTGTAGAATTCCTCGGGTGGAATCCTAGGACCAACCATATTCTGCAACTTCACCAATGATCTTTTCTTCATTATAAGGTCCAAAGTGTAGAGGTTCTCTAATGGTTTAATGGTGTTCAATGTGTTCAATTCTATTTGCAACTCCTCCATATTTAAGCATTCATTGCCCACATGCACAAAGGCTGCTAAGTGACGTGTAATATTTGCACTACACAAGTCTGAGACAATGACCAACTGTAACAAGAAAGAATCTAACAATAACCTCATAACATTCAAGAATGTTGTTATCATCAGATTCCTACTACCATCCAACATTCTGGGGAATTACCATGGATCAAAAACTTAAGTGAACCAGTTTCATAAATATTGGGCCCAAAAGAGTTGGTCAATGGTTGAGAATTCTATAATCAAGAACTCGCCCCCTGACTCATCCTCTCCAGAGCCGATACATCATTTACAAGTCATAGATGTGATTGAATATTCTCCCTTGCCTGAATGAATGTAACTTCAACAGCATTCAATACCACTAGAAGAAAATAGCTTACATACTTTGCTATCAACATTCATTTCTTCTTCACCATTGTTATATTATTTAATCTCTTCAAGATGCACTGCAGCAATTCACAAAGATCTACTGATCTCAATGGCATGGATTTGACCTTTCTCAATTTTTTTTAAAATTACCACCAAGTTAAGGCACTCTTCAGATGTCCAGCAACACTGATGTCATAAAGCAGCTTTTCACAATCAAATATTCTCACAGCCAGTAAACCAGAAAGTAAAAACCACTAGTTATACTAGTGGGCTTTGGGAAGATTTGTCGCTTAGGTTGAGAGTATGGATGTAAGATTGCTCGCTGAGCTTGAAGGTTCATTTTCAGATGTTTTGTCACCATATGAGTAACATCATAAGTATGCCTCCAGTGAAGCACTGGTGTTAGTGACCCACTTTCTATTTATGTGTTTAAGTTTCCTGGGTTGGTGATGTCATTTCCTGTGGTGATGTCGTTTCCTGTTCTTTTTCTCAGAGGGTAGTAAATAGGGTCCAAGTTCATGTGTTTGTTGACAGAGTTCCTCCGGTTGGAATGCCATGCTTCTGGGAATTCTTGTGTATGTCACTGTTTGGCTTGTCCTAGGATGAATATGTTGTCCCAGTCGAAGTGGTGTCATTCTTCATCTGTATGTAAGGATACTAGTGAGAGTGGGTCATGTCTTTCTGTGGCTAGTTGATGTTCATGTATCCTGGTGGCTAGTTTTCTGCCTGTTTGTCCAATGTAGTTTTTGTTATAGTTCTTGACAAAGAACAGGAAATGACATCACCAATCAAAGGAAACTTAAACACATAAATAGAAAGTGGGTCACTAACACTAATGCTTCACTGGAGGCTCACTGATGATGTTACCTAGTATGGTGACAAAACATTTGAAAATGAACCTTCCAGTTCAGTCAGCAAACTTACATCCAGAACTAGTTATACTATCTTTTTATAAATTTTACAGGCAGCAAATTAAGGTGTGACATACATATTCGAAGTTGAAACATTACCAACAAACGTTTAAAAATAATTTTACTATCTTTAAAAACATAAAGGAATTGTTGTCATAATGCCAAAAAAAGGACTTTTCCTAAATGTAAAATCTGTTTTCCAGGGCCAGAGATGTTGTTCTGCTGATTTAATATTCAGTGCACGAGCAAAAATCTTTGTGTTTTAAAAAATCAAAGGGAAAGCTATAATTTGTTATGATGAAAATGAATTATTTATTATTACTTTGTAACTTTGGTTCTATAGTGGAATAACAAAGCATGCATTTAGGTATGATTTATACTTCTATACTGTACATATTAAGAAATTTAGGGGACAAAGATTTAATTTTGTTTTCAAATCTGTGAGTGGTGATAGGGTGCCTGAAGTATTGTAAAACTTGAAACTTGAGGTACTTAAAACTTGAGGCGAATCGTTAAGTCTTTGAGTAACACAGGTAGAGAGAAAAAGAAATTAGATTAGATTACTTACAGTGTGGAAACAGGCCCTTCGGCCCAACAAGTCCACACCGACCCACCGAAGCGCAACCCACCCACACCCCTAACCTAACACTACAGGGCAATTTAGCATGGCCAATTCACCTGACCCGCACACCTTTGGTGCTGTGGGAGGAAACCGGAGCACCCAGAGGGTGCTCACGCAGACACAGGGAGAAGGTGCAAACTCCACACAGTCAGTTGCCTGAGTCGGGAATTGAACCTGGTCTCAGGCACTGTGAGGCAGCAGTGCTAACCACTGTGCCACCATGCCGCCCACAGTGACTGAGGGACAGGAATCTACTACCATGAAAGAGAGAACCATCCAGAATGTCAGGCAGTGTGTGGAGGAGATAGAGTGAAAAGATGTTAGTTCATTAATCTGCAAAAAGTCAAGATTGGGGAAAACGTCTGTGTTGCTTAAGACTGCAGTATACTTAAAACAAAACTGCTGGAAACTATGTGCAAAACGAAGATACCTGACCTGAAAGTATTCAGAAGTCAGAAAGATGAAAGTTCCAAAATCCAATTGGAGTTGAATCAATTAGCTGAATCAACCGAACAAGGAACTGAAAGTGGATATGGGGTAACCCTTCCCTGAGATCTGAGTGTTCAATATATCATTTCAGTTGCATGACACTCTGATCTTTTGCTTTAAGTTCTGTGTCTTAAGAATCAGCTCCACAGATGAAGGAGCGGTGCTCCGAAAGCTAGTACTTCCAAATAAACCTAGTGTTGTCTCATAACTTAGTACATCTCAACCAGGTCCCGCTCACAGCTCTAAGGAAAACATTCCCAGTTTATCGAGCCTTTGAACATAACAGTCTTGTGAAATGCAATAGCTCTCTGGAGAGCTGGCACAATTAAACTTCTCCAGTTCGAGATTGGAGTTTTGACCAATGAGCTGTTTTTCAGGGGCGGGGTTAACATGTGTTGCAGAGCGTGTTGATTTCAGTCCCACTGTGGAAACACGTGGCGCTGTTGAGACTGAGGCAGACAAGCGTCTTCTCTTTTTCTCCTACTGTGTGACTCATTCACAGGTTATTTATAGCTTTTTCGTCGGGGATTCAGTCCGAGCTTTCGGGATCGGTAATGAGGATGGAGACAGTAGACCGCTGGAGGATCTGTTTGTGTCTTTTTGTTACAGTGTTCACCTCTTCTCGGGGTAGGCGCAGTTACTTACTCATATTTATTGGTGGACTTGTTTTAGCAAACTCATCGTGTGCATATTTACCCTCTGGATTTTTTTTCTCTTAACCTTTTAACTATTTAATTAATTGTCTGCAGATGCCGACTTCGGCTCATTTCCTAGTAGTTCATTCCGTTCGGCTTGCCCAGATTTATGTGAACAAACCTGCAGCTTTCTCCTTTGTAATATGTGGGCAGTTATTGCTTTCAATTCCTAAAGAACGGATTTCCTAGTTTTTGGCAGGGTTCAGCAGTTCGACCAGCGACGCTGTTTTACGCTTTAAAATGGATACAGTTGGACGGTTTGGATACACCTTTAGCAGTGATTTAATTGTAACACTTAAAGAGTTTACTTTAAAGGCAACCCAGTGGAAGGGTTTTGATACCGTACAGACGTCTGTGTCGAACTCCGGTGTTTTTTTAAAAATTGTAACCCAGATTTTTAATTGCTGGAACAGTTGACTCTACTAAAGTTCGAACTGCATTTAATTTACATCTTGGAAAGTTGAATGTAACTGTGACTTCCAGCTGGCTCTTAGACCTTAGTAACCAACGCTGATCTATACTCAGTTGCTTCCATGAAAGGATATGAGATCTTTCATTGCACATCTAAACTTTTCCCATTTTTGGGAAAGGAAGGTTTCCTGATCATGTAGGCCTATTTGGCTGCTTCTTTCTACTTTGGCAAGACTATTCTCTAGAGAAGGCTTTTAAGGACAGGCACCAATGTAAGATACTGAGTCTGGTGTCTTTCACGGTGTAGTGATTTAAAATTTTCTATTTTGATAACTGCTTAATTAGCCATGTAATCAAATGCCTAGTACAGCATTTGTGAAATCTTGAGATTTTAAAATCTGCATGTGAGCAGTAGGTGTAGCTATGTAACTTACTGCAGGAAGTTTTGAAGAGTTTCACCCATCAGAGATACTTTTTAGAACATTCCTTGTCATAACAAACGCTGATAGTTATTCTGGGTAAGGTATCAGAAAGGTAAATGCGTGATTGGGTAATCTTGGGTTCTTCTTGGTTGTATTTTCTGAAATATGACTTTAGATTATATGTTGGAGACTCGAGATTAAACCAGCAACATTCTGATGTCGATTTACTTATATAAATTGAGCAAAAGTTTGTTTAATAAGTAGTACATCCTGAAATTGTCATACGTAGGGTGGTGATGAGTACATAGGTTATGTAAATACAAAAATCAGACTTTTGTTCAATGTTACCATGTTCTGTGAGGGTTTCCTGTGCAGAGTGTCCTTGAAATCTCTGCAGTATTTGTACACCGTGATATATATAGTATGGAATGTCATCCCAATACTAGCAGGTTTCCAGGTATAAACATGGGAAAAATGAAATATATATGTATTGTTCCAGCTTTGTATAGTCTTTTGCCTCAAGTTAGTCATATTTCAGCTATGCTTGTTTATGAAAGCATATGATTTGAAATTCTGAGAATGAAGTGCCTACTATATACACAGAATCCAACTCTGCAATGTAGTTTTAATAAATTCTCCGAGCTTGGATTAGTTAAACTAGTTGTTTAGATGTGATCTATACTTGGAACTGGACTCTTGTACAGGAATTGACTGTGGAGCAACTAGTGCTTCATTAGGCAAAAATAAATATGCATCTAAGAATAAAATATCCAATCTCATAATGGTTCTTTCAATATTGGGACAGTTTCGTAATAATGCAGCTCTATTCCAACACAGTTATGGCATTCACAGCTGCTTTTTTTTAAAAAAAAATGTGGAAAATTGCCCATGTATATCCTGCCCACAAGATGGATGAATCCAATCCAGCCACCTACAACCCAATCAACCTGCTCATCATCTGAGGTTTTGGATGAGGGATTGATGGCTGCTATCAAGACTGAATTAGTGATAACCAACTCGCTATTGCTCAGCTTGGGATCCACTGAGACAACTTGACTCTCTATCTCATGACCACGTTGATTTGAACATAGATGACAGAACTGAATTCCAGAGATTAGTGACTTTGTGGCAACATTTGACTGTGTTTGGCATCTGGGACCATGAGTAAATTTGAAACCGGTGGCAGTCGGTTGACAGTTTTTCACTGGCTGTTGTATGCAGCACTATCACAGATGGTTATGGTACCAAGAATTCAGACATAATAATTAATCTTTGAAATATCAAGACCACAGTTTGTATGCTGTGTATGATATTATGCTGCATACTACAGGAAGGATGTTCAAGCATGTTCTGAGGTGCAAATTGACTCGGCTGCTATCCAACATGATGAAAAACATTGGAGGAAATAATCAGTTGTGTGTCTGTTTTGGTTAGAGAGAAAACCATTGTGACTTGACGGGCAGAGAACATAGAAACAGATGCTTTTAGTGATTGTGTGGCTTAAAGCAAAAATAAATAAAATGAGAGATTCAGAGCAGAGTAGGGGAAATTTTTTTCTCTACAAACTTTTTTAAGGCTGCAGACTACAACCAAGATTAGAGATTGAAACAGACTTTTGTCAGCGTTCAAATAGACAAGATCTTTTGCATGGGGTGAGGGAGTTCAGAACTAGAGGATATCGGTTTAGGGTGAGAGGGGAAAGATTTAAAAGGGACCCAATGGGCAACCTTTTAACAGAGGGTGCTGTGTGTGTGGAATGAGCTGCCAGAGGAAGTGGAGGAGACAAAAAGACTACAGTTGCTGGAGTCTAAGGTAGACGAGGCTGGAAGAACACAGCAAGTGAGGCAGCATCAGGAGGTGAGCAGTCAATGTTTCAAGTATAACCCATCTTCAGGACTGGCGTGGGTGTAAGGGGAGCTGCAGACAAAGGGGGTGGGGGAGTGCTGGTGGTGAAGTCGAGATAAGGGAAGACAGGTAGAGGTTGCAATCTGATTAGTCAATGGGAGGAATAAATCCCGTTGGTGGCCAGAAGGGAGGAGCTGGGAAGGGAGTCAGGTGATGGGAATGGCAGCTATTTTCAAATTGGAGAACTCTATGTTGAGTCCACTAGGCTGTAGGCTGCCCAAGTGAAAAATGAGGTGTTGGTCCTCCAGTTTGTGGTTTGTTTTGTTATGGCAATGGAGCAGGCCAAGGATGGTCAGAAAGGGAATTCAAATGAGTGGTGACTGGGAGGTCAGGTTAGCCCCTGCTTGCCTGGCTGAGATGCTCGCCAAAACGCGCTCTCAGTTTATGTTTAGTCTCCCAGATGTAGAGAAGATCACATCAGGAGGACCAGATATAGTAAACTAAGTTGAAGGAGAGGCAGGTGAACCTCTCTCACCTGGAAGGAATGTTTGGAGTCCTGGATGGAGGTGAGTGGGGTGGTGTACCAGCAGGTTTTGCATCTTTTCCAGTTGCAGGGGAAGGTACTTGGGAGTTGATGGGAAAAGTGGAGCAAACCAAGGATTGACAAAGGGAGTGGTCCTTGTGGAAGGTGGAGAGGGAAGATGTGTGTTTGGTGGGGTCTAGTTGGAGCTCACAGAAGTGTTTAAGGATGATGCAATGGATGGGGAGACTGGGGTGGTAGGTGAGGATGAGGGAGTCCCTGTCTTTATTATGTTTAGTGTATGGGGAGGAGTGTTAAAGCAGTGGAATAGGAAATAGAGGCAGTGTGGTAGAGAGCTGTTTGGATGACAGAGGAGGGAAAAGCACGTTGTTCAAAATACGTGGACATCTGGGATGCTTTATGGGAGTGAAATGTCTCGTCTGGGTGAAGGAATTGAGAGAACTGGATGGAGTCTTTGCAGGATATTGAGTAGGAGGAGGTGCAGTCCAAATAGTTGAGTGTATGAGTTTATCATAAATGTCTGTCTGGAGACTGTCGCCGGGGATGGAAATGGAGAGGTCGAGAAAGGGGAGGGAGGTGTCCAAGATGGACCAAGTGAATTTGAGGGCAGGGTGGAAGTTGTGGGTGGAGTCTTAAACTGCTCCAGTACAGCCTAGGTACAGAACACTGCACCAATGCAGTTATCGATGTAACGGCAGAAGAGTTAGGGCACAGTGCCTGTGTAGATACTGAAGAGGGTGTAATTGGTAAATCTATCTCCATATATTGCATGTTTTCATTGTTTAACTTGATAGCAATTTTGTCAAATTATCCCTTTCCATTTCTACATTTTTTTTAAAAAAACAAAATACTATATTCTCTGTCAAATAAAAACAGAAAATATTGAGAATACTCAGTAGTGCCTATGGCAAAGAAAATAAAGTTTGATGTTTGAAGTTATGAACTTTCATTAGATCAATAAAATTGGCTAATCTTCATTTCTGTTTAGATTTTTTACTCATGCCAGAGTCCCCCAGGTTCCATTCTCCAATGAGTGTGAAACATCCAGTTTACTGCTTTCCACATTCCTGACTTGCACACAACCCCATTCTGTCCTTTCTTTTACCGTTGCCATATGCCTTGTTCATGCCAGCAAATCCCTTTACAGCCCTACTCTGTACCTCTATAACACTTTGATGTTCTATCCTGCCCGTGTCTTTTGTCCATATACTCCTGATCTACTAATGTGTTTCTTGTTTCTGTTTGCTTTATCGTAATTGTTGCCACCTTTTTGGGATCCCCATGTTTTGATTCTTCTCAGCATTAAATCCTTTAGACAATTGAATTGTCTAACTTATATTAATAGGTTCCCCCCCCACTTTGGACCTCACCTATGATGTGATGTTAGACACTTTAGTATAACGCCTTTAATGTATTTTTATTTCAAGAGTTAGTGACATGCCGTTTTGTTTTAAAAGGGTTTGGTTGCAGGCTCATGAAAGGAGGAGTGGTGAGGATTTTCTGCAGCTATTTACTCCCTGTGAATCAGGTGGAGGACAAAGAGGAATTACCCGGTGTGGTTGTTAAACATCTATTTAATTCAGTTCTTAGATGCGCCTTTTGGTGGATGCTTATGAAAGTGTTTTAAATATAGAGATCCTAACCCCAATTACAATTTCTGTGGAGAAATGTGTTATGCTGGTCAGTTTTTCTAGAGCTTAAATGGCCTAACATGAGCATATTAAAAGTGGCAAAAGACTGCTTCAGTATCTAAGGATTAATGTTAAAATGGAAAGTTTGTCCAATCATCGTTAACATCCCAATTCTGGGAGTCCTTATGGCACAATAGTAATGTCTCTACCTCTGGGCTGTGAAGGACTCGGTTAAAGCCCCACCTCTGAACAGGTTTATTTCCTTTTTTTTAAAAAAAAGACATCTCTTTTCTGATCTTATGGAGGGAAAGTCTTTGAAGCAGCTAAAAATTGTTGGGCTGAGGTTTTTGCCCAGAGGAACCCGTGCAATGTGCTTAAAAATGATTGGCCTTAAATAGCTGAAATCATCTTCCTGTATGTGACATCTGTTTCCAGCCAATGGAGAACTTCCTCTTGATCACAATAATATTGAAACTTTTTGATTGTTGCTCTTGGTCAAATGCTGTTATAAGATCAAGGATAATCAATGTCATCTCATCTGTGGAATATAGCCCCTTTTTGTCCATTTATGAACGAAAACTATGGTGAAGTCATAAAAGGAACAAAAACATACAATTTGAAATGATGTGCAAAAGAAGCCAGGTTGAGGTAATCAAAAATAGTTCCCACTCAGTGAATAGTTAGGGTATGGAATGCAATGCCTGGAAGTGTGTTGGAGGCAGTTCTTTGAGATTAAAAACTGGATGATTATTTGTACAAAAATAATATGCAAGGGTATTAGGAGAAAGGAGATTAACAGTAGGTAATAATGGTCATTTAAGGAGCTGCTGCAAACATGATGAGCTGAATGGCCTCTTGTGTTGTGCTATATCTTTGATTTTGAGAAGGAGTGCTCTTTGTGGTACCCAATTGGTAAGATAAAATGCTTTTGCTTGATAGCACTGACAAAGTAATCTTCCATCACTTTGAGAATAGGCTGGTATTCTAGTAACTGGTTGAATTGTATTTTTCCTGATTTCTTTTTCTCTGGAGAAGTTATATGGAAACAGGCCATTTAGCCCAACAAGTCCACACTGACCCTCTGAAGAGTAACCCACCCAGCCCCATTCCCATACCTCTTATTGTACTTTTACTCTGACTCATGTACCTAACCTACACATCCCTGGAAACTATGGGGAATTTAGTATGGCCAGTTCATCTAACCTGCACGTCTTTGGGTTGTGGGAGGAAACCCATGCAGAAACAGGGAGAATGCAAATTTCACATGGTTGCCTGAGGCTAGAATCGAGCCTGGGTCCCTGGTGCTGTGAGGCAGCAGTGCTAACTCCTGAACCACCATCCTGCCCACGGTGAATATCTAATGAAATTCCACATGATCGATTTGATGCCAACGTTGAAGCTGTGTGAGAACAGCTTATCCTGGAGCACAAGTTTTCAGTACTACAGATGGAATTGTGTTCAGACTCATAGCTGTTGCTGACCCGTGAGCTATTTACATACCACTTGGAGAGAAATGAATTGGCTGAAGTCTGGCATTCAATAGTTTAGATCTCAGGATGAGGCCAAGTTCTACTGTTCAGTCAGCACTTAGGGTGGAAAATATTTGCAAATACCTCAGTGTTCTCTTCTGCTTTGTGTTAATCTATGTCATCATTCAGGTTGGGAAGCAATGTAAATTTCCATATGGTTGTTTAGTTATGCACAACATATAAGGACTGCAAAGCTTTAATCTGAGTGATTTGGTTGTGATATTGATTAGATGCTACCTCTTTTATTTTACTGGAATGTAGTCCTGTGATGTAGTTTCAACAAATTGGCACATCCTTTTGAGTACATCCTGTGCTTTGCTTGGCATGCCCTTCTATATCATTGATCCTGGCTTAATAGTAATTGTGGAGTAAGGATAAGTTCAATCATGGTGTTCTAGATTATGTTGGAGAAGAGTTCTAGAGCTGATGGTCCATAGACCCTCAAAGGTGCACTGTTGTGAGACGTTAGAGTTATTAGAAATCACTCGCATTTAACATGGTAGTACCACACAACGTCATTTAATTTGGTCTCTTTTAAATCAATGGAGGACCATAATACTGAAGGATGAAGGTTTGGAGCTGGGTAACTTTTTTTTGTTTGTTTTTAAAAAGTACCTGAGAAAATATTGAATCCCTGAAACATCTGGAGGCATGAATTATAACATTGCGACTCAACAGCCAAGGCATGATTGGATGTGTGATTCACCAAAACCTCCAGTCAAATCAATGTGGAAACACTTACTTACTTTATAATCAAATTGTACTTTTTTCACTGTTGCTATTTGGTTTCTGTGGGTTGCATCCTAAATGCTGAATTCTTTTTTTTGTTGGCATCGTTTGAGTTTGATGTTTTTGGAGAAGGATCACCATAAGGGACTTGATGGCCTAGAGGAATTATCATTGGACTATTAATCCAGAAACCCAGGTAGGGTTCTGGGGTCCCAGGTTCAAATCCTGTCGTGTCAGATGGTGGAATTTGAATTCAATAAAAATCTGGAATTGGGAGTGCAATGATCTTGAATCCGTTGTCAATTTTTGGAAAAACCCACCTGGTTCACTAATGTCAGTTAGAGAAGGAAACTGCCATCCTTGCCTCATCTGGTCCTACAGGTGACTCCAGACCCACCACAACATGGTTAACTCTTAACTACCCTAGGATGGGACATAAATGCTGGCCTAGCCAGTAATGCCTTCATTCTGTGAATGAATTTAAAAAAGAACTGTTAAGCGTTTCTTAATATTGTAGTTCTTGCAAATGCATAAGGTTAGTCCATGGCATTTATCTAAATGGTGTTTTACATATCTCTATTTCTATATCAATTTATTTCTATAGAGTCCATTTCCCTCCTAATGTTCTGATGTAACTATTTTCAATTGATCTCTTTTTTTTTAACAAGGCGTATTCCTAACCTTGTCAAAGTAAGGTTTAGACCATGAATTATGCAAAAGTCTGTTCCTTAATCTAATGTGCACATTTTAAATAAGATTTTCAGCAATGGAATTTTTATACCATTCATGTTGTACTAAGTCAGAAGTTTTGGCTTGTGATCTGAGAATACTGAAATGTGCTAATTGCTTCCTATTTGTGTATTTGGCAACAGTTGCAGAAGCAAACCTCAGAAGTTCCAGCCATTTTGCTGTAAAACTGCATTTGGAAGTTTAATTTGGACTTGACCTATAAAGTTGCACATCCGTATTTACAAGTGAAACAAAAGTACACACAAGCACAGTATGCACCTTGAATTTTCAAATATTTATTTGGTGGATCACATTAGAGAATTTTGGGATGAATTATACAGTATGACTGCTGCAGTGTTTCCATCTACATATTTACTGGCACAGCAGTCAGAAGCAGGCTTTCTTTCTGATCCATTTACTTTCCTGGTAGAAGTTAAAAGAAAGCTAGAAAATAATTGGTATTTGGAATTTCTCCAGAGCAAAATTCTAAACTCTTCGAGGATTTAGAAAGAAATCTATGCAAATATATTATTCACAATTATCAGCCAAATATGGAGTAAAGTTTTGTCTTTCTCGATGCCAGCCATTCCCAGTTTCTTGCCCAAATGTGCATTGATATGAAGAGATCATGTTCTCACTTGACCTTCACAGACACATCTTTGCAGCAAGGATCTCTAGATAGCAGTCAAAAATGGTCAAATTTCCCTTTTTTGGTTTTAATGTATACCCATTTGTATCGACAACTCCCACACAGCCCAAGAAGGCTATTCTATTAACTAATTACCTAATCATCAAGAGAATTGATTTTATTAGCAGGGTTTGTTTAAAAGCAATTTTGTCTTTGAACTTTGTTTTGCAGCATAATTAAAGCCTTCCTTCTCGCTGCACTGAGGGGTCCAGAAGTTACTCTGAACTGTTACCTAAAATATTGAATGAAGTGAAACATTATGTGAATGTTCACTTTTTTTTCATTTTCTTTCCTCTCTCCTATCTAACATATCAATACATTGTGTGCACTATGATGTCTAGCACATCAATTCTGTATTGCTTCACACTATTGCTTCATAGCATGTGACAATGTGATTCTGTGGCTTGCTGGATCTGTGCAGGGGCACGGTGAGCTCTTGTCTGAACAGATGATCATCAAACATGATATTGGTGAGATAATTCTGATATTTTTAATCCCAGACTCATCCTGAAACTTCTGGTTTCAGAGGAACAAACTAATTAATTGAAACCAGAAAAAGGCAGTGAGTAACCTTGTCTCTTATCAGCCAGTGATGCAAGTAGGTTAAAGGAAACCGAAAGCTGGAAGTAAGTAAATATAAGGTTGCCGCTGCTGTTTGTTACTGAAATGTTATTGATTGTCACAGTCATTCAGTGCACATACTTGCTGCTGAGGACTGAGATAAAGGCAAAACTACTGCAGGCAAGCCGTCCAGATCATCGTGAGCAGAACTAGTTTAGTTCTGGAGGACAAAAAAACAAAGAAAATTACAGCACAGGAACAGGCCCTTCAGCCCTCCAATCATGTGCCAATCCAGATGCTCTATCTAAACCTGTCACCTATTTTCCAAAGGTCTGTATCCCTTTGCTCCCTACCCATTCATGTATCTGTCTAAATATATCTTAAATGACACTATCGTGCCTGACTCTACCACCTCTGCTGGCAAAGTGTTCCAGGCACCCACCTCCTCTGCGTAAAGAACTTTTCACACATGTCTCCTTAAACTTTTCCCCATTTAGTTTGAACTCATGAGACCTTGTAATTGAGTCCCCCACTCTTGGGGGTGGGGGCAGTGGGAGGAGGAATCTCCTTGCTATCCACCCTGTCCATACGTCTCTTGATTTTGTAGACTCCAATCAGATCCCCCTCAACCTTCGTCTTTCTAATGAAAATAATCCTAATCTACTCAACGATACTCTCCATATCGGTCAACATCCTAGTGAAACTCCTGCACCCTCTGCAAAGCATCCACATCCTTTTGGTATTGTGGTGACCAGAGCAATACGCAATATTCCAAATGTGGCTGAACCAAAGTCCTATACAACTGTAACGTGACCTGCCAACTACTGTACTCAATACCATGACACAATGTTACTGTGGATTGTATCCATCGATCTGTGGTTGACTTGGTAGCTGCTGCCTAATGAGGATGCCTAGGGAATAGTTGCTGTTTGTTGGAACTTTTACACTTTAAAGATGTGAAATACAGAAACAAATTCTTCAGTCCAACTTGTCCATGCTGACCAAATATCTGAAATTATCCTAGCCCCATTTGCCAGCTCTTGGTCCAACTTGGAAAATCAAAATCTGCTCTTAACTTTTTCTTTCTGTTCTTTGGTTAGGCTAGAGCACCTCTCGTCATAATTCATTCTCCTTATTGAATCTACTGCAATCCACTTGACAAATTGATTGGAAACAGCAAAGATCATGCCTCCAGTGGATGTGCATCCTTTGAAATGCCTTTGTTTTAGGTAGCCAAATAGTGCCACCTTCACAGTGATATACTGCAGTGTGGTCAGGGCTTTGGTGGGTGCAGTGGAACTAGGGTTCAGCAGCCATTGGATAGGGAAAGGGAAGTAGCTGAAAGGGGTCCAGGGTTTGTTTGGACTGCTGGGAGTAAACAGCAGAACTGTTGTGAAACTTGAAAGGGTTCAGAAAAGAATTACAAGGATGTTGCCAGGGTTGGAGGATTTGAGCTATAGGGAGAGGCTGAGGGGTGACCTTTTATAAAGGTTTATAAAATCATGAGGGGCATGGATAGGGTAAATAGACAAGATAATTTTCTCCTCGGTGGGTGAGTCCAAAACTAGAGGATATAGATTTAAGGAGAGAGGGGAAATATTTAAAAAGGAACCTGAGGGGCAACCTTTTCACGAAGATGGTGTGTATGGAATAAGCTGCCAGAGGAAGTGGTGGAGACTGGTACTATTGCAACATTTGAGAGGCATTTGGGTGAGCATATGAATAGGAAGGGTTGAGAGAGATATGGGCCAAATGCTGGCAAATAGGATTAGATTTATTTAGGATATCTGGTTGCCCTGGACGAATTGGACCGAAGGGTTTGTTTTCATGCTGTATGGCTGAGTTTTAACTGCCTGAATCAGTGCTAGTTTTCAGTCAGACTGGCCTAGCTTGACAAATTCCTGTCTTTTTTTTAAATTTAGGTTCCTGCTTCCTTCTATTTGCTACTCAATCCAACAAATAGGAATCAATCCTAAACTTGGTGGGAAAAGCTAGAGCCTAAACTGAGAGCTGATATAGTGACAAAGGTTTTGTTAATTGACACTCACCCAGACCTGAATGGGGAGCTGACATTTGGCATAACTGTCTCTGGTTAATATACACTTCAATTCATTTTAATAAAAGAGAGCATGCATTGGTTTTTATTGAGGAGTCCTTTGGAAGGTTAGCACTGCTGCCTCACAGTGCCTGAGACCCGGGTTCAATTCCCGACTCAGGCGACAGACTGTGTGGAGTTTGCACGTTCTCCCCGTGTCTGCGTGGGTTTCCTCCGGGTGCTCCGGTTTCCTCCCACAGTCCAAAGATGTGCGGGTCAGGTGAATTGGCCATGCTAAATTGCCCGTAGTGTTAGGTAAGGGGTAAATGTAGGGGTATGGGTGGGTTGTGCTTCGGCGGGTCGGCGTGGACTTGTTGGGCCGAAGGGCCTGTTTCCACACTGTAAGTAATCTAATCTAATCTATTCTTCAATGAAGTATCAGGAAAGGAGCACAAGTAGGAGAAAGGATCAGTATGTACCATCTATATAGTAAGAGAAGTTTCACAGATAGTATAAGCGGGATTTTCCCAGCTTTTTACTCAACACACCTTTAACTCAGTAGGATTGTCAACCTTCGCAGGATTGTTCTGAAGTCTCCAGCAAATAAAAAAAACTGGAATTTTGCTGTGAGCAAAGCCAGAAGAGAAATTGTCAGGGCTTTATAGAGGACTCTCTTTTTATTTTCATTGTTTTAGCCATAGGAAAATAGGGTTGGGTTTTTTGTCAACAATCATCTAATCTGATGAACCCAATTGGATTTTATTAGATTAGATTTACAGTGTGGAAACAGGCCCTTCGGCCCAACAAGTCCACACCGACCCGCCGAAGCGAAACCCACCACCCATTTGGAGGTGGTGCACAAGTCAGATTGTCAAATGAATGAGTGGAGAGGAGAAGAAGGCGTACTGCTGGGGTATGGGTGGTGTTGTCAAAGGCAGCATATTAATGTTCCTTATTTCCTTGAAGGTAGTTGTAGAAGTTCACAATACAGAATCAGATAAGTTAATTGTTGTTTCACGTCTGTCCAAGAGAAAGGCTGTATTAGTGGGTACAGTGGGTTCTTATTTGATTATGTTTTTGGAGATACGTCTCTTGATTAAACTTAAAATATAAGCCATAGCTCTTAATTTAATCTGGGGCAGTGTTTTGTAGAGGAATAAGACGGTGTTATTTTCTGGGTCTGTAGATTGTGAAGGAGCAAAAATGGCTTTTGCAGTGATATGTACTTCTTGTCAGATGTGGGAGTTTAAAGAGTTTAAGGATTACTGCGGATTATATCTGCCATAAATGCTATTGGATATGAATCTTATCAGATCGAGTGGATCGGTCGGAGAGACAGATAGAAGTGATGAGGAATTTGCAACAGCAACAGTATGTGATGGATGGCATTTATAGGAAGGGGGAAAGTCTCAGATACAGTCACATAGATGGTTTAACTCCAGGAAGGATAAGAGAGGTCGGCACCGAGGGCAGGAGTCTTTTGTGGATATACCCATTTCAAACAGGTACGCTGTTTTCGAAAATGTAGGGGGTGATGGATTCTCAGAGTAACGTAGCACGAACAGCCAAGTTTCTGGTATTGAGACTGGCTCTAATGCAACGAGGGTTACATCAACTTCCAAGAGATCAATTGTGTTAGAGGTACAGACAGACGTTTCTGTGGCCAGCAGAGAAAAAGCAGAATGGTGTGTTGTTTCCCTGGTGCCAGGATCGATGATGTCGCAGAGAGGGTGTAGAATGCTCTCATGGGGGAAGAGGGGCCAGCAGGAGGTCATTGTCCACATTGGAAACAACAATATAGGAAGGGAAAAGTTGAGATTCTGAAGGGAGATTACACAGTTAGGCAGAAATTTTAAAAAGGATACCAGAAGGGGTAGTAATATCTGGATTACTCCCAGTACTACGAGCAAGTGAGGGCAGGAATAGGAGGATAGAGCAGATGAATGCATGGCTGAGGAGCTAGTGTATGGGAAAAGGATTCACATTTTTGCATCATTGGAATCTCCTTTGGGATAGAAGTGACCTGTACAAGAAGGTTGGATTGCACCTGAATTGGAAGGGGACTAATATACTGGCAGGGAAATTTGCTGGAGCTGCTCAGGAGGATTTCACCTAGTAAGGTGGGGAGGTGACCCAGGGAGATAGTGAGGAAAGAGATCAAATCTGAGACTGGTACAGTTGAGAACAGAAGTGAATCAAACGTGCAGGCAGGGACAAGGTAGGACTAATAAATTAAACTGCATTTATTTCAATGCAAGGGGCCTAACAGGGAAGGCAGTGAGCTCAGGGCATGGTTAGGAACATGGGACTGGGATATCATAGCAATTACAGAAAAATGGCTCAGGGATGGGCAGGCAGCATCCAAGGAACAGGAAATTCAACGTTTCGGGCACAAGCCCTTCATCAGGAATGAGGAAAGTGTGTCCAGCAGGCTAAGATAAAAGGTAGGGAGGAGGGACTTGGGGGATGGGCGATGGAGATGTGATAGGTGGAAGCAGGTCAAGGTGAGGGTGATAGGCCGGTGTGGGGTGGGGGCGGAGAGGTCAGGAAGAAAATTACAGGTTAGGAGGGCGGTGCTGAGTTTGAGGGAATCGACTGAGACAAGGTGGGGGGAGGGGAATTGAGGAAACTGGAGAAATCTGAGTTCATCCCTTGTGATTGGAGGGTTCCCAGGCGGAAGATGAGGCGCTCTTCCTCCAACCGTCGTGTTGTCATGTTCTGGCGATGGAGGTGTCCAAGGACCTGCATGTCCTTGGTGGAGTGGGAGGGAGAGTTAAAGTGTTGAGCCACGGGGTGGTTGGGTTGGTTGGTCCGGGCGTCCCAGAGGTGTTCCCTGAAGCGTTCCGCAAGTAGGCGACCTGTCTCCCCAATATAGAGGAGGCCACATCGGGTGCAGCGGATGCAATAGATGATGTGTGTGGAGGTGCAGGTGAATTTGTGGTGGATATGGAAGGATCCCTTGGGGCCTTGGAGAGAGGTAAGAGAGGAGGTGTGGGTGCAAGTTTTGCATTTCCTGCGGTTTCAGATGGCCTCCTTCAAAGACTGCAGATTCCCCCCACATGTGATCGATGATGCCCTCCACCGCATCTCCTCCACTTCCCGCTGCTCCGCCCTTGAGCCCCGCCCCTCCAACCACCACCAAGACAGAACCCCACTGGTTTTCACCTACCACCCCACCAACCTCCATATACAGTGTATCATCCGCCACCTCCTAACGGACCCCACTACCAGAGATATGTTTCCCTCCCCTCCCCTATCAGCGTTCCGCAAAGACCACTCCCTTCGTGACTCCCTCGTCAGGTCCACACCCCCCACCAACCCAACCTCCACTCCCGGCACCTTCCCCTGCAACCGCAGGAAATGCAAAACCTGCGCCCACACCTCCTCCCTTACCTCTCTCCAAGGCCCCAAGGGATCCTTCCATATCCGCCACAAATTCACCTGCACATCCAAACACATCATCTATTGCATCCCCTGCACCCGATGTGGCCTCCTGTATATTGGGGAGACGGGCCGCCTACTTGCGGAACGCTTCAGGGAACACCTCTGGGACCCCCGGACCAACCAACCCAACCACCCCGTGGCTCAACACTTTAACTCTCCCTCCCACATGCAGGTCCTTGGACTCCTCCATCGCCAGAACATGACAACACGACGGTTGGAGGAAGAGCGCCTCATCTTCCGCCTGGGAACCCTCCAACCACAAGGGATGAACTCCGATTTCTCCAGTTTCCTCATTTCCTCTCCCCCCACCTTGTCTCAGTCGATTCCCTTGAACTCAGCACCGCCCTCCTAACCTGCAATTTTCTTCCTGACCTCTCCGCCCCCACCCCACTCCGGCCTATCACCCTCACCTTGACCTCCTTCCACCTATCACATCTCCATCGCCCCTCCCTCAAGTCCCTCCTCCCTACCTTTTATCTTAGCCTGCTGGACACACTTTCCTCATTCCTGATGAAGGGCTTGTGCCCGAAACGTCTAATTTCCTGTTCCTTGGATGCTGCCTGACCTGCTGCGCTTTAACCAGCAACACATTTTCAGCTCTGATCTCCAGCATCTGCAGACCTCACTTTATACTCAGGGATGGGCAGGACTGGCAGCTTAATGTTCCAGGATACAAATGCGACAGGAAGGATAGAAAGGGAGGCAAGAGAGGAGGGGGAGCGGCATTTTTGATAAGGGATAGCATTACAGCTGTGCTGAGGGAGGATATTCCCGGAAATGCATCCAGGGAAGTTATTTGGGTGGAACTGAGAAATAAGAAAGGGATGATCACCTTATTGGGATTGTATTATAGACCCCCCAATAGTCAGAAGGAAATTGAAAAACAAACTTGTAAGGAGATCTCCGCTATCTGTAAGAATAATAGGGTAGTTGTGGTAGGGGATTTTAACTTTCCAAACATTGACTGGGACTGCCATAGTGTTAAAGGTTTAGATGGAGAGGAATTTGTTAAGTGTGTACAAGACAATTTTCTGATTCAGTGTGTTGATGTACCTACTAGAGGAGGTGCAAAACTTGACCTGCTCTTGGGAAATAAGGCAGGGCAGGTGACTGAGGTGTCAGTGGGGGAGCACATTGGAGCAAAAGACCATAATTCTCTTAGTTTTAAAATACTAATGGAAAGGGATAGACCAGATCTAAATTGGAGAAAGGCCAATTTTGACCGTATTAGTCAAGAACGTTCGAAAGCTGATTGGAGGCAGATGTTCACAGGTAAAGGGATGGCTAGAAAATGGGAAGCCTTCAGAAATGAGAGAACAAGAATCCAGAGAAAGTATATTCCTGTCAGGGTGAAAGGAAAGGCTGGTAGGTATAGAGAATGCTGGATGACTGAAGAAATTGAGGGTTTGGTTAAGAAAAATAAGGAAGTATATGTCAGGTATAGACCGGATAGATTGAGTGAATCCTTAGAGTATAAAGAAAGTAGGAGTATACTTAAGAAGGAAATCAGGGGCAAAAAGGGGACATGAGATAGCATTGGCAAATAGAATTAAGGAGAATCCAAAGGGGGTTTTTACAAATATATTAAGGACAAAAGGGTAACTAGGGAGAGAATAGGGCCCCTCAAAGATCAGCACGGCGGTCTTTGTGTGGAGCCACAGAAAATGGGGGAGATACTAAATGAATATTTTGCATCAGTGTTTACTGTGGAAAAGGACATGGAAGATATAGACTGTAGGGAAATAGATGGTGACATCTTGCAAAATGTCCAGATTACAGACAAGGAAGTGCTGGATGTCTTGGAACAGTTGAAGGTGGATAAATCCCCAGGACCTGATGAAGTGTACCCGAGAACTCTGTGGGAATCTAGAGAAGTGATTGCTGGGCCTCTTGCTGAGATATTTGTATCATCGATGGTCACAGGTGAGGTGCCGGAAGACTGGAGCTTGGCAAACAGGTGCCACTGTTTAAGAAGGGCGGTAAAGACAAGCCAGGGAACTATAGACCGGTGAGCCTGACCTCAGTGGTGGGCATGTTGTTGGAGAGAATCCTGAGGGACAGGATGTATATGTATTTGGAAAGGCAAGGACTGATTAGGGACAGTCAACATGACTTTGTGCATGGGAAATCATGTCTCACAAGCTTGAGTTTTTTTGAAGAAGTAGCAAAAAGATTGAGGGCAGAGCAGTAGGATGTGATCTATATGGACTTCAGTAAGGCGTTCAACAAGGTTCCCCATGGGAGACTGATTAGTAAACTTAGATCTCATGCAATACAGGGAGAACTAGCCATTTGGATACAGAACTGGCTCAAAGGTAGAAGACAGAGGGTGGTGGTGGAGGGTTGTTTTTCAGACTGGAGGCCTGTGACCAGTGGAGTGCTACAGGGATCGGTGCTGGGTCCTCTACTTTTTGTCATTTACATAAATGATTTGGATGCGAGCATAAGAGGTACAGTTGGTAAGTTTGCAGATGACACCAAAATTAGAGGTGTAGTGGACAGCGAAGAGTTACCTCAGATTACAACAGGATCAGGACCAGATAGGCCAAGTGGCAGTTGGAGTTTAATTCCGATAAATGCGAGGTGCTGTATTTTGGGAAAGCAAATCTTAGCAGTACTTATACACTTAATGGTAAGGTCCTTGGGGGTGTTGCTGAACAAAGAACTTGGTGTGCAGGTTCATAGCTCCTTGAAAGTGGAGTCGCAGGTAGATAGAATAGTGAAGAAAGCGTTTGCTATGCTTTCCTTTATTGGTCAGAGTACCGAGTACAGGAGTTGGGAGGTCATGTTGCGGCTGTACAGGACATTGGTTAGGCCACTGTTGGAATATTGCGTGCAATTCTGGTCTCCTTCCTATCAGAAAGATGTTGTGAAACTTGAAAGGGTTCAGAAAAGATTTACAAGGACGTTGCCAGGGTTGGAGGATTTGAACTATAGGGAAAGGCCGAACAGGCTGGGGCTGTTTTCCCTGGAGCGTCGGAGGCTGAGGGGTGACCTTAGAGGTTTACAAAATTAGGAGGGGCATGGTTAGGATGAATAGACAAGGTCTTTTCCCTGGGGTCGGGGAGTCCAGAACTAGAGGGCATAGGTTTAGGGTGAAAGGGGAAAGATATAACAGAGACCTTAAGGGGCAACTTTTTCATGCAGAGGATGGTAGGTGTATGGAATGAGCTGCCAGAGGAAGTGGTGGAGGCTGGTACAATTGCAACATTTACAAGGCACTTGGATGGGTATATGATTAGGAAGGGTTTGGAGAGCTATGGGCCGGGTGCTGGCAAGTGGGACTAGATTGAGTTGGGATATCTGGTTGGCATGGACAGTTTGGACCAAGATGCTGTACATCTCTATGACCATTTTTTAAAAAAAAATCCATGGCTATAGAATGATTTAAACAAGTTACTTATTACCCCTTAAGAGAGAGGCAATCCATGTGCCACATGAAATTCAGAGATCCAAACTCTAATAAATCTCACACCTTGCATTTCAATGTGACTAATTCTATCTTGCATGATTTGTTTCGAGAAGCTTCCCTGCTTTAAGTTAAGCTGACTGGTCTATAATTGCTGGACTTAATCCTTGTTCAAAAAGCACTGTAAGGTTTGCAATTCTCCAGCCATCTAGGACTGACACCTGTGCCGAGAGAAGATTGAAGTATTATGGCTAGTGCTCTATAATTTTCACTCTTGCTTTCTTCGATGTTTTTCTTGCAGTTGTTCAGTAAATTTTGGTTCTTTTTAGTTTGTTAGCCTCCACTGGGCTTTTAAAAATCTCAATACCCTCCAT
This sequence comes from Hemiscyllium ocellatum, assembly GCF_020745735.1. Classification (NCBI taxonomy): domain Eukaryota; kingdom Metazoa; phylum Chordata; class Chondrichthyes; order Orectolobiformes; family Hemiscylliidae; genus Hemiscyllium; species Hemiscyllium ocellatum. The sequence continues at coordinate 78,643,114 of NC_083409.1, forward strand.
TCTGTTTGATTGCTGATAAGAAACCAAGTTGTATACGCACTTGTTCTCTTTGTCATGAATGCTTTACTTTGTCATGTAACATTAGATTTTTAACTGTCCAAGTGAAAGATGTTTTGCCAATCATGTTGGTATGTATGTGTAAAATGGCCACTGCAACTATACCTATGGCTAATCAGTGATCTCTGCTGAACATGACTGTACTGAAACTATGGTGTTCTAGTCTGAGGGAGCATGCCCATGCTTGCAGGTTTACTGTTCAGTTTTTTTCCAGCAAATGCACAGATAATATTTCAAGTGAAAAGATCTGCTTTAAAATAGATCAAAGAACAATTTCACCATTCATATGGACATCGTTGAATCATTTTCTAATTGCACATTTGTTGGTACAATGAGCCACCGTGCTACCCCAATGTTAGCAATGTTGCCTCACAGCACCAGGGTCCCAGGTTCAATTCCAGCCCGGGTGACTGTGTAGAGTTTGCACATCCTCCCTGTGTCTGCGTGGGTTTCCTTCGGGTGCTCCGGTTTCCTCCCACAGTCCAAAGATGTGCAGATTAGGTGAATTGGCCATGCTAAATTGCCCGTAGTGTTAGGTGTATTAGTCAGGGGTAAATGTAGGGGAATGGGTCTGGGTGGGTTGCTGTTCGGAGGGTTGCTATGGACTTGTTGGGCTGAAGGGCCTGTTTCCACACTGTAGGGAACCTAAATCTAATCTAATTCAACATGCTACATCAATTTTAATTTGCTGATGAAGATTTGGCTCATGGACCCCCTTGTTTAAAATGTAACACCTCATGGACAGCAGTACTTTTTTTTCCCAATGGCTTAAAGTGAAGTGTAATCTAAAATATTACTGGAAAAAGTTCTTTCACCTGATATATAACTTTTAAACAAAAGAAATTGAATCTGAATTAGTATGCTACAAGTGAAAAATTAGAGTTACTGTCCAGTGAAATTTCATGTAGTACATGATTGAGATAATTAAATGACCATGTCCTGATAAATGTTGCAAAAAAAATTTAGTTTCACAAAGGTTAAGCCCGTTAGCAATTTATCTTGCCTTTTTAACTGATCACTTGGCACTGTAAAGAATATTGTGCAATACTCCAAAGTAAAATCAATTTTTGTTCTTCCCTACTTAAAGGCCCTCAAATCACGAAGACTTCCCTATTCGGAAGGGTAGGATGCTGACTTACTCCAGTGGGTGCCAATAGCACCCTTCAGTTCGGAGAACAGCTCATGAGGATTTTTTCCCCCGCATACCACAGTTTTAAAAGAAAATTCATTCATGTGATGAGGGCATCCCTGAATAGGCAAGCAATTATTGCCCATCCCAAATTGTCTAGAGGTCAGTTAGGAATCAACTAAATTGCTGTGGGTCTGTAGTCACATGTAGTCTAGACCAGGCAAGGATGGCAGTCTCCTCCCCTAAAGGACATTAGTGAACCAGATGAGTTTGTAATGACTATCAACAGTGGATTCTCAGTCATTATTTGATTCTTAATTCCAAATTCCAGATATTTATTGAATTCAAATTCCACTATCTGCCATGGCAGGATTCAAACTTGAGTCTCCAGAACGTTACCTGGGTTACTGGATTAACAGTCCAGCAATAGTACCACCAGCCCTTTGCCTGCCCTGGTTTCCACAAAGTATTTTGGTTGAGTTGGAACTTGCAATGTGGATATTTGTAGGTACAGTCATGTGTCCTATTGTTTACAGCTTGTATGTTAGATCTTGTGCTCTTAGTCATAAATAAGTTAGAATTTTCAAACGTGTAGAATTTTGATTATAATCCCAACAACCTGAAATTTTACCTTCTATATAGGAGCTTTCTTTGTCACATTGGTACGTGAGTTTCATTTTCTGAATCGCTTTCTTTTCTTTGAAGATGCTCCTTAATTGAAGTATTTACTTTAATAAGACAAGATTCAGGGCATGCACAAAAACCCAACGATGCAATAAATGATTATGAAGTCCTCTGTGATGAAATTGGTGTCCAGGGTCAGATCCATTCTTTTATTTGTATGATGGCAGGACACTTTCTAAATTACCAGCGAGTGTGATTTTTAGGTAATTCGGTAATTCACTTCTCCCTAAACTTGTTTAATGTGGGAACATTTGTTGAGTTTCATCTGCCTCTTGCTTGTAGTAGACAGGTAGGAGGCTGGAAGAACACAGCAAGCCAGGCAGCATCAGGAGCTGGAGAAGCCAACGTTTCGGGTGTCACCTTGCTTCAGGACTGGGGATGGTGGGGGTAGGGTGATGTGGGGATAGGTGAAGATGGATAGAGGCTACAACCTGGTTGGTCAATGGGAGGAATGAATCCAATTGGTGGCAGGAAGAAAGGGGAAGAGGCTGGGAAGGGTGTCAGAGGTTGGAACAGGTTATTTCAAATTGTAAAACTCAGTGTTGAGTCTTCCAGACTATAGGCTGCTCAGGTGAAAGTTGAAGTGTTGTTCCTTTTAATTTGAAGTTTGGTTCATTGTGGCAATGAAGGAAGCCAAGGATGGTCATGTTGGAAAGGGAGTGGGAAGGGGACTTAAAATGGGCAGTGACTGGGAGGTCCGGTCGTCCCCTGTGGGTCCAGCTGAGATGCTCAGTGAATCGTTCCCTAAGTTTACGTTTGGTCTCCCCTATGTGGGCTTCTCTACATCGGCAGCACCTGATGCAGTAAACTAGTTTGGAAGAGAGGTAGGTGAACCTCTGTCTCACCTGGAAGAACTGTTTGTCTGGGGCCCTGGATAGAGGTGAGAGGGGTGGTGTACCAGCAGGTTTTACATCTTTTCCAGTTGCAGGAGATACCACTTGGGGGTTTGGGGTGGGGGGGGGGGGGGGGGTGCGTGGCTGGTGGGGAGAGTGGCATAAACAAAGGACTGTCGAAGGGAACGGTCATTGTGGAAGCAAAAAGTGGTGGGGAGGGGAAGATGTTTGTGGTGGAGTCTAATTGGAGTTGGCAGAAGTATTTAAGGATGATACATTGGATGCAGAGACTGGTGGGGTAGTAGGTGAGGACAAGGGGGACTCTATTTATTGCATTTGGGAGGGATTTTAGAGCAGTGGAACAAGAAATGGAGTGGAGGGCTGTCTGGATGACGGAGGAAAAGCATATTGTTTGAAAGAGGTGGATATCTGGGATGCTTGGGGGTGGAATGTCTTCTCGTCTGAGCTGATGTGGTGCAGGAATTGGGAGAACTGGATGGAGTTCTTGCAGGATTTTGGTGGGAGGAGGTGTTGTCCGGGTAATTATGGGAATCTGTGGGTTTGTGAGAAACATCCGTCTTGAGACTGTCATTGGGGATGGAAACGGGGAGGTCAAGAAAAGAGGTGGAGGTGTCCAAGATGGGCCAAGTGAATTTGAGGGCGAGGTGGAAGTTGCGGACAAACTTGATGAACTGTGCCAGTTCAGCCTGGGTATAGGACGCTGCCGCAATGCACTAGTCAAGCATCCTAGCCAGGTCTGCAGGGGACGACCGGACCTCCCAGTCACCATTTATTTTCATTCCCCTTCCCACTGCCTTTCTGACATGACCATCCTTGGCCGCCTCCATTACTACAACGAACTAAATCGCAAATTTGAAGGAACAACGCCTCATCTTCCACCTGGCAGCCCACAGGCTGAAGCAACTCAATATAGAGTCCTCCAATTTCAAATAACTTCCCTTCCCATTCTGACTCCCACCCCCTCCTTCTACTCCTCCCTGCCACCAACCGATTCATTCGTCCTGTTGACCAACCAGGTTGTACCCTCCACCAGCCTTCACCTATCCCCACATCACCACCCTGCCCTGCCACCCCCTTTATCTGCAGCTCCCTCAAAACCCACCCCCCAGTCCTGAAGAAGGGTTACACCTGAAACACCGGCCCTGTACCTCCTGACGCTGCCGGCTTGCTTTGTTCTTCCAGCCTCCTGTCCGTCTACTTTGGATTCCAGCATCTGCAGTTTTATGCCTCTTGCTTGTAATATGCATTATTTTGAAGATGTGTTATGAGAAATATTACTTTAAAATCATTGTGTATCTGAACTTTTTGAAAAATGATGCAAGGATATTGGCAACAGCAGCAACAATACTATATAGTACTGCCAAGAACAATTTGCTTGAAAGGAGACATTATCTGAAAGGCTTTAAGGGAGAGGCCAAATTAGTCAGTTTGTGGGTTCGGGAAAAATTGGTTTTGAACACAGCCGTTTGGAGAGAAGTGTCCACGTGGTAAATGCCTTTGTTTTATCTCCCTCTTTCTCTCAACCCTTCTCCAAGTTAGAGTTGAAAATGCACAGGAAGACCTCATCACTAAAAGGGGAGGGTTCGTTTTTTTTAAATCATTCTGGATCTGTACCATCGTCTCTCGTAAAGGCATTCATCCGGTCTTAAGTGGTTAAGGAGGAAACCCCCAGTGCCAACAGCTTGTTGAAAGCTACTTCAGTTTTCGACCAGCATTTGGACAATCTCTGACTAATCCTCTTTTCAAATTTTAACAATTACTTGCCACACTTTTTAAGATAACTGACTCTTTCTATGCTCGAAGGTTTTGTTACTTTTTCAGGCACAGTAATTGGCTATATTGGTGCATTTTAAACTTTAGGAATTTTTGTTTCTTGATGGTTTAAAAAATACACCAGCTCTAATTTGTCAATTTAAGGGACATGGCTAACTTGTTTCTGATATGATTTGGAGATGCCGGTGTTGGACTGGGGTGTACAAAGTTAAAAATCGCACAACACCAGATTATAGTCCAATAGGTTTAATTGGAAGCTAGTGTGCTTCCAATTAAACCTGTTGGACTATAATCTGGTGTTGTGATTTTTAACTTTGTTTCCGATACTGAGCTTAGGACACACAAATATAATTGTCAATACCTCTTTCATTTTAAAATTTAAAGTTTTCTCTTCTTTTTGTCCAGGCTAAAATGATCATTCCAGCCTTGCCAGCTGAATCATCACTGTGCTTAAGACTCTGCACAGAGTGTAGTGAAGTGTTTTTCGTGTTAGTGTTAAAGTTGTAAATGGGCAATATGGCTGACCTACTGGATATTTTGAAAGCTCAATGTGGAAGGGCACACAAATCATTCAGTTAAATATTGAAAGAATGGACTCCTTTTGGAACTTGACGGTGAAAGTGTAGAAGTCCAGATTTGCAATGAGGCAATTCAAATGAGAGAAACAATATTTTCTCAGGAAAATAAAATAGCCTAGATGTGTGGCACTGTAACTGTGTTTCCAACAAGGCAGATGATCACTTGTTCAAAATTTTAATCTGGATGCAGATTGCTCCATTATAGGTAGAGACGTGTGTAAGAGTGAATTAAGTAATCAATTCTTATCGGCAAGCACTGCTCATTTAGAAACAGTGAGGTTAAACTTGTGGAGAAATTGAGTGCAAGGGCAAATACATCAAGTTAGTCATTGATTTGATGAGATAACTTGTTGCAACGTTAATGGACAAACTCTGACTTTGCAAATAGAGTTTAGGCTGTAAACATGTTTTCCAAGTTGAAACAGCCAAGAGCTTTGGTCGGCTACAGTGCCATTAAAACATCTTTTCAAGGGTAGTTAAGAAAACATAACGGTATGTAAGCAGACATCTTAATCAGCATATAGAAAATATATTGCAACACTGGTTCAAGAGGAAGTAAAGAAGCTGGTGAGAAATGTACTAGTGACAACTTAACACTGAAGAACTCAACTGTCCAGGTTAAGCAAAACTGTACGATTGTGTAGGGACTTCAGTCTCTTCTACTTGGCAATGGATGATGAGCAGTATTCATCAGTGACCTGAAAGATTTATAAACAAGTTGGCAGTATCCAATATAAGATCAATATTAGATTAGTCTCAAGCTTGCACTTAGAGTCATAGAGATGCACAGCATGGAAACAGACCTTTCGGTCCAACTTGTCCATGCAGACCAGATATCCCAACCCAATGTAGTCCCATCTGCCAGCACCCGGCCCATATCCATCTCCAAACCCTTCCTATTCATATACCCATCCAAATGTCTCTTAAGTGTTGCAATTGTACCAGCCTCCACCACTTCCTCTGGCAGCTCATTCCATACACGTAGCACCCTGTGCATGAAAAATTTGCTCCTTGGGTCTCTTTTATATCTTTCCCCTCACTCTAAATCTATGCCCCCCAGTTCTGGACTCCCCCACCGCAGGGAAAAGACTGTTTATTTATCTTATCCATGCCTCTCATGGTTTTATAAACCTCTATAAGGTCAACCCTCAGCTTCCGACGCTCCAGGGAAAACAGCCCCAGCTTATTCAACCTCTCCCCATAGCTCAAATCCTCCAACTCTGGCAATATCCTTGTAAATCTTTTCTGAACCCTTTCAAGTTTCACAACATCTTTCCAATAGGAAGGAGACGAGAATTGCAAGCAATATTCCAACAGTGGCCTAACCAATGTCCTGCACAGCCATAACATGACCTTCCAACTCCTACACTCAATACTCTGACCAATAAAGAAAAGCATACCAAACTCTTTCACTATCCTGTCTATCTTTGACTCTACTTTCAAGGAGCATTGAACCTGCACTCCAAGGTCTCTTTGTTCAGCAACACTCCCTAGGACCTTACCATTACGTGTATAAGTCCTGCTAAGATTTGCTGACCCAAATTGCAGCACCTCACATTTATCTGAATTAAAGTCCATCTGCCACTTCTCAGCCAATTGGCCCATCTGATCAAGGTCCCCTTGTAATCTGAGGTAACCTTCTTCACTATCCACTAACCTCCCAATTTCAGTGTCATCTGCAAATTTACTAACTATACCTTCTGTGCTTACATCCAAATCATTTATGTAAATGATGAAAAGTAGTGGATCCAGCACTGATCCTTGTGGCACTCTACTGGTCACAGGACTTGAGTCTGAAAAACAACACTCCACCACCACCTTCTACCTTTTGAGCCAGTTCACTTAATCCAGATCAAGTTGTGTATATCAACAATATTGCACAATTAAAAATGAATACTTATCTGTAGGAAGCTACCTGATATATGACATGTTCTCCAATACATTTGGGAGTTGGCTAGCTCAGTTGGCTGGGTGGCTGGTTTTGTGGTGCAGGATGACTTTAACAGCATGGGTTCAATTCCTGCACTGGCTGCACTGGAGGTCCCACCTTCTCAACCTCTACCCTCACTTGTTAAACTACCTACAGTTATGTCTCCCTCTTATGTCGTCCTCTGGGACTATGGCAACATAGAATAAATTACACATGCAGTGAGGCACTCTTGTAAAATCGTGATGCAATTTTTTTTTTACTCCCTTGAGATGTGGGCTTCACTAAGCTGATATAACATTTACTGCTCATCTCTAGTTGCCATTGAGGTGGTGATGGTGAGCTCTCCTCTAGAATTGCTACAGTCTGTAGGCTAAAGGTTGATCCACAATGCTTTTGGGGAGAGACTGACTGTAACAGAAGAAACTAGGGGTGGCACGGTGGCTCAGTGGTAGCACTGCTGCCCCACAGCGCCAGGGACCTGGGTTCAATTGCCGCCTCAGGCAACTGTCTATGTGGAGTTTGCACATTCTCCCAGTGTTTGCATGGGTTTCCTCCGGGTGCTCTGGTTTCCTCCCACAGTCCAAAGATGTGCAGGTTAGGTGAGTTGACCATGGAAAATTGCCCATAGTGTTAGGTGCATTAGTCAGAGGTAAATGTAGGGGAATGGGTCTGGGTAGATTGCTCTTCGGAGGGTCGGTGTGGACTTGTTGGGCCGAAGGGCCTGTTTCCACACTGTAGGGAAATTTAAAAAAAAAACACATTTGTGGGCCAAATGAAGCACTCTGACTCAATGTAAAGTTATCAAGGATCAAGTGTGCTTTTGTGCAAGCCAAAGTTGTGCAGCCTGGCCTGAACGTGAATGAAAAGGGGCTGTGGCTTGTGCAAGGAAATTTAGTCAATGCCCCAAACCCAAAGGTGGATCCTCACTTTGATTTTGATTTGGGTAAGGTCCAATGCTATTTACCACTCTGCCTGAGCTTGCTCCACCACATGCATTTGTAAAAAGAGAATAGTCTAAAACACTACAAAATCCTTTCATGAGAGCCTTGAATAATGCTGTACCATATGTTCATTACAACATCTACTTGCTTGAGGTCCTGATCCAGTGACAACTCCAGACTCTAGAATTGAGCAAAGTTCAGTTTTTCAGCCAGTCCACAGGCAATGTTGCCTTTTTTCTCGGTCACCATAATAAATTTGAGATGTAATTATAAACTGTCAGTACCTTCATGTCACACTTCTGAACATTATTGAAGTGGAGCAAAAAAAAAAGTGTTTCTAGTTGCCTGCCAGTTCAACATCCCGCTGTGTTCACTGGCCAACATCTGTCTCAAGCTTGCTTCAGTGCTGCAGTGAAGCTCAGCAAAAGCTGGAAGAACATCACCATGTTTTACACTTGGGAAGTCTGCTTCCTTCAGAGCTTGAGCTTCTCCCATATCCTTACTCCAACCCCCATACACCAAAGGCCTGGTTATCACATAGTCTGCTATTACACACAATCCATTGTTAGTCACTAACAGTCATCATTAATAGCTATTCATCCGCCTGACCTGATAGTTATCCACTTTTTTGTCTAACTGTCCTTCTGTCTCGTTGGGCTCCAAGTCCGCCTTTTTCATCTAATCCTTACTCCACCCTATATTCTGCATAAAACCAACATTTTCCTACCCACCACCAATTCTGAGGAAGGGTCACTGGACCCACAATGTTAACCCATGATTTTGTCTCCACAGATGTTGCCAGACTGTTGAGCTTTTAGAGTGACTTCTGTTTTTGTTTCTGATTTTCAGCATCTACAATTGAGTTTTTATTATTGAAGTGGAGATTTGGGCATCTTATTGGACATCTAGCTCCAGCTACCTCCCCATTCAGGCAGTACTTGTGTTTGTGATCAGCTTCTTTCCTGTGAACATTTTTGAACCAAAATAGCTGTTTCTGTGCTAAGTCCTTTTGACCCTCTGTACTGTAGCGATTATATGAAGTCTAATTTCTTGTAAAATAACAATTGTAGATTAGATTACTTAGTGTGGAAACAGGCCCTTCGGCCCAACAAGTCCACACCCACCCGCCACCCACCCATACCCCTACATTTACCCCTTTCCTAACACAACGGGCAATTTAGCAGGGCCAATTCACCTGACTCGCACATCTCTGGACTGTGGGAGGAAACTGGAGCACCAGAGGATACCCACGCAGACACTGGGAGAACGTGCAAACTCCACACAGTCAGTCACCTGAGGCGGGAATTGAACCCGGGTCTCTGGCGCTGTGAGGCAGCAGTGCTAACCACTGTGCCACCATGCCACCCACCATGTAATGCAAGCATTTAAGTGATCTCTGCAAAGTAGAGGAATCATCTACTTTGGCTCAGGGGGCAGAAAGGGTGGGGTTCTTGACATGAGATCATTTATGTCATTGTCTACAAGGAACAATTGGAATTATGCTGGCAGGTGGGACTAGATTGGGTTGTGATATCTGATTGGCATGGACGGGTTGGACCGAAGGGTCTGTTTCTGTGCTGTACATCTGACTCTAATAGGTGGAGCATATTTGAGATTAATTTGACTTATTACATAACCTTGAATTGATTTTCAGGCTTGCATTTTCAAGATTTCTCAGAAGGTTTGTGATTAGCTTTTGAAGCATAAGATTGATTTTTGTTTTCCTCTTTACAGGCTTCAAACCTTGTTCATTCAGTTTCTAACACGGAGCTTACTTCCTTGGCATAATTTCCAAGTGTATTTGTTTCCATAATGTCAGCCTTAAGTGATAATTAGTAAGTTGGCAACTGATTTGAATAAGAGTCAATTGACGACATCTAAACTAGACCTATTTACAACGCTCCCTACAGCTTTGTGTAAATTTGATACTGTAATCTCTGATCAACAGTACAGTTATACAGAGTACAAATATTTTGATAACTTTTGAAAATAATTCTCTAATAACTTTTTTGTATGAATGCATTACAAGTCAGATTCTGTTCAGTAACCACCTCCTTTTTAGAAGTGGAGTTATTGGTTAGTTCTGCTTGAAAAAATAGTCATTGATTTGAATTTTGAAATGGCTTAGATTGAATTTCAAGAAGCAATGACATAATCTGTGCCTCTGAATCTCTAAAGAATGGAGGAAAAAAGTTATTTCTGTTAAATGGTGCCAAGTTTTTTTGCTATGCCCTAATCATTGCATTGTATATGTCACCACTTTGATTTTTGCATCTAAATTCCACTGCATTTTTTGGTGTGATTAAAGATTCTTGTATTTAACATTTTGAAGAATAATTACAAATACAATCCTGGCTCCTGTGACCTGAGAAGTTGTTACCTATTCCTGATTTTTTTCTAAAAAAGATGACCAGATCTAGTCTGGGATGTCTATCCCTTGTGCGAGGTGATCTCTGTTCTAGCAAAAACCAAAGCCTAGTTTTTCTTTAGAGAATTAGTGAATCAGCACTGTGAGCCATCAACTTGATTCTAAGGCCCTTTTCAAGAATCAGAGTAAAGTAGGCCTTTATTCCTGGAGCTCAGAAAATTTGAGATGACCTCATTTGAAACCCAGACGATTCTGAAGGAAAACAAAAAATGATCATCATGCTATCTATCTGCTGAGGCCTTCCAGGACTTTGTGTTCTGACTTTAGATTACCAGATCTACAGGATTCTGAAAGTGCTGGACAGTGGAGAGGCTGGATTACTTAGCCATGAGGAGAGAGTGAGGACTGCAGATTCTGGAGATCAGAGTCGAGAGTGTGATGTTAGAAACGCACAGCAGGTCAGGCAGCATCTGAGGAACAGTAGAATTGATGCTTCAGGCATAAACCCTACATCAAGAATGGTGAAGCCCTGATGAAGGTCTTATGCCTGAAACGTTGATTCTCCTGATCTTTGGATGCTGCCTGACCTGCTGTGCTTTTCCAGCAGCACACACTCAACCCTTACCTAGCCATGAGAAACAACAATGGGTACATTTCAAGGAAGCTATCATTTAAGGACTGAAATTGCAAGTCTTTGAGAATCTCTCTCACAGTGGGTTGTATTTACTCCATTATTGAATGATGCAAATCCTGATTTTTTAACAAAATTGCTCAAAGGCAAGAAATGGGGAGTAGGAAGTTCATCCATGATTGTATTCATTGTTGGATCAGGCTCTGGACTGAACTGCTTCTGCCAAACCTTTTTCTCTTGAATAGAATCCTCAAATCTTGTTTTATCATAATATAATTGTAATTATGAGCCCTAGTCTTCTGTAACCTATTCAATTGAAATAATTGATGCACCTGAACAGAATTTAATCTCTCAATTGTCTCGTGAACACTGATCAAATTATCCTATGTATTTTTTTTAAAACTATTTATTTCTTGTTGCAGATACAGACTAGCTAGACAGTTTAGGTGTTTTTAACTTCTATTAATTTTGTAATTCACTTTCCTCTAATTCTCTTTGACTGGCCTACACTTTAAAACAATGGGATAAACACCCGATTTGTCAGACTGAGTCACACTGTTGCGAAATCCTAATTTGTGGTTTATAAACCAACAGCGCATTAACCAGTACAGTGGCTTGGTGAACAATTCCTAGCTTGTACCACCTCAAATGTAACATTTTACTTACAATTTCAAAGCCATGTGCGACCTGCACAATACCTGTCCCTTTTTAATTTAAAATAGGGAAGTTTTGCTCACCAATACAGCTTCCCAAGACTCTGCCTGGAGGACCTGACTGACTTAAAGCTGCTCAATAGATCACTGCCTGATCAGCACTCTATCACTGCTCATCAATTGGTACGGTTGAGTTATTTAAGATCAAAGCAGCTGGCAATGCTAACAACCTTTTTTTACCGTGAAGGAGTGGCATTAAATATTAATACTTGACATGCTGCTACAGATTGCTTATTGGCTAATCAGTGCAGTTGAGTTGATTTGCTTAATTTTGCCCAAGGAAAGGCAGAGGGTTTCTTTATTGCATTGCTAAAGTCACATAATGAACATGAATGGTCTCCAGCTAGATTATCTATTTAAGCCAATGTTAAGCAAAATTCCTGCCCTTAATGGGCATTGCCTGTCCGTTATTCATCTGGAAGTAGATGGTTTACCAGCAGCTAAGATGAAGACAATAAATACCACTGATTGGTGATGGGTGGGAAAAGTCAAGAGTATTAATGGATATAGAAATGGAAGCAAAATTCCTTCCTTCCTTCCTTTTTTGAGAATCTGCTTCTGGGCTTGGCAAAAGTAGCCATTAACAGGTCCCAGTAGTTGGCTGGGGAGGGGGAGCCTATTTCCTGACTGTCCCTCTTTCATGGCTACTTTCATGCCTGGGTGCCCTTGGATGAGGGAGTATGTAGTTTCCACCGATACACTTTGAAAGATGTGGTCACCTCTGGGTAGAGGGCCTTATCTGCCTTTCCAATTCTATTTTGATTTCATCCCCTCCCCCAACCTTTCCTTCACCTTTTGGTGTTAATGCACTGGCCCTAATAGGCTCTGCTAGCAGATTGATTATATGGAAATACAGGTGATTAGTGTTGGGCAAGAGGTGATTTGGTGATGGAGGAACAAAATGCTCATTTGTGTGAGACAACTCCTCGGTATATAAAAATTATGACCAAAATCAGTGAAGGCTCTTGTGGTGCAGTCCAAGTGTCCCTACCTTCTGAGGTTGTTGACCACAGTGTCACGGTGGCTCAGTGGTTGGTACTGCTGCCTCACAGCGCCAGGGACCAGGGTTCGATTCCAGCCTCTGGTGACTGTGCAAACTCCACAAAGACATTCTCCTTGTGTCTGCGTGAGTTTCCTTCCACAGTCCAAAGATGTGCAGGTTAGGTGAATTTGCCATGCTAAATTGCCTGTAGTGTTCAGCGATGTGTAGGCTAGGTGTATTAGTCAGGGGAAATGCAAAGTAATAGGGGTAGGGGAATGGGTCTGGGTGAGATACTTTTCTTTGGATCTGTGTGGACTTGTTGGGCCAATGGCCTGTTTCCACACTGTATGTAGGGATTCTGATTTGTCCTCCTTATACAAATGTATGGAATTTTGTACTGTGAAGATTGAAATCCAAAGAGATTGTTGTCCATCTCCAAATTCTCTTAATACTGTGGTCAGTGGCCTTGAACTGTTGCAGTTCATGGAGTGAAGCTGAGAGTACCAGTGGTGGAAGGAACTTGACCTATGCTTTGTTTTGGATGATGCTGAGTTTCTTGAATGTTATTGTAGCAGCATCAATCCCAAGCTGGGGAGAATTCACTGGTTGCAGAAAATGCTGCCTCTGAATGTATTTGTGGCTGACCCAGATAAGTCTTCAACTTTATAATTTTGTTTTTAGCTATTTCTATCCTTTACCTATACATCTCTCAATTTATTCAGAATAACACCACTTGTTGCATATCTCTGTTTTTGAACTTATAAACTGCACCAGTTCATGTTTGCTTAAACTTGATAAGTATTTCTTGCTTAGTCATCTATGTAACTAGCTATACCTTTCTTTGGTCTCCTGTGTTTGTCATTCTAGTTTGCTCTACGTACGAGATTAATATCAGCATTTTTGAATATTTTTTCTCCAACGTGCTACCAGAAATGACAATTCAGGAAACAATTTAAGGTGCAATGTGCCAGACTTTCAGAGCATGAAAGCTTGCCTAGTTCTATCACCTCATTTTATGTTGCAACATATATCAAGCTGCCTGTTGGGCAAAACAAAATATGTATTTTTAAAACAGGAAGTATTTTCATCTTGAAGCCTGCCTATGTGCATAGTGAGCTATACGTTACTGTTTTTCGAGTCTGCAGCTTCTGGGGGCTACAGTTGAAAACCCCTGGGAAAAGAAGCTTTTGAAACGTTTTGCAGGATTGGTACAGTTTGATCACAAGCACATAGCAGCTGCACTGAATTATTTTCTTATGCACAATGCAAGTGGGTTATAGTTGCTTGTTTCAATTAAAGCTGTTGTATTGGGAATGTGACCATTCTGGAATTAAAGATCATTTTAACCCATTTGATTTTGCTTAAAACATGAATTGAGCTTCCACTTGCCTTCTCTTTGATTCAATATTTTGGTTAATCATTCTGTATAAAGATCTGAATTATTTAACAGCCTCACATTGAAAGCCCTGTGCAAGGATCTTCTGTTTGAGCTAATCCATTAAGACAGTGCCTAATACTGACATTTTGATTGAAAGTTTCAACATAGTCAATCTGACTTGAGGAATACTGTCCAGAACAATCTGTAGCACAAAGTAATAAGATGACATTTCTACACTTGTCGTTTATTTTCCTTTTCTGCAAAATGCCCAACCCTCTGATATAAAATCAGCAGTGGAGTTGTGTGCTCGTGATTCTGATGATCTGCTTTCTTTATAATCCTACAGGTAATGAATTGGCCAAAAGGTCTCTGCATTACTGATATTAGCATTTATTGCTCATCTATAATTGCCCTTGAGATGGTGGTGAGTTATACTCTATTTGCAGATGATGATAATGGGTACATATTACTGCCCTTTTACAAAGGTAATAGGAAAGCAGGTGTAATATTGTCTCTCCTCTTAAAGTTCTGGACCCCCCTCGCTGTGCCCTCCCCCCTCCCCCTCACCACCTTCATCACTATCACCACCACCACCACCACCACCACCATGGGGAAAAGACTTGGCTGTTTACCCTATCCATGCCATTATGATTTTGTAAACTTTTGTAAGGTCACTCCTCAGCCTGGAGTCAAGCTAACTGGTTCTGCAATTCCCTATTTTCACTCTTTCTTGTTATTTCAATTCTAGATTCATATTTGCTTTCTTAGATTTGTGTAATTTCAAAAGATAAGGAATTTTGGACAATGATCACCAATGTAGCCATCTCTTAGAGCCTTAACGTATAGATGACATACATCCTTAAATAGTAACTTTCCCGGATTTGATATTATTCCCCTGCAATCGATGTATTGTGCAGAATTCCTACTGCAGGCCAGCCACTTGAAAGGAACATCTCCTCCTCGGATATCATGCTCTGACAAAGGATCGTGGAACTTCTAGGAACTCGCTCACTATTCTTGATGCAACAGACAAAGGCTGGTGGTATATTGTTATCACAGTAGTGTCAGAACACAGACAATGTTTTCATCATAAAAGTACAAATACCGTAAGACATAGGAGTGGAAGTAAGGCCATTCGGCCCATCGAGTCCACTCTGCCATTTTAAGCATGGCTGATGGGCATTTCACCTCTACTTACTTGCACTGTTCCTGTAGCCCTTAATTCCTTGCGAGATCAAGAACTTATCAATCCTTGCCTTCAAGACACCAATGTTCCAGCCTCCACTATGCTCCGTTGCAATGAATTCCACAGGCCCACCACACTCTGGCTGAAGAAATGTCTCCTCATTTCCCTTCTAAATTGACCCCCTCCAATTTTAAGGCTGTGCCCATGGGTCCTAGTCTCCCCAACTAACGGAAACAACTTCCCAGCATCCACCCTTTTTAAGCCATGCATTATCTTAGCGGGTTTTGAGAAAGTCTACAGGAAAACAACACATATAGACCAAATATTGAACTACAGAAACAATCGCCCCAACATCCACAAACAAAGCTGCATCAGTACATTATTTCAACGAGCCAACATGCACTGCAGCACAGAGGTGCTACGCAGAGCAGAGGAAAATCACCTTTACTGTGTATTCAAAACGAATGGGTACCCAATGAACACAGTCCGCTGATTCCTCAGCAACAAACCCAAACAAGCAGACAAAACACATCCAGAAACCCTAGCCATTCTCCCCTACATCAAAGACATCTTGGGAAAGACTGCCAGACTATTCACATCCCTTGGTATCATGGTAGACCACAAACCCACCAACACATTAGAATAGCAGTTAATGAACTTGAAATACCCTGTTCAGACAACAAGCAAAACTAATGTCATTTACAAAATACTGTGCAAGAACTGTAACAAACACTACACATCATGTAGCCACCAGGATACGTGAACACCAACTAGCCACAAAAAGACATGACCCTCTCTCACTAGTATCCTCTTGTACAGATGAGGAAGGACACCACTTTGACTGGGACAACACATCCATCCTAAGAGAAGCCAAACAAAGACACGCACGAGAATTCCTAGAAACATGGCATTCCAACTTGAACTCTATCAACAACACATCGAGTTAGACCCCATCTACCACCCCATGGGGGGAAAAAGAACAGGAAGTGACTTCACCACAGGAGATGACATCACCAACTCAAACCCAAACATAGAAAGCAGGACTTATCAGCAGTGCTTCACCTGAGGCCCACTGAAGATGTTAACTAGTAGGGTGATGAAATGAGCCTTCCAGCTCAGCGAGCAAACCTACATCCAGAATGCATTTATCTTCTAAATTTCTATTAGGTGTCTCCTCAACCTCCTAAACTCTAATGAATACAATCCCAGGATCTTCAGCTGTTCACCATATATTAGGATCATCCATGTGAATCTCCACTGGACATGCTCCAGGGCCAGTATGTCCTTCCTGAGGCATAGAGCCCAAAATTGGACACAGTATTCTAAATGGGGCCTAACTGGAGCCTTCTAAAGTCTTAGAAGCACATCGCTACTTTGTATTCCAGTCATCTTAAGATAAATGTTAAAATACATTTGCTTTCTTAATCACAGACTCAACCTGCAAGTTAACTTTTAGAGAATCCTGGACTAGCACTCCCAGATCTCATTGTACTTTTGGCTTAATTAATATTTTCATAGTTTTCCAATGTTTGGCGAATTGTTTCCTGCTTTGTTTCTTTTCATGAAATAAAAGTGTACTGTTAAATACTTTGGGACTTTTCCAGAATGAAGGAATTTTGGAAGATTATAACCAATGCATTGACTATCTCTGCAACCACTCCGCTTGTCAAACTTTAGTCTGTTGGCCTTTGTTTAATGGTTTTCCCAACTCCTTTCCCCTGATGATTTGGTTTAAGATCTTACTTCCTGTTGGTCTCTTTGATTATCCAGTGCCTTAGTGATATTTTCTGGGTCTTCTATAATGATGGCATACACAAAATACCTTTTAGTAATGGCCCCCCCATCTCCATTGTTTTGACATCAATTCCCCGATTCAATCTGTAGAAGATCAACACAAGTTTTTATTTTTGCATTTTCTTTGGAATTACTGTAATTGAGTATTACTGAGGGGGAAAAAAAAACATTTTGAAGCTTTTTGTCTTGCATTTGTGGCAATTTTTGAGAAATTTCTTAAAGCCTACGTGTAATCAACACAGGGCCCTTTTTTTAGATTAGACTCCGAATCAAAGAATAATAAAGTGCAGAAACACTCTTTGGTCCAACTCATCCATGCTGAACCAAGTCTCCCAAACCAACTAGTCTCATTTGCTTGTGGTTGCCCTCTTCCACACATGGCACTGGGAGTAATATGGAAATGACTACTTGGAATACTTAGAATCCCTTATAGTGTAGAAGCAGGTCATTAGGCCCAATAAGTCCACACCGACTCTCTGAAAAGCATCACCCAGACTCCAACCTATCCCTGTAGTGCTAACACCAGTGGAAACAGGACATCAATTTTTGACCTTGTGTCCTAAATTCCAGATGTCCCTGTTGGTCTACGTCCTCAATGGTAACATGGGCAGCCACCTCCAACTTATCACCGTCCTTGCAGGATGTCCTGTTGCTATTCCGTGACTTTGTTGACCTTGGCATCCAGAAGGTTACATCCTGGAGTCGGTCGGGTGTCCTAATGAACGAATCCCCTATCATAGCTGTCGCTCCACTCTTCTCCCTTCCCTCCTGTACAACTGACCCACCCATGTTGCTGCTGTCCTGGTGTTTGCTACATTTCCCAGAGGAACTGTCAGAATGGAATTCTTGACCAGGATCTCAAGATTCCTGTGTTCTCTCGGTTGTATTGAACTGTCTTGCAACCACTGATTTCCCTCTCTCTGCATGTGGTGTAGCCACCTCTCTGAATGCACTATCCATTTTAATTCCTAGCCTTGCAGATGCATCACTGTGACTTCAGCCATTATTAAGAGTTCCAAAACCCAGAGCTGCAGTTCCTGTCACAGCTGGAACTTCCTATATGCTGAACGAAACTGCCAAAATACTATTTTAGAATAAACTGGACAGTAGAGATGAATTCTCAGTTCTCACGTGCTGTCACTTGTCTTCTTTCACATGGTTAGCTTCTGCAGCTTTTATCTGCTGGTTTCCTGCGTGAGGGGGCCAATTAGCTGGACAACAGGTTTGTCATGCAGAGTGTCAACAGAGTGGGTTCAATTCCTGTACTGGCTGAGACCACTGTGGAGTGCCCATCTCTTCCATCACACACTATGCCTGAGGCATGGTGACCCTCTGGTAAACCACTACCAGACATCTCTCTAACGAGAGAACAGCCCTGTGGCAGCATTGCATTACATTCCTGCATCGACCAAGATAGTTTTTTTTTAAAAAAAAAACCTTCCCTCTTATTCTCATCAAACTCAGTAATTCCACTGTGACCCAATGCACCTGAACATTTTTCAGGGTTGATTTTTTTTTAAAGGCCTGCACTTGGCTTTCATAGGCTCCTTTAAGTTCTCTCAAGCTCTATATGATTACACCATGCGGACACATGTTTCAACAAGAATGGCTTGTTTGCTATGTGGCAGAAATAGAATTCTGAATATCCTCAGTGATTATCAACCATCTGAATGTAAAGCCACAATGCATGAGAAAAGTATTAATTTCCTAGACCTTACAGTATTTCAAGACACCAGACATTAGGTGTGAGTTAACCACTGCCATTTTCTTCAAATGGCTCACACAAACCTCTCCAAACACTGTCATCAATCTTAAATAAATTCCCCTCTAAGCCAATCCCCATCATGATTTGGAAATGCATCATTGTTCCTTCACTGTTGCTGGGTCAAAGTCTTGGAAGCCCACCCTAAGAGCATTATGGGTCAACTTGCAGCAGTTCTCGAGGGCAACAAGGGAAGGGAAATAAGTGCTGGCCCAATCAGCGATGTCCACATAGCCTAGTCCACTAGTGGCTTTAAAAGAAAGGTTCTCCTTCCTCAGATTAGTGAGGCCACAGCTAATGTGTTTCCATCACAGAAAGTATCTGCTTTGCTATATCGTGATCTCCTATTCAAATTTAACGATTGACTTTGTTCATTATAACAGCACCCACTTCATTTTTTTTCTCCCCAACCTCTTGTACAGCCTTTAAATAGACAATCCACATTCGTTTGCAAGGAAATCAGCACTTTAGTATTTTCGGTCCTAGTTAACCGTGTATTACGTTTTCTGATCAATTTAAAACTATGTTCCTCCTTTGAAACATCCATCTATCTTCCCCTCCCCTGATCTTACTGCCTCTTCTTTCTTCTTCCCAACACCCCCCACTTCCTTGGCAATCTTCTCCCCTATTCCTCTGGGCAAGATATACTGACAGTATTAAGGTATTTTGGGTGATTTTTAGAATGTACTGATTGATTGCTCTTGGTGAGGTTGTAAAATGCCATTGGCTTCTCTTTTGAAGCTGCTGGGTAATTCTATTTTCTTTTTAATTCGTTCTTGGGGTGAAGGCTTTGTTGGCTAAACCAACATTGATTTCTCATCCGTAATTGCCTTGGGAGCTGGTGAGAGTCAACCAGATTGCTGTGGGTCTGGAGTCACATGGGCCAGACCAGGTAAGGCTTGCAGTTTCCTTCCCTAAAGGAAATTAGTGATTCAGATGGAATTTTGCCAATAATTGGCACAGGATTTATGGTCATCAATTGACTCTTTAATTCCAAATTTTTAAAATTGAATTCAAATTCCAAGATCTGACATGGTGAGAACTGAACCCAGTTCCCAGAACATTACTTGTGTCTCTGGATGAACAGAACAGTGACAATACTACTAGGCCTCCGTGTGTGTGTGTGTGTGTGTGTGTGTGTATTTTTGAAAGCTTTTGAAATACAGCTGTTTGCTATCCACTAATAGGAGCATCTGATGAGGAGTTTTGATGATTTAAGCTTCTTAAGATTTTGTTTTGGTTCTGAAATTACACAGATCTTTTTGCATCAAGCAGTCAGCTAGGTTACCTTTGGAGTCAGGAGGTTATATCATGTTTGAACATGCAGTCTATGTTGATGCAAGAAAGGTACAGGGGAGATTGTAGCTTTTGTATTCCCACTTTTTAAACTCCTTTTCCATTGGCCATACTAAATTGCCCATAGTGCTAGGTGCATAAGTCAGAGGGAAAGGAGTCTGGGTGGGTTCCTCTACAGAGGGTCAGTGTGGACTTGTTGGGCCAAATGGCCTGTATCCATACTGTAAGGAATCTAATCTAATATCTCTCCTCTTTTAATCTTCCCCCTTTTTTTTTCTCTCTTTTAAATTCCATCACTTTGTACCCATTCTCTTCTCTTTGCTTAACACCACAACAATAAGATTGCTGTTACTAAGTGAAGAGTTTACCACAATGCATACTATAGTTAGAAACTCCATTTCAGCAAGAATATTTCCTTGCAGTGTTGCGAATTGCTGGCATACATGGATGTATGAGATGTTGTGATTCCTTTTGGACATTTGGAGAAATTGTTTCTTTTCGGTGTACTGTTGGCACAGTTACTTAGACATGTAGTGCAATCCATCTACACTTGTAAACAGTGGAATAAAGTAGTGGACACCCCTAGTCCATTACATCTATGCAGCACTTGAACAGATCATGGAAGATTTGTTCCGAAAAGTACAAGGGTCATCTCTCCAAATTGTTAGTTTTAGCTTAGTCTTGCTGGTGTTGCAGTCAATGCCAATTTCAGCCAGAATCTTGCTCCAAAAATGTGTCCAGTCCCTTTTGATTTGTCTCCTTTTTTTTCTTCAGTAGTGTCTGAGATGTGTTCTTAGAACTTAGATTCCCTACTGTGTGGAAACAGGCCCTTTGGCCCAACAAGTCCATACTGACCCTCTGAAAAGTAGTCCACCCAGACCCAGTCCCTTATCATTACCCCTGACTATTGCACCTAACCTACAAATCCCTGAAGACATTGTGTAATTTAGCTTGGCCAATCCACCTAACCTGCACGTAGTCGTAGAGATGTACAGCACAGAAACTGACCCATTGGTCCAACTCCTCCATTCCGACCAGATATCCCAACCCAATCTAGTCCCACCTGCTAGCACCTGGCCCATGTGCCTCCAAACCCTTCCTATTCATGTACTCATCCAGATGCCTTTTAAATGTTACAATCATACTAGCCTCCACCACTTCCTCTGGCAGCTCGTTCCATTTGTGTACCACCCTCTGCGTGAAAATGTTGCCCCTTGGGTCTCTTTTGTATCTTTTCCCTCTCACCCTAAACTATGTCCTCTAATTCTGGACTCCCACATTCCAGGAAAAAGACCTATCCATGCCCCTCATGATTTTATAAACTCCTATAAGGTCACCCCTCTACCTCTGACGCTCATGGGAAAATAGTCCTAGCCTATTCAACCTCTCCCTATAGCTCAAATCCTCCAACCCTGGCAACATCCTTGTCAATCTTTTCTGAACCCTTTCAAGTTTCACAACATCTTTCCGATAGGAAAGAGACCAGAATTGCATGCAATATTCTTTGGATTGTGGGAGGAAACCAGAACACCCGGAGGAAACCCATGCAGACATGGGTAAAATGTGCAAACGCTACACAGTCACCCTATGTTGGAAATGATCCCAGGTTCCTGACGCTATGAGGCAGCAGAACTAAGCACTGCACCACCATATTCAATAGCTTTTTTTTTGAGATCTAACTAGTTTAAATGCCTTGCAGTAAAGAAGGAAATACACTATTTACATCAGTGGTTTGCATTAAAAACATTGGGCAAGGTCTTGTTCACAACAATGGGCTTGTGTAGATATCATGGCTAAGTTAATGTTTCAAGGTGGAAAATTGTGGTCAATGTGACATGGACCTTCTGATAAGACATTAATTTGTGCTTCAGGCCGCCTGAAAATTCTATCCATTTTGAGTGTATTCATTTTAATACAACTGCATTTCTGGTAGGTCAGTGACAAGACAGTTTGTGCTTCTGCTTTTATGTTGCTATCACAGAACAACATCTATATTCACCAACACTTTTCTTTCATTATGAATGTAGTTCGCAATCTGTGATGTTGATTTTTGAGGGATGGATGTTGGTGAGGACTTCAGGGATAAACCTCCTGTCCTCCTTTTGAAATGGTGTCAAGAGATTTTTGTACAGCTAACTGAGATTTCACTACAGAAAGATTATCCCTCCAACAGTGCAATGCGTTCTCAACATTCTACTGGAGTGTCAGCTGTGGTTTTCACATGCTTATGCCCTTGGATGGGACTTCAACCTGGGTCCATGTGACTCAGAGGCAGAGTGCTACCAATGGGGAATAAGCTGCAAGAGGGAAAAGTGAACTGAGGGGAAAGTCTCTTCTCCACTTGGTGGGAAAAATAATTGGTTTTCCTTTTTGAGAACAGTAGTGCAAGCTTAAACATTCACTAATTATTCAGAGCAACTCGAGAACAATATAACTTTTCACATTGTGGAATTGTACCTACTTTTAGCTCCAGACTTTAACCTAAATGGGCAACAATGTCAGCACCTTGAGCTTTTTATTTTAAATTTGCTGTAGATGGTTACTGTCCTGTGCTAACTTGTACTGCTTTTCTTTGCAGTAATCTCTTTTGTGTAAAAGTGGCAACTGTTTAAACATGTGCAAATTTTAAATATTTATTTGTATTAATCATTCCTAGAGCCGCTAATGGATGTGAGACAAGAGTGGGTAATTGGGAACCTTCAGCCTCTGTCCTGGTTCTCCCCTCCCCCTCCAAACAAATGTTCAGACTCTTGTTAGAGATTTCACTTGAGGCCTAGCATTCCATTAACTTGATTATTAGCCATCAATTTGAATTGAATATGAAGTGCTGGCTCTACCTGCTTGTGTGATATTTAAACCTAAGAAGTGCCAGCTAGAGAGATTCAAAATGTGCTTGGAATATTGACTGAGCAGATGACTAAATTCCATTTTGACTTTTCAATGTGACCTTGACGATGTGGATCCTGGAGATTCTTGCAAATAGAAATTAAGATGATATGAAATTGCAAGATTTTAAGCATCCTGTAAATGTGTATCAAATAAGTGGTCTGTAAAAGTTAACAATAAAGATTCTTTAAATTATCAAGTTTATTTTTTCTCAGTGGTATTGGCATTGGTGGGGTTAACAGAGACTGAAGTTGAACATTGGCATAATAATAAAGCTATGGAATTGATTTGGAAAAGCAGAAATCCTAAGTAGACCTCTTAAACTGACGTTACAGTCTTGCTGTATTTAAATCACTTAAAGCGCAGCCCTATTACTTCTGTCACTTAGCTTGGAGGACATTGGTGAACTTTTGCTTTTTTTTAAAAGCTCATTTAAAAGTGCGATTCACAAAGATTACAATTCAAAGAAAAATCCAATTTTTAAAATAAAGTATGTAAATGCTGCAGATGCTAGAAATCTGAAATAAGATCAGGAAGGCCTGAGCACATTTAAGAATTTGGCAGCATCTGATAGTATTCATGTTTTAGATCAATAATTGGTTATCAAAGCCTGGTCAAGTTTGGTGATTTAATTGGTTGGAAGGAAATTGAAGGGGAGAGGGATGAGGAAAGAGATTAAAAAAAGGTCTGTGATGGATTGGAAGGTGGGAGAGATTAAATAGTATAAACCTTCATGGTGTGAGGCTGGTGGGAGTGGTGATGAGGAAAATAATGTGTTTAGCGCAGGTGTACATCACAGTATAATGTATAGCTATTGTGCAAAAGCCAAAAAGAAGTATAAAAATAGAGTGGAGGACAAGATGCCAATCTGGCAGGTAGCAGTGACCAGCCTGAAAAGAGCTTGTTATTTTTCAGTTTGGTTAGAAATTGCAGACTGAGAGTATAAAAATATCATTGTGAGATCAAGATGAAAAATTCCACTGCTTTGCACTGAGATGTTCAGTGCATGTTTGGTCTCTCTGGTTCTTTTGTATTCATGGGATGTGTGTCACTAGCTAGGCCAGCTGACATTGGCCATTCCCCAGAGGATAACTGACCATGTGGCTGAAGATCTGGAGTCATGTAAGCCATGCTATGGACCAGAATTCCCACCCCCCCAAATAGCCTGGGCCCTAACCTTTTCTTATTTTAAGGTTGATGTGACATGTGTTCTAGATGTGATGTGACGAGTCAAACTCCTTGCTGTTAAGCAAAACAATTTATTTAAATGCTATAGTTATAACGCAAACAAAAGAAAGAGGAATTTAGAATAATTTGGCTCTTTTGGAAAATTTAACTAAATAATAGATACAGTCTTATTACCAATTAACTGTTCCAATATTGTAACATCCCATATACACATCCCTTGGCCAAAAGGTTTATTTAGACCCTGATTCTTATTTGCAGTTCTCCAATTCAGGAGGAAACCATATCACGAGAGATTTCAGAGAAAGTAGCAGCTAGGAGTCATTTTTCTGAGGCTTCCAATCCTTCTGGGACTCCAGCCTCTGACTGCAATAGCTAAAAAATAAAACTAGGCAGTCTGGTTTGTGAGAACTGATCATCATTCCCTTTTCTATTATTCCAACTGTGTGTTTTTTTTAGAAAAAACCTAAAGGCCTCCTAAATTATTGACTTAAGTTGTCCCAGTAGCCAGTCTAGCACCTCTGCCTTTACAACCTCTCTTCAAAATAACCCAGGACAAAATTACCTATAATGTGGCAGCGTCAACACAGCCATACTAGAGAAGATTAGATTTCTATTTTCTAAAGGATGTTACTGTACCAGAGTTGTTACAACAATCGTCTGAGACTACATCATTGTCATTTAAGCTAGCTTTTAATTCCAAACCTTTTAAAATGAATTCACCATCTGCCATGATGACATTCATGTTACAGGTTTCAATACCATGCTGAAGTTCAGCATTTCTAGCCTTGTGACGTTATGAAACTTTAAGGATGACCACATTGTGAGCAGCAAATATAGTATACTAAACAAGCAACTTTCCATTTCACTTGGAACAAATGTTTGGGGTCTTGTTTGTTGAGAATAGACAATGAGAGGGATGACGTTGCATCTACAAGGCTTGCATGGGATTAGACCAAGGTGTTGTGAAGGGAAATGTATTAGTTTAAAGGAAACAAGGGGAGGGGAAATATGTGTTTGGTAGCATCATGCTGGATGAAGTGGAAATCGCAGAGATGATTTAATCACAGGAGGTTGGTTGGATGGAAGTTAAGGGTGGGGCAGTGGAGTCGAGGCTTTGGGAGGGTGGAAAAGTGTGAAATCTGTACCCATTTGACATTTGTATCAGCTACATTGCTGGTGAGATGGGCAGATGTGAGAATTCTCAGCTGGGAGAAAAGGGAAGATTTGCCAAATTTAGATAGTACAAAAAAAATGAGTTTGTAACTTCTGTTCCCATTTTTGTTTCTGACTCCTTTTGCTAATTTTTTTTTCTTTCATTTTGCTTTGAACAGTAGCTCTTCATTCTGTCATTTCCTAATTCCTCTCTCCTAACCTTTTGTGTTTCCTTTTCCCCATGACCGCTCCAATTGGCATTTGCCCAATCAAATTCTCTTGCCTTCCACCCTATCAAAGACTACATTGTGCTTTTTCCACATGCACAAAATCTGTTACATTGCTAATTTTACTGAGTTCAGATAAGACTGTTGACTTGAAACTTTTAGTTTTTTTGTGCAGAATTTCTGCTGATTGGCTAAATATTTCCAGTATTTTTAATTTTCTATAATAATGAGCTAGATCACTTTGCTATCAAGTAACCCAGGTAGATAATGTACAATTCTTGTTACTTGTTTGGGCTGAAAGGCATTTCACTGCTTATGATGGTGCATCAATACTTGGCACAAGACTAGGATTCTACAAGAGTTATGTGTCCTTCGCTTCCTCACTTAAGTAGCTATGTTCACATCAGAACTATGATAGCAAGTATCAACAGTCATTCACCTCTGGAGGCATTACTGCGAACTGTACTGTTGCCTGTCCACAAAGACCTTGCCTGTGTACTTCGAGTTGTAGTTATTGGATTGACAGGGATATGAACTCCAACGCCATCGACTGGTCACCTCCTGAGTGTGGCTTTTTAAGCAATAACATTATCTCGGTGCATCAGCGATATGATGTGAACTTCAGAGGTACATAAGAACAGGAATAGGCCATTAAGCCCCTCAAGCCTGCTCTGCTTTTCACTAAGATTATGGCTGATCTGTGGCCTGACCCGAAAGGCTGCTGTTGGGTCCTTGAAACCCTTGTTCGTTTTCCTTTCTACTGTGTGATGAAAGTTTAGAGTCTGGTCGCTTAAATAGGTGAGTTTTTTTTTAAACTGCTCTCTTTGCAACCAAAAAATCAAGAGACTTTCTTTGCAGTTCATTGTCTTTCAATGAATAAGTAAAAGGTCATGGATTTTATGCTCGTCAAGCAGAATTGAGTGATAGTATGTTGGGGATGTTCCAAGTTGGTTTCTGTACTCTTGAGTTCAGTAGTGATAAGCTCGTAATTTTATCCCTTTTTATGCCACTGCGTGTGTTGCCTTTAAGGGCATGAATAAGTATATCTGTGATGCCTGTAGAAGATGATTAGGCTGATATTTGCTATTGAAGCACTGAGATAAATGTAGTTGTTTTGACATGGTGATGAAGGTCACCCTTATTCTGTGTAATCATGAGACTCCAAGAAGAAAGGAGGGAGGGGTGGAATTAAATATTCAGCTTTTGTGTTTGACATTTTGCATTCAGGTATAGGATCATGGTAGAAGAGCATAGGTGGTAAGAGAGGAGTCCCTTGATCTAAGTAGATATAATTATTTCATTGGTAAATTTCACAATTGCTATGTTTCTGACTTTTATTTGTGGGTGTTAATTGCATATGATAAATATTGTGTCAAAGATTGAAAATAGCTATGCCGCATAACAGCCACTCTTGCAGTAATGCAGCCACTTAAGTTGTAAATTTCCATTGTACAGTGTAATACAGTAAATTACAATTTAACCAATTAGTTCATATGTTCAATTAAGCTTCCTTGTACTTTGCTTTCATGAAATTGATTTAAATATGGGATACCTCATTTGAGCAATTTGTGATGCTTTATAAATTATTCAAGTATTGCCTACCTGGTTTAAAGTACTATATTGAGGTACTACACTGTAATGAGTCGTGAACTATTTGCTATTCATAATTAAACACAGCCAACAGTTCGTTACCTGCTGGGTGAAAAGGTGATGAAAGATTTGGATACAGAACACAAAAAGGCAAATTGCTTCACGTAACTTGTATAATTGCTAGGTAGTTTTCTGCTGACAACTGAAAGACAAATAAGCCATATAATGAACAGTTGGATGTGAGTTATTATCTGAAGGGCCTAGATGAATTTCCCAATCTCTAAAGCACAAACTTGAGCTGTTTGCAGAGTTTTGCAACCTTGAAACTGAAACTGTTACTTAGTGTCTTATTTGGCTTGTGTACAATTTCAGTTTTTCTTGTGATGATGGGGGGGGGGGGGGGGGGAGGAGAGGGAATGTATTCACTTTACATTTTTGATGTCACGAAGGGTTAGCTTAAATACTTTGAACATCATAATTGGGGCAGAAGGGATTTCTACTTTGGTACTATTATTTATCGAGATCTACAATTTTTTTTGTTGTTGTGTTTTTTTTTAGAATAACTATCAGTGGAGAGGTGCTGGCGTACAAATCTAATGTAGTGATTCATATTTGTTTTGTCTAACTTTGGGCAGAATTCCAACTGGTTTTCATAGATTATTCTCATTCTGGTTATACATGGTCATTCTCGAAGCAGAGGTTTTGAGATCATTCAAATTTAAAAACAATCCGAGCAGCTTGGTTCAATGAGGTTCTTCTTGGTGCTCATTCAGAACATGAATTTAAAGCTTTTTAAGGGAAAAGAAGGTTCAACTAGCTCAAGGGTTTTTGAGGATATCAGCATATAATGTATACATGCTCTTTTTGTGTGTAACAAAGTAACATTCTCCAAAAACTCACCGCAAGTCTGTCAATCGTGATTCCTGTTTTTATAGATCAATGTTCAATCTGTCCAATCTTGCCATTCATTTTGTCTAAAAATAATATCCATTTTTATAATGGATTCTACCACTTTCTTGACTACAGATGTCATGCTAGGCCACACCTTGGATATTGTGTGCAGTTTTCGTCTACTTTTCTGAGGAAGAATATTTTTGCTCTCGAGGGATCGCAGCAAAGGTTTACCAGGCTGATTTTCAGAGGAAAGCAATACTGACGTTTGAGGAATTACGTTTTTGCTGGCGTTCAGACAAATGAGAAGGGATCTCATAGACTTAAAGTAGACAGGGTAGATGCAGGGAGGATGTTCCCAATGGTGGGTCTGTCCAGGACCAGCGGCCACAGTCTGAGGATTCCAGTTAGACCATTTAGAATGGAGATGGGAAATATTTCTTCACCCAAAGAGGAGTAAGCCTGCAGAATTCATTACCACAGGAAGTAGTTAATGGCAAACATTGAATGTATTCCACAGGTGGCTAGATATAGCACTTGGGGCAAATGGGATCAAATGCGGAGAAATCAGGAACAGACTGTTGAGTTGGATGACCAGCCATGATCGTGATGAATGGTAGAGAAGGCTCAAAGGGCTGAATGGCTTCCTCTTGCTCCTATCTTCTATGTTTCCATGCTAATAGGTCTATAGTTCTCCTCTTGCCCTCTACTTCTCTCCCTTAAGTAGTGGAGTTTCATTTGCTACTTTCCAATCTGCAGGAACCTTTCCAGAACCCATAGAATGACCATCCCAGGTTGTTGCTTGAATGTTCTCCCACATTTTGCACAAGCCGCAGATATTGGTAAGGAAGACTTTTATTTTAGAATTGACAGGATTGCTTGCCGTATTTGCTTCTGATACCAAGTGATCGTTCTGGTTTCGTTCCTTTTTTGTGGCTTGGTAGACCATTTCAGAAAGCATTGCTATGGGTTTGAGGTCACCTACAAGCCAGACCAGTTGTTGGTAGCAAAGTTTCCTGAAGCTAGCAAATCAGTTTTTTAAAAATGATAATACTGGTGGCATGGTCACCAGAGACAATTGGCTGAGTGGCTTCCTTTTGTGCACACTAGTGATTCTATAGTTCTCCTTTTATAGGTTCACACTAACTGACCATGTAATCTTGGGTGACTGTACAAAGCAATAGTGAGGATGTGCTTAAACATGTTAGAATACAACATGCCATTTGGGTGAGATATTAAAATATCTAGGTAAATGAGGGGAAACATTTTCCAAACAAAACAATTTTGTGTCCTAGTCAAGATTTTATCCTTCAATTTCAGTAAAAGAGATTTACTTGCTATTCAACTTTCTTGCTTGTCTTTTATGAAGCTTTGCTGTCTGCACACGGCCTGTCGCATTAACCTACGGAGTAATGACTAAGTTTCAGAAATAATTTGGACCTGTGAAAGGAATGTCCCATTGAAGAAGAATAGATTTTGTTTCAACGAATGCCTTTTCATGATCGCCGGTTCCAAAGTTGTTCTCAATCATTTGGTACTTTTGGTAAATGTCATCACTATTATGTTATAGAGACAATAGCCAGTCTACTAATGGCAAAATCCCACAGGCATCTGTGTGATAGTGTCAACATAATCTGTGCGTCTTTTTATTTTTAAAGTGATGTCAGTTTGGGGCTGAATGTTTCCTAAGACTCATTCCCATGATTTTAAAAAGTAATTTAAATGTTTTACAAAATTTAAATTTTTGTGTTCGCTGAGGGGAGAACATCATAAAGATTGCAGCTTTCCTTCAGAATTATTGTAGATTTTAAGACTATTTGAAGCACTCCAGTACTCCTGAAGTGGTAAATATTCTGGACCAGAATTGAGCATTTGCTGAGCTGATCAGCTCTTATACCTCTTTTTTTTTGTGTGAAGGATGTAGTTCATTTTTGCCATTTAAAGTGTCATCTCCTTATTTCTGAGGTTAACCCCAGTCACAACAGGTTAAATCTACTGAATGTGGGAAAGGGACACGAGAGGTGTAAGATTGGGAACGACAGCAAGCCGTTCATGTTCAGCATGGGTATATATATTTTCAGCCCACCTTTTTAAAGTTTTCATGAAAATCATAACTTTAAATGGGAGCCCAGGTACCATGTGAAATTTCAGAAATGGGAATATATTTTTCCGATTACAATTCCAGATAAGGCTGTTTGTATGCACTCAATCCATCAATACCATGGTAGCAAATCACTGGAAGAGCTCCAACCAGCAGAAGATTTAAATCTATTGGACTTTGTGCTGTCAAGGTTATTTTGTTTTGTGACTTATTTTTTAAAAAGATATTAGATAATAAAGCCAGTAGCTTCAGAGATTAGCCAATCCATCACGGGATGTCTTTTGAGCTTACAGCATTATTGTTCAACAGATATGCAGTTTATGATGCTGTGAAATGAACAAATCAGGATTTATTTATGGCTTAAAAGTAAAATATATAATGCATTTTGTTTTACACATGTAAGGTCTGTACAAACTATTCATGTATTTTAATTTTAAATACTGTATTCTTTTTCCTTCTTATAATTTCATAGTTGGCCGTTAAGTATGACATTTATTTGGAAAATAAGCCAGCAAAGATTACAGAAGTTATTTGAAGCGTTATTGCTCAGAACATGTAGTCCTCAATGATTTCCTGCCCATTATAGTACCTCATTTGTTACTGTCCCTGAACCATATTATTTCACATGTGCTTGGTAGAGGTAAATTAAAACTTTTCCTGTTTAGACAACAAAGTCCCAGGTTTTGAGCAGAAATGCCATAGCCATGTTCAGTTGTTCTAAGGCAGCCAAGAATGGCTGATAAATTACATTTTTCACAATAGCAGTTACATCCATGGATTTGAAGAAGATTGAGGAAAGGCCTGTGGATATTGTCTACGTGAACCTTAGTAAGGCACTTGACAAGGTACTCCATGGCAGGCTGGGAGAGAAGGTGGACTCCCAGGAGATCTGGAATGAGCTAGCTAGACTGATACAAAACTAACTTCATTATAGAAGGCAGTAGTGGTGGAAGGGCTTTTCAGATTGGAGATTAATAACCAGTGGTGTTCCACAGGAATCAGTGCTGGAACCTTTTTGTAAGACCTAAATGATCTGGAGAAAAATATAGGTGGTCCAATTAGCAAGTTTGTGGATGACCCCAAAATTGCCAGAGTTACGGCTAGTGAGGAGGTTTGTCAAAGGATACGTTGGGATGTAGATTGTAGATTTGGGCAGAGAAATAGCAGACGGAGTTTAAATTGGACAATAGCGAGGTGATGCATTTTAGCAGATCAAATTCAGGTGCGAATTATACAATAAATGGCAGGACCCTTGGGAGCATGTACATATAGATCCACAGATCTCTAAAAGTGACAGCACAGTAGATAAGGTGGTCAAGAAGGCATACAGCGTGCATGCCTTTGTTGGCTGAAGCATCAAATGTAAAAGGTGGCAAGCTGTCCAAAACTTTAATTAGGCCACATTTTGGAATATTGTGTGTAGTTCTGGTCACCACACTGCTGGAAGGATGTAGATGCTTTGGAGAGGGTGCAGAGAAGGTTTACCAGGATGTTTCCTGGTCTGGAGGGTTTTAGTCATGAGGAGTGGTTGGATAAACTCAATTCTTTTCACTGGAAAGGCTGAGATTGAAGGATGACCTGATAGAGAGATATATAAAATTGAGAGGTGTAGAGTGGATAGTCAGATGCCTTTTTCCAGGGTGGAAAGGTTAACTACAAGAGGGCACAGGTTCAAGGTAAGCTGGGGTAAGTTAAGAGGAGAAGTGTGGAGAAAATGTTTTATGCTGAGGATGGTGGGTGTCTGGAACACAACTCTAATGTGCTTGCTTCCACCACCTCCACAGGCAATGTTTTAAGGCTTGATAGACACACGAATGGGGGGATAGAAACTACACTACGTGATAAGTAATGGATCTAAAGGATTGGGATGCACAGGCTTGGTGGGCCAAAGGGCCTGTTCCTGCATTATATTGTATTGATTTAAGTTTGCTTTGGCTGGGTAGATGTTTTTGTTTAATCAAGGGCAAATGTCACTATTTTTCCTTTTTCTGAGATTTATGGGCTAGATTGTGCATCTCTGAACAGGAAAAGTCCTGTTCAAAATGTCACCATTTTTTAGGAAGGAGCAGAAAATGTTAGTCCCAAAAATTTAACACTGCTGTGACCACAATAAAAGTAAAGTCACCATAATCCTACTGGACCATAAGGCTGCTGCTCTCAATAGACAGTGATGACTGACTGACTGGTGATGGTTTAACTTGAGGGTCACCATGCCTCTGGTGAAGGGTGAGGTTGAGAAGTACAGTCTTTTTATGATAACCTCAGCCAGTGCAGGAATTGAACCTGTGCTGTTGGCATCATGCAGCTAACCGAACTAACTGACCCTGCACAAGGTACATTGCGCCAACTCATGCTGATATCCAAATGGAGGTCCACCTTGCATGTGTTCGGATTTGAAATGTTGTACAAACTATTGGCCATTTAAATTTGAAATTGCCTGGGAACCAGATCAACATTGCCCAGGTGAAAATTCATTTGAAGTTTGAGTTCTAATTCTGCAGCCAAGCACTTCCCTCAGTACAAAAAAATTAAAATCACTTGTTTTTGTTTAAAACGTATTGCTGTGTTGCCAGTTCAAAGTGTTAACTACAAAGACTTGATCAGTAATTGGTTGATTGCAGGGGATGAGATTTGATTATTGCCCATTGACCCATTATTACACCTTTTTTCTTCTGTTCTTGTTGTTGAAGTGGTTATGAGTTTGGCTTAGTAAGTACTTGATCATTAGTCTTCAACTGGACTAAACTGATGTGAAGAACATCCCAGTATAGAAGGTAAATTATTTTGGCTGAACATTCCCTTAGATATACAGTTAGGTTTCCTAGCACGTTAGCCAGATGAGGTGAAGCAATGATGTGAAATTTTCATTGGGAAGCCCTTGTTACTTATTAAACCTCAAAGTTTGTGAGAAGATTTGTGAGAACGGGTGCTCGTTCTTGTGGTTCTGTTCGCCGAGCTGGGAGTTTTTGTTGCAAACATTTCATCCCCTTTCTAGGTGACATCTTCAGTGCTTGGGAGCCTCCTGTGAAGCGCTTCTGTGCTGATTCCTCAGGCATTTATACTGGTTTGAATCTGCCGCTTCCGGTTGTCAGTTGCTGTCCGCTGTAGTGGCCGGTATATATGGTCTATGTCGATGTGTCTGTTGATAGAATTTGTGGATGAATGCCATGCCATCAACAGACGCTATATAGGAGGCTCCCAAGCACTGAAGATGTCACCTAGAAAGGGGACGAAACATTTGCAACAAAAACTCCCAGCTCGGCGAACAGAACCACAACAATTTATTAAACCTGTATAACATCGATGGAAGAGTGTTGAGGTTTGTCTGTTCTCACAAACCAGTTTTTTTTGTTTTTTTTGGCAACTGTACTGCTTGTCCGCTTGTCTATGTGTTTATGATCTTGGGGTATGGTTGGATTCTCAACTCTGTAAAATCAAATAGTCCTTCATGTAATTGAAATGTGTGCCACAGAAATTTGATGCATATGTGTAGAAAAACTGGCTATTGTATGACCCATCAATCCTTCCCAATTGAGAACTTTGTTCTATTTTCTTTTTTCAATTTAGGAAATCATCATCCAACAAGCCCAGGTGATTCAATAACTGCAATGCCCCGTGATACACCTGCATTCAATTTGAATTCAACTGTAATGGGAATTATTAACTATACAGCATCAACAGCCGATACTATCAATGACACTGTCACTCAAGCAGACATTGGAAGTACCATGGCTTTTACTTCTATAACACCAAGCCTGAAAAGTGAAACTAGCTTTAACGATTCATTAGAGAAGTCAACTGTCAGTATGCTGACTACTGCACCAAATATCAGCAACCTGACCCAAAAGAGTGGATTGGCTAATGATACAAGCAGTGACCTGCAAAGATCTGTAAATAACAGTAGTCCCATTCCAAAATCTGTGAGTCCCAGCGTTAGCTCCGTTGTAACAGAGTCAAATGGAAATGATGCTGAAGGGAGTTCTACTGTCAAAATTACAGCAATCCCAAAGCAAACAGAGACCTCTGTGAAAGTGTCTTCAACTTACAAAGACTCCACGCTCACAGTTAAATCAACTGGTATGTCTTATACATCATCTGCTGGACAGAAGGAATCCAAAGGTAAAACTTCTGTTTTCTCTTGTTCGTTGTAATTCTTTAAAACTTAATTCTAGGCATGAAGCTGCTGGCATTGCAAAGGGTTTTTTTTGAGTCTACACTTTATCGTTTTGGCTAGAATTTGACTTAACATTGTAGATGTGAAAACATTGTTATTCAATAATAAAAATTCCACTTATGAATTTTCTGACTGTGTTTTATATAATGCTGGAAAAGCACAGCATATCCAGCAGCATCCAAGGAGCAGGAGAATTGACAGTTTGGGCTAGAGCCCTTCACCAGGAATGAGGCTTTCATTCTGTGATGCTGTGCCTTTCCAGCACCACACTCTTGACTCTGATCTCCAGCATTTTCAGTCCTCACTTTCTCCTATGTTTTATATAGTCAGAGTCAGACCCTGCTGAACATAATCCAAAGTTAAACTAGTCCCACCTGTTTGCTCCTGGCCCATATCCCACCAAACATTTCCTATTCATGTACTTATCCAAATGTCTTTTGAACATTTGTAATTGTACCCACATCCACCACTTCCTCAGGAAGTTCATTCCATATTCTAACCACCCTCTGTGTAAAACATTTGCCTTTCATGTCTTCTTTTAAATCTCACTCTCTCTCCTGTCACCTTAATGTATCCCCTAGTGTTGAGATAGTTTTGAAGAACATTCTTAGGAAATGATGCAATGAATGTGCTATAAAGTATTACTTTGGATTTCCAAAACTCTGCCATGCTGTCACATTAAATATTTGATGTAGTAATGGTCTGTCTAAGGATGAATTCTCTGCTCATTCCTCAAGATTGTGCTTCTCTGCTCAATTCTAAGTAGGAGCCTCCCACTTTGTAATTAAATGTGAGGGAAATTAGGGGGAAAACTACATGGTGCTTTCCTGTTGCCTTCTGTGCATGTACTTAAAGGAAGAACAATTCTTTCCAAGTTGCTCCCTTTTGCGTTAACAATGTCTTTGGTTATTGCTAAATAACATTTATCTCAGTGAGCATCTTGTTCATTTTTAGATGCAACCAGCAGCTTTCCAACTGAACCATCCCCAGTGTCTACAACTCTACCAATGCAACCAACTTCCAAGACCAGGTTAACTTCCATGACAACCAGTCGCTCTGTAATGCCATCCACTGTCATTATGCCCCTGTCCACCAGTCACACAAGCCCCACCACCACCACCACCACCACCACCACTGCCACAACTGTGAGAGCAACTGCTCGAAGAGGCACCACAATCAACATAGCAACCACTTCATTTTCTGTGCAGCATATCGAGGGGAATTTGGCCAATACCAAAGAGATGGTGAATGGTGAGTGACTTTTTAAAATTTAGTTTTTTTTTTTGCAGCATATTTATCTCCAGTGAGGAGACTCACATAGAGTCTAAACACCAGAAAAAAAAACCAAAAAGTTCTGCTTAATTGCTCATTTGTATTGTATAGTCAATGTATTGTCTGTTTTGTCATGTTTTTGAATTTTGCTGATTATTTCTTATGGTTTATAGAAATGTGATTATTGACCAGGATACTCTGGGTTGTTGTGTGCATCTTTGCTTTGGGTCACTATACATTACTAGCATGTTGTGATCTCAGCTGATGTTATTACTGGACAATTCAGATCAAAAATATTACCCAAAATTGTTAGTGCACCAGTGTCTCAGACTCTAGCATATCTGTAGGTTTGAATCATGTGTGACTTTAACATATAGACTGAAACTGCAGGTTGCGTTTTCCTGGAGCTATTATACATGTGAACGTCAACCTGCTTGGCTTTAAGTAACATTTTCAGGGTTTTATCCCAACATTTCTGATCTGGGGAAAACACTAACTCTTCAATATAAGATGAACTGATTTCCAATACTTTTCCCTTTGCAGATCACTGGTCTTTGTAGCTATCCTATTCCCAGGAACATGGCTGACCAAAACTCAGTAAAACTGAAACTAGGTGACCCTCTCTAAGCTATGAAAGTTTACTTTTTGTTTAAAAATTCTGGAAAACTCTAACAAGCCTTGAGACCTAATTAATTACTTCACAGGGTCCCAAAACATTCTAAGGTAAGTAAAAATCCATCAATGATACACACAAACCTTTTACATCTAAAGCAAGATGTCAAAAGCTGTTTAAAAAGAAGTCACCATGGCTACAGAAATACTTGAAAGTTAATTAACTTTACATATACAGAAAGCTTGCTTGACATTAATTCAGAACACAAAACAAATGTACAGTAAATCGAAGTAGTGACCTTTCTTATCTGTATGTAAGGATATTAGTGAGAGTGGGTCATGTCATTTTGAGGCAAGTTGATATTCATGTATCCTGATGGCTAGTTTTCTGCCTGTTTGTGCAATGTAGTGTTTGTTACAGTTCTTTTAAAGAGTCTGTCATGAGCAACATGTGAGGACCAAAAGAATAGCAGAATAAAACAGCAGCACAATGTTTACAGAAATGATTAGCGATGTCCACAACAGACTCCATAAAAGAGCTGTAACAAACACGACATTGGACTAACAGGCAGAAAACTAGCCACCAAAATACATGAACATCAACTACCCACAAAATGACATGACCCACTCTCACTGGTATCCTTACAAATAGATAAGGAAGGAGACCACTTCAACTGGGACAATACATCCATCCGAGGACAAGCCAAAAAGAGACATGCATGAGAATTCCTGGAAGCATGGCATTCCACCAGAACTCTATCAACAAACACATTGACTTGGATCCCATTTACCACCCCCTGAGAAAAAGAACAGGAAATGACACCAACCCTAGGAGACTCAAACATAGAAAGCAGGATACACCACCAGTGTTTCATTCAGAGACTCGCTGAAGATATTACCTAGTATGGTGATGAAACATCTGAAAACAAACTTCCCAGCTCAGTGAGCAAACCTACATCCAGAATCTCAACCTGAGCTACAAATCTTCTCAAAACGCACTCACAGGAATGTTTGTTACAATACATTTATGACTGAATAACTTGAAGTGGGATATGGATGAAAACTTGACAGACTACACTAATAAAAGTGTACTTCCTTCTTGACCAGGGAGGCCGGTTTCTAATCCAAATGGAACCAGAATGGACCCTCTTGTTATAGGGCTCACCACAGTTTTCTTTATAATTATTGGAATTGTTTCAATACTTGGGTTTCTGAAGTACCGTCAGCGAAACAACCAACCAGAATTCCGGCGTCTTCATGAGCTCCCAATGGTAGGAATAAGTTTGAAAGATATTGTCCTGTTATTTCAACTCTTATTTTCTGTTTTCTCAGCTTTATTTTTAAGATGACAAAACTTTTTTAATTATGGTTTTTAAATTCCCTAAAAGAGTTCTTTTCTGTTGAGGACCTTGTATGTTTATAATGCTATTTTGCTAGTTTTCACTGATTTTGTAATGCTTATTATTGTAATTCCATGCCAGTATAGTTGAAATGGTTTGTGGCACTGTACCGATCATTTGATTAGACTATTTTGAAACTGGTTCTATTTGTGTTGGGAATGAATTATTTTCTGATTACCCAAAATGATTGATTTTTTAAAATATGAGCAAACCTGAAAGTCACACTGGAGAACCGGAGAAAGCTACAACACAGATGCCGTTGAGCCCATTATGTCTGTGCCAGCTAGCTACTTACTCCAATCCCAGCTCTAGCATCGGGACCATAGCTTTCCAGATTAGTGCTTCAAGGGCAGCTTCAGATTCACAGAACATAGAACATTACAGTGCAGTACAGGCCCTTCCGCCCTCGATGTTGCACCGACCAGTCATACCAGACTGAAGCCCATCTAACCTACACTATTCCATGTACGTCCATATGCTTGTCCAATGACGACTTAAATGCACTTAAAGTTGGCGAATCTACTACCTTGCAGGCAAAGCATTCCATACCCTTACTGCTCTGAGTAAAGAAACTACCTCTGACATCTGTCCTATATCTATCACCCCTCAATGCTCGCCGTCAACATTCTTGGAAAAAGGCTCTCCCTGTCCACCCTATCTAACCCTCTGATTATCTTATATGTCTCTATTAAGTCTCCTCTCAAACTTCTTCTCTCTAACAAAAACAACCTCAAGTCCCTCAGCCTTTCCTCGTAAGACCTTCCCTCCA
This sequence comes from Hemiscyllium ocellatum, assembly GCF_020745735.1. Classification (NCBI taxonomy): domain Eukaryota; kingdom Metazoa; phylum Chordata; class Chondrichthyes; order Orectolobiformes; family Hemiscylliidae; genus Hemiscyllium; species Hemiscyllium ocellatum. The sequence goes on from NC_083409.1 coordinate 78,681,432, forward strand.
TACCAAGCAACATCCTAGTAAATCTCTTCTGCACCCTTTCCAAAACTTCCACATCCTTCTTATAATGCGGTGACCAGAACTGTACACAATACTCCAAGTGCAGCCGCATCAGAGTTTTGTACAGCTGTAGCATAACCTCATGGTTCCGGAACTCGATCCCTCTATTAATAAAAGCTGAAACACTATGCCTCCTTAACAACTCCGTCAACCTGGCTGGCAACTTTCAAGGATCTGTGTACGTGGACACTCAGATCTCTCTGCTCATCTACACTACCAAGAATCTTATCATTAGCCCAGTACTTTGCATTCCGGTTACTCCGACCAAAGTGAATCACCTCACACTTGTCCGCATTAAACTCCATTTGTCACTTCTCAGCCCAGCTCTGCAGCTTATCTATGTCTCTCTGTAACCTACAACATCCTTCGTCACTATCCACAACTCCACCAACCTTTAGTGTCATCTGCACATTTACTAACCCACCCTTCTACGCCCTCATCCCAGGTTGCTTCTAAAAATGATGACCTTACACCGACCCTTGTGGTACACCACTAATAACCGAACTCTAGGATGAACATTTCCCATCAAACACCACCCTCTGTTGTCTTTCAGTAAGCCAATTACTGAACCAAAATGCTATATCTCCCACAATCCCATTCCTCCGCATTTTGTACAGTAGCCTACTGTGGGGAACCTTATCGAACACCTTGCTGAAATCTATATACACCACATCAACCAGTTTACTCTCATCTACCTGTTTGGTCATCCTCTCAAAGAACTCTAAGGTTTGTGAGGCACGACCTACCCTTCACAAAACCGTGCTGACTATCCCTAATCAAATTATTCTTTTCTAGATGATTATAAATCCTATCTCTTATAACCTTTTCCAACACTTTACCAACAACTGAAGTACTGCTCATTGGTCTATAATTACCAGGATTGTCTCTACTCCCCTTCTTGAACAGGGGAACCACATCTGCTATCCTCTTCTGGCACTATTCCTGTAGACAATGACGATTTAAAGATCAATGCCAAAGGCTCAGCAATCTCCTCCCTGGCTTTCCTGAGGATCCTAGGATAAATCCCATTCGGCCCAGGGGACTTATCTATTTTCGCACTCTGCAGGATTTCTAATACCTCTTCCTTGTGAACCTCAATCTCACCTAGTTTACGAGCCTGTATCTCAGTATTCTCCTTGACAGCATTGAGTTTTCTAGAGTGAACACTGTTGAAAAATATTCATTTAGTGCTTCCCCTATCTCCTCTGACTCCACACACAACTTCCCATTACTATCTTTGATTGGCCCTAATCTTACTCTCGTCATTCTTTTATTCCTTAAATACCTATAGAAAGCCTTAGGGTTTACCCTGATCCTATCCGCCAACAACTTCTCATGTCTCCTCCTGGCTCTTCTGAACTCTCTCTTTAGGTCTTTCCTGACTACCTTGTAACCCGCAAGCACCCTCACTGAACCTTCACATCTCATCCTAACGTAAGCCTTTTTCTTCCTCTTGACCAGAGATTCCACTTCCTTCGTAAACCACGGCTCCCGCGCTCTACAGCTTCCTCCCTGCCTGACAGATACATACTTATCTAGGACATTTCCTAAATCTTGCCTAATCACATTGAAATTGCCTTTCCCCCAGCCATAACTTTTGCCCAGTGGTATACACTTATCCCTTTCTATCACTAAAGTAAATATAACAGAATTGTGATCACTATCACCAAAGTGCTCACCTACTTCCAAGTCTAACACCTGGCTGGGCTCATTACCCAGTACCAAATCTAATGTGGCTCCGCCCCTTGCTGGCCTGTCTACGTACTGTGTCAGGAAGCCCTCCTGCACACACTGGACAAAAACTGACCTATGTATAGTACTCGTACTACAGTGTTCCCAGTGAATATTTGGAAAGTTGAAGTCTCCCATGACAACTGCCCTATCTCTCACTCTATCGAGAATCAGTTTTGCTATCCTTTCCTCTTCGTCTCTGGAACTATTTGGAGGCCTATAGAAAACTCCCTAATGGTTGACCTCTCCTTTCCTGTTTCTAACCTCAGCCCATACTACCTCAATTGACGAGCCCCCAAACATCCTTTCTGCAACTGTAATTCTGTCCTTGACCAACAATGCCACACCTCTCCCTCTTTTACCATCTTCTCTGTTCTTACTGAAACATCTAAATCCTGTCCCTGCTCTATCCATTCCTCCTCAAATAATTTGGGAGCTTCCACCTCAACCACCAAACTGGATAGAGATACCTAAACACTCATCATTGTTTGAAAATGTTTTTCTCATGCCCCCTTTAATACTTCTGCCATTTACCTTTTAAATCTGTGTCCTCTTAGTTCATCCAGTGGAGAAGAGAATTAAGTCCTCCCTGTCCAGTTTATCCAAGTCCCTAATTATTTAATACACCTCTAATTTTTAAGTCACTTCTCTTCCTTCTCTGATCTATGGAAAACAACCTAGCTTATCATCCATTTCATTGTGGTTGCAATTTTTAGGACCGTGCCACGTTGTTGCTAATCTCTTTTACTCTCTCCAGAGCAATTAGATCCTCCTTTATAATATGGTGACTGGATCTGTACACAAAGATAGCATCTCGTCAGAGTATTATATCTACCCAGCATTGCATCGCTGCTTTTGTATTTAATATCTCCCTGAATGAAGGAAGCCTTTTACCACTGTCTCTGTCCTGCACTTTTTATGGACCTTTGGATATCTATTCCAAATTCTCTCACTTCCTCTACCTCACTCATTTGTCCTCCTGTCAATTATGTATTTTCTTGCTTTATTTGCACTTGCCAGATGCATAACCTTGCGCTTCTCCAGATTGAGTTCCATTTGCTACTTTTCTAATCACTCAACCAAATGACTGTTACATTCTTACAGGCAGTAGTAACTGACAATGTTCACAGACCTCCAATCCTGTGTTACTTCAGTTTAGTATCTGATAAGAATTGGAAAATGATCCTGAGAACTCCTGCTATTTCCTCCCTTGCTTCCTTTTAACAGCATAGGTGAACAATTCCTTCAGTCCAAGTGATTATCTACCTTTTTGAAGGAGATACTTCCCTTCTCGTGCTTATATTATTTAATATTTCACACTTTCAGTGGAATGTCTGCATCACCTCCTTCGTTTCTGAGGACTGGCAAAATACTCATTTAGAACCTTGTATTAATGCACAAGTCTCCGTTTCCTGTAGCCTTTGTCATTCTCTTACTCTTAATGTAATCACAAAACATCTTTGGATTTTTGTTAATTTTACTGGCCAGTATTTTACATACACTCTACTTTTTTTTTAAAATTTCACCCCTTTTTCTCAATACTCCTTGAATCTTAAGTATTACTTTTATTTTTAAGATTGTCATTAGATTAGATTACTTACAGTGTGGAAACAGGCCCTTCGGCCCAACAAGTCCACACCGACCTGCTGAAGCGCAACCCACCCAGACCCATTTCCCTATATTTACCCCAGCCCCTAACACTACGGGCAATTGAGCATGGTCATAAGCTCTTTTTGTTTTTCATTGCTCAATTTTCTTGCTTTATGTGCTTTTGGTTAACCAGGTAGGAGGACTCTAGATTGGCAGAGATTGTTTGTTTGTTTTTTCCCTCTTTTTATGGGGCCATGCCTCCACTGCCTGTAAAACCTTGCTTTTGCTTTTCTCCTCCTGATCACTTACTTCTGCCAGCTGACCTCTCAGCTTTGTAAGGTTTGACTCTTCCCAATGAAGCTTGTACTCCTATCCAAGTTTGATCCTTTTCCATAATTCTACATTTTAACTGTTAGCTAAACTGTAAGTCCATGGAATTGAAGGCAAATTACTGACACAGGTGGGAAAGTGATTGAGTAACAGACTACAGAAAAGTAGGCATAGTGGGCAGGTACTCAAATTGACAGGATTTAATCAGTTGAAAATGTGTTGCTGGTCAAAGCACAGCAGGCCAGGCAGCATCTCAGGAATAGAGAATTCGACGTTTTGAGCATAAGCCCTTCATCAGGAATGGATGATGAAGGGCTTATGCTCGAAACGTCGAATTCTCTATTCCTGAGATGCTGCCTGGCCTGCTGTGCTTTGACCAGCAACACATTTTCAGCTGTGATCTCCAGCATCTGCAGACCTCATTTTTTACTCGAGGATTTAATCAGTGGTGTCCCACAAGGATTTGTTATGGCCTCAAAAATTGGATGGTGGTAAAGAAAGTCGTTTTATCCAAATTTGCTGATAAGACAAAGGCGGCATTGTAGACCGTGTGGATGTTAGTATAAAATTACAAAAGGGCTAAGTGAATAAGCAAAACTGTATGGCAGATGGAATTCAAAGTAAGCAAATGTGAGGCTGTCCACTTTGGACTGAGAAAGGATAGATCATGGTATGAAGTTAAACATCGTAGATGTCCAAAGGGCTGGTGGTTCAGGTGCACAGACATTTAAACTTCCATGCACAGTTGCAGAAAACTATCAGGAAGGCTAATGGAATGCTGGTTTTTAGATATAAAATACTGGAGTAGAGCAATGCAGTGTTTATGCTATAGTTGCACAAAACCGTTGCTAGACCCCACTTGTGAGTACTGTGAGGGGATTTGGACGCCACATACTAGAAAGGATATATTGGTCTTTAGAGGGATTACAATGTGGGTTTATAAGAATGACACTTAGATTCAATGGTTAAATTGAGGAGCGGTTTTATAAATTAGGCTTGCTTTCTCTTGAGTGCAGTTTAATAATATTATGCCTCTGCACCTTTTATTGCCCTATTGTTTTTCTTCTGTATTATTAATTGGAAAAGGGATGTAGCATTAGATTTAAATATATTGATTTCATTGCACAGAATGCAGCATTGACTGCTCTGGACCTTGCTGGCTTTTATGCTCCATTCAAGCCTCCTCCAACTTTTCCTCCTCTAAATCTAATTTTGCATATCTATACTTTTTCACTTCAATCATTTACTGCTGAACATTTTTTAAATGTCCCATTGATTTGCATGTAAGGCTGCCAATTTTGTTATCCATTTTCTCAGGTTCTATCATCACCACCACCTCAATTAATTTTCCTCTAATCTATTTAACTGGTTCTATCAATCTTACCAAAACAAACTGCAAATGCTGGAAATCAAACAAAGCCAGAAATTGTTGGAAAAACTCAACATGTCTAGCAGCATCTATGGAGAGAAAGCAGAGTTAATGTTTTGGGGCACGTGACTCCTCCTTAGAACCCTTTTTGGCCCCTAGGTTGTTGTTGTTTTCATCTTTTTAAGATCCGTTTCCTTTTTTATTCTGTCAACCATGAATAATTTTGAGACTGATGCACATATTGTCCTTTAGGTGATATCAAACAAACACAAAATACTCCAATGTCTTAACTGAAACCTGCATTGCCTGTAGCCACTCTCTCTTTTGCAGAGGGTTAGGGGAAGTGGAGTCTGTATTGGTGCCAAGATGCATTTAGGTGCACAGTGATTTGGTACACTTTGTGCCAGTAATTTCTCCAGATGGGTTAGTTTTTGTCACTTCTATGTTGCAGAAGTAATGGTCATGGCAGAGAGCAAACAGTAAACTGTGCCAGTGCAGACGGTTGATTATGAGAATTTATTTTTAATGGTAAGGTGGGGAAGGAAGGTGGTTAGTGGAGTTTCATAAAATAAGTCTTAACATAATCTTTGCTTCATTTACCAGGATGACATGATGGAAGAGGATACCCCTTTGTCTCTCTACAGCTACTAGAAGTCTGCTGCCAACAAACTCATCAACTTGCACAATGTTGCAACTACTGTGTTTTGAAGTATTGTTAGCTGGCATGCTAAGGACTTTGTTTTTGCAGTTTTCTTTTACGTGAGCCAAATTTGCATTTAAAATGTGTATTTGCTGTGTTTTTTTTTTGAAACCCCCATTTGGGGAACTGCTAGGATTGAACATTGGTCAAAATTAAGATTTATTCCCTGCCCAAAATATTACCCTTTTATATCCACGGACCTTTTTTAACTATACCTGTTTATTCAACCAAACTTGTAAGTTTGCAACTTTTTAAAAACAATTAAGAGGCCAATGATGATCATTCCTGTATGTCTAAATTTTTAGGAGAAATTGCTGTTGTCCATTCAGGTGCCAAAGGAACTAGGGGGTCTAAGATTTGCATTAACAAATATCAGGAAGTCTGAAGATTTACTCTAAATGGTTTGGGCCTGTTCTGGTCAACCTAATGTATCATATTATGAAATTGTACTTCATAGTTAGCACATGTGGGTTGATTTGAACTCTTATTCTACCAAAATCTTTATCATTTGCACTCAATGCTGATTATGTTTTTGTTTGATCAGGAAGTATTGGTGTTGTAAGCAACTACTTGGAGGGAATAAAACTAGTTCAATTTTCTTACTTGAATTAAATTTTAAAATTGGATGATAGAAAAACCTTGATTGAATTTCAAACATTTTGGAAGAAAATGTAATCTTTATTTCCAGCTTCCCTAATAATGTAGGGAGCTATATTGCACCATAATGGATCAAATCACACCACCAATAAAGGGAACTGAAATGTGGAAATTAAAGGTGTGATATGAATCAAAGGTATGACTTGTATCTAAAAGCCAATGTTCTCTTGGATCTGTAGTTTCCTCCTTAATCTAGATTAGTTCTTCTACCATTGTAATGCCTTTGGTTCAAACCTTTTGATTCCAATTAATTCTAGTCCATGTCCAGCAAAGTGAACAATTCAATTACGTTATTATAGCCAAATCAAACTTTTTTGTTACTGGTAAAGCTACAATGAGAGATGTTGTCTTGGTTGCAAGTTCCATATATATTTTGAAAGTTCGGGGAATGATGTTACATGATTTGCAGTAATTCTTTGAACTATTATTAGGGTGCAGCCCTAGAAAAACTTTTATTTTACAAGCTAATTTTTAAAAAAAAGTTCTTGATGCAGTCTCACTCAGATGTCTGTTGTCATAATTGATTCAGCTGGGAAAAAAAATTATGGCAGGAGGCTTAAGTTGTAATTGAGATTATTCCTGTTTAGTTGAATGTGATCAATACACATTGAATATCAAGTTTGGGGAGTTCACTTTTTTTTCTCTGTCTACCTTTCTATTTGTAACAATGATAAATTTCTGTAAAGTTGTAATGTCTGACCCTCTCCAAATCTGGGATTAGGGGTGCTTTTTTGTTCCAACCTTTAGGTAAAATGTTACCTAGTTCAAAGTTAAATACCCAGGATTCAATTCAAAGCTGAAATGGTTATAGACTAGTTTATTGCAGATTTATTATTTTCTGGTATAGATGTCACTTCCTTCATTTGTCTAATATTTACACAACAGGTACATGAGAGTTTCATATTTTGGGTCGTGTAGAACTGTTCATGGTTGTCATAGAGATGGATCGCATGTTTTTCCTTTTAACCTTGCATTTTACTTTTATTGTCATAATTTCTTTCAGGTTTTATCTTCAAAAATTGCCACCATGAGCATGGTTCAAATCTTTTTACCCTAATCATTTATAGATCAAGATTATGCTTTACGTAATCGCTCGTTTCCACAGGAATGTAAATTAAATGTAATACATAAACTAGAGATCTAACCAGATAAAGGCATTTCCAAAGATCCTCTAAGCCTATTTCACCATTCTAAGGTCAAAGCTGATGAGTGGACACATGTGTGAATGAGAGAGGAAAAATTACTTGCTGATTTTGCTCTTAAGTGACCTAGCTCAAATTTTAATGTGAATTCTCTTTGTTCTGTATTTTTCTCACCAGAAGTTCTGAGTGTACCCTATCATCATCCAGTATACCAGTGTCTCTCCACAACTGAAGCATCACTTCCTCTTTTGTATTCCAAATCCCTTGATGGACCATTCCATTTGCCCTTTCATTACCTGTCTACACAAACCTTCAAATCCAATTTGCAGCTTTCCCTAGAATTAATGAGAGTAGTTGTATTTCTGGCCAATTGCAATCATAAGGTGAAGGATTGTGAGTACGTTTTCAGGGTTTTTTTGAGGGGGAGAAAAGTACATGTCAGGTTGCGTATGTTTGCACTGAACTGAATTGTTAAATACTTGTAGTAGGGCTGAGAAACACACTGACTGCAGTTTATTGCTGGATGATTTGAGATTTAATCATTTAAACAAGTTAACCATGCAAGTTTTGTGGTGTTGGTTATTTTGTACTATAGGCTCCTTTTCCTTGTGTAAAAGTCATAATTCAATGCAGTGTTGTTGATTTTTGTCTGAGACTGGACAGGGTAGAATATTAAATGCTGAAAATGTGTTGCTGGTCAAAGCACAGCAGGCCAGGCAGCATCTCAGGAATAGGGAATTCGACGAGCATAAGTCGAATTCCCTATTCCTGAGATGCTGCCTGGCCTGCTGTGCTTTGACCAGCAACACATTTTCAGCTGTGATCTCCCGCATCTGCAGACCTCCTTTTTTACTAGAATATTAAATGGACAAAGTGGCTGCAAATTTCCTGTTAAACATGGTTTTTTTTCTCTTCAATCATTCCTTGAAATCAAATGCAATAAGTATAGGCCTAACCAATACATATGGAGAATTTCTATTAACTGGTGCATGGTGTGCTTACACAATGAATGATCCAAAACAATGATGAACATATGCCCCCTGGTGGATTTCAGCTATCAGGTGGAAATAAAGGAATAGAAAATATTGAAATTGGTATGTATACAAGGTTCTTTTTAATCCTCACATTTTGTAAATAAAAATCTGATTCCCAAAAAACCTGTTTAACCTACTACTATTTCACTTCTGTTTGCTACACTCTTTTGCCTCTCTTTAACAAATGAATCTTTTCGAAGATTGAGTTAGGGACAGAAGAGATGTTGGGTGTGTCTGTCTGCCTGCGTCTCTCTCCATCCCAGATCATTGATTAGGCCAATCTTTAATTCACATGTTGGCAAAATTGATTTGTTCCTTTTTAATGTTCGGGAAACATTAATTCAACGTATCTTTGAACTGAACTGTCAATAAAGTAACAATTTTAGTTGGATACAACAATCTAGCTCCTTAAATTTTTCATGTATGTTTGTCTCCCACCCCCAAATTTTCAACTAGTTGACTGCAAACCTACTGGTCACAAGGAAATGTGCTAAAGCAGAAGTTGCTAAAAGTATCAAGGTTATAGGTATGGGGGAAGAAACTTGAAATAAATTAACTGATCAAGTGACTGTAATAATTTGAAGTGATAATGCAAAATCTGTAAGAGTTTAAATCAATACCTGTGCTGAATTTTAAGTACTCTTATGAGGTCATACCTCGAGTACTGCTGTGCCTATTGTCAAGAGGCTAATCAAGATTAGAACCAGCATACTAGAGGACAAGGTTGATCCTAAGAAAAGCTTTCGAGGAATGACCAGTGCCCTAATGGTGTTCAACTTCACTGGTTGTGAAATAGCTAGATCCTTTAATGGTGGGGTAAACATTTTATGTAAGGAAGAGATCAAGTAGCAGCTGCCTAAATCACATGATTTTGTCATTCTTTCTGTACTTTGTTCCAGGTTTCAATTGTTTCTTTTCAATTTTTGAATTTTACAAGAATGCAAATAGTTTGAAAGTTATTGTACTGTGATATCAGGTGACACAAGTTAATGTAGAAACAAAAACAGAAATTGCTGGAAAAGCTCAGCAGGTCTGGCAGCATTTGTGAAGAGAAATCAGTTCATGTTTCAGGTCAGGTCACCCTTCAGAACTTGTGGCAAAACTTGTATTCTGATAAACTTGCAATCTAAGAAGTCTGTTACCTTACAAAGGTGTCTGTTTAGCAATGGTACAAATTACCACACCTGATGTGAAGGGAGACTTGCAGTGAAACATCCTGTAAACTAGCATTTAATAAACCTTTTAGCTGGGTGAGTAGTGTGGGTGAATTGCTAATACTTTTAAGGATGAAAGCCATTATTGTTGTATTTTGTCTTGTGCACAAATGTGATGCCAGTTATGTTTTGTTAAAAATGAGAAATTTCAATGTGGTATCATTAAATTTAAAGTGTATGATCACTTTCAAATAGCAATTTTCTGTCATAACATGCAACTACCAAAGGTATTATGCGGTCCAGATATTTGCATTTTACAAAAGTTCTGTTTAGCCACTAGTAAAACTACACAATCAAGAACACGTTGTGAGAGAAATTCCAAAAGTTAGAACTTGCAGTACTGAGACATCAAACTCATTGGTACCCTTAGTTACATTCCTATTCTTTCCTTCCTGTTCTATGAATACGATTACCAGCCTGCTGGTATTGCCAATTTGTCATTTTTAGTGCAAACTTTTACTTTTTTTCAGGTCCGATTTTGTTTAGAAGGTTAATTATTTCATAATCCTTTTGTGATCTGCATTTTATGAACTGAGGAGGTGCCTAGTTTGCACTATTTGATTTTTTTTCAAGAAAACAAAGCTGTGTGGAAGAATTTGCTGCAAATGTTAGTATAATGTTAATTTCCTATGGAATGTATGTCCTTGACAGGAAGTAGGAAATGGAGTATTCTGATTAAAGAGTTGTTAATTTTATACAATTGCCTTATGTTTTTATTTTATTAAAAATTGGTTTTCTCTTTAACATGATGTTTGTTCATTCATTCATAAAACTATACAGTTGGGGAAGAGAGTGCTTAGCAAGCTATTCTTAAATGCTTTGGGATCTGGGCATGAACAAATAATAATCTTTGTTTCTCCTTTTATCTCTGTCCTGACTTTAGTCTCAATTAACTTGCTAAAAGGGATGACTTAAAAAAAAAAACCGGCAGCAACAGCACAGAATTCTTCTTATTGAACAATTTTATTCTTTAGTGTTTGTTATTGTAATCTATATGTTTGGACTTTTATGGCACACCTTCAGGATAGTGTGGACATCAACCACAATGGACACTGTTATGCACACCCCTGCTCATTATTTTAAGCCCTAAATTAAGTGGGCTGCTTTTACTTGTGATGTTAAGTCACTTTCTCTATAGTCCAGTAGTAGACTAATGAAGAGACTGACCCATTAAGACAAAATGCCATGACTAGTTCACTGCTGGACTTTTAGTTGAAAATGGAAGGTACATACGAAAGCAGCCACTGGTCTAATGCTCAAGTATTTATTTTGGTAATCTGAGTTGAGCTAAACTTTGGACCCAAGTTTAGGGAGCTTGTTAAGGTTTGATGTTGAATGGTTGTCAAAAGTGTTGTGAAACTTGAAAGGGTTCAGAAAAGATTTACAAGGATGTTGCCAGGATTGGAGGATCTGAGCTACAGGGAGAGGCTGAACAGGCTGGGGCTGTTTTCCCTGGAGTGTCAGAGGCTGAGGGGTGACCTTATAGAGGGGTACAAAATTAGGAGGGGCATGAATAGGCTAAATAAACAAAGTCTTTTCTCTGGGGTCAGAGAGTCCAGAACTAGAGGGCATAGGTTTAGGGTGAGAGGGGAAAGAAATAAGAGACCTAAGGGAAAACTTTTTCACACAAAAGGTGGTAGGGTATGGAATGAGCTGCCAGAGAAGTGGTGGAGGCTGGTACAATTGCAACATTTAAGAAGCATTTGGATGGGTATATGAATAGGAAGGGCTTGGAGGGATATGGGCCGGGCGCCGGCAGGTGGGACTAGATTGGGTTGGGATATCTGGTCGGCGTGGACAGGTTGGACCAAAGGGTCTGTTTCCATGCTGTACATCTGACTATGACTCCTAGCAACTTTGGCAATCACAAACACCTATTTGATTCTTCTGAAGTTTTTCTCTTGAAATTCACAATTGTGCATATTAATGTAAATATGTCAGTGAGCTGTGCAGGTTCATTGTTCTGATATAGAATTAGCTGCCTGCAAAATGACATTTTGATTACCTTGTGGGTTAGCTGCATCATATGGCTAGTTTTATTTCCCCCCAGTTCTACATTCTTTTGAAGGAAGTAAGCATTGCTGGTAAGATCAACATTTATTCCCCATCCTTACTTGCCCTGGAAAAGTGATGGCAAGCCATGGTCACCTTGAATTCATGCAAACCATAGGGTAAGTACTGTGCTGTTAAGATGGGAGTTCAATGATTTTGACTGTCTCAAGTGAAAATTAATTTAGTTCCAAGTCAGGAGAGGAACGTGCAGGTGGTGTTCCCATATGTTTGCTGCCCTAGTCCTTCTAGGTGGTTGTGAATATGGGTTTGGAAGGTGCTGTTGGAGGAGCCTTGGTAAATTACTGCAGTGCATTTTGCATATGGTGTACACTATATAGTAGCAAACATTCATCAGTTACATTTTGTAATCTTTAATTCTGGTAAGGGTTTATAGTTAACAAAGTTTAATTAGTTTGAATTCACATTGGTCCTGAAACCTTTGCTTTCATTCAGTTCTCATCCTCTCCGCTTAGAAATCCAGATGATAGTTGCACAAAGAGACCACTTCAGCCTACTATATGCATCACAGTATTTACTAAAGCTATCCAAACATTTTGACAACAATGATTTCTCCCTACAACCATGCATCAATTTTAATCCACTTTTCCCTTTTAAAAATATGCAGCAATGCCGACCTTTAAGTATTCCTTGTGGTAAACATTTTGTTTTATAACTAAACTTTTCCTCCTCTGATTTCATAAACTCTTTTTATCATAGTTTTAAACATGGTTGAAACAACTCACTTCTGAACACAATTTTTCCCTGTGCATCTTACTGGAATTTTAAAAATTAAAATCTTATTTCCCTTTTTTAAATCTGCTTTTAATGTCAAAATATACCAAGTCTTCCTAGTTTCCCTTTGGGTCTTAACCAATTTTGTTTGCTGTATTGCTCTGATGTTCTATGAAAATCGAAGGATATGCCTATCTATTGCCCATGAATTGGGGGAATGTTTGAACTGTTACTATCCACTTTCAATAAAGGAAAACCACCAGCTATCACATGAGAAACTTACTGAGGAGGTTCTTATGGTGCAGTGATAGTGTTCCAATATCTGGGCCAGAAGATCAGATTCAAGTCTTACCTGTCATGGAGGTGTCATAACTCGATTGAACAAGCGGTTTCCTTTTTATTTAAAAAAAATCTAGCTGAGGGTTTTCAAATCTCACATGAAGATTAAGAAATATACACAAATAGTGAAATATTTTTATTTTGAACAGTAAATTATTACTTTCTCCAGATAACTGTTTACAGACATTTAAAAGTTTAGAAATTTGTCTCTGAAATGCTTAAGAATAGTTGATTGCTTAAAAAAAATCCATTAAATTTATAGAACATGATAAAGAATCAATCTCTTGTATTTTCCAAAATGCTTACTGTGAACAGTGGCACTATGCTTAAGTTGGTTCACTTATTTGCTTATGGTATGTAGGCATTGGCTAAGCCAATGTGTACTGCACATTCCTAACTGCCTCAAGAAAGGTGGTGGTAAGCATCATATGTTAAAAGTATATTTAAGATTTTACCTCTGTTTTCCAAGTACTTTGCTAGGCTTGAAATTCTTAATTTTATGGAAGACTTTGATTTTACACAAGTAATAATATTTATTTAGAATGCCTGGAATAATACAATGCAACTTGCCATTGAAAACCTCCTTGCAATAGTTCATTTGTCAGATATAGCCACTAAAAGGTTAAGTACCTTTTCTGGTCAACTGAAAGGTCAGTGGCAAAACTGAAAATATTTTGAACAATAGTTACTTTAACTACTTTGAGATTTAAGGCTGCATTAAATTTCTAATGACACTTGCTCTACACCATTCGCGTTGATTATTTAAATGTAAATGTTCGTTGTTGTGTTACTGCCATATATTTTACCTGTGATTACTTCCTGCTATCTGAACTACCACCAAGCTATAGCTGAAAACTAGGAAGAAAGAGCAGTATAGAAACTGATGCAGTGAGTTTAGTGGCAGAATCCTGCAAAATGGGCTACTGTATCACAGGTTAAGAGAGACAATGTTCTAATTCTAGTCTGTCAGGGTTACATAAGCAGTCTCTGAGGGGGGAGACATGAGTAATTGGACAAAGAAGGAACCAAAAAGCTTGTTGTCATCACCTCCTCATGGATCAGGTATTTCATGAAGGGCTTATGCCTGAAACGTAGATTTTCCTGCTCCTTGGATGCTGCCTGACCTGCTGTGTTTTTCCAGCACCACACTCTCGACACTGATCTCCAGTCCTCACTTTCGCCTATTTGTACTTTACTGCCAAGTTAATGCTTCTTACTAACTGCACACTTAAAATGACCCAATTCTACTTTATTGGTTATTATTAATAGCATTGAAGAATTACCAGGGCAATGGACTCACTGGTAGACCATTGTCATATTCCAGGTGAAGTAAAGTAACTGTACTGAGAGTAACTGGGAGTCTAAGCCTCAACCTCTGACCGCTGTAAACAGCAGTGCAGGAAACAAAACCACCAGCTTCGCGCAGGAGCAGAATACCAGCCACCTCCCTCGACTGAACCCCATCTGGCCACTGTCTACACACCTGGCAAAAATGCCTGGATGGATTATTTAAATGAAGGTAACCTTCTATTGACATTCCATACTCTGGTAAGATAATAAAAGGTCAGAGGTAGGTGGGTCATGGTACTTCAGCCAGGATACAGGGCCAACAGATTTGCGGACCTCGTGCATTGAGAAATTTCTTTTTTCAAAAATTCATATGGTAAGGTCAGCAGTTACTGCCTTTGAAGCAAGCTAAGTTGAAGTTGGCCATCAGTATGTGAAACATCACTTATTCAATGCAATGTCTTGATGCCTCTTACTTTAGCTTGGTATTAATTATCAGCTGATCATGCTTGTGAAGGCCCTTGGAATGCCTCACTACAGTACTATGTAAATTCAAGCTGTTATGATATATTCACATACTTGCAGTAACTGTTACACCAATGGGTGCTGCAGTTACTCATTTTCACAGTTCTGGCTGTCTTGCCTTCATAAAATTGGATGTTGCTTCCTAAATTTTGTCAGGTAAGCAAAATCCAAATATTTGCCATTTTAAAATATTAGTTTTATCACCTATTTGTGTTTTATCTCCTATTTATTCCAACGTTGCTGTGTGGCAGAAAGAAGTAAACGATGAATTCTGCTAATTGTCCACTAACACCCTGTGCTCAGATTTATTAACTGATCTCATATGAAACCTAGTGATAGTCCTTTTTAGAAATCCTCGATATAGCACACCCCAATGTAGCATTACCCTTGTACATTCTGTTAATTCTTAACCAGATAAAAATTTGAAGTTGGTCAAGCAAAGGTTTTCTTTTGGAAAATCCATATTGGCAACTATCTTTGTTGTTTCAGATGTTCAGTACTTTCAGAAAAGTGACTAAATGATGTCCTGTGAACTTGATTATTATCTAAAAGTAATACCAGCTACCTGCCAAGAAGGTGGAAGAGGAAATAAATGGAGCAACTTTAAAATTAGTGAATCTGATACTAAGATTGTGACTACCTCAAAATTAATTAGCCAGAAGACTTTTTGAAAGCCTAGAAACTTTAATCACTCAGATTATAGGAGCTTTCTAATTTAATAGATCAGGCCAACAAGGGAAGACTTGCTGCTGAATGTGGCAAACTGAAATGAGACCAGTGCCTTCCTCAGTTTCACTACTCCTTTGTCTCTCATCCCCTCTCCTACCTTCCTTTTGTACATTGGCTGGCCATTGTTCAATACCCTACTTGAGCCCTGTTACAATGCTAGTGGAGGCTCATTATATCAGTGACCACACCTACTCACATGAATTACTCCAATTTTAACAAAAAGTCAGTGCACTTTTAAATGTGTGTATTGCCACAAAAAAAAACTTGCATTTCTTTCCGACCAACTTATTCGAAGAAACCAAACCTATGCTTTCAGAATAGGTAATAAATGATGGCAAGATCTGAACAAACCCTGGTACTAAAAATTCTTCCACATTCATTCAAATTGATGTCAAGTCTGAGCCCCACGTTTCTTCCCTCATTCACTTGTAAAAGTTTTTAACCAATTTTTGGATGTTTTTTGCTTGGGACCATAAACAATGTTGGAAAAAAAACTGAAATTGCTTTTTTTAACTCTGGATCAAGTATACCTGAAGAATAGATATCACTGTCAGGAGTAAAATAGAAGTTATTGCCTTCGACTGGGAGAATCTTGATTTAAATATTAATAAGGTGCAAATCTTTGAATATGTTAGAGGTCTTTATGAGAAATATTGCAGAAATGTCATTCTGCAACGCTGCTGGGTTTTTGTTTGAAGACTCCAAAATTCAAGACAGATCACTGAGAGTTAGTTCAGGTGGGTTGTCAGATAGTCCTCCTAAGTCCACGCTGAAATCTTCATCTGAATAACTTGTTCTTGGTTCGTTCTCACATTCCTCCATACACAAGGCAGACCTGTACTTGGCACCTATGTTAGAACAAAATATTTGAGTTAACCATCACTTGTTGACTCTAGAATGTCTTGTTGAAGGGATGCTTTATAAACTAGTGTTGGAACATCCAACTTAATTACTTTCTAGTTGAGTTGTTGTCATTTTAAGTAAATGTTAAAAAGCAGCACTCATTCTGCCATCTGCCATCCTCTGTATCTAACTTTTTTTTGCAATATCATCTAGTTTCATAGTTATCAGAATTCTGCTTGTTATTATTGAAATGAAAACAGATGAAAAACTATGAATCATTTGTTGCTATTCAATTTCCGTAACTATAGTGAGTAGTTTTTCATTTATTTTCTTTCCATTTATTAATTTAGTAATGAATTACACCAAAACATTTTGTAGCCATTGCTGGTGAGGCTGTGCCACTAAACTGTTGTAGTCCATTTGGTGTAAATATAGCTACAGTGTTTAGGTGTTCCAGGATTTTGACCCAGCAATAGTGAAGGAATGATCTACTTCAAGTCAGGACAGTACTGGAGGGGCAAGTTACAAGTGATATTCAAAGTTTGGAAGATGCTATTGAAAAAGCCTGAGCAAATTCTTAGTGTGTGCCATCTAAAACAGTGCACCTCTAGTGGCAGGAGTGAATATTTGATGTGGTGGATGAAGTGCAAATGCAGCAAAGTGCAGTTTATCACATTCCTGACTAGTGCCTTTAGCTGCTGGTTAGGCTTTGGGGATTCAAAAGGTGAATTACTTGTCACAAAATTCCCAGACACTGGCTTTCATAATCACATGATGTGACTGGGCCAGTTAAGTTTCTAGTGATACCTAAAATGCTTGTTTATGCTGGGCCATTCACTGATAATGACATTTGTTGGATATTCAAAGTGGCCATAAATACTGATCCATGTAAGATTTGAATTTTGCTCCTTACAGAATTTAAAGCATTATTATTCCCACTCAATTTCGGCCATGTACTGCACCACACGGTCTTTGGTATTGGAAGGAGCTGATGGTTGCAATCATCGTTCCTTGAATCATTTTGCCCCCACCTTTTTAAATTTTTGATGAAAACGCTCTGGTTTTATCTTTGAGCTATGATAGTTGACTGGGTCAATAGACCCATATAGAGTCCACAGTGATCATCCATTTTCCTTCCTGCTCTTTCTTCACTGGCTTTTTCTCTATCAACACCACAATTTTCAAACCTTCTACTCAGTTTCATGACTTTGACTTTGTTCTTCCCACCTGCTACGATCTCCTCAGCCCAATTTTTTTTTTCTTTAATCATACATACCCCACATGCTCTCTCCAACTCTGACCACCCTTCAAACCTCTTTACACAACTTCTTTTAGATGTCATGGCCATGGATTCTAGAATTCTTTCTCTGCCACCTGACTATTTTTCTCTTTCAAAACATTTCCTAAAACAATCTTTGTCATGCCTTGGGGTCATCGTCCCTTCAATGTTGTACAAGTTTTCAATATCCAGTTACTTTCACTTCTGAAATATTTGCAATGTTTGATTAGATTCCCAGAGTCTTCACACATCTTAACTCTGTGCAGCTTTTATTCCTAAGCCACTTTGTCTACTACTTTCTTCACCTTTTTAAAATCTAGCTATTTGTCAAAGCTTTCAGACAAGCCTCAGTCCTCTCACATAGCTCTACATCTTTCTTTTTGTTATTTTCCTCCTCTGTAAAGCTTTGTTTCTATACTAAAAATAAGTTGCTGTTTTCTTGTTTCAAATTTTTATTTTTATCCTTGTAATGATGCATTAGTGAAATAAAATCCACACATGAAAGTTTGTTTTCGTTCTCATATAGATCATTTCCATACAGATCTGCCATGCATTGACATTTTGATAAATTCAGTAGCTATACTGCAAAGTTCCACAGCTGAATTAAGCTGACACTCCGAATAACTTTTGGAATTGCTATCCCATACAAAAGAACATTACAGTGCAGGAACACCCCCTTTGGCACTCCAAGCCTGCGCCAATACGTATCCTCTATCTAAATTTGCCATCTATTTTCTGAGAATCTGTATCCCTTTGCTCCCTGTCCATTCATGTATCTATCTAGATAAATCTTAATTGACTCTATCTTTCCTGCCCCTACCACCTCTGCTGGCAACACATTTCCAGGCACCCACCACTTTCTGCATAAAAGAACTTTCCACGTATATCTCCCCTCACTTTGAACTCCTGCCACCTAATAATTGAGTCCTCCACTCTGGGAAAAAGTTTCTTGCTATCCACCCTGTCTACACCTCTCATAATCTTGTATGCCTCAATCAGGCTGCCCCCCCACCCCCCCAACCACCTTCTTTCCAATGAAAATAATCCTAATCTAATCAACCTCTCCTCATAGCTAGCACCCTCCATACCAGGCAACATCATGGTGAACCTTCTCTGCACCCTTTCCAAAGCATCCACATCCTTTTGGGCAATGTGGTGATCAGAACTGTACGCAGTATTCCAAATGTGGCCAAACCAAAGTCTTGTACAACTATAACATGACCTGCCAACTCTTGTACTTAATACCCTGTCCGATGAAGGAAAGCATGCCATATGATTTGTTGACTACTCTATTGACCTGTGTTGCCACCTTCAGGAAACAATGGACCTGAACACCCAGATCCCTGTATATCAATTTTCCCAAGACCTTTCCACTTACTGTATAGTTTGCTCTTTAATTGCATCTTCCAAAATGCATCACCTCGCATTTGTCCGGTTTGAACTCCATCTGCCATTTCTCTGCCCAACTCTCCAATCTATCTATATTCTGCTATATTCTCTGACAGTCACCTTCACTATCTGCTACTTCACCAATCTTAGTGTCATATGCAAACTTGCTAATGAGGCAAACTAAAAGTTCCTCCAAATCATTTTTGTATATCACAAATAACAGTGGTCCCAGTACAGATCCCTGTGGACACCACTGGTCACATGTCTCCATTTTGAGAAACTCCCTTCCACTACTATTTTGTCCTGTTGCCCAACCAGTTCTCTATCCATCTGGCTAGAACTGGTTGAGCAACAGTTGTATTAGGAAGTTAAGGCAATGCTGGAAATGGAAGTGGACTATGAATTAAAATAACAATTTAAAAAGTTAAATAATGGTATTTCTATTACCCCAGTATTTGGTCAGCTACACAAAGCTAATTATATGCATTTATTAGAGAAAATAAGGCAGGACCTCCAATGCTGGGAAGATCTCCCAATATCCTGGCTAGGAAGAACAGCTTTGGTTCTTGCCTACTATGTCCCATGAGAATGCTTCCTTTGATGTTGCCAACACAGGTACTATGTAAGCTTTATGGTTGGCTTGGCTCCTTTATTTGGAATCACAGACGGACCCTTATTAAGTTGCAGCTCGCACAAGTAAGGGGAGGTCTAGATTTTCCGGATTTCAGAAGGTACCAACCGAGTTCTCTGTTATATGTGGCTGATTGATGGTGGGTCACAAGAGACCCAATTTGGTTGGACATTGAGGCTTCCCAAGTAAAATGTCCCCTCATCAATCTATTATTTATGGATTAGAGTTATCATGGATCATTGTAAAAACCCAATTGTATTCAATACAATCTTGGTAAGTTGGGTATCGGAGAATGATGTGACAGGATGAGGGTAATTCGCAAAAAACCTCTCCTTCCACTCCTATAGTGGGAACGTTGGGATTTCAGCCAGGCTTGACGACGCTGGATTTAAAATTTGGGAGTCCAGAGGCATCTCCGGTTTGGGAGATCTGTTAGATGGGAAGGTCATAATGTCTTTCAAACAGTTGCATCAGAAGTTCAGGTTGCCTAACAAGGACCTTTTTCGATACTTTCAAGTACAAGATTTCATAAAAAAAAACACATTGATGACTAATCCGTACAACTAGATATGGAAAGGAGTGTGCTTCGGCCGATGGGAGCACCCTCGGTCAGTACTCTCTAGGTAATAAGGTATCGAAGGACATGGAACGGTTATTCAAAACTGGAATCAAGAATTAGGGATGGCAATCTCCTTCGAGGTGTGGGAGGATATCTGGGGAAAATGCTAGGAAGATCTCTATCTGTAATAGAACTCAGGCTATTCAATGGAAGATGCTTCATAGGACTCACATGGCACCAGAGCAACTTGCAAAGTTCAAGGCAGGAGCATCCCCAATGTGCCCTAAATGCAAAATAGAAGTTGATACTCTCACTCATTGTCTGTGGACATGCCATAAGATTCATAGATATTGGGACAGTGTAGCGAATGCCTTGGCAAAGATTTTGGAACAGAGATTGGGTTACACCCAGAATCTCTCCTTCTGGGCTTTCTAAATTTTCCTTCTCTAGATGCATATGGGAAGGAATTACTTACTTTTGTGCGAGGAAAAATATCTTGGTAAGTTGGGTATCAGAAAATCCCTAGGGACTGTCGAATTGGCACAGGACTGTTATGGAATATATTCTTCTAGACTTCCATACAAATATGGTGCACCAAAAAATGGATTATTTTACAGAACATGGCGGCCCGTTTTGAATTATACCAATGTAGATATATCGGCCATACTTTTTAGGGCCTTTGTTTAGCTATGAGGATGATGTTTGTTAGTTCGGAGGCCCCTGGGAGGAAGAATCCCATATAAATACGGGTTGTGTTGTCACTTAGTCATAGAGATGTACAGCATTGACCCTTTGGTCCAACCTGTCAATGCCGACCAGATATCCCAATCCAATCTAGTCCTACCTGCCAGCACCCGGCCCATATCCCTCCAAATCCCTCCTATTCATATACCCATCCAAATGCCTTTCAAATGTTGCAATTGCACCAGCCTCCACCACTTCCTCTGGCAGCTCATTCCATACCCATACCATCCTCTGTGTGAAAAAGTTGCTGCTTAGGTCTCTTTTATATCTTTCCCCTCTCACCCTAAACCTATGCCCTCTAGTTCTGGACTCTCCCACCCCAGGGAAAAGACCTGGTCTATTCACCCTATCCATGCCCTTCATAATTTTGTAAACCTCTGTAAGGTCACCCCTCAGCCCCTGACGCTCCAGTGAAAACAGCCCCAGCCTTTTCAGCTTCTCCCCATAGTTCAAATCCTCCAAATCTGGATACATCCTTGTAAATCTTTTCTGAACCCTTTCAGGTTTCACAACATCTTTCCGAGAGGAAGGAGACCAGAATTGCACGGAATATTCCAACAGTGGCTGAACAAATGTCCTGTGCAGTCCAACTCTTGTACTCAATACTCTGACCAATAAAGGAAAGCATACCAAATGCTTTCTTCACTATCCTATCTACCTGCAACTCCACTTTCAAAGAGCTATGAACGTACACTCCAAGGTCTCTTTTTTTCAGTAACATTTCCTAGGACCTTACCATTAAGTGTATAAGTCCTGCTAAGTTTTGCTTTCCCAAAATGCAGCACCTCACATTCATCTGAATTAAACTCCATGTGCCACTTCTCAGCCCATTGGCCCATCTGATCAAGATCCTGTTGTAATCTGAGGTAACCTTCTTCGTTGTCCACTCCTCCTCCAATTTTGGTGTCATCTGCAAACTTACTAACTGTACCTCTTATGCTCACATCTAAATCATTTCTGTAAATGACAAAAAGTAGAGAACCCTGCACCAATCCTTGTGGCACTCCATTGGTCACAGGCCCCCAGTCTGAAAAAAAACCCCTCCACCACCACCCTCTGTCTTCTACCTTTGAGCCAGTTCTGTATCCAAATGGCTAGATCTCACTGTTTATTCCGTGAGATGCAACTTTGCTAACGAATCTCCCATGGGGAACTTTGTCGAATGCCTTACTGAAGTCCATATAGATCACATCTACCGCTCTGCCTTCATCAATCCTCTTTTTTGTTACTTCTTCAAAAAACTTAATCAAGTTTGTGAGACTTGATTTCCCATGCACAAAGCCATGTTGACTATCCCTAATCAGTCCTTGGCTTTCCAGATACATGTACATCCTGTCTCTCAGGATTCCCTCCAACAACTTGCTCACCACCGACGTCAGGTTCACTGGTCTATAGTTCCCTGGCTTCTCCTTACTACCCTTCTTAAAGAGTGACTTGATGTAATTTTATTTTAAATGCATATTTATTTATTTATCCTTTTTTTTTCATTGTCAATAAGTTTTCTTTCTTATATCTTATTTTGTGTTTTGGTAGTTTATAGAATAGATTAGTAGTTAGTTTTTTTTTACAATATAATAACAACACCAATATAAAATTTAAAGTGGATAAACTTGTTTGTTTAAAAAAAAAAATTATTTTCAATAAAAATATTTACCACAGAAGCTAAATAGAGTGGCCAGTGCAGGTTTCAGTCCACAGGCCTTTGATTAAATATATGCAACAATTTAATTAAAGTTGAATTTAACAATGGGCAAATTCCTTTGTGGTTCAAAAGATGTTAAATGGTAGAACTAATAAATTTGTGTGAAGTTTTAATTTTGTATAATAGCTTGGGTGTACTTTGTGTTAAAATATGTACAATTCTGACTGTTAGCTACGTCACCTCAACATTTGAAACTTACTAAACTATACACATTCCAGCTTAATGTTAAAGCTTTATATTAGTTGACATGTAACTGTTCTCTCTCTCTTTGGGTTTTGTCCTCTTTACTGTTCTTTTAAATCTGCAGTCATTTAACCTTCAAACACTTTAAACCTCATGCTTGCAAGTTATTTTCCCAACTTCAACATGCTTTCCATCCCTAAAATTGATGAACATGTTTTTGCCCCCAAAATGTGTATCCAAGTTATAGGAAGTCCTTCAAATAACTGACCAGTCTCAGATTGCCACTTGTCACACTAACCTTTTTAAGTTGCAGCCTGGTCAAGAAGAAATGACAGTTGATCACATCACATTCCCCCATACCTCTATTTCCATCCAGCCAGGAATTACTGCCAGAGTGACCAGACAAGTCTACTTAATTGTGGTAATGTATCACCATTAATGATTCCTTTTTCTCATTTCTGCATAGCCAAGCTTCTTTGAACAATTCAACTGTCAATTTATCAAGTTGTTGGCCTAACAGCTTGAAATTTCTCCCATGTAATTATTGAGAAGACTGAAACCACTGAGTTTGGCCCCTACTATAAACTATACTCCTGTGCCCATTACTGTCAACTACCTGTAAACCAGAGATGAGCTTTGAACCATATATCCACATGGTTTGTGAAAACCAATTTCGACCTGCACAACAATTCTTCTGCTGAAGTTCTTATCCATGCTATCATTCTTTATATAGTATTTGACACGTCTGGTCAGCCTCTTGTGTTCTATCCTCTTCAAGTGAAGTCATCCAAAACTCCCACCAAGTCCTATTCCCACACTACCCCTGTGTGTTGACCTAATGTGCCCCCAGTTAATCTTAAAATTGGTGTTGATTTTCAAATCCCTCCAGTGTATTGTCTCCCGTCTCCTGAGATCACCACCTCCAGTCTCAACCATCTATTAACTCTGGGTTCTTCAGCATCTCCAACTTTAATCATTTGATTTATGGTCATGCCTTCAAATGTCCAAATCTTAAATTATAGAGTTACCTTCCTGAATTACTTTCTCTCAACTATAACTTCCTCCTGCTCTTTGTTTTGGTCATCTTCCCTAAAATCTCCTTATTGTGGCTTAGTGTTGTTTTGCTTTAGAAAAATATAGGTTAAATAAATAATCAACCTGTTCAGAGATGTTATTACATACCTTTTGGAGCAGGTGCGATTGAAGCAGAACCTCACTCCAGGTGCAAGGATACATTATACTACACAACACCATACCACAAGATTATAATTCTGAAGTGCTTTTTGATTATTTTATTACATTTAAAGGTACTATATTTAACTGCATGTTGTTATGGGATATCTATTTAATTACTCACAGCTGCCCTGGTAAAAGTTTGGAACAAAACCAAACAGGATGAAAAGTGTGAATTTAAGTGCCATGATTATGATACCCATGCACAATCTTCTGTGGATGGAAGGCACAGACTTGACAGACTAAATGGCTGTCTAAGTATTTTGATTTTTTTTTGGAAGGAGAAAACATTGTTTCATTTGCATATATATTTTAAGAGGACAGAATTACTGCTAATATTTTTCTACTGACAACTTGATGGATGAATTCAAGCTCTGCATATATTCTGCAATATAATATGAAAAGTTATTATATTGCAGAATGTAAATCTTGAAGTAACCAAAAAAAAACAATTTGCTTATGAAACTCTGTTTCTAGCAATACCTGTGGGAAGAAATCAGTGTTAACATTTTAGTCCGGTGATTCTTTTATCAGACTTACAAGCAGCTAGAACCTGCTGAATTTTGCCATCAGTTTTTGGTTCAGATCTCCAGCATCTGCATTTTGTTTTACCAAAGCATGCAGCTTAAAATGTAATTGTTTATACCATTTATAAAGGAAAACAAAATGCCTGAACTTCTATTAAGTATTAGCAAGGACAAAGGTTTTCCATGCTTTTGATAATTTCTACAGCCTCTATTGGTATCTTGTCTTCTCCTGACTCTCCTCAGACTGATACAGCTATGGCCCATAAAATATTCTGTTCACTGCACTGGATTTACTATGCTATTTGGAAAACATCTAAACTGGTGTTTATGTTCTGCATGAGCCTCCTCCCACACTTTTGTTAAGCCCATCAGGGTGGTACTCCTTTCTCATAATTATCTAGTTTCTACTGAGGTGCACTTATGCTATTGGGGTTACCTGTCCTATAAGATGATTTTCCCATTATGGAACCAGAATGGAACTATTAGTACTCTGGACTTTGAATGCAGCAATCTAAGTTCATATCTTGGTGGATCCTTAAAGTGTCTTGAAGGGCTTTTGTGGTGCAATGTAGTGTCCCTACCTTTGAGTTAGAAGGCCTGGGTTCAAGCCCCATCTGGACCAGGGTGTGTAATAACATCCCTGAACAGGTTTAGTAGAAAATGGTCTAAGAATCCTAGACTCCCCCCTCACCTTTGGTTTGCATTGTGCATAACAGGCTTCGCTTGTAAATAGTGAATTGGCAACATGGATGTTTTTATTGGCAATGGATAGTAGCTTTAAAGCAAAATCAAAGTCTGATTTTGCTGGTGGGAAGGTTCTCAATTGTGAGAGAACATTTCTAGGTAGATTTTGAAAAAAACTCAGGATCTTGTCATGCAGTAGTAGTGTCCCTGCCTCTGAGGCAGCCCAGGTCTCACCTAATCCAGAGGTCTAAAGAAAAAGCAGCATCATAACAGTGAGGTTGCCTTTCACAACCTTTAAAAGCTCTCATTACATAAGTTTAAGCACCCTGTACGACACACTTGTGGTGTAGTGCTGGTGTCCCTACCTCTAGGCAAGGAGGCTTGAGTTCAAGTCCCATCTGCTCCAGAAGTGTATAATATCTCTGAAAAGGTTGATGAGGAAAATAAAATGTAAGCACCCTCTGAGGGCTCTTTGTAGCAGTGGTAGTATCACAATGGAGGTGGGTAACATTTCTTAACAGGTTGATTAGAAAATATCTCTAAGCCCCATCCGGTCCTTTCTCTGTAGTGTAGTGGTTACTGCATTCACTTTATAGACCCAAAGGGCCTGGCTCAAAACCAGACAAACATTTGCACTAATTGCTTGTCACAATGGAGAATGGTTTCCTGATTTAAGGGGCTTTTTTTGGTGCAGTGTTAGTGTCCCTGTCTCCGAGTTAGGAGATCCAGTTTCAAGTTCCACTTGCTTCAGAGGTGTATAACAGCCATCTCCTCCTAAACAGGTTGATTAGGAAATATCTCTAAGCATCCTGTGGAGGGCTGTTGTAGAGAAATGGTAGTGTACCTGCTTTTGACCCAGGAGGCTCCAGTTCAAGTTCTATTTACCCCAATAGTGTATAATGACATCTCTGAACAAGTTGATTTAGGAAAAAAACAAATCTAAGAACACACGGACTCTTGCAGCCACACATCTGACCAGACTATTTGAAAATATCTTTTAAGTACCCTCTAGATAATGTAATCCTGGTTACGTTTAGAATCACAGAGATGTACAGCATCGAAACAGACCCTTCCGTCCATGCCGACCGATATCCCAACCCAATCTAGTCCCAATTGCCAGCACCCTGCCCATATCCCTCCAACCCTTCCTGCTCATATACCCATCCAAATGCCTCTTAAATGTTGCAATTGTACCAGCCTTCACCATTTCCTCTGGCAGCTCATTCCGTACACTTACCATCCTCTGTGTGAAAAAGTTGCCCCTTAGGTCCCTTTTATTTCTTTCCCCTCTCATCCTAAACCAAACCCTCTTGTTCTGGACTGCCCGGCCCCATGGAAAAGACTTGCCTATTTATCCTATCCATGCCCCTCATAATTTTGTAAACCTCTATAAGGTCACCCCTCAGCCTCCAACGCTCCAGCGAAAACAGCCCCAGCCTGTTCAGCCTCTCCCCATAGCTCAAATCCTCCAACCCTGGCAACATCCTTGTAAATCTTTTCTGAACCCTTTCAAATTTCACAACATCTTTCTGAGAGGAAGGAGACCAGAATTGTATACAATATTCCAACAGTGGCCGAACCAATGTCCTGCACAGCCACAACATGACCTCTCAACTCCTGTACTCCATATTCTGACGAATAAAAGAAAGCATACCAAACGCTGCCTTCACTATCCTATCTACCTGCGACTCCAATTTCAAGGAGCTAAGAACCTGCACTCCAAGGTCTTTTTGTTCAGCAACACTCTCTAGGACTTAAACTTTAATGGTAAAGTCCTGCTAAGATTTGCTTTTCCAAAGTGCAGTGCCTCACATTTATCTGAATTAAACTCCATCTGCCATTTCTCAGCCTATTGGCCCATCTGGTCAAGATCCTGTTGTATTTGGGGGTAACCTTCTTTGCTGTCCACTACACCTCCAATTTTGGTGTCCTCTGCAAACTTACTAACTGTACCTCTTATGCTCTCATCCAAATCATTTATGTAAATGACAAAAAGTAGAGGACCCAGCACCGATCCCTGTGGCACTCCACTGGTCACATGCCTCCGGTCTGAAAACAATCCTCCACCAACACCCTCTGTCTTCTACCTTTGAGCCAGTTCTGTATCCAAATGGCTAGTTCTCACTGTGTATTTTATGAGCTCTGACATTGCTAATAAGTATCCCATGAGGAACCTTGTTGAACGCCTTACTGAAGTCCATATAAAACACATCTACCACTCTGCCCTCATCAATCCTCTTTGTTACTTCTTCAAAAAACTCAAAGTTTGTGAGACATGATATCCCCTGCACAAATCCATGTTGACTATCCCTAATCAGTCCTTGCCTTTCCAAATACATGTACATCCTGTCCCTTAGGATTCCCTCCAACAACCTGCCCAATAAGGTGATTATCCCTTTCTTATTTCTCTGTTCCACCCAAATAACTTCCCTGGATGTATTTCCAGGAATATCCTCCCTCAGCACAGCTGTAATGCTGTCCCTTATCAAAAATGCCACTCCCCCTCTCTTGCCTCCCTTTCTATCTTTCCTATAGCATTTGTATCCTGGAACATTAAGCTGCCAGTCCTGCCCATCCCTGAGCCATGTTTCCGCAATTGCTATGTTCCTAACCATGCCCTGAGTTCATCTGCCTTACCTGTTAGGCCCCTTGCATTGAAATAAATGCAGTTTAATTTATTAGTCCTATCTTGTCCCTGCCTGCCCTGACTATTTGATTCACTTCGGTTCTCAACTGTACCAGTCTCAGATCAATCTCTTTCCTCACTATCGCCCTGGGTCTCACCTCCCCCCCCCCCCCCCCCCCCTTACTGCAAATTTCCCTGCCAGTATATTAGTCCCCTTCCAATTTAGGTGCAATCCGTCCTTCTTGTACAGGTCACTTCTACCCCAAAAGAGATTCCAATGATCCAAAAATGTGAATTCTTCTCCCATACACCAGCTCCTCAAACATGCATTCATCTGCTCTATCCTCCCATTCCTGCCCTGACTAGCTCATAGCACTGGGAGTAATCCAGATATTACTACTCTCGAGGACCTCTTTTTTAAATTCCTGCCTAACTCTTTGTATTTTCCCTTCAGAATCTCAACCTTTTCCCTTCCTACGTCATTGTCCACATTGGAACCAATGACATCTTGCTGGCCCCTCTCCCCTGTGAGGAAACTCTGCACCCTCTCTGAGACATCCTTGATCCTGGCACCAGGGAAGCAACACACCATTCTGTTTTCTCACTGCTGGCCACAGAAACGTCTGTCAGTACTTCGGACTAGAAAATCCCCTAATACAATTGATCTCTTGGAACCCAACATACGCCTCGTTGCATTAGAGCCAGTCTCAATACCAGAAACTTGGCTGTTCATGCTATGCTCCCCTGAGAATCCATCACCCTCTACATTTTCCAAAACAGCACACCTGTTTGAAATGGGTATAGCCACAAAAGATTCCTGTATTAGCTGCCTGCCTCTCTTACCTTTCCTGGAGTTATCCCATCTGTGTGACTGTATCTAAGACTTTCCCCCCCTTTCTATAACTGCCAACTATCATATACTGTTGCTGTTGCAAATTCCTCATTGCTTCTAACTCCAACCGATCTATTCGATCTGATAAGATTCGCAACCAACAGTATTTATGGCCGATATAATGCACAGTAACCCTTAACCTCTCATTAAACTCCACATCTGACAAGAAGCACATATCACTCTACTAAATGCCATTTTTGCTCCTTCACAATCTATAGACCCAGAAAATATCACTGTCCTATTCCTCTACAAACACTGCCCCAGGTTAAATTAATACTTATGGCTTATATTTTAAGTTTAATCAAGAGACATATCTCCAAAAACATATCATCAAGAACCTACCCTACTCACTACTGCAGACTTTCTGTAGTTCACTTAAAACAATTAACTTATCTGATTCTGTGCTGTGAACTTCGCCCAACAATTCCTCCAAGATCAGTTGTGAAATCTCTCTCTCGCGCACTGACCTCACCATGTGCTTCATTTGTCTGTTGCCCCTTTTAAAACTGCTGTTGCATTGTTCCAAAACAATGCAACAGTATACAAAACAGTAATTGCTGCTCCTGGAATTAGAGGAAATCACTTCCCCTCCCCCCCTCTCTTCCCCACCCCCACCCCCCAAAAATACCTCAAAAAAGGTGCAGCTGTTACAGCCTGAAATTTTTCCTGTCCTCCATCTTGGATTACCCAGGAACCTCTTTTTTTAGACCAAATTTCTGACTTTGCTGACAAGTATATATTTTTCCTCCACTTACGCTAACAAACCTTTTGATGATCTTCAAGACCTCCATTTGATTACACCTCCATTTTACTCCCATCTCTGTGATGCTCATTGTAAGGAATGTGACTGGAACCAAAAGCTCAGTTTACTGTTTTGCTATTATAGCTACTGGATTGTTCAGCCAACATTTCCAACAAACTAATTTCCAGATTTTACCTTTTTTATGAGGAGGATCTAAATCAAGATCTTGCAACGATGAAATGTCGTCATCTGAGCTAATGTCTACCAAACTAAGAGTACAACTTAAATTGGAGTCAGAATCTTCATTTAGTGACTGGGTCATGGATTGGTGGTTCTTTTGGTACTGTTTTCTTGCATCTGAAACAAAGAATAGCAAGATAATAGTGTATCTTGGTAAATTGAAAATCAACTTCTGAGTATCAGAGAATCCCTAAGTGTGAAATAGGCCATTTGACCCAATAAGTCCGTCCGACCCTCCAAGAGTAACCCACCCAGACCCGTTCCCCTACCTTATTACTCTATTTTTACCCCTAACTAATGAACTTAACCTACACATCTCTGAATATTATGGGCAATTTAGCACAGCCAATTCACCTAACCTACAACTTTGGGTTGAGGGAGGAAACCAAAGCAACCGGAGAAAATCCACACTGACACAGGGAGAGTGTGTAAATTCCACACACAGTTGCCTGAGGCTGGAATCAACCCAGACCCCTGGTGCTGTGAGGTAGCAGTGCTAACCACTCAGCTACTGTGCCATCCATGTACTTGAATATCTATACTGCTTCACATTATTCCTCAAAGCAAAGATAATGCTGCAATATCAACAAGAAAACAAATTGTCTGCTGTGTTCTTGCATTTAATCAACTTTCCATCGTCTTATACAATAACACTCCATACAGCATGTCTGCTGTAAGTTAGTTCGTGGAAGTACAGAACTGTAATGGTAGATTTCTAAGGGAAAATCACCTTAGAGATTTAAATTATCTCCTTTTTATTATGACTGTATAAAGATTTACCCGTACTTTATGTTTCATGGTGTACAAATGATGTTTGTTTTGGAAGATCCTTAAAGCTTCACTAATTGAGCCACCCCAAAGGCCAGAGTGAAATTATTTTCCTTTAATCATTCAACATTTCATTCTATCAAGAGGAGATGGCATAGCCAACGTGTCAAAGACTAAAGATTGGTTAAAGGATGAGGATGTGCCACAGTATTGCGAATCTAATTTCAAAATTAGTGTTTTGGAAAGTAACTACAGGCATTGAATTTGCAGTAATTACAATTCCATGGTTACTGTTTATTTAATATGGTCCCAGTTAGAAGTGACAACAATAAAACAGTGGATGACCCACCTGAGCTTTTATTTGAACAGGACGTCTAGAGTAATTTCTAAGACATAAATTACTTGTGGTTTACAGATCAAAGATAATAAAAATCAGCTCTTGTACAACTTGAAGCAAGTCAGGAGAGAGTCATTTAACTCTATTACACGTGTACATTATTCACATGGTTCTTAGAATCAAAAGGGTTCCATTAGAAATAAAAAAGGTAATTGACATGCATTTCTATTTGAGAACATCCCTTGTTTGCCTTGTGGCTATAGCATTACGCTGTTCAAGGTGGGTGCCCATTATGTTGAATTTTTTTCTGTCTTGATTTTCAAAATGAACAGGCAGAGGTAGGGAGGGAGCAAAAGACAAATCTATTAGGAGCTGCAAGGACAGACTTGGGTGAAGCAATGTGTCTGCTTAAAGCCAGAATAAAGAGCATGTAGACTACTAGGATCTGTGTTGTTCATGATTTTTAAATCATGTAGCTGAGAAATTCACAACTGAGGTTTTGAAGAAAAGATGGGAGGGTCTTTTAGGCAAATGCTAAGGATTCCCATGAAACTTTGAGAATAACTGGAACTGAAGAGAATTCAAAATGAATTCCAGAAAGCTATGGTGTACTTAATTTCATTCAAAGGTGAACGAACTGTCAATTTCAATTTGGCAAAAACAGAAAGGAGAATCACCCGAATGGCAACAGATTGGGAAAAAGCGAGGTATAACAACCTGGATGTCCTTGTATACCCGTTGCTGAAATAAACATGCAGGTGCAACAGCCAGTGATGAAGGCAAATGGTATGTTGGTCTTCGTAGCCATGGGCTAGTTTACAGGGCAGCGATGTATTGTTGCAATTGCCTGGGCTTTGGTGAGACCACACCTAGAGTACTGTGTGCAGTTTGGTCTCCGATGAAGGATATTCTGGCTATGAAGGGAGCGCAATGAAGATTTACCAGACTGATTCCTGACATATGAAGAGAGATTGAATTGGTTAGGACTACATTCACAATTTTAGAAGATTGTCAAAATCTTGTAGAAGTGTACAAAATTTTAACAGGACCAAACAAGCAATACAAGAAGGGCATTCCTTATAACCAGGGATTCCAGAATCAAAGATCACAGTCTAAGGAAACTATTTAGCATTGAGATGAGACATTTCTTCAACCAGAGAGTGGTGAGCCTGTGGAATTCTCTGCTACAGTTGATGTCAAAACATTACATGGTTTCAAGGAGTTAGTTATAACTTTTAGGGCTAAAGGGATCAAAGGATATGTAGAGAAAGGGAGAACAGAGCACTGAGTTGAATGATCAGCAATAATCATATTGCATGGAGGAGCAGACTCAAAAGGGCTCCTACTCTACAAATTTCTTGGATGAAAGTCTTGACAAATTATCGTATAAAGCTGGTGTTTACATTATTTTAATAATAAAAGTTTTACATTATATTAGAAAAATAATTTTGAGACAATTTATTTTAGGTGTTTTGAATTGCTTCACGTATTAACGGTCTCAAGTTAGTCAGAGAGATGGTGGATGTGATTAATGTCATTTTAGTGATGAAGGGAAATATTGAATAATTGGTTTTGAGGTCCATTTTAAATCTATCCAATGAGGATTTTAATACGACCACATGCTTAAGGATTTGGAGTCTAAAGGATATTTGAAGGGTTAATCGTATTCCAAGTCACAGTTGGTGATAGGATTTTAAAAAGGAAAGAGGACAGTACTTGAGTGGGTTAATACCAACTCTCTTGAACAGTTACAACCAAGGTAGAGGGTAGCTGTAATGTTAAGTAGGTATTTATGCACACACCTGGTTTTGATGGTGTACTTGTCTGGTTATCAGCTAGATTGATGTTTCTCAGTTGTTCCTTCAAGCCTGCAACCGTGGATCTACAAAGAAGTTTACCTCAGAATTAACAATAAAGTAAGTTTTATTGTAGCTGCAGTAAACACTTCATTCAGATTTATCTCTTCAGTGACTGTCCTACAGCTATTACAGAAACTTTTGTACAGATGGAAGTTACTGCCATGAAAATACTGGATATTAATCTTAATTTATGATAAATCTGCTCAAGTTCCAGTCTCTGAATAACACTGCATCCTAGAAGGCCATATTGTTCAAGGGCTGCACTAGCTCCAGGCTTCTCTGTAGCAATTCAAGACCACTTTCTTCTTCACGTCTTATCATCTAGATCAGACTGTGCATGGGTATGTTATCATGTCCAAATCACATACTACCCTACTTGGACATAATATCTTTCCTTCATTGCTGGATCAAAATCCCAAAACTCCTTACACAATGTAATCACCACATGATTTAAAAAGAAATCTAAAATCAAGCACCTTCTTAAGGACAAGTAGGAATGTGCAAGAAGTGCATGCATTGTTAACAATACCCACATCTATTTAATAAAGGTGGTAAGGAAAAGCCTGAAAACTATAGACCTGTGAGCCTGACATTGGTGGTGGGCAAGTTGTTGGAGGAAATCCTGAGGGACAGGATTTACATGTATTTGGAAAGGCAAGGATTGATTAGGGATAGTCAACACACCTTTGTGTGGGAGAAATTGGGTTTCATTAACTGAGGTTTTTCTTTGAAGAAGTAACAAAAGATTTGAGGGCAAAGCAGTGGATGCATCTATATGGACTACAGTAAGGCATTTGACAAGGTTCCTCCATAGTAGACTGGTTAGCAAGATTATATCACACGGCATAGAGGGGGGACTAGCTAT
The DNA here is from genome assembly GCF_020745735.1 of Hemiscyllium ocellatum. Lineage (NCBI taxonomy): Eukaryota > Metazoa > Chordata > Chondrichthyes > Orectolobiformes > Hemiscylliidae > Hemiscyllium > Hemiscyllium ocellatum. The sequence goes on from NC_083409.1 coordinate 78,715,023, forward strand.
TTAGATATAGAATGAGCTTGAGGTAGAAAACACAGGGAGGAAGTGGAGGGTTCCTTTTCAGACTGGAGGCCTGCAACCGCAGTGTGCCACAAAGATCAGTGCTGGGTGCACCACTTTTTGTATTTTATATAAAATATTTGGATGTGAATATTGGAGGTATGGTTAGTAAGATTGCAGATGATACCAAAATTGGAGGTGTTGTGGACAGCAAAGAAAGTTATGTTAGAGTACAATGGGATCTTGATCAGATGGGCCAATGGGCTGAGAAGAGGCAGGTGGATTTTTAGATAAATGTGAGGTGCTGCATTTTGGAAAGGTAAATCACGGCAAGACTTGTACACTTAATGATAAGGTCCTGGGGAGTTTTGTTGAACGAAGAGACCTTGGAGTGCAGATTCATAGTTCCTTGAAAATAGAGTTGCAGGTAGATAGGATAGTGAAGGTGGCGTTTGATATGCTTTGCATTATTGGTCTGAGCATTGAGTACAGGAATTGGGAGGTCTTGTTGTGAAAAGGACAGTGGTTAGGCCACTTTTGGAACACTGTGCAATTCTGGTCTTCCTGATATAGGAAGGATGTTGTAAAACTTGAAAGGGTTCAGGAAAGATTTACAAGGATGTTGCCAGGGCTGGAGCTATAGGGAGAGCCTGAATGGGCTGGGTTTGTTTTCCCTGGAGCATTGGAGGCTGAGAGGTTTATGAAGTCATGAGGGGCATGGATAGGGTAAATATTGAAAAGGTCTTTTCTCTGAGTGGAGGGAGTCCAGATTGAGAGGGCACAGGTATAGGGTGAGAGGGGAAAAATTTAAAAAGGGATCTAAGGGGCAACTTTTTCATGTAAAAGGTGGTGTGTGTATGGAATGAGCTGCCAGAGGAAGTGGTGGAGGCTGGTACAATTTCAACATTTAAAAGGCATCCGGATGGGTACGTGAATAGGAAAGGTTTAGAAGGATATAGGCCAATGCTGGCCAATGGGACTAAACTAGGTTAGGATATCTGTTTGACATGGATGAGTTGGACCAAAGGGTCTGTTTCTGCGCTGTACATCACGATGACTCTACACGTGATGACAGAATAGCAGTCACTTAGCTTTAAGATCACAGAATATTTCACCTATAAAGTTGCAAGTGAGGATTTTTTTTTCCAAACCAGTGAGTTATCATAGAGGCTGGAATCGCAGACAGTAGGAGCCAAGAACAAACTTATACTTTTATAGAAATGTACATAAAGATCTTGGTCACTTATCAAATCTATCTGTAAAGTTTAACAATGCAACATTCAGCAAAGCTTCAGAGCTTTATATGTTAGTTATAGTATTTACTTACCTGATGTGTGTAAGCTCTTGTTCAGCATACTCTCGTTCATGAACTGACTTGTTAGAATCCAAAAGTTGCAATTGATACTTACTCATCAATTCTCTCAGAATCTATGAGGGGAAAAAAAATGAAATTTTTCACAACCTGAAGACATCCCAAAGTATTTTTTTTTAAAAGCCAAAGGAACACTTCTTTTTGAAAATATATTCACCGTCATAATAAAGGAAATGCATCAAGCAGTTTGTATTGGCCAAGACATTCCAGAACTCCCTGCTCTGATTTATGCCACAAGATCTGAAAGATGCTAAACGGGGCTTCACCCTTGTCTAAATGACAGCAGCTATAATAGTGCACTTTCTCAGCAATGGCATAGGATTTTAGTTTTCACAAGGTTTAGCAAAAAAATGACATAAGTAAGCACAACTTTATTTGAATAGTAATCATTGTAATCAACATTGAGCACAGTTCTCCAACATTAAGAAATACTGAATAAAAACAATTAAGCTTCCAATTTCTTTTCTATATTACCAAAAGCAAAACTCTGTACATACTGAAAACCTAATTAAACACAAAAAAAATTGAAATCGTAGGTCAGGCTGTACCTATGTAGAGAAAAGCAGGGTTATGTGTTTCAGGTGGATGAACTTGCTCAAGGTCATTGGCATGTAATGCTAATTTCTCGGTTTTGTGGTTCTGTTCGCCGAGCTGGGAATGTGTTGCAGACGTTTCGTCCACTGTCTAGGTGACATCCTCAGTGCTTGAGAGCCTCCTGTGAAGCACTTCTGTGATCCTTCCTCCAGCATTTGTAGTGGTTTGAATCTGCCGCTTCTGGTTGTCAGTTCCAGCAGTCCGCTGCAGTGATCGGTATATTGGGTCCAGGTCGATGTGCTTATTGATTGGATCTGTGGATGAGTGCCATGCCTCTAGGAATTCCCTGGCTGTTCTCTGTTTGGCTTGTCCTATAATAGTAGTGTGGTCCCAGTTGAATTCATGTTGCTTGTCATCTGCGTGTGTGGCTACTAAGGATAGCTGGTCGTGTTGTTTTGTGGCTAGTTGTTGTTCATGGATGTGAATCATTAGCTGTCTTCCTGTTTGTCCTATGTAGTGTTTTGTGCAGTCCTTGCATGGGATTTTGTACACTACATTGGTTTTGCTCATGCTGGGTATCGGTTCCTTCATTCTGGTGAGTTGTTGTCTGAGAGTGGCTGTTGGTTTGTGTGCTATTATGAGTCCTAGTGGTCACAGTAGTCTGGCTGTCAGTTCGGAAATGCTCTTGATGTATGGTAGTGTGGCTAGTCCTTTGGGTTGCGGCATGTCCTCGTTCTGTTGTCTTCCCCTCAGGCATCTGTTGATGAAATTGCGCAGGTATCCATTTTTGGTGAATACATTGTATAGGTGTTTTTCTTCCTCTTTTTGCAATTCTGGTGTACTGCAGCGTGTTTTGGCCCTTTTGAATAGTGTCTTGATGCAACTTCTTTTGTGTATGTTGGGGTGGTTGCTTTCGTAGTTTAGGACTTGGTCTGTGTGTGTGACTTTCCTGTATACCTTTGTGGTGAATTCTCCGTTTGGTGTTCTCTGTACCATCACGTCTAGGAATGGGAGTTGGTTGTCCTTTCCTTCCTCTCTAATGAATCTGATTCCTGTGAATGTTCATATATGAACAAATCAACGGCACACCCATGGGCTCACCCATCTCTGGACGCATAGCAGAAGTGGTAATGCAAAGATTAGAACAAACAGTCTTATTGCAAATTCAACCCAAACTCTGGGTCAGATAGGTGGATGACACCTTTGTAATCATTAAAAACACAGAAATAGAGAACACACACCGGATCGTCAATGCCACACTCACAGGAATCCGATTCACTGTTGTTGTTTTCAGACTTTTGCATGGATCTCTTAAATGTTAACGTTGATCTCTCTCTGCACCCTTTCTGCAGCTGTAACACTCTATTCTGCTACCTGGTGCATTTTGTATTCCATGATCTGTCTGTCGAGCATGTAAAACAAGATTTCCACTGTACCTCAGTACATTTGACAACAATAAATCAAATCAAATAACCAGAAGTGAAGAGTTAGTATTTGTTTAAAATTTCCACAAAGGCAAACCCACCCATCAGGCTTCAAAAGTCAGTACAACTGGTGCTGACCATTCTGAGAATTGGATTAGTCCATGATTCTTTCACTTTCCAGCTTTCTGATTTCTGCTTCTCCTTTTGCCTGTAAGTCAAATTACACAGGGTGGGCCTTGTGGAATCATGGAATTGCTTCCTGGTCAATATGTAATGTGGCGAAAGTGAGGACCGCTGATGCTAGAGATCAGAGTCAAGATTAGATTAGTTAAGCAGGAAAATCAAAAGGCTTTTGCCCAAAAGGTCGATTTTCCTGCTCCACGGATGCTCCTGACCTCCTGTGCTTTTCTAGCACCACTCTACATGTAGTCCTTAGACTTTTGAGGAAGATTTCCGGGTATTTAGTTAGGATTTCACTCAGGCAGCCATTTTTGATTTGAAAAATGTTGAGCCAATCTAGGTGAATCTCTCCGAAACAATTTTGCCTGCTCAGGCTTGGGCCAGAGCCTTTTATTACAATCAATGCTAACTGAAATAGCTGTTTTCTGTAAGAGACAATCACCCTCTTCTGTATGTTAGCAAGGGCTCCCTGATTGGGTCTGTTACTCTGGTCCACTCAGGGGATTTATGTTGTCATAGAGATGTACAGCACGGAAACAGATCCTTTAGTCCAACCGTCCATGCCGACCAGATATCCCAACCCAATCTAGTCCCACCTGCCAACACCTGGCCCATATCCCTCCAAACCCATCCTACTCATATACCCATCCAGATGCCTTTTAAATGTTTTGTACAATCCTCCACCACTTCCTCTGGCAGCTCATTCCATACATTCCTCTGCATGAAAAAGTTGTTCCTTAGGTCTCTTTTGTATCTTTCCCCTCTCACCCTAAACCTATGCCCTCTAGTTCTGGAGTCCCCCACCCCAGGGAAAAGACTTTGCCTATTTATCCTATCCATGCCCCTCATAGTTTTGTAAATCTCTATAAGGTCACCCCTCAACCTCCGACGCTCCAGGAAAAACAGCCTCAGCCTGTTCAGCCTCTCCCTGTAGCTCAGATCCTCCAATCCTGGCAACATCCTTGTAAATATTTTCTGAACCTTTTCAAGTTTCACAACATCTTTCCGATAGGAAGGAGACCGGAATTGCACGCATATTCCAACAGTGGCCTAACCAATGTCCTGTACAGCCGCAACATGACCTCCCAACTCCTGTACTCAATACTCTGACCAATAAAGGAAAGCATACCAAACGCCTTCTTCACTATCCTATCTACCTGCGACTCCACTTTCAAGGAGCTATGCACCTGCACTCCAAGGGCTCTTTGTTCTGCAACACTCCCTAGGACCTTACTATTAAGTGTATAAGTCCTGCTAAGATTTTTTTTCCCAAAATGCAGCACCTTTACCTAAATTAAACTCTATCTGCCACTTCTCAGCTTATTGGCCCATCTGGTCCTGATCCTGTTGTAATCTAAGGCAACCCTCTTCGCTGTCCACTACACCTCCAATTTTGGTGTCAGCTGCAAACTTGCTAACTGTACCTCTTATGCTCGCATCCAAATCATTTATGTAAATGACAAAAAAGTAGAGGGCCCAGCACCGATCCTTGTGGCACTCCACTGGTCACAGGCCTCCAGTCTGAAAAACAACCCTCCACCACCACCCTCTGTCTTCTACCTTTGAGCCAGTTCTGTATTCAAATGGCTAGATCTCCCTGTATTGCATGAGATCTAACCTTACTAATCAGTGTCCCATGGGGAATGCCTTACTGAAGTCCATATAGATCATATCTACTGCTCTGCCCTCATCAATCTTTTTGTTACTTCTTCAAAAAAACTCAATCAAGTTTGTGAGACATGATTTCCCACACATAAAGCCATTTGGACTTTCTACGAATTCAGCTGAAATGTACAAATTTGAAAGGGTCCTAGATAGAACGTATGAAAATGTCATAATTTCCCTAACAGAGGGGTCAGCAACTAGGGTGAACAGACTGATAGAAGAATTGGAGAGTTACCCAGAGTTGATAGATGTCTGGAACTTACTACCTGAGTGGGTAGTGGAGGCAGAAAGACTCACCTTATTTGAAAGGTCTCCAAACATGCTGCTGAAGTCCCTTAACCTTCAGGGACATGGACGTATTGCTCTATCATAGAATTAGGCTGGCTCATTTTGGCACAGACATGACAGGCAGATTGGTCTTCTGTGCCGTAAATCTTTTTACACCTTCTAAATATTCAAAATATCTGAAGAAGAGGAATGTTCAGGGATATGGAGGAAGGGTGAAGGAGTGGAAATATATGAATTGCTCCATGGGAAGGGAAAAATGGACACAATCAGTTGAATGGTCTCCTTCAGTGCTGTTCTGGATAAGTTGTACTGGAAGAGCACAGCAGTTCAGGCAGCATCTGAGGAGCAGTCCTTCAGTGCTGTAATGATTCTACAAGACTTTGAATGATTTAAATGTACATGTTTCTTTTCAGATCTTATGCACCTTTTTTAGGATGACCTGCTAATGGGTATTCTGCACCACATATTTCTGAGTGGAGTTTGGAACAAATTGGTTCTGGAAGTTGAATTACCTTAATCAGTGTCACTCAATATGTTGGATTGAAAAAGATACGTTAAATTCGAAACAGCTTGGTGGCAAAAAAAAAGGAGAACTAGCATCCTGGACAACTGCCAATGCTCTCAAAGGGGCTGCAAAGGGAGGGAGAAAGGATTTACAAATAAGAGGCGGGGGTGGGGAAGGGGGTGCAGGGTGGCTAGAGGAAAAAACGTGAAGAGCTGCAAAGAAGTGTGAAAGGGGTTTCAGGAGAGGAGGCACCAACAAAAGGAGGGAGTTTGTAGAGGGAGGGAAAAGAAAGCAATGAGGCAGTTTGAAAAGAGAGAGAGTAGGAGGATGTCTGAAAGAGTGGGAGAGGGGCTGCAAGAGAGAGGTCAGAGGTTGCAAGAGAGGGAAATAGGAGCTGCAAGAGGGGGAAAAAGAGCTGAAGTGGGGAGGGGGGAAAGAGAGAGCACGAGTGAGTAGATTGAGGACTTGAAAAGAAAGAATACTAATCTGAATAGATTAGATCAGATTAGATTACTTACAGTGTGGAAACAGGCCCTTTGACCCAACAAGTCCACATCGACTCTCCGAAAAGCAACCCACCCAGAACCATTCACCTTCACCTACAGGCAATTTAGCATGGCCAATTCACCTAACCTGCACAATCTTTGGATCGTGGGAGGAAACCGGAGCATCTGGAGGAAACCCACGCAGACAAGGAGAGAATGTGCAAATTCCACACAGACAGTTGCCTAAGGCAGGAAGTGAAGGCAGGTCTCTGGCACTGTGAGACAGCAGTGCTAACCACTGTGCCACCGTGCTGCCCCTGGTTTATTTCATAAATATTTGTATTTACCTGTTACCAAATCAAAGCATCTCAGATAGTGCAAGTTACTCAGCAGTGATTGCGTTAGAGACAAAAGCAATGACGTAGCCGTGGCCTCACCAGTCCATGCTCGTGATGATGCCCTTGTGAATAATAATATCAGTTATATTTTTAAAAAAACAGGCATAAGTTAGTATTAAAGGTATCTTGGAAATTAATGCTTTGATTGCGTTTTATGGCTAGGTTTTAGAGAGTAGCGATGATTGAGGACCCTCATGATTTATTCTAAGAGAGTTCAATTATCAAATATGCCAACAAAAATACACCAGATAATGTTAATGCATGAGTGCATCACCTAATAAAGAAGTTACGAGAACTACAAGTATCGCCTCTAAACTGAAAAGTAGCCCTGAGAGAAATCTCCAGAAGAGTAATAGAGGAAAACAAAACCGACCCCTGCAGCATGGCAACCGCCAAATGAGACTCCAGCCAATTAAGGCAGAAGCAGTCTCCGAAAGCCATTGATAGTTCAGTGCAGTCACAGGTGGGTGACAGAAGTACATTAACAGTACATGGTACTGCTGAGAAATGTTAGAGCTCAGAAACCCTAAGAGTAGCATCAACTTAGTGAAACTAGCTGTCTATAGAAGATCTGCATCTAAGTTTGCTTGCTGAGCTGGAAAGTGTGTTTTCAGACATTTTGTCTCCTTATACTAGGTAACATCATCAGTGAGCCTCCATGAAACACTGCTGTTAGTAACCTACTTTCCATTTGTGTGTTTAGATTTTCTTGGGTTGGTGATGTCATCTCCTGTGGTGTCATTTCTAGTTCTTTTTCTCACAGGTTGGTAAATGGAGTCCCTTACTAGCATAAAATTCACTAAAGAGGAGGAATACAACAAGGAACTGCTATTGCTAGATGTCATAGTAGAGCGAACAGCCAATGGGGAACTTCAAACTAGTGTCTACATGAAAACAACACATAATGACCAAATACTGAACTACAGAAGCAATCATCCCAACCCTTATAAGCTGCATTAGAACATTATTTCAAATAAACAATAACACACTGCAGCAAGGAGGAACTATGAAGAACAGAAGAAAATCACTTATACAGCTCATTCAAAGAGAACAGGTACCCAATGAACACAGTCTGTTGATTTCTCAGCAATAAACCAAAACATGCATACAAAACGTGCCAATAAACCCTAAATCAAAGATATCTTGGAAATGACTGCCAGACTACTCAGACCTCTTGGCATTATGGTCGCCCACAAACCCACCAACACACTCAAACAGCAGCCAGTGAACTTGAAAGACTCCATACAGACAACAAGCAAAACTAATGTCATTTACAAAATACTTTGCAAGAACTGTATGAAACACTACATTGGACAAACAGGCAGGATACATCAACATCAATTAGCCACAAAAGGATATGACTCTCACTAGTATCCCTACATTCAGATGAGTAAGCACACCACTTCAACTGGGACAACACATCCATCCTAGGACAAGCCAAACAGACACACACGAGAATTCCCAGACGCATGGCATTTTAACTGGAACTCTCAACAAACACATTGACTTGGACCCAATTTACCAGCCTCTGAGAAAAAGAACAGGAAATGACACCACCAACATCTGGAAACCTCAACACATCAACCGAAAGTGGGTTACTTATGCCAGTGCTTCCCCCGACTCTCACTGATGATGTTACCTAGTAGGGTGACGAAACATCTTAAAATGAACCTTCAAACTCAGTGAGCAAACTTACATCCAGAACATCAACCTGAGCTACACATCTTCTCAAAACTTGCTGTCTATAGAAGAGCTGGAATTGTACAGGTGAGTAGGTGCTGGAGCACAGCCTTGAAAATCTGTGGAAGCAAATTTGCAAGAAGAAATTAAATTACTAGGATATACGCAGACATTGTGACAGTCCTTGAAAGGATCACTTTTGAGGGTGTTCTCAAAATCACATCTTGAAAATTAAAGAACTTTAATGCCTTGCAAACAAAAAAAAGGGTTTTAATGAGATTTTTGAACCCACAATGTCAGGATCTGTCTTTGCTCTTTAAATGGTCAAAGGAGTAATCTGAGGCTGTTTAGCCACAGATTCTCTGACCTCATTTATGTCATGATAATCCTGAATGTTAGTGTATCCGTATATATACTATAGATTGTTTTACTTTAGTTTTATAAAGGTTAGTTTGACTTGCTCAAAAATATTCAATCTTGTGACTTTATTTTCCTAGTATTTGCAATCTCTACTTCAGACAAAAAAAGTTAGTGATCCCTAATGGAATTACAACAGTATACGTCATTAAAAAGTCTTTAAACAAATCTCGTTCATGTAAGTGAAGAGTTCTACTTATGCCTGTGCAAGACTAGTATTAACATACAGAGTGCAAAACAAAGCATTTCACAGAAAACATTCTTAAGATTAAAGATCTACCTTACTACTTTTCTCCTGTGATTGCTTAAGTTCTCTTGTATCAGAAATATGATTCAGTAGTTCATCCTCTTGTCTCCCTAATAAATACAGTGCAAATTCATTATGAATTCATAATACTTATTAGATAATAGAAGTCTGAACTAAAGAATATGTCATTGTATATCCAGCTGAATGGCATTTAAGAAAAAGAATCATCAAAATCTGATTCTCTTTAAAAATACAGCTTACTATCACGTCAAATCAAGTGTCTGTGTCTGGAACACCAGAGAATGGCTGTACATGGTGAAATATTTTGTTTTTAAAATGTCACATATGAAAAAAACTGCACAATAATATCATTAGTAGGACTTAAGTTTCTTAATAGGACCATACAAATCTATTGACACTGAATAGTGATGAAATGAGACCATGGTAAAATGTTACATTAAAAATGCAAGTGGTCTCAACAGTCTAAACCTAATGCGCCAGGTGGTCATGCTTTGAACATTGTTTGCATTAGTGAAATGTAAACTATGACATCTTTGCTTGTAATTCTGTGTTCTCAAACCAGGTACCATCCTAACGAACCTGCATAATCACCTATCAACATTCTTCTATTTGGAGCCTATAATAATGCTTTTATTGCTCACTACTAAATCTGGATGATGCCGAGCTTTAATTATGCTGTCCATTTGACAATCTACTCCTCCTAATATGCTTACTGAAGATTATACATCAGCAAGGATACTTCAAAAAGTACTTCATAAGCTATAAGATGCTTTGGGATATAATTAGGTCATGAAAGATGCTATATTAATGCAAATTAATTTGTTCTTCCTTTTATAATCATTTATTGAAAAGTGCTTCCCCATACCCCTCTCAACCTTTCCCACTTTTACTTCAAATATTGTGTAAAAAGTTCATGGACTTTATACGTTCCAATCCTGACTTTCGTACAAGGTCAAGTGAACTTTTGCAGTTTCTCTATCATTTGCTTCACCCACATTGAATTTCTCTCTCTCAAATCTACTTGCTGCCTCCTTGGTGCTTTCTTCATATCTTCCCTAGCCCTACCGGTCACTGACAATTTTAATGGCATCCTCTGTTGCATTTTGCCCAGTCTCGTTCCATACAATTTTAACAAATCCTCTTCAATAAGCCACATTTGAGCCATCCTCTCTCTGTCAATCAACTTATAGCTTCTGCTTCCAAAGTTCAGTTCTTCAATAACTTCTATTCAAATCCATTCAGTCTCAATTTTCTTCTACCCGTAGGACTGAAACCATAGTGGTCAAAATCATGAACAATGTACTTGGTAACTGTATGACATTGGTATATAACCCTCCCTGAACTCTTTGCAACATTGCACATTCCCCTCAATATGCTATGTACAGAAAAGGTTCAACTATCACAATTGTGAAGTATGTAGTAAGGCATAATATCTTAAGATAGCATAAGAGTTTTTATAAAAAGGTTAAGCTATCTTGAGAATGTGACTTGAAAGAAGCTCTGAGATTTACATATTTATGAACCAAAACCAGCAACCCATTATAAAAGATGAAAGACTTAACAGCAATCTAGGTTTGCTCAATATATCATATCACTTGCATGCATGACACTGCAATAAATTTGCTTTTGTTATAAATTCTGTGTCTTATGATCCTGCTCCATAGCTACCTGAAGAAGGAGCAGTGCTCCGAAAGTTAATACTTTCACATAAACCTGTTGGACTATAACCTGGTGTTGTGTGATTTTTAACTTTGTCCACCCCAATCCAACACCAGCATCTCCATCTCATTAAATTTGAAGAAGATGGAAAGAAAATACAAATATCTCAAAATACTTAAATATTTATGGCAAACAGATCCATTCAACTCTTGTCAAAAGAAGAAAAAATAAAATTGAAAATGCAGCTAATCTAGTCTACTGACATCAAAACTTAACAATCCATTAAAGCATGCACTTACGTATTTTATGCTTCAAATGATCAATCTCTCTTCGAAGTGAGTCATGTTCTTCGCACAGATCTTTTTTGCTGTGAATGAAACATTTGATTAAAATATGCTTCAAATGGATTATATGCGAATTGTCAACACATGTTATCGGGGTAGAGTAATTAGAGTAGGCTCCTTGATTTTAGTATAGTTTTTGAAAAATAGCTTTAATTCAAGTTTAATTCAACTAGGGAGAGGTGATGGCCTAGTGGTATTATCGCTGGACTCGTAATCCAGAGACGCAGGTCATGTTCAAATCCTGCCATGGCAGATGGTGGAATTTGAATTCAACAAAAATATAGAATAAAGAGTCTAATGACAATCATTGTCGATTGTTTCATTGTCGATTGTTGGGGAAAACCCACCTGGTTCAATAATGTTCTTCAGGGAAGGAAACTGCCATCCTTACCTAGTCTGGCCTACATGTGACTCCAGACCCACAGCAATATGGTTGACTCCCCTCTGGGCAATTAGGGATGGACAATAAATGCTGGGCTAACCAGTGACATCCTCAACCCATTAATGAATAACAAAAAACTGCGCTAAGTGACAACACTATATTTAATATTATTTACATGCCCGCAATGAGAATAGAAATGCAGCAATGATTAGTTTCCTTAGATATAGATCAAAACTTGATTTCTCCTGTCCAATCAGTGCTAATGAAATAAAACTCAAAATACTATTAAAAAACTAAGTTTAGAGTTTTTTTTGGCACATGGTATCACCCTCATTGTTTTATCAATGGCTTTAAATAAAAGCATGAAATCTAAACAAAAAATCACTTTAATACAGGACCACCAAGGCCTGAAAAGCAATAAGGATTATTTTAATTAGTTCCTACCTTTGCTGCACTTCTTGCATTAGACTAGAAATTGTGATTTTCCCTTGACTAAATCTCCCATCCACACGTTGTACTTGCTCTCGCAAGCTGTAAATTTCATTTGACATCCCTCTCCGCCATTCCTCCATTTTCCTCTCCAATTGGAAATCCAAACATCTTTCTTCAGTTTTACTCTGTAATCGTCGAATGTCCTCTATATCAGAGAAAATTGGTAACTTAGAATTCATATTGCATTTTAAAAAGCAAGCTAAGATTAAAAGTAAGAAGTTTTTAAAAGCTTTACCTTCTAATGATCGAATTTTTTGCATTTGTTGTACCTTTTCGGTTTCAACTCTCAATAAAGCTTGTTGTAAAAATTCAATTGTCTAAAGACAGAATTAGATTGATCACCATAAATGAAAATAAGTATGTATATACAGTATAAAAGACCACTATGGAAAAAAATCTCTTATTTTGTCCCAAACATAACACTGGCTAGTATCCAGATTATCATTAAGGGTGATGAATCACCTCTGTCTGGATAATTTGTTTAAAAGATGTCAGATGTAAAAACCATCTGAATTACCAAAACAGTGCAGCAGAGGGCTGACAAAATCAGAAGAAACTAGATAGAGCAAATGTCAGCGTGTTCTCGGTAGTGATATCTAGCCACCATGCATTCCAATTAGGTGACAAATTGAAGTATGAGGATGGTGAAAGGGGTTCATAAAAACATAGGAGTAAGAACAGACCACCAAACCCACAAACCATTTTTGCCTTTCAACAAAATCATGGCTAATCCAATTGTGGCCTTCACTCCAATGTCCCTCACAACTCCTGACACCCTTGTCAAATCAAAAATCTATAAACACGAACATAAGTAATTTACTCAATGATACAATCTGTATTATTCTCCAGGGAAGAGTATTCCACTGACTCATAATCCTCTAAGCGAAGAAAATCCTCCTTTTCTCCACCTTAAACAGGAAATCCTTATATTTTTAAACTGTACCCTCTAGTTCTAGTTTCCCTCACAAGAGGGAATATCCTCTCAGCATCTATTCTGTCAAGCCTTCTCAGAAACTCAAAGTCTTGCAGGCAGATAGAAAAAGCAAAAGTCAGGAAAAAAATGTAAAGTTAAACTAGAATCACAGTAGTCTCACAAGGACAATAAGCTACCATATCAGCATATCATTCCTGATGAACGGCTTTTGCCCAAAACGTCGATTTCCCTGCTCCTCGGATACTGCCTGACCTGCTGTGCTTTTCTGGCACCACTCTGATCTAAACTATATGATCTAAACCATATCAGCAGTCAAGGAATGAGAAAAACAACTCCATATAAGTAATCTAATCTAATATGAAAAGAAGCTTGAATGTTCCAAGCTCTTGGCCTTGAGGTGTGATAAGGATAAGCCAAATTTAGAATAAAGAGAGTATGTGAAAGTCGTTAGGCACCCCTTACATGAGCAGTTTTGCCAAATGTATTGGGTCAACCCTGCAGTTTCAAAATAAACTTTTTCTTTGCTCTTGCTAGCATTTCAGTCGAGTCGATTTAATTTCCACAACACCCAGTCTCAATGAAAACTGCAAGGCCTTTTCACCCTCACCCCTACATAAAGTTTGGCTGAGAGCCCAGAAATCCACTAAAACTATTGAAATAGCTGAACCCCTATGGAATTCATTGCACAATTGACTGACCTGTGCCTCAGATCTATAATAATTGTATGATGCTTATTCACACAAGGTGGTTTCAGGTACTTGCAATTCTGAAAGTATTTGAATGCTTAATACATCTATTTATGTGTAAAAAGTAAAAGGCTATCCCCTTCCTTTTTATTCAGAAATGTTTTTTAAAATTTTATTTTCATTAGGAAACAGAAAATAGGTGCAGCTGTAACGATCCAGAACACCAAATGTGCTCTACCACTCAACAAGAACATGGCAGATTCTTCAGCTCTATGTCATGCCCCTGTACTCTATCTATATACCTATTTATTTCTTCAACATATTCAGTGACTTGATCTCCACAACCTTCTGCTTTAGAGAATTCCACAAATTTATCACCAAGTGAAGAAACCTCTCTGCATCTCAGTGTGAAATAGTCTACTGTGGCCGGAAATTTTTGATTCCTTATTCCGTAACCTGAACTAAGGGAACCATCATGCTTGCATCCAATCTGTCTGACCCTGTCAGAATTTTATATTTCAATCAGATCCTCTCTCATTCTTAACTCCAGTGACTACAGACCCAATTAACCCAATCTCTCATCATATGATAAATCTGCCATCACAGGAATCAGTCTGGTGAACCATCACTGCATTCCAACATGTCAAGTTTATCTTTACTTAGACGAGCAGACCAAGATTGTACACAATTCTCCAGTTGTGGTCTTAAGGTCCAACATAGCTGCAGAGAGATGTCCTTGCTCCCTGTATTCAAACTCTGCTGCATTGAATGCCAATATATTAATGGTTCTTGTGATGCAGTGGTGAACCAGAAGCCTGAGTTAAGTCCTACCTGTTCCAGAGGTGTTTTGTAACATGTTTGAACAGGTTGATTAAAATATCTACCATCTGCCTTCCTAACTACGCAGCAGCATCAGCATGCTTGCTTTAGTGATGGGTGTAGAAAGACACCCAAGTCCCTGTGTATATTAACATTTTCCAATCTGTCACCATTTAAGTAACATGCTCTGATTTTAGTATAACTATAGGGTTCTTTCCATCTGAACAGTGTGAATTTATTTCTTTTACAGATTGAGAACAATTCAGGAGGAGAATTTATTTCCCATATCTAAACTCACTTGAGAATGTGGTGGTAAACCACCTACTTGAATTGTTTCAGTTCATGTGGTACAATGCTGTTGGGAAGTGATATACTAACTGGCTAGGATGGTGTGTACCTTGGAGGGCAACTTGTGGGTGGTGCACTCCATGCATCTGCTGTCCTTATATACGGTTGTGGTCATGGGTTTAGAACGTATTATAAATGAATGATCCTGGATATCTTATTGTTTGGCATGGGGCAGACATGAGACGCTATGGAACTTGATACCAAAACTTGGTCTAGGAGGTATGAATTATTTTAATGGGGAAGGGGGTAATGCCATAGTTTGTCATAGAGATATGAATTATATTTGTAGGGCATAGTCTGGCACAGGGGACCTGAGAGGCCATAAAGAGCTGGGCAAGTACCACAGTTTGATAAGGGAATTGAAAGGCCATGGGATGGTGAGTGAGGAAGCATTGTCTGGTATCATGGGGCATGAGGAGGACCTTTTGAACCTAACTCTCAAACGATTTCTCTCTGCAGACCACGATTAACGACAAACCCAAGATGCCATGGATCATAATTCTTTAAAAAGCTGGCCTGACTACAGAAAAATTGAAGACGTGTAGGACATGCCTATCCCTGCAATGTCTGAAGTACAGCCTGATGGCTTGTGAACTCACCCAGCCTGCAAATCTGAAAATTGGAAATCCTGGAATTGGGTCAGCAATTTTGGAATTTTGTCATGTCCATCATTTTGCAAGGATTCCCAAGTTACCACAATTCAGCAAAAACCTAAGAATGTGTCAGTGAAGGTTTTTCTAAATAAATTACCAACCTGGATGCAAGTTTGCTCGCTAAGGTTGAAGGTCCATTTTCAGACGTTTCCTCACCATAATAGGTAACATCATCAATGAGCCTCTGGTGAAGCACTGGTATTAGTGACTCGCTTTCTATTTGGATGCTTAGGCTTCTTTAGGTTGGTGATGTTATTTCCTGTCCTTTTTCTCAGAGGATGGTAAGTGGGGTCAAAGTCAATGTATTTGTTAATACAGTACCAGTTGGAATGCCATGCTTCTAATAATCTCGTACATGTCTTTGTTTTGCCTGCCCAAGGATGAATGTGTCAAAGTGATGTCATTCACCATCCATATGTAAGGATATTATTGAGAGTGGGTCATGTCTTTTTGTGGCTAGTTGATGTTCATGTATCCTGGTGGCTAGTTTTCTGCCAGTTTGTCCAATGTAGTGTTCGTTACAGTTCTTGCAAGGTATTTTGTAAATGACATAAGTTTTGCATGTTGTCTGTATGGGGTCTTTCAAGTTCACTAGCTGCTGTTCTAGTGTATTGGTGGGTTTGTGGGCTGTCATGATGCCAAGAGGTCAGAGTAGTCTGGTAGTCATTTCCGAGATGTATTTGATGTAAGGAAGAGTGGCTAGGGTTTCTGGGTGCATTTTGTCTACCTGTTTGCTTTTGTTGCTGAGAAATCAGCGGACAATGTTCATTGGCACCAATTTTCTTTGAATAAGCTGTATAAGTGATTTTTCTCTGCTCTCCATTGTTCCTCTGTGCCGCAATGTATGTTGGCTTATTGAAAAAAATGTTCTAATGCATCTTCATTTGTGGGGGTTGGGATGATTGCTTCTGTAGTTCAGTATTTGGTCCGTATGTATTGTTTTCCTGTAGACACTGGTTTGAAGTTCCCCATTGGCTGTTCGCCCTACTATGACATCTAGGAATGGCAGTTTTTTTGTTGTTTTCCATCTCTTTAGTGAATTTTATGCCAATAAGGAATATTATTGATGGTCTTGAAGGTTTCCTCTAATTTATTTTGTTTAGCGATGACAAACGTATCAGATCTAGTTTGGGTTGGACAGTTCGCAGAACTTTTTGTTCGAGTCTCTGCATTATTGCCTCTGCTAAGAATCCTGATATCAGAGATCCCATGGGTGTTCTGTTGGCTTGTCTGTAGGTTTTGTTACTGAAAGTGAAGTGAGTGGTAAAGCATAGGTCCACTAGTTTGATGATGTTG
This sequence comes from Hemiscyllium ocellatum, assembly GCF_020745735.1. Taxonomy (NCBI): domain Eukaryota; kingdom Metazoa; phylum Chordata; class Chondrichthyes; order Orectolobiformes; family Hemiscylliidae; genus Hemiscyllium; species Hemiscyllium ocellatum. The sequence goes on from NC_083409.1 coordinate 78,731,849, forward strand.
TCCTTGCTGAAGAAGTTGGTGGTGTTTGGTGTATGTGTCTTTGGTTCTTCTAATAGTGCAATCACGGTTTCCTTGGCCAGGTTAATGTTGATGGATGTGAACAGGGCTGTTATGTCAAAGGAGACCATTATTTCATCGTCTTTTATCTTGAGGTTTTTGATGGTGTTCAGGAATACTTGGGTGGAATGAATGGAGTGGTGCGAGTCTTCTACTAAGTGTTTTAGTCTTTAGTGTAGCTCCTTGGCTAAGCTGTACGTTGGTGTTCTAAGTAGCAAGACTATGGCTCTGAGAGGGGGGGGGTTCCTGGTATGTGAATTTTGGGGAATCTGTAGAAGCGTGGTGTGTTGGATCTGTCTGGTTTCCTTTTTTGGAAGTCTGTCTTATTTAGTTCTCCAGATTTCTGAAGTTTTTTGATTCTGTTCTCTAATTGTGGGATTGGGTCTATCGCCACCTGTTGGGAAGTGTCAGTATCTGCAAGTAATGCATTAGCTTTCTCAATGTAGTATCCTTTGGTTTAAAATAACTAAAAACTCACTGATGTTACCTAGTATGGTGACGACACGTCTGAAAACGAACCTTCCAGCTCAGTGAGCAAACTTACATCTAGAACTTCAACCTGAGCTACAAACTTGCAAATTACTAACCTGTTTGAGCATTTTATGACACCATTGTGGCCATCTTGATGTGGGACTTGAACCTTCTTGCCTAAAGCAGGGCCACTACTACTACTACTACATCACAAGACCATATTTTTCGACTCCAGATAAGAAAGAAAATAGAATTCATGCACAATATAAAATATGTTTTTTCATTTATTTTTTTCACACTTACCTTTCCTTGGGATTGGAGCTGTCTGTAGATACCCATTAATTCTTCTTTAGGTAATTTATAGCTTAACATATCTGAATAGGAAGAGGGTTCTGTTGCAACTGATATAGGATCACTGAACCGAACATGTTCCATTTTATCAATTGAGCCAACTACAAGAAATAAAAAAAGACATAAAATAATAAAACTAAGCAGCTGAGAGAGCTGCACATTTTGGTGATTACAGAAAATTGAAGACAAGTAAGCCATGCATATCCCTGCAATGTTTGGAAAACAGCATGGTTTGTGAACTCAACCAGCCTGCACTATAAGATCCAGGAGCAGAAATTAGGCCATTCAGCCCTTTGAGTCTGCTCCACCATTCAATCAAGGCTGATAAGTTTCTCAGTGTAAAAAGTGAGGTCTGCAGATGCTGGAGATCAGAGCTGAAAATGTGTTGCTGGTTAAAGCACAGCAGGTCAGGCAGCATCCAAGGAACAGGAAATTTGACGTTTCGGGCCGGAGCCCTTCATCAGGAATGAGGAGAGGGTGTCAGGCAGGCTAAAGTAAAAGGTAGGGAGGAGGGACTTGGGGGAGGGGCGATGGAGATGTGATAGGTGGAAGGAGGTCAAGGTGAGGGTGATAGGCCGGAGTGGGGTGGGGGTGGAGAGGTCAGGAAGAGGATTGCAGGTTAGGAGGGCGATGTTGAGTTCAAGGGAATCGACTGAGACAAGGTGGGGGGAGGGGAAATGAGGAAACTGGAGAAATCTGAGTTCATCCCTTGTGGTTGGAGGGTTCCTAGGCGGAAGATGAGGCGCTCTTCCTCCAACCGTCGTGTTGTCATGTTCTGGCGATGGAGGAGTCCAAGGACCTGCATGTCTTCGGTGGAGTGGGAGGGAGAGTTAAAGTGTTGAGCCACGGGGTGGTTGGGTTGGTTGGTCCAGGCATCCCAGAGGTGTTCCCTGAAGCGTTCTGCAAGTAGGCGGCCCGTCTCCCTAATATAGAGGAGGCCACATCGGGTGCAGCGGATGCAATAGATGATGTGTGTGGAGGTGCAGGTGAATTTGTGGCGGATATGGAAGGATCCCTTGGGGCCTTGGAGAGAAGTAAGGGAGGAGGTGTGGGCGCAAGTTTTGCATTTGCTGCAGTTGCAGGGGAAGGTGCCGGGAGTGGAGGTTGGGTTGGTGGGGGGTGTGGACCTGACGAGGGAGTCACGAAGGGAGTGGTCTTTGCGGAACGCTGATAGGGGAGGGGAGGGAAATATATCCCTGGTGGTGGGGTCCGTTTGGAGTTGGCGGAAATGACGGCAGATGATACGCTGTATACGGAGGTTGGTGGGGTGGTAGGTGAGAACCAGTGGGGTTCTGTCTTGGTGGTGGTTGGAGGGGCGGGGCTCAAGGGCGGAGGAGCGGGAAGTGGAGGAGATGCGGTGGAGGGCATCGTCGATCACATCTGCGGGGAATCTGCGGTCCTTGAAGGAGGCGGCCATCTGGGCTGTATGGTATTGGAACTGGTCCTCCTGGGAGCAGATGCGGCGGAGACGAAGGAATTGGGAATATGGGATGGAGTTTTACCTCCGTATACAGCGTATCATCTGCCGTCATTTCCACCAACTCCAAACAGACCCCATCACCAGGGATATATTTCCCTTCCCTCCCCTCCCCTACCAGCGTTCCGCAAAGACCACTCCCTTCGTGACTCCCTCGTCAGGTCCACACCCCCCACCAACCCAACCTCCACTCCCGGCACCTTCCCCTGCAACTGTAGGAAATGCAAAACTTGCGCCCACACCTCCTCCCTTACTTCTCTCCAAGGCCCCAAGGGATCCTTCCATATCCGCCACAAATTCACCTGCACCTCCACACACATCATCTATTGCATCTGCTGCACCCGATGTGGCCTCCTCTATATTGGGGAGATGGGCCGCCTACTTGCAGAACGCTTCAGGGAACACTTCTGGGACGCCCAGACCAACCAACCCAACCACCCCGTGGCTCAACACTTTAACTCTCCCTCCCACTCCACCGAAGACATGCAGGTCCTTGGACCCCTCCATCGCCAGAACATGACAACACGACGGTTGGAGGAAGAGCGCCTCATCTTCCGCCTAGGAACCCTCCAACCACAAGGGATGAACTCAGATTTCTCCAGTTTCCTCATTTCCCCTCCCCCCACCTTGTCTCAGTCGATTCCCTTGAACTCAGCACCGCCCTCCTAACCTGCAATCCTCTTCCTGACCTCTCCGCCCCCACCCCACTCCGGCCTATCACCCTCACCTCCTTCCACCTATCACATCTCCATCGCCCCTCCCCCAAGTCCCTCCTCCCTACCTTTTATTTTAGCCTGCCTGACACCCTCTCCTCATTCTGATGAAGGGCTCCGGCCCGAAACATCGAATTTCCTGTTCCTTGGATGCTGCCTGACCTGATAAGTTTCTCAACCCCATTCTCCTGCCTTCTTCCCATAACCCTTGATCTCCTTGACACTCAAGAACCTATTTATCTCAGTCTTAAATATACTCAATGACCTGGACTCCACAGCCTTCTCTGGCAATGAATTCCATAGATCCAAAGTCTCTGGCTGAAGATGTTTCTCCTTATCTCTATTCTAAAAGGTCTTCCCTTTACTCAAAGGCTATGTCCTATGATCTCTCCTACCAATGGAAACATTTTCCTAACATCTACTCTGTTCAGGCTATTGAATGTTCTGTATGTTTCAAGTAGATCTCCTCTCATCTTTCTAAACTCTATCGAGTATAGACCCAGAGTTCTCAAATGTTCTTCATATGTTAAGGTTTTCATTCCTGGGACCATTCTCGTGACTGTCCTCTGAACATGCCTCAGAGTCAGTACATCCTTCCTATGGTATAGGGCCCAAAACTGCGCACAATACTTCAAATATGTCTGACCAGAGCCTTATAGAGACTCAGAAGTACATCCCTGCTTTTATATTCAAGTCCTCTCAAAGTAAATGCTATCGTTGCATTTCCTTCCGAACTATTGACTCAATCTGCAATGAGAATATCCTGGACTAGAACTCCCAGTCTCTTTGCACTTCAGACTTCTGAATTTTCTCTCCATTTAGAAAATTGTTCATCCCCTATTGTTCGTACCAAAGTGCATGACCTCACATTTTCCCATGTTGTATTCCATCTGCCACTTCTTTGCCCACAACTGTCCAAATCCTTCTGCAGCCTGCCTGTGTCCTCAATGCTACCTGCCCCTCTACCTATCTTTGCATCATCTGCAAACTTGGCCAGAATGCCCTCAGTTCCCACATCTAGATCAATAAGGTATAAAGTGAAAAGTTGTGGTCCCAACACTGCCCCTTGCAGAACACCACTAGCTACCATCCTGAGAAGAATCCTTTTATTCTCACTCTCTGCTTTCTGCTAGACAGCCATGTTTCTATCCATGCAAGCACCTTGCCTCTAAAATCATGGGCCATTATCTTACTCTGCAGTCTCCTGTGCGGCAGCTTGTCAAAGGCCTTCTTGAAGTCCAGGTAGGCTCTTCTTGGTATAACCTGCTCATTACTTCCTCAAAGAATTCTGGAAGATTTATCAAGCCTGAATTCCCCTTGATGAAACCATGCAGGTTTTGCCCAATTTTACCATATACTTCAAGTATTTAGAAATCTCATCCTTCATAATGGATTCCAGGATCTTACATACAACCAAGGTTAGGCTAAATTGGACTAGAGTTTTACCTCTTTTGCTGTACTTCCTGCTTAAACAGAGGTGTCACATTGGCAATTTTCTAATCTTTCTGGGACCCTTCCTGATTCTAGCAATTTCTAAAAGATCACCACTAATACCTTCACTATCTCTTGAGCTATCTCTCTTAGAACTCTGGGGTGTAGTCCATCTGGTCCAGGTGATTTATCCACTTTCAAGCCATTCAGTTTTTCTAGCATCTTTTCCTTGATGATGGCCACCGTACTCAGCTCCACTGTCTTTCCTGCTAGGCTCCTCTCCCAGTCAATTCTACCCAGCTCTTCCCTCATGCCTCTGTTGTTGCCTTTATTCAGCTGTAATATCGCATCCTCTGATTCTATCTTCTCCTTCTCAAATAGCAGAGTAAATTCAATAATACTTTGATCACTGCCTCCTAACAGTTTCTTTACCTGAAGCTCCCTTATCAAGTCTGCCTCATTGCACAACACTAAATCCAGTATTGCCTGTTCCCGAGTGGGCTCCACTACAAGCTGCTCCAAAAAGCCACCTTGTAGAAACCCTTAAACAGCAAATCTGAAAACTGGAAATCCTGGAACAGGGTCAGGAATTTTGCCATGTTTATCATTTTTTAAAGATGATTATACCAAATGAATCACTTATTTCTCAGGTATTGTGCTAATTTCTCTCAGATGGCATAATATTCTACTTTGTGCAACTTTCTCTACAGAATAAGAAAGAAAATGTCTTCTTCTCAGCACACACAGAACAAAGCCTATGCAGAAAATGCTCATGAGAAAGTCAGAGTTTGATTTATAATAATATAGCTTAGAATGGGAAAAAATTGAAACAGTAAGATTGAGAAAGAGTATTTTAGATTTAAATCACAAATAAACATTCAGCTATTACATTAAAGCAGTACCTTTTGCATAATAACCTGTTGTGTTCAATCTTTTCTGTAAAGAAAGAAAAGTATTCACATTAATTATCAGTACAGTTTATAAATATTCAACAGTAATAACATTTCAAATAGCATAAGCATGGATTTTTCAGTCAGTAGTCAAAAGAGCAGTGCTCACTGTTCTTTAAGATTGCAGCTGCCGGGGGATCTAAGATGGCGGCGATCTGAGAAGATCACACTGCAGAGGTTCACATCACAGCAGGAACAGGACGGTCCTTTAACCCGCCCAACCCAGGTTATCAGGATTTCTTGGGATTCCGGAAAGATTGTGGAGTCCCAAGAAATGTCTAAAAATTAACTTACCTGTATTTTCAGCCATCCAGAAATGCCAAAAAAGGGAGGAGAAGCATCTGAAACCAGGTCTCGGATCCGATTACTCACCAGGACCTGGTTAACTAGTTCTCGAAATCTCGTGAGATGTTGGGGAAATAGATTGAAGAAAAGCTGGCTCCAGTCTCTCTCATGCTGCAGAAGCATGTGCAGTAGCTGGGAGACCTGGAGAAGAGTTCAGGTGAGGTGGAGCACAGGGTCAGAGTGGTGGAAGCTGATGCCAGTTCATGCGAGGATGAGATCCAAGTCCTGAAGACGCAGGTTCGTAATTTACGTGACCAAGTGGATGATCTTGAAAACAGGGGCAGGAGAAAAAACATTCAGATCATCGGTCTGCCTGAGGGTAAGGAAGGTGAGCAGCCTGCAGAATTTGTTGAAGATTGGCTCCTGAAATTCCTTGACTTCGAGGCTGGCATGAGAGCATTGAAAATAGAGAGGGCTCACCAGGTCGCAGCGTGGAGATCCGGTCTGGGTCAACAACCTCATCCTCTCCTGGTGTGGTTCCATCATTACCAGGGTAAGGAGAGAGTCATGGAGGTTTCCAGACTCCAAGGGAAGGATCTGAAGGCCCTAATTTACGATGGCTCTAAGATCATGTTTTTTCAGGACTTTTCAGCGGCAGTGATCCAGAAATGAAAATCTTACAACGGTGTCAAGAGAAGACCGAGGGAGCTTGGGATTCAGTACTCCCTGTGAAATGCGGCAGTGCTTCTGATCACCTTAGGTGGATCCTTGCATTTCTTTGACACATCGGAGAAGGCAAGAGACTTTGTGAACAACTAAGCTAATTTGAACCATTGTAGTATGTATAAATAGTGTTCTTTGGGTGTGTGTTTATCATTCTGTAAAAGACATGGAGGAAGTCCAGTTGGAGCTTTATTTTTCTTTTTTTTTCCTCTATTGATAATTTGGTTCAAACTATGGCAGTGATTAAGATATACATTTTCAACTTCTAAGTTAGGATATACTAAAGGATAGGTGAGGTATTTATTTCCCCCTTTTTTATAATAAAAATTTTCAAAATTCATATCGATATTCTATGGGATGTTTATTATTTTCAGCTTGTATTTGCGGTGCGTCTCTAGCTGGGAGAAGTGGAGGTGGTTGAGATGGTTAGATGCCTACTTATGGGCAGTTCGGGATGGATAGTTGCCCCCTCTGGGTTGAGTTCCCCTACTCAGCACTGTTGGTGCATTATATGTTGGTTTGTTCTCTGGTTTTTGTTGTTTTTCATTTTTAATAATTTTGTAGGTTTTTTAAATGTAGTGGTTTTACTTTATGTAGTTTTTATATTTGGTGGATCATGTGACACTAAGGCTCAGCAGTTTGTGGTTCGGGTTCCTCCTCTCTGTAATTTAAATGTAATTGCAGAAGATGATGGCTAATGACTTGATTAAATGATCTACCTGGAATATCAAAGGAAGTCACTCACCAATTAAGAGGAAGAAGGTACTCTTGAGTCTTAGAAAGAAGGTGGATAATGCTTTGTTACAGGAGACACATTTGGATGATAAGGAGCATCTGAAATTACAGTAGAATGGCTTTGACCGGGTTTATTTTTCATCATTTAATACCAAAAGTAGGGCAGTGGCTATATTGGTTAGGAAAGATCTCCCATTTAAATTGTTGGAATGTGCTAAAGACACATACAGGAGGTTTAATTCTTAAAGCCTTGATAAATGGGGAAGAATACCATGTTTTAAATGCTTATTGACCCCAGCTCATCCTGTTACATTTTTGGTAGATGCTTTTTCTAAACTGATAAGTCTCGAGTCCCGGCACATCATTATAGGGGGAGATTTTAAATGTCTCATGGACCCCACAGTAGACAGGTTGCCCAAAGGTCCCTCAATACCCTCTGTACAAACTAAACAGTTAGTGGGTCTGTGAGGGGAATTAGGGTTGGTGGACGTCTGGAGGCATTGCCAGGTAGAGATTTCACGTTTTTCTCCAATCCGCACAGATGTCACACGAGGATTGATTTTTTCTGACCCCTGCGATAACTCTGGATGTGGTGGCATCTTGTACGTTTGGTAACATTACCATCTCTGATCATGCTCCGGTGTACCTTATGGTCAAGATTAAGGACGTTACAGTGGGTTCAAGGTACTGGCGATTGGATCCCTTTATTCTCATGGGATGGTAAGTTTGTGGAGTATTTCTCTTGGGAATTTTGGGCGTTCCTAGACATCAACATAGGCTACGTTGATAGCTCATCCGTTCTCTGGGAAACTGCCAAAGCCTATGCTAGGGGGTTAATTATTTCATATTCCACCAGTAGGAAGCAGCAGGAGGGTGAGCAGCCACGAGACGTCTCCTTGAAGCACGGCTGAAGGCAACCGAAAAGGCCTACTTACTTTGACAGTCCGTCGTTGGTCAAACTACAGAGGATTATAGCGCTGCAGTCTGCACTAAATTCCATGCTCATGCAGACACAAAGAAGGAGCTGGCTTTTGCAAAGCAAAGGTTATCTGAGCATGGTGACAAGCCAAGCAAATACTTAGCATACCTTGCCAGAAAGAGGAGTGCCCCACAAATCATTACGGTGATTAGGGAGGGATCTGGGAACCTAATTTGTGATTCTAAAAAGATTAATGTGGCATTCCAGAGATTTTACTCTAAGTTATACCAATCTGAGTGTTGTGAGGAAGGACAGGCCAAAATGGAATGTTTTTTAAAAAGAGATCCGAAGCTTCCGGGTGTGACTCCCAAACAACAGTCCTTTCTCAATGCTCCATTAACAGAGCAAGAAGTGCAGGAAGCTGTGAGGCAGCTTCAGAGTGGAAAGGCGCCCGGTCCTGACTGACTTCCCAGTGAATCCTATAAGGAATTTATGTATACTATCAGGTCCGATGCCGAATATGTTTAATGATTCATACAGTCATGATTGTCTCCCACCATCTCTGAGAGAGTCCATATTTCACTTATCCTTAAAAAAGGGAAGGAGCCGGAAGACTGTGCTTCCTACAGGCCCATCTCGCTCTTAAATGTGGACTTTAAAATCCTCTCTTGCATTATAGCTGGAGACTGTGTTACCTTTATTATTAAAGAGGATCAGGTGGGTTTTATAAATGGTCACAGATCCTCTAATAATGTTAGGAGGCTGCTTAACGTAATTCAAGCATGCCAACAGCAGTCAATAGAGGGATTAGTGATTTCTTTAGATACAGTGAAGGCATTTGACAGAATTGAGTGACTACTTTTTCTATACTCTCAAGCGGTTTGGTTTGTGCGAAATCTTCATGACGGTCATCACCAATGGGGTACGATCAAGCAATTTTAATATTTTTAGAAGCAGCCAGCAGGACTGCCCCCTTCCACCATTGCTTTTTACATTGGTGATTGAACCATTGGCGGAGGCCATTCGAGGGGGGTGCTAAGGGCTAAGAGTATACTCTCTGTCAGTACTTTATATCATCAATCGGGGGGTGCCACCTCAGATGAGTCTGATCAAATGTGCAAGATTTGGGTGTTGGGTGTTGAAGCTTCCTCAGAGGCATGGGAGGAGATTTGGGAGAATGCAAGGAAGACATCAATTTGCAATAGGAGCATGCTTTACAGTTGAAGATTCTCCATAGGGTCCACTTGGCTCCAGACCATTTGTCAAAAGTTAAACGAGGGGTATCAGGCACTCTTACTCATTGCTTGAAGCCTATCTATCGCAAGACCAAAGACAATGGAGAAGATTTTGGGTGTAAGGGTGGAGAAGGACACTATCTCTCTCCTTTTGGGCCGACCCACTATTTCCTGCAGATGTGCATAAGAAAATAAAACTTTTCAACATTCTCACATTCTGTGCAAGAAAGAATATCCTGCTAAGTTGGATATCCAAAAAAACCCCTGGGCCTATCGGGTTGGTGGAAGATTGTTATGGAGCATATTCCCCTGGATTTTCTCACAGATATGTGGTACACCACAAATCTGAGAATTTTTACAAGTCATGGCAGCCTTTTTGAAATAGCTGGACACACTAACAAGGGCTTTTATATAACCGTAACAATTGTGTTTCACGAGTCCAATATCCAGGGAGGGGGAACTGTGAATGTATGAGTGCTTTGTTTGGCTGGGCTGAGTTATTACTATGCATTTGTTTGTTGTTGGGTTAATTGGTTAATTATTTATTTAGTTAGTTAAATAGCTAGTTTAGATTTTTAAAAATTTTATATTTTTCTATATATGTTTATATATTTGGAGTCTGATATAATGAAGTATTCCCAACGGAGTTCTGAAATCTGTGTGAACACAGAGCAAAGTGAGGCCTCTTCACTCTATTAGACTGAAGGATTTTTACTGAGGTAGACAAAATTTGAAACAGGAAACATTCATTAGAATATTCAATTTAATGTACAAGAAGTAAAATAGAAAACAATGATAAAGCAGGTGTAAAGAGAAAAGGAAACAAGTCTATTTTACACCTTCATAAAGATAATTAAAATCTTTTAAATTTTAAAGAAATGAGACTCATTTGTAAAAGTCAGTTTTCACTGTCAATGAAGGCATTTGTCTACAGTTAAAACTTACCAGATTAATAAAAATTACTTTAGATAAATGGCTGTGTCCATTCGAGTGTAATGTATTTAGTCGTATCTAGTAGGCAAGTACAGTAACCTGACATACAAGAACAAGGCTTATTCCTCACATTAGAGTGCAGGCAGGACCTGAGACTTTCATCCTCAAAAGGTGATAACTGAATTGTTATGACACAGGGGTGAACTCCTCTGTTGATTAAACCAAACACCCAGAAAAGCTCACTTCACCTGATAATCTTAAAATATGAGTGACACAGAACTCCCACATTCCACTATTTAAAGAAAATAATACTGATTTATTTTTTAATTCAAAGTGAACATTAAATAACACTATTCACAACTCTAAACTCCCTTTTCTCTTAACTGTTTATTACCCGACTCCGGCACGGTGGCACAGTGGTTAGCACTGCTGCCTCACAGCACCAGAGACCCGGGTTCAATTCCCGACTCAGGCGACTGACTGTGTGGAGTTTGCACATTCTCCCCGCGCCTGTGTGGGTTTCCTCCGGGTGCTCCGGTTTCCTCCCACATTCCAAAGATGTGCGATTCAGGTGAATTGGCCATGCTAAATTGCCCATAGTGTTAGGTAAGGGGTATGGGTGGGTTGCGCTTCGGCGGGTCGGTGTGGACTTGTTGGGCCGAATGGCCTGTTTCCACACTGTAAGTAATCTAATCTAAAAAAAAACTCTATAACAATTTGCTGTTCCAATAACACACTTATTCAAACTTACATCAACTTAATTTCAAAACCACACAGCCACTGTCGTCTTCTGTGACTTCACTCTTCCAACTGCTGAATTCTCTGGGTCGTATTCTTTCTTTTTATTGCAAGTATATTTCATATGAAAAGATACATTTGATAAAGTGTTTCTTAATTTGTTGGAGAGCAAGATCTCCATGTGTTTCTATCTCGATGGCAGCTGCTCACTCTTCAATTTTCAAAATGTCTGCATTTTTATATCCTTGACACTGGATCATCTCATTGGTTTGATGTTGACAAAATAACAAATTCAACCTCGATTGCATTTTAGTATCCCGGGGCATAATTTAAATTTGAATTGTTGTCAAAACAGCAATCAATTAAAGTATCCATTTCATAACCAAATATTACATATTTTCAATTTTCCCATACGCTGGGACTGCCATCTAGTCATACACACAGGTGCTTGTAATCTCTCAGTTCAAAACAGCATCTGTCTCAAAGATGCAGTACACGTCTTCATCTTCATAACAGAATGAAGGAATCTATAGATTGTGCGTGATAATGAAAAAGGTGGTTTTTGAGATGACAATGTTCTTGTTCACAGTCATACAGCGCAGAAACAGACCCTTCGGCCCAACTAGCCCATGTTCCCAAACTAAACTAGTCTCACACATGGCTTTTGGCCCATATCCCTCCAAGCCTTTAATATTCATGAACTTATTAAATGTCTTTTAAATGTTGGACTGTACCAGCAACCACCACTTCTACTGGCAGTTCATTCCACACACAGACCACTATGTAAAAAAATAGTTGCCCCTCATGTCCTTTCTAAAACTTTCTCCTCTCACCTTAGAAAAATCCCTTAATTTTGAACTCCCCAACCCTAGGGAAAAGATTTTTCTATTCACTATCTATAGCCTTCATGATTTTATGAACATCTATATAGTCACCCCTCAACTTCCCATGCTCCAGTGAAAAAAAGTTCCAGCCTATTTTTAAACACAAACCTTCCATTCCCAGCACCATACTACACAAAGATATTTTCGCTTTTGTTGCTGGGCAGAGTATGGTTAGTGATGGAGTGGCTGTCCATTATACAGTTTGTCCAGTTATACTTTCCATTGTCATTTCCCCCAGTTTCATGCAGCTCTAGCAAGACTAAAGTCAATGAGAAACTGGAAGAAACAACTCCGACCAGTGGAGAGTTATCTATTACAAAAAAGTAAAAGTATTTGTTAAACATAAAACACCATCATTTTTCAACCCCTTTCAGTTTTGAAAAAGAGCCATACTGGATTTGAAATGTTAGTTCATTCTCTCTCTACAGATCTCCTGCGTTTCTCCAGAATTCTCTGTTTTTATTTCAGATTTCCAGCATCCACACTACTTTGCCTGTATTCATGCATATAAATACTGTGGCTGCAAGAGCAGGGAATTCTGCAGTGAGCAATCCATCTCCCACAGCATGTCCACTTTCTATTGTTTAGAGGAGTGCAGCTGCAACAACATTTATAAACAAACAAACAAATAAATAAATAAATAAATCTAAAATAAAGCTTGACTGGCATTCCATTTATCACTGCTACACATTGGGGCAATGGGGTGTACCATCTACAAGGTTCTCTGCAACAACCTGCTACAACACCTTGACAGTACCTTTCAAACTAATGATCTCTGCATTTAGAATGACAAATCCCTTCCAAATTTCACCATTTTGATTCAGAACTGTATCTTATATTACTATTGGGTCAAAATCCTGAAATGCATTTCTAAGACCACCACCTTCTCAAGGACGATTAATACTGCCAGTGATACACTCAATATTTTTTTTAAAATGTGGCAATTATCTCACAAAACAATCAACACCTGCAATGTATCTCTTAGTAGAGTAGTTGAGACAAAAACACTGAACCTGTTTAACAATTAGGTGCCACATGGGCATTGGTTGACTTTTTCAAACATTCAATGTAATAGGTTGAACAGTATTCTTCCAGAAATATATTCATTTTAATCTTGCATTCTCTCTTCCCTGGATCGCCTCTCGTGATTCTATATTGGATATATTTACACCAGTCAATATTACATCTATAATACTATATCCCAAACTGTAGATGGAACTTAAATTGTCAATCTTCAAATAATGAAAAGCATGATTATATACAATTACTGGCAAAGGAAAGTCATGAATGTGCAACCGTTTTCAACACAGATACTTATATAATCCAAAAATTTAGCTTGTATTTTGTTTAAAAATGGTTTGGAAAGAACTTTGAACTTGGACTACATTTTGAAAGTTTGTTTGTAACACAACCTGAAAGATCCTCTCATTCATCCATACAGTTGAAAACTATAAACTAAAAGAAAGAAAAACATACAATTCAACAGAATAACACACTTACCTTAATTTTTTCAACATTGCAATCAGTATCATTCAATATGGAATTTAGCTGAGTGTCCCAGTTCATGTTCTGTTACAGAAATGTAAATACAGTTTATGTCAACAACAACTTCAAAGACATGACCAGGCAGCTTAAAAATCAACCAGCTTCTTTTTTTTTTATTAATTTGCTTTTGTTTCAAATAGTGAAATAATATGGTGAATGATTCATGAATTTAAAAAAAACATTAATCTTATTTGTTTTTAAATGGAATTGCACAAATATATAAATATTTGTCAAAATAATAATTTGCTTGTGTAGTAACTGTAACATAGCAACATAATCAGATAAGAATGCACACTAGCCACATTAGGAAAGGTGAAAGCTTTGTCAAAGAGGCAGTTCTTAAAGAGGGTCTTAAAGAAAAAGGAAATGGAAACACAAAGGGAGGGAATGCCAGACAGCCGAGACACCTGCCAGCATGGTCAACATCACGGCGTAAAGGAATGAGGAATGTATATCCAAGCAGAGGTGAAAGAATTACAGGACTGGAGAAGATCACAAAGAAATGGAGGGTCAACTTCATTAAGGGTTTCAAAAAGGAAATTTAAATTTGATGCTTTGAGAGAGCCAGAGACCAATAGAGGTCAGGCATGAGAAGGATTGTGTGATGTTACATAAGTGAAAGTAGCAAAATCTCAGATCTGGATCAAATGCAATGCTGAACTTGAAATTCCACCTAATATATTTCAACAGCCAGGATGAGATATGGAATCAATGGCAAGGGAGTATAGAGCTCATCCATTGTGGCTCATCCAATACTGAATGCCAGATAAACAGGTGAAGAACAGACACTTGAAAGAAACAGAGTTACGTTTGCTAAATTTTTACTCAAGCTCTTTAAAATAGAAAATGGGGAGGTTTTGTTTAGATTGGATATTGGACATCCATTTATTTTGTGGCAGAACTGCCACATATTTCGATCATTAGAAAGAGTAACAGGTGGAGATACTTCGGCCCCTTGAGCCAGCTTGACCATTCAATAGGATCATGACTGATCTGACACTCCCCACATCCAGTTTTCTGTCCTCTGCCTACAACCCTTGGTTCTCTACTGATTGCTTTCTCTCAGCCTTAAATATACAAAGCACTCTGTGGCAAGGAGTTTGAAAGACACTCAACCTCAGAAAGGAAATTCCACTTCATCTTAGTTTTAAAATGGTGCCTCATTATTCTGAGACTATGTCCTCTTAGGGGAAAACATCCTCTCAATATTTACCCTGTTAAACCGCTTAAAAATCCTTTATGTTTCAATGGAAACCAGTAGCTCAGTGATTAGCACTGGTGCCTCACAGCGCCAGGGACCCAGGATCAATTCCAGCCTTGGGCGACTGTCTGAGTGCAGTTTGCACATTTTCCCATGTCTGTGTGGGTTTCCTCCCACCGTCCAAAGATGTGCAGGTTTGGTGGATTCGCCACGCTAAATTGTTCATAGTAACCAGTGATGTGCAGGCTAGATGGATTAACCATGGGAAATGTAGGGTGATAGGGTGGGGGATTAGCACTGGGTGGGATGCCCTTTGGAGGGTTGGTGTGGACCTGTTGGGTCAAATGGCCTGCTGCCACAATGTATGATTCTCGATAATCTCTCATTCTTCTAAACTCCAATGAGTGCAGTCCCACCTGTTTTAGATTTTGCTTATACGACAATCTGGGGATCATTTTAACAAACCACCCCTGAATTGCCTCCAATGAAATTAAATCTTACCTTCAATTAAGGGGCTAAAACAACTCTCAGACCAGACGTGGCCTCAGCATTTGGTACAGTTGCAGTAAGATTTCCCTACTGTTATACTACTCCAACTCCCTTGATAAAAGGACCAACATTTGATTAGCCTTCCTGATTATCTACTGCAACTGTGTGCTAGCTTTATGTATATTGTGCACAAGTACCCCCAAGTCCATTTGTGTTGCAGTTTTCTGCAGATTTTCTCCATTTAAATATTATTCCGTTCTTTTGGTTCTCTTCCAAACTGAACAGTGTCACATTTTCCCACATTCTACTCCATTTGCCAACATTTTGCCCACTTAACCTATCAATATCTCTCTAAACTGTTTGTATCTCTCTCACAACCCACCCATACCCATACTTTGTGTCATCTGCAAATTCATTTCCTTCCTCCAACTTATTAAATATGTAGTGAGAACAGTTACAGTCCCAGCATTGATCACAATGGTCACAGCTCACCCCACCTGAAAAAGAACCCCTTTTCCCCACTGGTTGCTTCCTGCCCATGGGCCAATTCTCTATCCAGGCCAATATACTTCCTCCAACACAATGGACTCTTATCTGATGATTTAACCTTTCATCGAATGCATTCTGAAAGTCTAAATACAATACATCTACTGGTTACCCTCTATCCATTCCAGCTAAACTTCCTCAAAACAGTATTTTCTTTTATTCCATCTCTGCCTGATTAGATTATGATTTTCCAAAAGTTCTGTTATTATTACCTTAATAATTGCTTCCAACACTTTACCTACAAGCTAATTGACCTACAGTTCCTATTTTTTGAATAAGGATGTCATATTAGCAGTTTTTCAATCCTCTGATATTTGTCCAGAATGTATTGATTTTTGGAAAATTACAACCAATGCACCCACTATCTCTGTAGCTATCTCTTTTAGGATCTTAAGAAATAAGCCTTCAGGACCAGGGGATTTATCTGCCTTTCGTCCCAATAGTTTGTCTAAAATAGTTTATTTAGTGATAGTGATGACTTCCTTCCTTCCTGTATTCTTTAGTCGTGATGGAATGCTTGAAGTACCTTCCACCGCAAAGACTGATGCAAAATATCCATTTGACTCCTTTGCCATTTTCTCAGATTCATTTTGTAAGGGGCCTGTGTTCATTTGACCTCTCTCTTCCTTGTTATATATTTAAAGGAGCTCTTAATGACAGTTTTTATGTTCCTCGCAGTTTTTTTGTCTTTATTATCTTTTTAGCCATCCTTTGCTGGATTTTGAATTTATCCCACTCTTCTTTCTGATTAGTAGAAACTAATTATGTTCCCTGTTACAAGAACAACTTAAATCATTATGACTTCCAAAAACACTAACAATTTTATCCTGTCAAAATGCTGTATGATTTCAAATTGCAACTAAGACCAAGCCTTGATCACTCGAATGAAAAGTCTTAATATTTAGCAGTTGCCTCCTTTTCCTTCTTTTATAGACCACGACAGACTCCCTCAAAACATTTCAAGAAAGTAGCCCAGACCTTAACTTTGCTAGTTGTTTTAAGCAGGTGAAACGCGGATATTCCAGGAGGGATGCCATTGGTCAAACCATGTAGTTTTAAACAAAACAGAATTTATTTACAAGATTACCAATGAAATACAAACAAAAGAGAATGGAATACTGAATAACTTAAACCTACCCGAAAATCCAACAGATCGTCCCAACTTAACGCTGTTCCAATACTTGCAGCAATCCCCATAAACATCCCTCAGCACAAAATGTAAAATCAAACACAGGGTCTTACAGAAGAGCTGTCAGGGAGAGAGGGTCAGCATAGACCTGCTTCTCAGCAGCTTCACAACACTACTGCACTGAAACCAAACCAAGCCAGAGAAAAGCTGAGCTGAGAGAACTGACCACTTCCCTTTCATTGTACAAGTGCTTTTTTCCCCCAAAAACTTGAAAGCCCATTGCCTGAGACCATATCTATCAGCTATAATCAAACTAGTCTTAAAACTCTTCAACTTAGACTTTTCGGAATCTGTGTCTTTTACGACCTCTCTTTTAAAAAAAATGCCAAGGACACTTTAACCTTGGGCACTCCTCTGACCAACCATTCACAGCCAACAAACTTTGTACAGCCATTGCAGCACAAGTTAAATACTCACTGCCATCTCTTCAACTTTGTTTGGATTTACTCTAAAACAGCTTCCGAAACCCCAAATCCATGCTATTGACACTTTCAGATGCAATTACATCAGTGGTACCATTGATGGCTTTAGGTTTTCCAGTTTCTAATATACTAATTTATTCAAAATGCATTTACCCATATTCTGCCTCAGCCAGCAGCTCTACCTTGTTTACTTACATATGCTCCTTGCACCACAGGCCATTCAATTTAAAAGGCAATGCTTCTATCTCTGCTATAGAATCACAGATGTGTTATGGCATGAAGGAGGCCTTTGGCCCATTGTGCTTGTACCCAGTTGTTAAATGAACATGACTACCCAAGTCCAATCTGCTGTTTTTTGTTCCATACCCTTGTATATTATTTTTATACAAATATTTATCCAATGCCTCCTGGACTTAGTTGAACCTGCCTCCACCATACTTCCAGGCAGTCCATTCCATACCCTAATTACTCACTGAGTGAAAAAGTATTTCCTCACTTCAGCCTTTCTTCTTTTACAGAATACTTTAAATCAATGCGTTCTTGCTCCTTTCACAAGCAGGAACAGTTTCGCTCAGTCTATTCTATCCAGACCATTCATGATTATGAAAACCTCTATCAGATATACTCTTAGGCTTCTTCACTCCAAGGACAACAGTCCCTACTTTTTCAATAAGTGAAGTTCTTCATCCAAGGAATCATTCTTGAAAAGCACTTTGGCAATGCCTCCAATGAGTTCACATCCTTCTTATAATGTGACACCCACTAATGATCACTATAGTTCAGCTAAGGTCTACCAAGTGTCTGAGACAAGTTTAACATCACCTCCTTGCTCTTGTACTCTGTGTCCCCATTAACAAAGCTGAGAATACCACATGCTTTACCACATGTTCTCTCTAACTATCCTGTCTCTTTCAAAGACAAAATTAAAAATTGCTGGAAAATCTCAGATCTGGCAACACCTGTGGGCAGAAATCAGAGTTAACATTTCGGGTCGAGTGACCCTTCCCCAGAGCTGGGATACCAGTTTTAATGATCTCAGCACACGTACATCCATATCTCTTTGCTCCTGCAAAGCCACCCCCACACTAGAATTGGACCGCGTTTTATATTTTAAATTAGAGTGGTGCTGGAAAAGCACAGGTCAGGCAGCATCCGAGGAAGTTGTGACTTATTTCAGAGTTGATGTCGCACTACCTGACCACAGAGTTGGCAAGACAGGTCTGGTATTCGCGTGAAAATCTATGTTAAACAGGAGGAGGCGACTTGAATGAGATGAGGAAGAGAAAAAGAAACATCAAGAGGTACCTTAAAGGTAGCGAATGCAGGTCTCGTTATCGCAAATGGTCGGTTTGGATATTAGCCCATCAACACAACATCAATGTGAGGAAACTGGTGTACATTAAAGACACTTTGCAGGAGGAACAATCACATCAAACTATGTAGAACTAGGAAGGTTTTAATCATAAAGGCCTTTAACCTTCACTAGCTGGGTGTCGCCATATTTGACTGGAAACACTCGGTCGGTTTACATTTAACAAGGCACAGTCACTATATTGGGGTCCGTTCCGTCAAGTTGTTGCAGAAAGCTCCTCCCTGCAGCCAATCTACCGTTAGGTACAGTCAATGTCAAACACCAAACATTGACTCAGCCCAGCGGCTCCCCGAGATTTAAAAGAACGTCAGTTCGTATGACGCCACGGCGCACTGCGCAGAGCCGCCTGGGAGTTGTTGCTGGTCGTACAGCGTAGCGCCGCGGCGGATGTTACGTCACAACATGTGTCGCAGAGCCCGTTGGGAGTTGTAGTTATACCTTGCCGCTGTGGCGGATATTGCATCACAGAAAGGTGAAGTTATGGCGGCTGGAATACATCAGTGGCTGAATAAATGGTTGGGTCCGCTCGGCTTCCAGTGTGACCCGTTCAAGGTAACGATGACTTGAGTAACTGCACTTTGGGGCTGTTTGCTTAGTAAGCATATTTCTTTCTGATCCGATGTTAAATGCGACCGAGGTTTGTTAGTGATGCTGAATGGACAGGTGGAATAATGTTTCCCCTAAAAACCTGCAGCAATCCTCCTCTTGTTCCCAGTCCCCTCTGTCCATGGTATGTCTGTACGTGGGACACTCGACCCAAAACATTAACTCTGATTTTTGTCCACAGATGCTAAGACCTGCTAAGCTTTTCCAGCCATTTCTGTTTCACAGTTCTTTCAGTTTTTCCCAATCACTGATGTCAGACTCAGGTCTATAGTTTCTAGGCTTCTGCTCTTTAAATAATGGCAGAACATTAGCCACCCTCCAGTCCTCTGGCACCTCCCATGTGGCTGTAGGGGATACAAATATCTCTGCTCGTGGCCATGCAATTTCTTCCCGAGTTTCCCACAACATCCTGGGGTACACTTGATGGAGTCCTGGAGATTTATCCACCTTTTATGTTTTTAAGACCTCCAGTCCCCCCCTTCTACAATGTTTTCAAAACATCAATATTTATACCCTGATCCTGAGTTTCCATGTCTTGCTCCACAGTTAAAACTGATATGAAGTATTCATTTAGTATCTCTTCCATTTTCTATGGTTCCACACAGAGACAACCTTGTTGAACTTTACAGGGCCCTATTCTCTCCCTAGTTGCTGTTAATGTACTTGTAGAATCTCTTTGGATTATTCTTAATTTTATCTGTCAAGGCTATCTCATATCTCCTTTTTGTCCTCCTGATTTTTGCTCTTGAGAATGCCCCTACACCCCTTATGCTGATGAAGAGATTCATTTGATCCTATTTGTCTATACTTACCCTATGTCTCCTTATTCTTGACCAGACCCTCAAAATATTTATTCATCCATTGTTTCCAACTCCTACCAGCCTTGCCCTTAACTCTAACATGAACACACTGCCTCTGAACTCTTGTCTCACTTTTGAAAGCCTCCCACTTGCCAATTTGTCTCCTCATCTGTGAAGTCTTCTCTAATCAACTTTTGAAAGTTCTGCCCCATACCACCAAAATTTGCTTTACTCCAATAACTTTTATACAAGGCCTATCCTTTTCTATGCTGAAAATATGTTGCTGGAAAAGCGCAGCAGGTCAGGCAGCATCCAAGGAGCAGGAGAGTTGACGTTTCGGGCATGAGCCCTTCTAGAAGGGCTCATGCCCGAAATGTCGACTCTCCTGCTCCTTAAATGCTGCCTGACCTGCTGTGCTTTTCCAGCAACACATTTTCAATTCTGATCTCCAGCATCTGCAGTCTTCACTTTCTCCTAACTTTATTAGTTTTAAAATAGTTATGAAAAGGATATGATCATTGGCCCCAAAGTTCTCTCCCACTAACTCTTCAGTTACTTGCTCTGCCTTATTTCCCAAGGAAAGGTCAAGCTTTGCTCCTTGAGCTTTGACAAGATTCTAAACGTCAGCTCTTTTCTCTCCTTCCAGATGCTGCCAGACCTGCTGAGATTTTCCAGCATTTTCTCTTTTGGTTTCAGATTCCAGCATCCGCAGTAATTTGCTTTTATTAAGCTTTGCTCCTTCTCTAGTAGGTACATCTACATATTGATAAATAAAATTTTCTTGAGCACATTTAACAAATTCCTCACCATCCAACCCTAACTACATGGCAATCCCAGTCTCTGTTTGGAAAGTTAAAATCCCCTGCTATTACATCCTGTTAATCTTGCATATATGAGATTTCTCGACATATTTGCCCCTCAGTTTGACTGTTGCAGTCCTATAATACAATCCCATCAAGATGATCATCCCCTTTTTTATTTTTTGAGTTCCACCCATATAGCTTCACTGGAAAACCCTTTGGGAATTTCCCCTCTAAGAACAGTAGTATTTTTTTCCGAACCAATAACCTCACAACCCCTCCTCTCATGCCTCCTTCTATAGCATCTAAACCCCAGAACATTGAGCTGCCCAAAGTTTGTGCGAAGATTTGTAGCTCGGGTGCTTGTTGTAGTGGTTCTGTTCGCCGAGCTGGAAGTTTTTGTTGCAAACGTTTCGTCCCCTGGCTAGGAGACATCATCAGTGCTCTGGAGCCTCCTGCGAGGCGCTTCTTTGATGTTTCTTCCGGCATTTATAGTGGTCTGTCCTTGCCGCTTCCGGGTGTCAGTTTCAGCTGTCCGCTGTAGTGGTTGGTATATTGGGTCCAGGTCGATGTGTTTGTTGATGGAGTTTGTGGATGAATGCCATG
This sequence comes from Hemiscyllium ocellatum, assembly GCF_020745735.1. Taxonomy (NCBI): domain Eukaryota; kingdom Metazoa; phylum Chordata; class Chondrichthyes; order Orectolobiformes; family Hemiscylliidae; genus Hemiscyllium; species Hemiscyllium ocellatum. Next base: position 78,753,327 of record NC_083409.1, read on the forward strand.
CCTCTAGGAATTCCCTGGCTGTTCTCTGTCTGGCTTGCCCTATGATAGTAGTGTTTTCCCAGTCGAATTCATGTTGCTTGTTGTCTGAGTGTGTGGCTACTAGGGATAGCTGGTCGTGTCGTTTTGTGGCTAGTTGGTGTTCATGTATGCGGATTGTTAGCTGTCTTCCTGTTTGTCCTATATAGTGTTTTGTGCAGTCCTTGCATGATATTTTATAAACTACATTAGTTTTGCTCATGTTGGGTATTGGCTCCTTTGTTCTAGTAAGTTGTTGTCTGAGCGCGGCTGTTGGTTTGTGTGCCGTCATGAGTCCTAGGGGTCGCAGTAGTCTGGCTGTCAGTTCTGAAACGCTCCTGATGTATGGTAGTGTGGCTAGTCCTTTTGGTTGTGGCATGTCCTCGTTCCGTGGTCTATCTCTTAGGCATCTGTTGATAAAGTTGCGCGGGTATCCGTTTTTGGCGAATACCTTGTATAGGTGTTCCTCTTCCTCTTTTCGCAGTTCTGGTGTACTGCAGTGTGTTGTAGCTCTTTTGAATAGTGTCCTGATGCAGCTTCGTTTGTATGTGTTGGGGTGGTTACTTTCATAGTTTAGGACTTGGTCTGTGTGTGTTGTTTTCCTGTGTACCCTTGTGGTGAATTCTCCGTTGGGTGTTCTCTGTACTATCACGTCTAGGAATGGGAGTTGGCTATCCTTTTCTACTTCTCTCGTGAATCGGATTCCTGTGAGTGTGGCGTTGATGATCCGGTGTGTTTTTTCTATTTCCGTGTTTTTGATGATTACGAAAGTGTCATCGACATATCTGACCCAGAGTTTGGGTTAAATTTGTGGTAGGGCTGTTTGTTCTAACCTTTGCATAACTGCCTCTGCTACGAGTCCTGAGATTGGTGATCCCATGGGTGTTCCGTTGATTTGTTCGTATATCTGATTGTTGAATGTAAAGTGTGTAGTGAGGCACAAGTCCAGTAGTTTAAGTATGCCGTCTTTGTTGATAGGTTTCGCCTCCTGTTTTCTGTTATGTATGTCCAGTAGGTTGGCTATTGTTTCTCTGGCTAGGGTTTTGTCAATTGAGGTGAACAGTGCCGTCACGTCGAATGAGATCATGGTTTCTTCTTTGTCTATGTGTGTATTCCTGATGGCGTCCAAGAATTCCTGTGTTGATTGTATGGAGTGTTTGGATCCGCTGACCAGGTGTTTCAGTTTCTGTTGTAGTTCTCTGGCCAGTTTGTATGCTGGTGTCCCTGGTAGTGATACTATGGGTCTGAGTGGGATGTCTGGTTTGTGTACTTTGGGTAGTCCATAGAATCTGGGGGTGTTGTTGCTTTCCGGTTTCATTCTTCGTAGGTCCGCTTTGGTTATCTGTCCGTTTTTTTGTAGATTCCTTAGTGTGTTATTTATTCTATTGGTAAGTTGTGGTGCGGGGTCAGAATCCTTCATTTGGTAGGTGTTGGTGTCTGCTAGTAGGTTTTGTGCTTTTTTGATGTAGTCTGATTTATCTAGGATGACAGTCATTCTGCCTTTGTCTGCTGGTAGTATGATTATGTTCTTATCATTTCTTAGTGCTTTCAGTGCTTCCCTTTCCTTGGTGTTGAGGTTATGTGTTTGTCTTTTTCTTATCATCATAGGTACGACCGTTTGTCTCACTGTTTGTTGTGTCTCTTCAGTCAGTCCATTGTTCCTGAGTGTGCATTCTAGTGCTGCTAGGAAGTCTGCTGTCTTGGCGTCCCTGTGGTTGTAGTTGAGTCCCTTGGTCAGTATAGTTCTTTCCATGTCTGTGAGCTGTCTGTGGGAGAGGTTTTTAACCCAGGTGTGTGTTGTAGTGTCCTCTTTTTTGTTTGTTAGTTTGGCCAGTTTTTCTTTTAGTGCCGTTTTTTTGCGATGTGTTGTCCTGTTCTGTCTTATAGTGACAGCCTGTTCTATGGTCTGGGTCCATTCATGATTAGCAGTCTTTGAATAATGATCACAGATGCTCACAACCGACTGCACAAATACAAACAAGAAATTGTGCGCCAAAAGTCGTTAATTTCAAAGACCGCTAATCATGAATGGACCCGGACCATAGAACAGGCTGTCACTATAAGACAGAACAGGACAACACATCGCAAAAAAACGGCACTAAAAGAAAAACTGGCCAAACTAACACACAAAAAAGAGGACACTACAACACACACCTAGGTTAAAAACCTCTCCCACAGACAGCTCACAGACATGGAAAGAACTATACTGACCAAGGGACTCAACTACAACCACAGGGACGCCAAGACAGCAGACTTCCTAGCAGCACTAGAATGCACACTCAGGAACAATGGACTGACTGAAGAGACACAACAAACAGTGAGACAAACGGTCGTACCTATGATGATAAGAAAAAGACAAACACATAACCTCAACACCAAGGAGAGGGAAGCACTGAAAGCACTAAGAAATGATAAGAACATAATCATACTACCAGCAGACAAAGGCAGAATGACTGTCATCCTAGATAAATCAGACTACATCAAAAAAGCACAACACCTACCAAATGAAGGATTCTGACCCCACACCACAACTTACCAATAGAATAAATAACACACTAAGGAATCTACAAAAAAACAGACAGATAACCAAAGTGGACCTACGAAGAATGAAACCGGAAAGCAACAACACCCCCAGATTCTATGGACTACCCAAAGTACACAAACCAGACATCCCACTCAGACCCATAGTATCACTACCAGGGACACCAGCATACAAACTGGCCAGAGAACTACAACAGAAACTGAAACACCTGGTCAGCGGATCCAAACACTCCATACAATCAACACAGGAATTCTTGGACGCCATCAGGAATACACACATAGACAAAGAAGAAACCATGATCTCATTCGACGTGACGGCACTGTTCACCTCAATTGACAAAACCCTAGCCAGAGAAACAATAGCCAACCTACTGGACATACAGAACAGAAAACAGGAGGCGAAACCTATCAACAAAGACGGCATACTTAAACTACTGGACTTGTGCCTCACTACACACTTTACATTCAACAATCAGATATACGAACAAATCAACGGAACACCCATGGGATCACCAATCTCGGGACTCGTAGCAGAGGCAGTTATGCAAAGGTTAGAACAAACAGCCCTACCACAAATTTAACCCAAACTCTGGGTCAGATATGTCGATGACACTTTCGTAATCATCAAAAACACGGAAATAGAAAAAACACACCGGATCATCAACGCCACACTCACAGGAATCCGATTCACGAGAGAAGTAGAAAAGGATAGCCAACTCCCATTCCTAGACGTGATAGTACAGAGAACACCCAACGGAGAATTCACCACAAGGGTACACAGGAAAACAACACACACAGACCAAGTCCTAAACTATGAAAGTAACCACCCCAACACATACAAACGAAGCTGCATCAGGACACTATTCAAAAGAGCTACAACACACTGCAGTACACCAGAACTGCGAAAAGAGGAAGAGGAACACCTATACAAGGTATTCGCCAAAAACGGATACCCGCGCAACTTTATCAACAGATGCCTAAGAGATAGACCACGGAACGAGGACATGCCACAACCAAAAGGACTAGCCACACTACCATACATCAGGAGCGTTTCAGAACTGACAGCCAGACTACTGCGACCCCTAGGACTCATGACGGCACACAAACCAACAGCCGCGCTCAGACAACAACTTACTAGAACAAAGGAGCCAATACCCAACATGAGCAAAACTAATGTAGTTTATAAAATATCATGCAAGGACTGCACAAAACACTATATAGGACAAACAGGAAGACAGCTAACAATCCGCATACATGAACACCAACTAGCCACAAAACGACACGACCAGCTATCCCTAGTAGCCACACACTCAGACAACAAGCAACATGAATTCGACTGGGAAAACACTACTATCATAGGGCAAGCCAGACAGAGAACAGCCAGGGAATTCCTAGAGGCATGGCATTCATCCACAAACTCCATCAACAAACACATCGACCTGGACCCAATATACCAACCACTACAGCGGACAGCTGAAACTGACACCCGGAAGCGGCAAGGACAGACCACTATAAATGCCGGAAGAAACATCAAAGAAGCGCCTCGCAGGAGGCTCCAGGGCACTGATGATGTCTCCTAGCCAGGGGACGAAACGTTTGCAACAAAAACTTCCAGCTCGGCGAACAGAACCACTACATTGAGCTGCCAATCCTGTCCCTCCCTCAGCCATGTTTAGGTTTACTTGTCATTTCTGGAAATCTTCATTTTTCTATAAATTTGGATTTTGATTCATTTTCATTATGTTTACTACTATTTAAATAACTTGGAGCCCAAAATACATAGAGCATTAAAAAAAAATCACTTTTTACAACCTTTTGGATGTCATAGCCATTGAAGTAAATAAAGGAAATTCATCAAGTTATGGCAAGTTGTTCTTTGTAAAATTGAGTGGTGGGAGCGACTTCAATGCTGATCAGCTGCTGTTATGGCAGAAGTGTGATATGACACACAAATGTGTGCTCATGACTTCTTTTATTATTAAGGTATTTTTTAATGTAGGTGTTGGTTAGCTCAGGTGGTTGGACAACTGATTTGTGATAGAGTGAAGCTGTGGGTGGACAGGTTCAATTTCTGCACTGGCTGAGGTTACCATGAAGCACTCCTCTTCTTAATCTTACCTGTCACCTGAGGCATGGTGACCCTCAGGTTAAACCACCACTTCTAATGAGAGACCAGTCCCATGGTCTGTCAGGACAACGGCAACTTTAATTTTAATTTTTAATCTGCTTATTTGTAATGCATTTCTTAAGCCCTACTTGCTTGTTTCTGTTAGTTTTATTATGACTATATTGTTATTGTTTTTTCACAGATTGGTTGGTACAATGCTGTCGTACAGCCCTCTTTTCACCTTCAGTATCAAGATGACACATTGGCCTTTGTTGTCCTCAGTACACCTCAGATGTTCGAAAAAGCCTTCAAACCTTTCATTGCAGAGAAGACATTAACCTCTATTCGGGACCCAATAGATGAGTGTGTTGTTCATTATTTTTCACTTCTGAAGAATGTAAAGAGCACCTTTTTTTTTATTTAATGTTTTCTAAACTTAATTTTGTGAACAAATAAGGATGCTAAACACTTTTCATCTTGTATCTCATCAAGACAGATTCACAAATGCAACCGATTTTTACAGAATACCAATAATTGGAGGAACCAAATGTTTTGATTTGACTTGCTATTCTTGTGATTCTGTTTTATTGAGTGAAGATTAAAACTTCAACAGGATGCTTTTTTTTTAACAGAAAAATGCTATCAAGAAACTACAATGGATATATTCGTGGAGGATTTTTTTGTTTGTCGGTTTTCATGACCAGAAATCACCTCTGTCTAAATATTGTGAATATTGAAGCCATTGTGTTAGTCTTCACAACAAACTGTTTCCTGTTCACCTGTTCCGTCTCTTAACCAATAATTGTCTGAGACTTAACCAGATAATTTGCAACTGAAGTGTCATATTTGAGATGAGCTTTTTTCCAATTCCATGCCATCACTAAATTTCTGCCTCAGTAACATTGCCATATTGCAGCTTATTGCAGTTGAACCTCCGTTAATGCTTTTGATTCTTCCAGATTTAAGTTTTCCATTGCACTGCATGCTCTGTCTTATTAATTATAAACAAGCTCATCCAAAACTTTGCCACCCCTAGGCTAGCTTGCACTGTCCTCTGCTCAGGAGTAACCCTGTGCTGCCTATTTTGGCTCTCCATTTAAGTTCAACTTTTAAAATTCTCACCTTTGTTTTCAAGGAAGATGGTTGTGGTTGTTGAAAGTCAGCAATGAATCTCTTTGCGGGAGATCCTTGGGATAGTGACCTAGGCCTAACTGCTGCTTCAGTGACCATCCCTCCATCATAAAGGTTAGAAGTAGGTATGTTTATTGACTTGAAACAAGTTGGACACTTGGAATCCAACAGTGAGTGACTCACAACTGGGCTCTCCAAAACCTGTCCACCATATACAAGGCATTAGTCAGGAGCGTGCTGGGATACTTCCCATTTGCCTGAATGAGTATAGCTCCAACAACATACAAAGCACCATTTCCCTAGATATTCACTCATTCCACCACCAGTTCATAGTAGCACTGCAGATATTCACCAAGACACTTCAGACACCACTATCTAAACTCACGTCCATTTAGAAGGATGAGAACAGCAAATAGATAAGAACACTACCAGCTGCAAGTTCCCTTCCAAGTCATTCATCATCCTTATTGCAGTTCTTTCAGTGTCAATTGCTCAAAATCCTGGCACTTCCTCACACCTTGTGTGTAACTACACCAAATAGATTGCAGCAGTTCCAGAACATACCTTACTACCATCATCTCAAGGGTAACTAGAGATGGACAATAAATGCTGATCTGCATCCCATGAATGAATAACGGAAAAAACCCCCTTGAACCTCACCCCTTCTATCTCTAAAACAACTTCTGACTGCCCTCTTAAGATATCTACACTCCTCAATTCTGATTGCTTAACGCAGACTCCATTTTAATTGTTCTGCCAATACAAAACATGTTTTATCTGTGATGGGCACACAGAAGTAAAAGCCATCATGAAGAGATCAGTATGAGGGTGAATGGTTGTTTACTCAGTCCACAAGGGAGGAAAGGAGCAAAGCTGGCTATAATTGGATGGGACTTAAATGGTGAAATGCCATTTAAATCTAAATTTGTGTTGAGGATTTGGAGTATTTATATAACCTTTTAATGTGATAATGTTGTGAATAACTGAATAAGTTTTCATTGAAAAATATGTGTCTATGTATGCCAGATACTTGGTTCCTTATAACTTGTACATTTAAGAAACATTTTTTTCTTCTTGCTATAGGATTTTTCTGATCACAGGATTGAAGCCATCCATGACTTTGAGATGCTTCCAAATCGAAAGCCAAAGATTTTGGCACAGACAGCTGCACATGTGGCTGGAGCAGCCTATTATTATCAAATGAAGGATGTGCAGCAAAACCCCTGGGGAGAAAAAGTAAGGGTGAGGCCTCTGAAGGAGAGAGGGAGCGTGTGATTTGCTAAATTTTGAATGATCTATTTAATAATATTTCTGATAAGATAGCAACTTAAACCTATGAATTTGGCCTTTTACTGCCCAAACATTAACGAATTCTGAAGAAGGATCATACCAGGGATCAAAACTTTGCATGTATTCCTTTTTCCACAGATACTGCCAGACCTGTCAAGTTTCTCCAGAATTCTGTGTTTATTTGAGAATTTCAGCATTGTGGTATACTACCTTTATTCGAATGATACTTCATTCGCTAGTTTTCTTTCTCTCAGCCTTGTGGTTTCTGGCAACTATTTTTTTTTTAAAAAAAGCTTTCTTCCCTCATTTCCAATAAAAGCACATTTCAGTTATCTGGGTGTTTCATCAAAGGATATTATCTTTTTTGGAAGTAGTTTCTTTTTTTTTAAACAAAATACCTGTGCAATGGCTTCCAAAGAATCATTATTCTCAAATTAGTCATTATAATGTTTATTGAACGTTGCTACCTGCTGCTTCGTTCTATCCATTGTTGTGGTTCTGTTCGCCGAGCTGGGAATTTGTGTTGCAGACGTTTCGTCCCCTGTCTAGGTGACATCCTCAGTGCTTGAGAGCCTCCTGTGAAGCGCTTCTGTAATCTTTCCTCCGGCATTTGTAGTGGTTTGAATCTGCCGCTTCCAGTTGTCAGTTCCTGCTGTCCGCTGCAGTGGTCAGTATATTGGGCCCAGATCGATGTGCATATTGATTTGAATCTGTGGATGAGTGCCATGCCTCTAGGAATTCCCTGGCTGTTCTGTTTGGCTTGTCCTATAATAGTAGTGTTGTCCCAGTCGAATTCATGTTGCTTGTCATCTGCGTGTGTGGCTACTAAGGATAGCTGGTCGTGTCGTTTCGTAGCTAGTTGTTGTTCATGGATGCGGATCGTTAGCTGTCTTCCTGTTTGTCCTATGTAGTGTTTTGTGCAATCCTTGCATGGGATTTTGTACACTACATTGGTTTTGCTCATGCTAGACAGGGGGCGAAATGTCTGCAACACAAATTCCCAGCTCGGCGAACAGAACCACAACAACGTGCACCCGAGCTACAAATCTTCTCCCAATCTTTGATCATTTTATCCATGTCACTGAAACCCTCACCTACAAGGCAGTAAATATTAATGTGGAGGCAGACAAGAAAGTACAGCTACAGACATACACAGATCAGATGTGAACTGATTGAAGAAAAACAAATTACTGGAGAAATTCAGGTCTGGCAGTATCCTTAAAGAGAAAGCAGAGTTAATGTTTTGAGTCCATTGACCTTCTGGATTTTGGCTGTGTTTGCAACCCTGTTTCTATGGTCTAACTTCCCACCTTTAGTTGTTAAGTGTTTCACTGTCTTCGTTCCAAACAGTGGATTGTGAGGACATCCTATATCTGGTGTGACTTTTGTAACATTTAAGTAACTATGAAAACAAGCTCATGGAGCGTAGCAGGATTTCATAATCTGGTTTTAACTAAATCAAGTAATGTTTGTGGAATTGATGGAAAAAGTATAAACTTTCCTGAAGATATTTTCAAATTACGGATATTTTAGACAATAGTTAAAACCTGATCATTTATTAGTTTGATAACTTGTATAGCATTATCTTTTGGATGTCTTACGAGATATAAAAGATTCGATTCCACTATTTGAAGGAGGCCAGGGTACTTCTGTTAATTCAGCCAGCATTTGTCCCTCAACTGTAAGCCCAGATTGTTTAACTTAATTTTACTTGTAAGACATAAGTCAATTACAATTGAAGGCAGAGTTTGAGACAACTAATCTAAAAGTGCCTCAATCCTGATTAGCTACAAGGCCACTCTGGATGCAAGTGTGTTTTCACAAATTTCACAGAATTTTATTAATTTTGTAGTAATAGGTACAAAAGAACCAATAGTAAAGGCAGTGATTCAATTGGTTCACTTTGCGAATCAGGCTGAGTGGGCTGCAGTCCCTGGTCATGTTAATTAGAATTGTTCTGTCTTCTCTTACTGTTGGACACTGGACTAGTAAGAGTCATTGCTTATTAACCCTGTTATCTACTAGTTCTGTACGTGGTCATTGACATCTCTGAACTCGAATTAGATTTTAAAAGAGGAAATTGCCTGTGAAACTGAAAATTCTGTTGGGCAATTCCCTAACACCTGGGACCCTCTCAAAGTCTCCATTTGAATTAGAAGAATTCAGAAGGCTCACCTGAAATTACCCAGAAGTAAGTAGTTACTCAAGCAAAGTTAGACTATTAAATATGTAATCTAACTCATGAGTAACAGTTCAACTGACTCCCCAACTTACCTCCCACGCTTGCCACAAGTAGCCCTCCCTGGGCCCCTTGCAATGGTTATACTATTTGTCATCCAGGACAGATTGGTGTGTTTATTAAATTCTTTTGTTGAAGATGGTTGTTGTCTGGGACTTAAGGTACAAATGTTACTTGCCACTTAACAAGCCTGAATGTGGTCCAGATCTACTTTCATTTGTACAGATTTTGTTTCATATGGATACAGACAGCTTCAGTATCTGAGGTTTTGTACATGGGAGTGAACATTCTCACCTCTGACTTTGTGATCTTTTCAAAATTGATGAGTTGTTTAACAGCAATTGATTGGCATTGATTTTAAACTTGTGTTACCTTGCATGTTACATTGATAATCTAAGCTATTCAAATGGGCAGGTAGTTTGTGCTGAAAATATTGTGCAAGATTCCAGGCTGTGATTGTGCACATTCTAGTAAATAGTGGCTTTGGAGTACAGGACTTGTTGTCTGTCATTTCTGCCATGAATTGGTTACTTGGTTTTGCAAAATAAGGCTGTGTTCATATGGAAATGCATGAAGACCCATAAAGTGACAGAGGAAAAAAATACTTTCTTGGAAGAAATAAGAAACATGTTGTTAAACTTTGAAGGGATTCAGTAAAGATTAACAAGGATGTTACTATGGTTTGAGGGACTTGGAAAGAGTGAATTCACAGGGGGTGGTGCATATATGGAATGAGCTGACAGGGAAAGTGATGGAGGTTAGATGAGTTGCATTTCAAAGGCATCTAAATGCATACACGAATTGAAGGGTTTGAAGGCATATGAGCCAAATGCTGGCAAATGGGACTAGATTAATTTGGGGTATCTGGTTGGCATGGACAGGTTGGACTGAAGGGTCTGTTTTCACGCTGAACAGCACTGAATATTTTACTGAAATAAGAAATAAGAAATAACTCATTTTTTAAACAATTGGATGTCTTCAGTGGACACTTTTATGACATGCCGTTGAGAAAGGTCGAGCAGTTGTCATCTATCCACCACATTGGAAACCAAAAGAGAAAAGGTAGAGCAATAATAACCTTGAATTTAACAAAAGAAAACTGTATTTCCAGAAAATGTATGGAGTCTGCATTCATCCACGCTACGGGGGCTGGTTTGCAATACGAGGAGTCCTGATATTCCCAGATGTCCAGGACCAAGACCTTGAGCAGAGGCTGCCTGTAGACTGTGTGTCAACAAATGAGAAAAAGATCCAGTTACTTGAAAGGTTTAACTTTAACTGGCAAGATTGGACCTACAGAGATATCATTGATGTAGAGGAGAGGTACTCTGAAGAACAAAAGCAGTACTTTGCTACACCACCTGCTGAAAGATTTAAACTCCTTGGATTGAAAGGTGATGCTTCTGGAGATGATCAGCAAACCACAACACATGGAGGTTTTTAATCTGTCCAGATTACAGAAAGCCCAGATTACAACATTTGGTGAAGGGAAAGTAATAGAGAGACTGTTAACTATTTAGCTGCTGGATAAATAAATCTTGGGAATTATTTTTGTGGATGGGATAATTTATGTACTCAACATTTTATGCCATAATATATAGTTTTATAACATTTTATAAAAAGTATGGTTTTCTGGGTTTTTTTTAATGGTTGTTTCCAGCTTTCTAGATACTTTGCTTTATAAATTTAGAAAAAGTATTATTAAACTATACATAATTTTTTTTTTAGTATTTAACTCAAAGATGCCATAGTATGAGAGGTTTTTAGTGAACTTGTGAGCTAAGGAAAAGCTCACATTTAGTTTATATTCGAGTTTGCAAAATAAGTTTTTTTTTATTTATTCAGAATATAGTATATATAAGTTGATACGGACACAATATGTCACAATATGGAAATGAGGTACTTGGCCTAATCCTATTGCAACACTACTCTGGTGCATGTTTTGAGTCTCTGTATAATGCAAATACTTTGTGAAAGAGTAAATGTTATGAAAATCGATGGAAACATACAAAATAAAAGCTTACGTTTGGAAATCACTTGAAAGAGCTCTGCTGAATATGACATTTAATCATTTTAAAATGTAACTACATTGGGTACACAATTTTGTGTACAAATTTTTGTAAAATTGGAGCGAACTGTTACAAGTACGTGCGCTGAAAACTTTCAAAACACTCAGCTGGCAGTCAGCATTTGTAAATTTTATAAAAGTGAAATATTTCAGATTTTGGAAATATGAGTTAAAAATATAAGATGTTAGAGAATCTCCCTTAAGAATTCTGAGCTCTTGCTACCCTTTAATGATTCATCTAAAATAGAGTTCAACATGGCAGAGTACTGATCCGTCACTTGAGGGCCTGGAGGAATATGTGGTAATCAGCAGAAAGTTTTAGTGCCTAAATTTAATCTGATGCCATGAGATTTCTTGATCCTTTGTAAATGTTGATGCCTATGGCAACTTCCCCCTGACTGTAGACCACTGTGCCATAACTGTCAAGCCAGGGGATTAATTGTGTTTCAAGGAAGTGTACTGGAGAACATGCCAGGAGCAGCACTATGCATTCATAAACATGAGGTGTCAATCTGGTGAAACCACAGCCCACAACTACTAGCACGCCAAATAACAAAAGCAGCAAGTGGTAGACAGGATTGTGATTCCAGAATCAATTATTCAAATTTAAACTCTACAATCCTGTCACATTTAGATGTGAATGGTGGTCAACAATTAAACAACTCAGGGGAGATGGAGGCTCCACAAATATTCTATTCTCCATAATGGAGAGCCCAGCGTAAATACAAAAGGTAACGCTGAAGTATATGCAACAAGTATTAGCCAAAAATATTGACTGGATGTTTAATCTGAGCTACCTCTTCTGGAAGTCCACGGCATAACAGATGGCAGTTCCCATAATAACGAGAAGTGGCTGAAGATACTGGATGCTGCAAAGCCTGTGAATTCTGACAATACTCGTAGAATCCCTACAGTGTGGGAACAGGCTCTTTTGCCCAACCCTCCAAAATGAGTAACCCACCCAGACCCATTCCCTTATCCTATATTTATCCCTAACTAACACACGTACACTTTCCTGAACACTGTGGGCAATTTAGCATGGCTAGTTCACTTAACCTGCACATCTTTGAATTGTGGGAGGAAATCAGAGCACCAGAGGGATCCCACACAGATAGTCACCTGAGACTGGAATCATATCTAGGTCCCTGCACTGTGAGGCAGCATTGCTAACCACTAAGCTACCGGTACCATACTCTGGTAATAGTACTGATGACTTGTGCTCCAGAACTCACCACGCCCTCTTCAAGGTGTCCCAGTGCAACTTGTGATTATGCTGTGCCTTTACCAAGGTTCTTGTCCTTGTTTTTTTTCCAAAGAAGTTGTAAATGACTTCTGAAAGATGAGCCTCTGAAAACTCTAAATTGCAGGGTTTTAGGGCCAATTTGATTATAGCAAGCAGGTACTGCCTCAGACAGAAGGGCTTCAAGTTTTCAAAAATCACTTGTACAATGAGAGGGAAGTGGCCAGTTCTCCCAGCTCAGCTGTTTTGATTTGGATTTATTTTTACCAGTTTGGCTATTTACTGAAAGCAGTCAGGCAGTTTTGAAGGTGCTTGGGCATTCTCTCTCTCTCTCTCTCTCTCTCTCTCTCTCGTGCTGACATCTCCTGCTCTCACTGACATCTTTCCTGTAAGGCTCTGGGCTTGATTGTACCTTTTGGGCTGAGGGATGTTTATCAGGACTGTTGCAAGCATGGGGAACAGCATCATTAACTTTGTCTTCAGTCAGGTTACTTTATTCAGTATCCTGTTCTCTTTTGTTTGTGTTTCATTCAGTAATCTTGTAATAAAGTCTGTTTTGTTTAAAACTAAATGGTTTGATCAGCTACGTCACTCCTGGATTATTTGTATTACACCTCCTTAAAACAGCTAGCAAAGTTAGGGTCTGGGCTACTTGCTTAATGTTTCCAGAGGGCTTGGCCTGTTCCGTAACAGATTGGGGATTCTTTGCGATATTTGTTGTATTGTTCCAATTTGGGATTAGGGTTGTTGACTTGAACACTGCGAGTGGTAGGTGTTAGTGTCTTTTGTTCTGGGTGTTGAATTCGGTTGGTTTAAACAGTGCTTGGGAATAGCAATGGCTCTTTCAGTCACCAAGAATTTTCTGGGGGTGGACGAAGTGACTTTGGGAGTTTTGCAAAAAGTGATTAAGGCCAAGCTGCTGGAATTGGCAGATAAGCTAGAGTTGGAGCTGCTTCCTTCCATGAGGAAAGGAGATATAATTACAGCAATAGCACAGAATTTATATTTGCTGAAAATGCCCTCAGAATCTTTAGAGGTGGCTAAAATTCAATTTAAAATGAAGCAGCTTGAGTTAGTGGCAAAAGACAAGGAAAGAGCAACAGAAATGAAACGGTTTGAATTACGATTAAAAGCAGAAGAAAAGAAAGAGAAAAGGAGAAAGAGGAAAGGAAGAAAGAAGGAGTTTGAACTCCAGAAATTGGCAGTTGGACAGGAGTTTGAAAATTCATTTTCTGATGTCGTGAGAACTCGTGGAAGAACAGAGAATTAAAATGGCAAGATTAGCAGCTGAAATTGCTGCTGCTGATTAATTGGTCCATAAATCCAAGTTTGGCTTCCAAAACCAATTTCAATCTGTGAGGGATAGAAATTGGGGAAAAGAGAAATCCTCACATGGAAAGGGAAAGGTGGATCTCAGTGATCATAAGGATAACATATTACAGGGTAACAAGGAAACCTTTGAAGGGGAAAGAGAAGTTTAAAAGCTCCGGTGTTTTCACTCTAATAAAATAGGCCATGTGAAATCACAGTGTTGGTGGGTTAAGAAAAACACTGGGAAGCCAGATGTAGGAAAACATGGTAAGTCAGTGAATTTTGTTGGAGTGGTAATGGGAAGCACAGTGGAGACTAGAAAACTGCACCAGAATGCACAAACTGGTTGGAGGTTGGTTAATGAGAAAATGCCAGACCTTCTTAAACCATATACCTGTGAAGGTAAAGTTTACTTACATAGATCAGGAACAGCAGGTAAAGAGGTTACTTTATTAAGAGATACAGGATTCTCTTATTCTGTGATGTTGAAAGATGAGGAGATATGTACCTCTGAAGGACTATTGCCAGAAAAGGTGCCAGTAATGGGAATTCATGGTGAGACAAGAAGCACTCAATATGTAAAGTGAGGTTAGAGTGTCCAGTGCAGAGTGGAGAAGTCATGGTAGGGGTACTGGATGAAGTCTCGGCCCCAGGAATATAATTTGTCCTTGCTAATGATGTAGCTGGTTCACAGGTAGGACTGCTGCCTAAAGTGGTTGAAAAGCCAGTGGAAACCAGGCAACTGAACAATTGTAGGACACATATCCTTGGATTTTTCCAGACTGTGTGGTAACACAAAGGCACCAATTGAAACAGGAGAGATCAAAGAGTATAGATCTGAATGTTGAAGTGGAATTAGTAGAGACCCTGTTTGATTCGATGGTTGATATGAACCAGATGCAGATAGATGACACAACAGGCATAGAACATAGAAAAGTACAGCACAGAACAGGCCCTTTGGCCCACGATGTTGTGCCGAGGTTTAATCCTAATGCAAAATATAGTAACTTAACCTACACACCCCTCAACTCACTGCTATCCATGTGCATGTCTAGTCGTTGCTTAAACGTGCCCAATGACTCTGCATCTTTAGCTCAGATAAATTAACAGAGTTACAGCAGATAGATGAAAATTTAAAGCAATCATATCAAAAGGCATTCGCAGAAAAATATTTGGAGTGTATCCCTGAGTGTTATTAAAAATGATATCTTAATGAGGAAATGGAGGCCATCATGTGTTCAGGCAGATGAGAAATGGGCAGAAGTTCATCGTATTGTATTGCCAGTGGGTTAGAGAAGGGAGGCATTGCGAGTAGCACATGCGCTACTAGGGGGTAACTTGGAGTGAGAAAAACTCTAGCTAAAATACAAAAACATTTTTACTGGCCTGGACTGCTCAAGGATGTAGTTGAATTTTTCCAGACATGTCATACATGTCAGGTAATTGGAAAACAACAAGCAGTAATAAAAGCAGCACCTTTTCTCTCCTGCACTTTAGGAACCTTTTACAAGAGACTTAACTGATTGCATAGGACCCCTACCTCAAACAAAAAGTGTGAATCAGTGTTTGTTAATAATTGTGAATATGTCCACTAGATTTCCAGCGGCCATTCCATTATGCAATATCACAACTAAAAGTACTGTAAGGAGTTACTCAAATTTTTCACTAGATATGGACTACCCATAGAGATACAATCAGATCAAGGGTCAAACTTTACATCAAAATTATTCAAGTAAATAGGGACAGCTTAGGAATAAAACAATTCAAATCTACTGTGTACCATCCAGAGTCACAGAGAGCATGAGAAAGAAGGCATCAGAAATCAAAAACCATGTTGAGGGCTTGTAGTCCAGACTATCCAGATGATTGGGATAAGGGAATTTCATTTGTGCTTTTTGCGATCAGAGATGCACCAAATGAATCAACCAAAATCAGTTCATTTGAATTTTTGGCCATAAAGTGAGAGGACCACTAAAATTGATAAAGGAGAAATTGGTAAGTCAGAATTCAGAAAACACATATTTGAACTATGTGTCAAATTTCAGGGAACAATTAAATAGAGCAGAGAAGTTGGCTAGACAGCATTCAAAAGTATTACAGCATACAATGAAACAGGAAGCAGACAAGAAATCAAAAACTTGCAATTTTGCTATCAGAGATAAGGTGTTAGTGTTACTTCCAGTGATAGGTGAACTTTTAAAAGCAAGTTTTAGTGGACCTTATCAAGTCAAAAGGAAATTGAGTGGGGTGAGATACTTGATAAGGACTCCAGACAGAAAGAAATCTCACAGAGCATGTCATGTAGCTATGCTCAGAAGGTATTTTGACTGGGAAGGAAAGCCAAAGGAGATTGTGTTATTGGTTACAACACAGTGGGAAGAACCAAGTTCAGAGGATTCTGAATTGGACATTCCTCAAATTAAGTTGGACAATGACAAAGTTGTCAGTAATTCGGATAAATTATTGAATTGTCTTCCAGAGGAAAATCAAAATGACCTGAAAAACCTATGACATGGGGAGAAATGTGGAAATAAGCTGGGAATATGGACCTGATTATGCGTGATGTAGATACAGAGGATGCTGTTTCGATTAAGCAGCATCCTTATAGGCATATCCTTCTAAAGTTGGCATAGGTTCAAAAGGAGATTGAATGCATGCTCCAAGACAACATATTGAAATGAGTTACGGTGACCGGAGCTCACCTCTAATAATGGTGCCAAAATCAGATGGTACACAACGGTTATGTGTGGACTATCACAAAGTCACTGCAGTTTCAAACACTGATGTATATCTGATTCCACATTTGGAAGACTGTGTTGAAAAGATGGGACAACCAACTTATATTTCTAAGCTGGACATGCTCAGAGATTACTAGCAGGCACCTTTGTCAGAAACGGCAAAGGCAATTTTGGCTTTCATAATGCAGAATGGACTGTATCAGTTTAAAATTATGCCATTTGGTATGAAAAATGTGCCAGCCATATTTCAGAGACTAACCAATAAGGTCATTGCTGGATTACCCAGCTCTGTCATATATCTAGATGACCTGGTGATTTTTAGCGAACACGTGGAAGAAACATTTGCACCTTCCATCAGATCTGTTCAATAGATTTCAGAAAGCAGGCTTGGTGATAAACCTGGCTAAAAGTGAATTTGTCAAAGCCCGTGTCACCTTCTTGGGCCATGTTATTAGACATGGACAAATGGCTCCTCGGAATGCAAAATCAAAAGTAATCAAGGAGTTTTCCATACCATCAACAAAAATATCAGTATTATGGTTCTTGGGATTGAGCGGATTTTATCAAAAATTCATACCAAATTTTAGCAGTGTGGCTGCTCCCTTCACAGAATTGCTAAATAAAGGCAAGACATCTCAATGGACAGAGGACTGGTATTTGACAGCCTGAAGGTATTTGACAGCCTGAAAGCTGTGTTAACTACTGCCTTAGTATTGGCCACACCTAATTAAGCGAAGTCATTCATGTTGGCAATCAATGCAAGTGATGTGGGTGTCAGTGCTGTGCTTTTGCAGGAAGATGATGAGAAGCTAGAAAGACCTTTTCCCCAAGAAATTGAACATTCATCAGCAGAAATATTCAATAGTTGAGAAGGAGACTGAGCTTGGTGTTGGCATTACAACATTTCAATGTTTATGTTACCAGTAATGTATCTGAGACAATCATATACACTGACCCTAGCCCATTGACGTTTTGGACAAATTGAAAGACAAAAGTGCCAGACTGTTCAGAAGGAGCTTGTTGTTACAGGCATTCAAGTTGAAAATTGTGCATGTGACAGGACGAGAAAACATGATTGCCGATGCATTGTTGAAACTTGAATGAAAAATGGAGGGATTCAGTGGCAAGAGTAAAACAGACTGAAACCAAATGTAATTGTGCATGTTTGCATGTTTATTGTCAATGTATGTGTGCGTTATAGAGCACATTTTAACATTTTAAAATCAAAGGGTTTTAAAATGAAGCCATCTTTGGATATTAATAGTTCATTCTTTTAAAAGGGGGGAGGTGTGACGATGCTGCTCCTCTAACAAGGTTATGTTGTGCTTGTTTTTTTTTAGAGAGGTCATAAAAGACACAGACTCCGAACAGTCTCAATTGAAGGGTTTTAGGGCCAATTTGATTATAGCTAACAGATACTGCCCCAGACAGACGGTTTTCAAGATTTAAAAATAGCACTTCTACAAATAAAAGTGGAGTGGCCAGTTCTCCCAGCTCAGTTTTTCTCTGGTTTGATTTATTTTTTTAAACAGTCGGCCTATTGGCTGAAGGCAGTCAGGCAGTTTTGAAGCTGTTGGGCCCAAAGAAGCAGGTCCATGCTATACCACCCCCCACCCCCTCCCCGAGTTCTGTCCTGTGAGACCTTGGGTTTGATTTTACCTTTTGTGCCAAGGGGTGTTTATGGGGATTGTTGCAAGTATGGGGAACAGCATCATTAAGTTGGTACAAAACGTTAGGTTTTCGGATAGGTTAAGTTATTCAGTATTCTGTGCTCTTTTGCTTGTGTTTCATTCAGTAATCTTGTAAATAAATTCTGTTTTATTTAAAACTAACTGGTTTAAGCAGCTGCATCACTCCTGGAATATCCACATTACATCTGCTTAAAACAACTAGCAAAGTTAGGGTCTACACTACTTTCTTGAAATGTTTTGAGGGGTTCTGGCCTGGTCCATAACAAACTACAACATGAGCATCTACCCAACAATCTGGTAAGTTGCTCAGGTTTGTCATGTGCGCAAAAAGCAGGACAAGTCCAACACTAACATCCTACTTAGTCCATGTTCGATTCTCCATAAAGTGATGGAAGGGCTCATTAACACTGCCATTAAGCAGTGCAATAACCTGCTCATTGATGCTCTATTTGCATTCCACCAGGACCACTCAGCTCCTGTCATCATTACAAATTTGCTTCAAACATGGACAAGAGAGGGTGTTGAAGGCAGGTATTCTCAACATTTAAGAAGCATCTGGATGAGCACTTAAAATGTAAGGGTACAGTTGGCTGTGCGCCAAGTGCAGGAAAATGGATTAGTGTGTTTTCTTTCTTATTCATTAACATGATGAGGGTGTTGCTGGCTAGGCTAGCATTAATTACCCATCCCTAATCGCCCAGAGTGCAGTTAAGTGTTAACCATATTTCCACAAGGGAAATGAGAGAAAATGCCCTTGATATCAAAGTCCATTTGACCAAGTATGGCATCAGGACCCCTAGCAAAGCTAGGGTCAATGGAAGTTGTGGGATAACTCTGTAGTTGGAATCATACCCAGCACATGGGAAGATGGATGTGGCTATTGGAGGAAAGCATCTCAGATCTAAGACGTCATTGCAGATGTTCCTCAGGTTAGTGACGTAGACTCGACCATCTCCGGCTGCTTCATCAATAATCATCCCTCCTTCATAAACTCAGAAGTGGGGATGTTTGCTGATGACTACATGATTCACAATTCCTCAGATACTGGAGCAGTCTTTCCCAAATGCAACAATACCTTAATATCCAGGAATGTAAGCAGCAATCATGCTGCATAAGTAGCAAGCAATGACCATCTCCATGAAGAGAAAATCTAACCATCACGCCTTGACATTCAATAAGACCATAAGACATAGGAGTGGAAGTAAGGCCATTCGGCCCATTGAGTCCACTCCGCCATTCAATCATGGCTGATGGGCATTTCAACTCCACTTACCAGCGTTCTCCCCGTAGCCCTTAATTCCTCGAGACAACAAGAATCTATCAATCTCGGCCTTGAAGACATTTAGCGTCCCGGCCTCCACTGCACTCTGTGGCAATGAATTCCACAGGCCCACCACTCTCTGGCTGAAGAAATGTCTCCGCATTTCTGTTCTGAATTGACCCCCTCTAATTCTAAGGCTGTGTCCACGGGTCCTAGTCTCCTCTCCTAACGGAAACAATTTCCTAGCGTCCACCCTTTCCACGCCATGTATTATCTTGTACATCTCTATTAAGTCTCCCCTTAATCTTCTAAACTCCAACGAATACAATCCCAGTATCCTCAGCCGTTCCTCATATGTTAAACCTGCCATTCCAGGGATCATCCGTGTGAATCTCCGCTGGACACGTTCCAGTGCCAGTATGTCCTTCCTGAGGTGTGGGGACCAAAACTGGACACAGTACTCCAAATGGGGCCTAACCAGAGCTTTATAAAGTCTCAGTAGCACATCTCCGCTTTTATATTCCAACCCTCTTGAGATAAGAGACAACATTGCATTCGCTTTCTTAATCACGGACTCAACCTGCATGTTTACCTTTAGAGAATCCTCGACTAGCACTCCCAGATCCCTTTGTGCTTTGGCTTTACTAATTTTCTCACCATTTAGAAAGTAGTCTATGCTTTTATTCTTTTTGCCAAAGTGCAAGACCTCGCACTTGCTCACGTTAAATTCCATCAGCCATTTCCTGGACCACTCTCCCAACCTGTCTAGATCCTTCTGTAGCCTTCCCACTTCCTCAGTACTACCTGACTTGGTATCATCGGCAAACTTTGCTAGAATGCCCCCAGTCCCCTCATCCAAATCATTAATATATAATGCGAATAGCTGTGGTCCCAACACTGAACCCTGCGGGATACCGCTCGTCACTGGCTGCCATTCTGAAAAAGAACCTTTTATCCCAACTCTCTGCCTTCTGTCAGACAGCCAATCCTCAATCCATCCCAGCAGCTTACCTCGAACACCATGGGCCGTCACCTTGCTCAGCAGCCTCCTGTGTGGCACCTTATCAAAGGCCTTTTGAAAGTCTAGATAGACCACATCCACTGGGTTTCCCTGGTCTAACCTACTTGTTACCTCTTCAAAAAATTCCAACAGGTTTGTCAGGCATGACCTCCCCTTACTAAATCCATGTTGACTTGTTCTAATCAGACTCTGCTCTTCCAAGAATTTAGAAACCTCATTCTTAATGATGGATTCTAGAATTTTACCAACAACCGAGGTTAAGCTGATTGGCCTATAATTTTCCATCTTTTGTCTTGATCCTTTCTTGAACAAGGGGGTTACAACAGCCATCTTCCAATTATCTGGGACCTTTCCTGACTCCAGTGACTCTTGAAAGATCTCAACCAATGCCTCTGCTATTTCCTCAGCCACCTCTTTCAGAACTCTAGGGTGTATCCCATTGGGGCCAGAAGATGTATCAATTTTAAGACTTTTTAACTTTTCTAGCACTCTCTCTTTCGTAATGGCAACCATACTCAGCTCAGCCCCATAACTCCCTTTAATTTTTGGGATATTACTCATGTCTTCCACTGTGAAAACTGATGCAAAGTACTTGTTAAGTTCTCCTGCTATTTCCTTATCTCCCATCACTAGGCTTCCTGCATCAGTTTGAAGTGGCCCAATGTCTACTTTTGCCTGTCGTTTGTTTCTTATGTACTGAAAGAAACTTTTACTGTCATTTCTAATATTACTGGCTAGCCTACCTTCATATTTGATCCTCTCCGTCCTTATTACACTCTTTGTTATCCTCTGTTTGCTTTTGTATCCTTCCCAATCTTCTGATTTCCCACTGTTCTTAGCCACTTTATAGGATCTCTCTTTTTCTTTAACACATTTCCTGACTTCCTTTGTCAGCCATGGTTGTCTAATCCCTCCCCGGATAATCTTTCTTTTCTTGGGAATGAACCTCTGTACAGTGTCCTCAATTACACCTACAAACTCCTGCCATTTTTGTTCTACTGTCTTCCCCGTTAGCCTCTGCTTCAAGTCTATTTTTGTCAGTTCCTCTCTCATGCCCTCATAATTACCTTTATTTAACTGTAACACCATTACATCCGATTTTGCCTTCTCTCTTTCAAACTCCAGCCTGAACTCTACCATATTATGATCGCTACTTCCTAAGGGTTCCCTTACTTTAAGATCTTTTATAGAGTCTGGTTCATTGCAAAGCACTAGGTCCAGAATAGCATGCTCCCTTGTGGGCTCCATGACAAGCTGTTCCAAAAAGGTACTACCATCACTGTATCATCAAACACCAACATCCTTGTGTTTATTGTTGATGAGGTACTGAACTGCACTACCCATATAAATATTGCAGATACAAGAGAGAGAGAGGAATGGAAAAAGTGCAGCGGAGACTTATCATATTGCCTGAGATGAAAAGTCTCAGTTATGAGGAGAAACTGGAGAGGCTGGATTTGCTTTCCTTGGAACTGAGGCAGCTGTGTCGGGAGCTGGTTGAGGTATACAAAATTATGACAGGCATAGATAGAGAAGATTGTGAGTATCTTTTCCCCATGATGATGACTCTAAGACCAGAAGCATAAGTTTAAGATAAGGGACATATGGGTTAGAGGAGATCTGAGAAAAAAATGTTACCTGGTTGTTGGTAGAAATATGCAATATGCTGCCTGAGAGGGTGGTGGAGGCTGATACACTCAACATTTAAGAAACATTTGGATGAGTACTTAAAATGCAAGCGTATAGTAGGCTATGGATCAAGTGCAGGAAAATGGGATTTGTGTTTTTTTCTTATTCATTCACAAGATTCATCGCTGGTGAGGCTAGCGTTGATTACCCAAACTCTAATTGCCCAGAGGACAGTTTAGAATCAACCACATTTCTCTGGGTCTGGAGTCACATGTAAGTCAGACCGGGTAAAGTTGACAGTTCCTTTCCCAGATCTTCTTGACAATCGACAATGGATCCATGGTCATCATTAGACTATTAATTCCAGATTTCTAATGAATTCAAATTGCACTATCTACTGTGGCGATTCAAACCTGGGTCCCCAGAACAGTACCTGTGTCTCTGGATTAACCGTCCAGTGATGATACCACTAGGCCATTGCCTCCCCCAAAGACTGCTAATCATGTCCTTTGTACATAGCTGTAAAAAAAATTGCACAAACAGGTTTTATGTTTCTTCCTATTTTATGTTCATACTCTATTGTCTCTTCCTGTATCAAAATCTTGGCTCTTCCTTCAATCCTAAAATTCTCTAATCCTCAGGTTTCCAGCTTTTTGACAACTGTATAAGCATCCATCTTTGATCTAATATTATGTTTAGGTTTCATATGAGTGATGGATCTTTAATTTTCTTGTTGGGTACATTTAAAGGAATTTTTTTTTAAAACAAAGCATTAGTTGTTTAAATATTATTTAATGTCTATCTAGTTTCAAACCATTTTTTTAAACCCAAATCCACCATAGTTAATTTCCTCGTCATAACTTAATAACTAGGAAAAGGTTTTGAAAGGTGTGCCCTAGAGCTGGTGAAGTTAATTTATTTTTAGTTGGTTCTTGGAAAATAAATAATATTTTCCTTAACCAAATGGAAAAATGAAGAATCTTATGTTCACAATTATAGAACATTTATACATGTAGAAGTGAAATGATTACTGTTTTGTAGGTGACATTGTAATTGCCATAGGATTAGCAGACATGAGTACAGTCTGGATATAGAAATAGATAAACACACAAATTTAGATGTTCTGGTTTAAGTGATTAAAAGATAGTTTATATAAAATATGTTCTACAGACCGTCTGTGAGTCTGAGCCTTGACATAGGAGACTTTATATAGAAAAGCAACAGTATTTGATTCTGTGCAGGTCATTTGTCAAATCTCAGTAAAATTTAGTGTTTGGTTTTGGATGGATATATGAGTCTTGGACAAAATGTATTGATGATTAACAATGATGTTTCCTGGGATTAACAAACTTTTTTGAGGAATGGGATAAATTAAGACTACATTTTCCAGATATAAAATAGTTAATACATGACCAAATAGAATTGTTTAAAACAGCTACATCATGTAATTTTTTTTTAACCATCAAACACTGACAGTTAGGCCTCAATAAGAGCCTCAGGCACTTTTGGAGCAGGTTGGTCTGAGATATTACGTGGAAAACCTGAAAGAACTTTCAGTACGTCCATCTATGGCATTTAATGCAACCTTCTCACTATAATATCACCTTCAGGTTTGATGTGAAATGCAAGACTGCAGGTAAGTTGTGTGTTTGTATAATTCAATCTCAACTAGACTATTTAAAGATCCAATCCAAAGATTAAACTTTGAGGAGGTAGAAGTTTGAACAAGGACAGGGAGACGTTTCATCATGGATTACTAAGAGTTAAATGCCAAGCCTCTATTTGCATTGAGTTGCTTGGTGTTCTGCTGTGAACAATGAGGAATCATGAGGGTTAATTTTTCCCAATAACAGTTGAAGATATCTCCTGCTGCAATGCAGAAAGTGAAGGTGACTGAGCAGGTCATCTTCAGGAGATTGTGCTCAGGTATCAATGCACAAACTGCATGAATGGCCAAAGTGCATTAATCCCCTTACCAGGTCATGCTATGTTCAGTTGTGCACAATATCTACACATTCTGTCCCACCTACCACTTTGCCATTGTCCAATTACATCAAGATAAACTCCTCTTTTTGTTGCCCTTCACTTCGTTCTCAAGAAGTGATCTCTATAGCTTTTCTCTGTTGCTTTGAATAGTTTTGGCCACAGTACTGACTTTTCTTGGGCTATTTCTCACTTGAAACATGCCTTATTGTTCCTTTTCTAGCCTGACACATGCTAGTTGGTTCCAATATAGGTTCTGGATAAATCTCACATCCTTATTATCAATGTCACATTTCAGCAACACGTCTAGAAACTTTTGATGATAAACACAATTAACTGTTTTTCAAAGACAATAAAGCATAAGTTATTGCTTACTTATGTATATTTATAAATGTTTGTTTTAAGGTAAAATATTCCCCTTCTGTTCAGACACCATATCTAAATTCAGACTATTTCACCAATCTCTGCTTTAAAAGTGTTATTTATTTCTATTATGATTGTGACGATCACATTAATGAGATGACTTATTAAACTTATAATTCTAGAATGTGTGCACTCTATTGCTTTAAGCTTCTTAGACAATTACAAAATAAAGAATAGGAAGGGGCCTCAAGTCACTTGGAATGTATCTTTTGAGAGATATTTGATAACTAATGTCTGTTATGAATTCTAATTTTGCTTATCCAAGGTTTTAAATGTTGCACTGTTATTTCATTTGTGACTGGAGTTTTTCCTGTACTAGTTAATTTTTGAGTTTTTTTTACCTTTGGTATCATGTTTTGTCTATCATTTATCTTTCTTGTAAGAATTCCCTCAGCTTGGGTCATTGTACAATTCACTTTTATGTTCTATCAACCATAGTGCTACTGCTTCTCTTTCAAATAATATTTGACTATTTTTGTCTTTTATGCGTCCACTATTTGTTATTTTTTTCCTTTTTGTCTGCCATATTTTACACCACCTGACCCAAAACTGTCGTTTTGTGATTTCTTTCTTACTCCTATACTTCAGTACTCATCTCATTGCAGTATTTATTTTTTCTTTTAGTTATCCTAATTTATCCAATTTCTCAAAACTCTTAATCACAGGAAACATCTTTACTAATCATCAATGAATTTGTCCAAGACTCATATATTCTTCCTAAAGTCATCCAAAACTAAACACTAAATTTTACGAAGGTTTAACAAATGGTTTGCATAAAATTAGTACTATGGCCTACATGCATTTTAAAAAGAATCTTGGTCTGGCATGTTTCTTTTCATCTTTCTATCATCATTGCTAATATTTCATTCATCATCCACTCCTCTCTCAAAGATACATAAATGCAAACCACTTAGCTATCTGATAACAAAATTAAATAGCAGTGACTCGCATATAACACAACTCAGAATCAGGTTTAATGGTTTTCAGAAGCTACTGACATTTACATATACATTTAGACCATATGGCATAGAATTAGCATTGGGCCATTTGGCCCATTGATTCCACTTCACCATTCAATGTGATCATAGTTACTCTGATAATCCAAGTCTTTTTCCAATAACCCTCGATTCCCTTTCTGATTACATATCTGTCTAACCCAGCCTCAAAAGACTTCTGTGTAAAGAATTCCACAGACTGACTAACCTCTGAGATAAGTAATGCCTCTTCATCTCAATCATAAATGGGAGATCCCTTATTCTAAGATTATACCCTCCGTTCTTATACTCTCCCATAAGGAGAAACAACATCTCAGCATCTACCATATCAAACCCTCTAAGAATACTACATGTTTCAAGAAGGTCTCCTCTCATTCTTCTAATCTCCAATGATTACAAGCCCAATCCACTCAACTTTTCCTCGTAAGAAATTCCCTCCATACCCAGAATCAGCCCAGTGACTCTTCCTTGGACTGCCTCCAAATGCCAATATACTTCTCCTTGGATAAGGGGACCAAAATTGTTCATAGGCATAGTCTGACTAATACTTTATAAGAGACAAAAAAAACTGCAGCTGCTGAAATCCAAAATAGACTGACAGGAGGCTGGAAGAACACATCAGGCCAGGCAGCATCCTTTTTTTTGGTGGAAGTGTTTAAGGATAACTGGTGGGGTGGTAGGTGAGGACTGGGGGACGCTGTCTTCATTGCGTTGGGATGTGGGGGGATGGCTGGTTAGAGCTGTAAATGGGGATTGGAGGTGGTGCAGCAGAGGGTTGTCTGGATGACAGGGGAGGAAAAGCATGTTGTTCAAAGTAGCTGGACCACCTAGGAAGTTCGTGAGTGGAATCTTTCCTCATCTGAGCAGATGCGGTGGAGGCAGAGGAATTGGGAGAATGGGATGGTGTTCTTGTAGGATACTGGATGGGAGGAGGTGTAGTCCAGGTAGTTGAAGATGTCTCTATTTTTAGATCTCTTTGAAGTGAAAGTCAGTTTCATCTATCCATTCTTCCAAATTATCTTGAGGCACGACCTTCGACTGCTTTATTGCAGGCTGCACTTGCTGTGCTATAGCTGCCTTTATGCAGTTACATGCAAATTGATGTTGTAATTAAGTCAACTTATCAAACATAAGAGTATTCATACTTTCACAGAATGTTAAAATAAAAACAAATTTTGTTTTAAAAATGTCAGAAGTTTGAAATGAACACTTGATTGAGTTTTTCTAAAACACACTGGAGATCCACCACATGATGTCACTGGTTGGCAAATGTGAATTTGGACTTCGTATTTTTCCAGCTTCACCTATTTTTATGTGGAGAGACATTAAGTGCAGTTCAAAATATTTCCATTGAATAATTCCATATTCATCTTTGTTAACTGGTTTTAAAACAGCAGGGACTTTGAGAGCAAATCACCTGTCTGCCCTTTCAGTCAGGGATGGTGTAAAATGTTGCGACCAAAGAAAGAAGGGGCAAAGCACAATACATAAATTTAAAAAAATACAAATCAATTTGTATACTGGTAAGCAGACTTCTGCATTAGAAACATATTCATAACTCTCATATTCCTATAAACTTCATGCAGGTTTGAAAGCACAAACTATATAAAATTATAAACACAAAAGAGTCCTGTTTATATAGTAATCACAAGCTGAACTGACCTGAAATGATAACAGGAAGTTTTGTGGTAATTCAATTTGTTTTATCTATATACATGAAGTTATGCATGCCAGTATTTATCGTTTAATATTTGGCATCGACAAAGGTTTATTTATTTGAGAAATTAAACCACTGAATCAAAGCATCCTTCAACTTCTGAATTGAAACGTTACCTCATAACGTTTCAATTGAGATTTCACATTACAATGTACTTCTTGGCAGTCATCTAATTAAAACTTAAATGGCAGATTAACACCATTGAATAAATTTACCTTTAAATTCAGAATTTCTAACTGTTCAGTCAAAATGCATTCAGTGGTTATTTTTAAATTTTCTTTCAATTTCATTGACTTTTCTCGTGCTACAAGGTCAGTGGGAGTAGCAACCTCCAATGCCTTATTTAAGAAGTTACTCTTCATGTGTGAGCCTGAATTGACAGTGAGGGCACTATATAGTTGAATTAAAGCCAAGGCTCTATTTAACATAAACATTCATTTTCAGGCAGTCAGGAGGTGACATTTACATTCCTAGCACAAAGTGTTGACACAAATTACTATACAACATGGCTTGCCTTGCTGAGATTGATTAACATAGTGTAGATTACACTGGAAGCTTCTAGTCAAAATTATACAGTGTAATTGCTCACTATTGTCACAAAGCTGGTCTTTTTTCTAAAAGGTGGTCCTTCTTCTCAAGGATACTGTGTCCTTGTTTTTTTCAGAGAGG
This sequence comes from Hemiscyllium ocellatum, assembly GCF_020745735.1. Taxonomy (NCBI): domain Eukaryota; kingdom Metazoa; phylum Chordata; class Chondrichthyes; order Orectolobiformes; family Hemiscylliidae; genus Hemiscyllium; species Hemiscyllium ocellatum. The sequence goes on from NC_083409.1 coordinate 78,781,396, forward strand.
TCGTAAACAGCCCAGGCCCAGAATTGGCTGAAGTGGTACAGAGATGAATGGGTTTACTGAGATGCTTTTTGTTTACAAGTAAACAAATGAGTCTTCAGACTTCAGACTTTCATGTTTTAGAAGCAACCTGTACAATGAAAAGGGAAAGGTCAGTCCTGAAAGCTCAATTCTTGTTTTTGTTCAGTTGCAACAGGGGATGTGTGAAACAGGCTGCTGAACTCTCTCTCCTTCTGCTCTTCTAACTTCAATCTGTAAGCCACTGTTTCATTTTTACTCTGTGTTTAAAGGGGTTTGTTTATTGGGACTGTTTGTATTTTTGGACCAGCAAAATTAAGTCTAGTTTGGATAGACTCAGTTTTGAGTGTATTCTATATTCTGTTCTTTGCATTTCATTCCATAATTTTGTGAATAAATTTTTGTCTGTTTTAAACCTGGTAGTCAACCTAGCTAACTTAGTCCGATAATTTTCACTGTGCACTTACTGAAGCAAATAGCAAAGTTACAGTTGGGCTGCCTGCTTAAGAATGTTTTGAGTGGTCTGGCATAGTCCATAACACTATGTTGTTTCTCAAGAAGACATGTAAAATATTGATTATTTCCTCATAATCCACTATTAACTGTTTAGAATAATGAAACGATTGTGTTTATAATTCCAAGAGTTATCTCCATTAATGATAGCCATCTGAATGTCAGGATATTGCTGTTTCCATAGTTGGAGGGAAAAAACATCTTCCTCATAAAATTTACATACATTTTGCAATAATTAATTTGAACTTGCTGTTTAGATAATGTCTGCCATTTACAGTTGATCCATTCAAAACTATGTCAAATTTCTTACTTCCATTTTCTCCTAATCACATTCCATCCTATGAAATTAAATGAACATAACATTTGTAAGATTAATAGCCCCATAAATTCATAAAGTATAACACATAAAAAGCAAAGGATATTGAAATTCTCTCTGAAATCTGATAGCTAATCATAAACTTTATTTCAGCAACTCTTGCACCAATTTCAATAGTACAACACATTCTGTTCGGCTTCTCAACACCCTAGAGCCATGAATGTGTTATCGTTGAAGTGTTGCTTTAAAATTCAGCTCCTAACTTGTGATACTGGCTTTGCAGGAACCACCTACCAACTCTTTGATGTGTTACTGCTCCAAATATGGACTGTGACAACTAGTTCTCTCACTCCCTGCAACAGAAATCTTGTCAATTACTAAGCATACAAAAGTTCATCTGAAGATTCTTATTCTTCACTTTAAGATTACATTTCATGTTGCAAGAATGAGATTGATATAATTGCCCCTCTCAGCTGAATGTCTTTGTTCACAACCAGTAAAGAAACAATAGAAGAAATTATTTGTGTAATTCTAATTTTTCAATGAATACAAGCCATTTACTTCAAATTTTTTCCTAAATATTAACAATCTGAATTTACAGTACTGTAAAGGGTAGAGACAGTCAAGGGTTCCTTGAGTGTGCTTAGGAAAATTTTCAACAGTACTATGTTTCCAGTCCGACATGAAAGAAGACATTATTGATTTTGCATCTTGGGGCTGAGGTAGGTCAAGTTGTTCAAATTTCAGAAGGGGAACATTTAGGATTCAGTGATCATGACATCACAAGATTTACATTGACCACAGAAAAACACACAGAGCAATCCAGAGTAAGATTAATTAAGTGAATGAAAAGCCAACTTCAACTAATTAAAAACAGATCCAGTCCCCAAATAAAGATTAGCAGACAAAACTGTAAATGAAGAATGACTTTAAAGAAGACATTGTTCAAATACAGTATGGAATATTCCCTTGAGAGGAAAGACTGTGAAATCAATTCCAGAGTTCCCTGGATAATGAAAAAGATAGGGATTAAGATTAAGCAAGGAAAAAAGTGTGCCTATGACAGATGTCATGTGGATAATACAATTGAGAACTAGGCTAAATATAGAAGACTAGTATTGAAAATGCAGATGAAAATGGTAGAAATAAAGATAAACTTCGAGAAGAACATATGACGGAATATAAAAGTTTTCTGGCAAGCAAATAAATGAAAGAGAGGAATGGAACAAATTAGCAACAAAAAAGGGGGATCTATACTGAGAGGGCATTATTGAGCTATTAAATATTATGTTAGTAGGGCTGTTTGTACTTTAAAGTCATTAAAGCTCAAGAATGAAATTAAATGCATCCAAGGACGCTAAAGGAAATGAGAGAGGAATTTATGATTATAAGTTTTCAATCTTCCTTAAATTCAGAGGTGGTGCCAGACAACTGGAGAAGTGCAAACATTACACTCTTTTTCAACAAAGTATAAAAAGTAAACTTAGCAACTACAGGCCAATTGTTACTGAGTTGTAGAAACTTTTAGAAACAATCTGAATTGTTCCATTTTCAGTTAAAGTGTTTTGTCGATTAAGATTCATGATACCCAGTCCACATTGGCATACAATGAATCCTCTCATGTAACTTTCCATTCCTCACCTCGATAATTTCATAATAGTACTCTTCAGCACCCTTCTTGTGTACTTAGCAGAGGGATTGAATTCAAGAGTCGTGAGGTGATGTTGCAGCTGTACAGGACTTTGGTTAGGCCACATTTGGAGTACTGTGTGCAGTTCTGGTCGCCTCACTTTAGGAAAGATGTGGAAGCTTTGGAGAGGGTGCAGAGAAGATTTACCAGGATGTTGCCTGGAATGGAGAATAGGTCGTACAAGGACAGGTTGAGAGTTCTCGGCCTTTTCTCGTTGGAACGGCGAAGGATGAGGGGTGACTTGATAGAGGTTTATAAGATGATCAGAGGAATAGATAGAGTAGACAGTCAGAAACTTTTTCCCCGGGTACAACAGAGTATTACAAGGGGACATAAATTTAAGGTGAAGGGTGGAAGGTATAGGGGAGATGTCAGGGGTGTGTTCTTTACCCAGAGAGTGGTGGGGGCATGGAATGCGCTGCCCGTGAGTCAGAATCATTGGTGACCTTTAAGCGGCAATTGGATAGGTACATGGATGGGTGCTTAATCTAGGATAGAAGTTCGGCACAACATCGTGGGCCGAAGGGCCTGTTCTGTGCTGTATAGTTCTATGTTCATGTGTCGTGAGAAGCAAGTATGCTCACCACTGCTGGGAACAAGTACTCCACAAGGGTGAGTGCCTCAAATCCTTTCTTTGCTATTTCACTCACAGGGCTGCCAATCATTCTAATTCTGTCACTGCAAATCATCTTGCCAAGCTCATAGATAACTTTCACTGTTGCATGCATCATGTCCACTCAACAGCTCTCACACACCTCATCATCCCAAACTACTAATCATTCCTGCCCTTCTCACTGACTGGGATACTTCACAACTCTCCTACTCCTACACCACCAGTACCTTCTCTCCCACCCACTTCCATCATACTCAATATCTTCCTTTGTCTCACTGTATGAAAAATTGTCTCAACTCAAATTTATATCTCCACAGGACACTGACTGATCTACCTATCATCCTCAAACTAAATGCATTTGACCTGCACAACTGACCATAGGCCAATCTATGGATGGTAACGGATGCCTGGATTTTGTTTAGATCCAACTCCTGGATTTTGTTTAGATCCAACTCCTAACTGACCATGGCCAATTCCCTTGACTAACTGGTAACAGTCCTTGATGCCATGAAGGATTGATCCCCTTTGACTTTCAGACATTGCCATTTACTTGAAGCACATGCAGGGTGTTTGCCATGCAAGCTGCTGGCACAACTGCAGGTATAATGTTGATGTAGGTTGGTGCTGCAGAGAAATGTGTCCCCTTGACTGTTCATTGCTCCCCACTGTGTCAAGCTGTCTGCCTCTCACTCTGAGGGGTAGCACAATAGCTCAGTGATTTGCACTGCTGCCGCACAGCACTAGGAACCTGGGTTCAATTTCAGCTTTGGGTGACTGGGTGGAACTTGCACATTCTTCCTGTGCCCGGATGGGTTCTTGTTGGCTGCTCCAGCTTCTTCCGAGTATGCAAAGGTGTGCAGGTTAATTGGATTGGCATTGTAAATTTACCCAGTAGTGTCTAGGGATGTGCAGGCTACGTGGGTTAGCCATGGTGATACTGAAGTTATGGTAATAGGGTGGGGAGCTGGGTTTGAGTGGGATGCTCCTTGGAGTGCTTCCTTTCACACTGTAGGGATTCTAATACTCTGCATGAAAACCACTGAAAGCCAGACCCTGGTAGATTCCTAGTAAGCGCACAGAAAGAGAGCACCAACAAACTAAAATGTATCCTGTGTGTGTGACCTGGTAAAGTTGTAGGTTTCCTTGATCTCCAGAGTGAAGTGTTAAAGGGCTGAAGTAATGTATGAGTGGGTCCAAGGACATGCATTATGAAATGGTGAGGGTGATGGTTTGATATTCCAACTTTTATAAATGGAGAGTTGATAAGAATAGGGCCCATGAAGCATGAAGTGATATTGTGGTGAAGTCATTGTTTGATGACAGCTGGAGAGCACAATTAATGCTGCAGCCACCAGCTACCCTCTCTGACTCATGAGTTGAGAATTTGCACCATCTACTTTCTTGGGGAAGGAAAGAATTGGAATTAGCTATAAATAGTGTACTGGGCTAATACCAAGTTGCAAATTCAGGGATTGCTGCTCAGTAGTGAGATTGGTAGTTGCCATTTAATATTGGAGTGAAAATTTGGATTTTTATTCCTCTACATCAAAATTCTGATGTTTTCATTTGATGTATTTTCCCACCTTTCTTGCCATTGCCCACACTGACCTATTGAGGAGCAAATTATACCCAATAATAAAGTTGAAATCACTTAGGAAAAGTGGATAATTTAAAAAGCTAGCACAGATTTTTAAAGGGCAATTTAACTAACCTGTTTCAATTTTGATGAGATAACAGAGGGTGTTGAGGGTAATGTTTTAATGTGATGCACAGGGCTTTCAAAAAGCATTTGATAAAGCGTTGCACAAGATTAGTAAAGATGGGGAGGTGGGTCATGGAATCGAAAGGACAGTAGCAACATGGTTATGAAATCGGCTGTGACAGGAAACTAAGTAGTAGTGAACAGTAGTTTTGGAATTGATAGGAAATTTCAAAACCATGAAGGAAACCTGTTCCGATTGCTGGCAGGATTGAGAACCAGGAGATGAAGATTTAGGATAATTGGCAAAAGCAGCAACAAGACTTTGGGAAAATACTTTTTCATGCAGTGAGTAGGTAGGATCTGGAATGCACTCCTCGAGAGTCTGTTATATCACACTCAATTGAGGCTTTCATGAGGGAATTGGATTGTTATCCAAAAAAGGAAACATTTGCAGGATTACAGGGAAGGCAGAGAAGTGGAACTAGGTGAGTTGATCCTTTACAGGGCCAGCACAAATGCAACAAAAGTTAGATGGCCTCCCTCTGAGCTATAACCATTCTATGATTTTATGACTTTTCATCAGAAATGATTTGACAGATTGGTGTTCAAAGACATAAGTGGTCTTGATATAAGAGATAGTGAAAAACTGCAGGAATGGAACCAGCCAAGTTGCTCTGGCACCAATCTGGCATGGATATGATGGATTATGCTTCTATCAATAAAATCTACTTGTGAACTAATACAGGATTCTTTTCTCAATTTTGTCATAAGTTCAAATGAAAAGCTCGAACAGTACATCTCCTTTTTGAGTAAAATTGAAGTTCTATAAACTCAAATGTAATGGTTTAAGTTACTGCTCAAGCTCAGACCAAGTCCAAAGATGTGCAGGTTAGATGGATTGACCATGCAAAATTCCCCATAGAGTCCAAGGATGTGCATCCTAGGTGAATTAGCCATGCGAAATGCAGGGTAACAGAAATAGGGTAGGGGGTTGGATTTGATTGGGATGCTCTTCAGAGGAACGAATGGGACGGATGGCCTGCTTCCACACTGTAGAGATTCTATGATTCTAAATTGTCTTGTATGTATTATCATTAATTATTCCTAATTCCCAAATGTTAACATTGGAAAAATTCTAACTTGAAGTTGTTAGCCAAGCTGCTGCACAGAGACAGAGACAGGGAGATCAATCAGAGACATATTCCTGAAAATGAGATGCTGGTCAGGAGGCTGCAAAGCGGTAGAGGTACCAGTCATTGACAGGGGCCAGGAATGCTCAGTATATTAGAAAAATACTGCTGACACACAAGAGAAACAGCTTGTGAACTGAGAATGACTGGAGTCCAGGTACTGCTTGGTACCAACCATATTCTGTAGAAAAAGTAAGAAAGATGAGGTAATGCAGACACCTTATTTGGACAAGGGGCAATAAGATAATGCTACTAGCTCCTTGGTCTGGAGCCAATCAGAAAAAGACATGCAATTAACAGGTGAGCCTGACCCAACGGGGAAAAGACACCATGACTTGAGAAAGATCAGGAAAGAGGATAAAAGAAGATGCTTGAAGCATACAGACAGCAATAACTCCAGTAACTAACACTTGCAAATCAGATCCTTTGTCGGTTAACATGGAGAGAGAGCGGTGTGTGGCCAATGTCAGTCCTCAGCAGGAGCAAAACAGTTAACCAGTTCGTGTATTATCTTTTATATTCTAATACTACTCAGAGTGTAAGAGGACTCGAGTGAGTGTATAAATAGGTTGTTAATTCAGTTTGTGGGAAAATATATAAGCTATGAACATAGAACATAGAAAGATACAGCGCAGTACAGGCCCTTCGGCCCTCGATGTTGCGCCGACCGAATCCTACCTAACCTACACTAGCCCAATAACTTCCAAATGCCTATCCAATGCCCGCTTAAATGACCATAAAGAAGGAGAGTTCACCACTGCTACTGGCAGGGCATTCCATGAACTCACAACCCGCTGTGTAAAGAATCTACCCCTAACATCTGTCCTATACCTACCACCCCTTATGGTTTGTAACAGAACACATAATATGTAAGTGCATGGTTTAATACATAAATAAAGTAACTTGTAAAGTTAAAAGAACTGACTTTTCTTCTGCACACACCAGCAGCTGCAGCTGGTGGTTGCTGGACTCAAACCCTGTACACCTCCATCCCCCATCACGAAGGACTCAAAGCCCTCCGCTTCTTCCTTTCCCGCCGCACCAACCAGTACCCTTCCACTGACACCCTCCTTCGACTGACTGAACTGGTCCTCACCCTGAATAACTTCTCTTTTCAATCCTCCCACTTCCTCCAAACTAAAGGAGTTGCCATGGGCACCCGCATGGGCCCCAGCTATACCTGCCTCTTCGTAGGATATGTGGAACAGTCCATCTTCCGCAACTACACTGGCACCACCCCCCACCTTTTCCTCCGCTACATCGATGACTGTATCGGCGCTGCCTCGTGCTCCCACGAGGAGGTTGAACAGTTCATCAACTTTACTAACACCTTCCATCCCGACCTCAAATTCACCTGGACTGTCTCAGACTCCTCCCTCCCCTTCCTAGACCTTTCCATTTCTATCTCGGGCGACCGACTCAACACAGACATCTATTATAAACCAACTGACTCCCACAGCTACCTGGACTACACCTCCTCCCACCCTGCCCCCTGTAAAAACGCCATCCCATATTCCCAATTCCTTCGTCTCCGCCGCATCTGCTCCCAGGAGGACCAATTCCAACACCGCACAGCCCAGATGGCCTCCTTCTTCAAGGACCGCAGATTCCCCCCAGACGTGATCGACGATGCCCTCCACCGCATCTCCTCCACTTCCCGCTCCTCCGCCCTTGAGCCCCGCTCCTCCAACCGCCACCAAGACAGAACCCCACTGGTTCTCACCTACCACCCCACCAACCTGCGCATACAACGTATTATCCGCCGCCATTTCCGCCACCTCCAAACGGACCCCACCACCAAGGATATATTTCCCTCCCCTCCCCTATCAGCGTTCCGCAAGGACCACTCCCTTCGTGACTCCCTTGTCAGATCCACACCCCCCACCAACCCAACCTCCACCCCCGGCACCTTCCCCTGCAACCGCAGGAAATGTAAAACTTGCGCCCACACCTCCACACTCACTTCCCTCCAAGGCCCCAAGGGATCCTTCCATATCCGCCACAAGTTCACCTGTACCTCCACACACATCATCTATTGCATCCGCTGCACCCGATGTGGCCTCCTCTATATTGGTGAGACAGGCTGCTTACTTGCGGAACGCTTCAGAGAACACCTCTGGGCCGCCCGAACCAACCAACCCAATCACCCCGTGGCTCAACACTTTAACTCCCCCTCCCACTCCACCGAGGACATGCAGGTCCTTGGACTCCTCCACCGGCAGAACACAACTACACGACGGCTGGAGGAGGAGCGCCTCATCTTCCGCCTGGGAACCCTCCAACCACAAGGTATGAATTCAGATTTCTCCAGCTTCCTCATTTCCCCTCCCCCCACCTTGTCTCAGTCGGTTCCCTCAACTCAGCACCGCCCTCCTAACCTGCAATCCTCTTCCTGACCTCTCCGCCCCCACCCCACTCCGGCCTATCATCCTCACCTTGACCTCCTTCCACCTATCCCACCTCCATCGCCCCTCCCCCTAGTCCCTCCTCCCTACCTTTTATCTCAGCCTGCTTGGCTCTCTCTCTCTTATTCCTGATGAAGGGCTTATGCTCGAAACGTCGAATTCTCTATTCCTGAGATGCTGCCTAACCTGCTGTGCTTTGACCAGCAACACATTTGCAGCTGTGATCTCCAGCATCTGCAGACCTCATTTTTTACTCAAACAGACATCAACAAAGTATTCATCATAAGAAATTACCATTGTAAAGTTTAAGAAATATGACAAAGCCTTACATGACCACAATGTTTTATTTCATTTAAATTATCCCAAATATATTTTATACATATATAACCAAAGTAGTAACAATGACTAATGCAATCTTTGGGTGACAATGTATTTTGTTGGCATGCAGTTCAATATATTAAAAATCTAACTAAATTAATGGTTAAGTAATGCTGTCCCGAATCATGCATTGTGCCCAATATTGTGAAAGCACGTTTCAATTTTTCCTCCTTCGCTTTGTGATCTTCTCCTGAAGCATAGCAGAATCACATGTTGCCTGTTAAGAAATGTACATCATCAGCACACTAGCTGTGAGTGTTTTGTAATATCACATCATGTTTTTGAAAAGTTTTCTGAAACCCTTTCTTCCCATTAATTAACAGTAAATAACTCTTTTTCTGCCACATGGACACAGCAAAATATATTGGATGCAAATTTATTTTTAGATACAAGAAAAATGTATTCTGGTAGATAGGAACAGAGATCAAAGTTGGGCCCAAACTTGTCCTTGTTTTCAAAATTTCATGTGAATTTAGGACTGGGAGTATTAAAAGGCAAATGAGGGAATTATGTCATGTTCCATATTTCCTTCCATTGTCAATTTTGAATGTATATTCAGATGTATACAACTGTTCATTTCTATTAAGAGTACCATTAAGTATACTGGGGACAATTCCTATGTTGGAGTATGTCACAGATTGGTGTTAAAATCTGACTTAGCAAAAAATTGAGACAATCACTTCTCATACATTTTTAAAGATACTAGATAGTTATGATTGTGTTTCGAAATCCCAACCTGAGTCAGGTGCCTCAGGTGTGCTGGAAATGGAACAGGAGATGCAGTCAGGTGTCAATAGGAATGCTAGACATTTCTGAAATGACTGTGGGTGGAGGTGAGGAAAAAGAGGTATGAATTCTGTCAATGGTTCGAATGAAAACAGGCAGGGGGGAAAGATAAGATTTAAAGTAATTTAAAGTGAACAGAGCTGATCCTGACAGCTGTTGGATCTCATGGTACTCTGTGGAACTTTACCCAAAAACCAGAAAACTTGTTTCTGCTGTGCCACTGATATTTCCAAATCATGCCTTGGGGATGTTGCAGCTGCACAACATGAGAGCTGCAGAAGTGCAAGGAAACTCAGAGGTAACAATTTAAAGGCAGAAAACTGTTCCACCAAGTATCATTGCTGTACGGTATGCACATGTAAATGGTAAAGAATGAGTACTTAGCTAAATATGTTCAAATTTATCTACTAAAAAAAAAAGAGCAATTCATAAAGATTTTTCACCAACCTGATTAAGTTCAGAGAGAGTCTTTTTAGCTCGAACAGCTTTTATACTCTGTGTAGTGCTCAACTTTTGAGGTTCCTCATATCCTATGTCATTATCCTGCGAGTCATTTTTTTGCGTCTAACAGTGAAAACCCAGCAAGATAATAACATATATACCAAGAATTCAAACAGTATGGTAAGAACCATTAGCAAACACAACTTATAAATATAGGCATAAATAAAAGTTAAATGTTTAGGGTAAAGCCTTCTTCCAGAAATAGTTCAATGGTTTTGACGGTCTTAGAAAAATGGTTTTTCTCACCATAATAATTGAAACAGCAAACTGTAGTTATTAAACACTTTTACACTGTGCATCAAAAAATTGGATCCTCAACCCAAATCACGTGAGTCCTAATCAGTGATTTGTAGCCTTTTTTGTACTGAAAAATAAGGAATGCTCAAGATGCAGGTACACTGCAGAAAACAAAAATTCAAAACCACATGTTGCCAAAGTTAACAGGCCATCAATTTGGAAGAGAAACTGTTCAACAGGATGGCCTACATTGGTACTGTTACATCCCAGCAGGTTAAACTTTGAGGAACTGAGAGAAGACATTGATTGCCTGCTCAGCAGCAACCGTATCCATGGCTGAAAGATTCCAACTGAAACATATTCATGTGCAAAGGTTAAGTTAAATTGGTTACTCACCACCACAGGTTGGTAGTTTCTGCAGTGGTGACTCCATCTCCTGCAAGATTGCTCACAAATGTGAACAAATCTGGTAGCAGTGCATGTGACTAGCTATGTTCCAACACTGCTCCAAGTTCTATCTCCATGCAACCATGAAAATTATCATAGATTAGGAGTAAGAAACAAACATCAAATTTCTTGCATAGTGAAAACAGCTTTCTCCAGTTGGACTATTAATATATTCATGAAAGATGCCTATAAATTTACAAGGTTAACTTCTCTGTTCTTCAGATTGGACCACAATACCTGGAAGGACTGAGTATTAAAAGTGCAAAAAAGGAAAATATTCAAGAAAGATATTGCAGAATACTGACCAACACTTTTCTAAGCTTTAATCTTTTGCCTGATACATCCAGCTCTGCTGCCTTTGCAACCAACTGCTTTATCTGAAATAAAAAAAAGTATTCTTGAGACAAGTGCAAAGTTGATATTACAGTACACACTTCGCTCTTAGTGGTGCAAGATCAGTTTTGCTGTTTCACCTTGTGTTTAGCAGCTAGAATGTTTTCACTAGTCTGCCAGCAGAGATTTTTAGCTACACACTGGCAATGCCCTCTACAGGGTAGACATGATGTGGTGGTTCCGGTATTGGACTGGGGTGAACAAAGGCAAAAATCACACAACACTGAGTTATAGTCCCACAGGCAGCTGCCTGTGGGAAGTAACAAGCTTGCAGTTTTCAAAGCCTGTTAGACGATAACTCAGTGTCATATGATTTTTGACTTTTATAGGATATTAATGGTATCTATGAGCAAAGCAAGTGACTGCAAGGCTCATCAACTAATTAGTTTGAAGCACCTGCATTGAAGTATGCAGATCGCAAACCAGGAAATGAAAAATAGGAAACTGTGTACAAAACGAAGTAAACTTTGACACACAGTTGAGACTAAGTTAGAGCAGTGAAAAAAGAGAGAAAAGACAACAAAGACAAAAGTTGAATTTATATTTTCCTAATAAGTTGCAACATCAACTTTTTTTTGGCAAGAATACGACCTTGTAACTCAATTTCTTTTCAGAGCTGGAAAGATAGTTTGTCAATGATTATCATATTGGACACTGTTTAAAAATAATCACTTCTAGAATCACTTTCTATAATTAGCACCGTATAAAGAGATTTTTCTCCCAGAACCAGCCCTAACTTTTTCTGCAGATTAAATGTAAGATAGACTAAATTTGTATAATTACATGATAACAGTAGAAGTCTATTACTGAGGACTGCATTAGTGCACCCTTTCGAACACTGGGGTCTCTCTGACAGCTATATCAGAATTTCCAAGATTAACTGCACATATGCACATTAGAAGATAGTGTTAGGACTCATTTTCCTCAGTTCAGCATCAATAGTAGAGCGAAATTTGGGCATTGTTAAATGTAACAATTTAAAGCTTAAAGATTTGAAACAAGTTGTAACCAAGAATATCATGATAATAATTTATGTTCAGTTACAATAGTTGAAATGCCCTGTTGAAATTATGCTTTTCGTGCAAACTTTTTTTTGCACTATCAGCAAGATACAATCTATGTTGTGATTTGACGGTATTACACAGATGCAGCAGATGAGACTTGAACCAGAGACTCCCAGTCCAGGAGTAGGGACACTACCAGACACTAAATCTGAGTAACTAATGTGTGTGTTTCTTGTTGCTTGAAGGGTGTTAACCATAACTGTGGGAAAAGTCTCTTCATTACCTTAGAGTAGCTGATCCAGACAATGGGGAAGCATTCTAATACTGAGTACTGACCACTTTTATTTTAATGAGCACAACACATGCTTACTTTACTTTTTATGTTATATATACAAATGAAAATGTTTCTGATTCGTCCTTGTGACTTCCAAAGTATTTAACAGAAATTCTTCACAAATGTAATACCTCTTTGTCTGATTCACTAAATGACTGTTCATTAGTCACACTCCTCTGGAGTTCAGAATGGGCTGCCAAAATATGAAAAATGGCCAAAGGTTACATATTTTCCAACTGATTATTGTATAAATGAAATACTACCCTGGGTATTAACATTGTATAAAATGATGTAGTACAACGTTGCATAGCTATCCTCCAATAGTTGTGACTAATTATTTACCTTTAGTATATAAAAAGGTAACAATTTTATTCATAGAAGTTACCTTTTCTGGATGTTCTGGCAAATCAATTTTATATAGAGTCCTTTTTCTTTAACTGAAAGTTACATACATTTACTTATTTGATCTTTGCCATACTCATATTGTGATTAGATTAGATTAGGTTCCCTACAGTGTGGAAACAGGCCCTTCAGCCCAACAAGTCCACACCGACCCTCCGAAGAGCAACCCACCCAGACCCATTCCCCTACATTTCCCCTTGCAGTAACAATACGGGCAATTTAGCACGGTCAATTCACCTAACCTGCACATCTTTGGACTGTGGGAGGAAACCCACAAGACATGGGGAGAATGTGCAAACTCCACACAGTTGCCCTAGGCGGGAATTGAACCCAGATCCCTGGTGCTGTGAGGCAGCAGTGCTAACCACTGAGCCACCGTGAGCATGATGTTCCTATACATAAATGAAAAATGTATCATAAAATATTTCTTAAATTTCACACGCCTAGGACCCCATGCCTTTTGGCTACAATATAGTGTAGATCAAATGTGTAGCATCTATTTCAGGTTTTGGGAACGTCTAGTTGCAAACACTTCATGAATTTGTAAATATAGCTAAAGTAGGATAGAGATGGCAACTCAGCCAGTCTGACAGTATTTGTGGAGACAGGAACAGATACAGTTTCTCCAGCATTTTCCATTTTTCGTACATAAGCATAGTGCTGCAAATAGAGATGACAATTATCTGCACACCTGTATTTTTCATCTGTAAAGAAATAAGTTAACTGAATGATTGTTTTCTATTCCTATTATGTTGGAAATTATGTTTCTTTGGTGATGCAAAGACCCCCTTCATCTCTGAAAAAAGAGTGCAGCAAACTTGAGGCAGATTCTAGGGAAACACTTGAATTCAGAAATGGTTGCCAGATCTGCACATTGCACTCAGATTTTGAAATGTTGCTTTGAAGACCCTGGTCCAAGCAGCAGACAGGAAGAGACATCCTACTACTGCCAGCGAGAGCAAGAAAACTCTAGGCAATTTCTGCATCACTGTTGGAAACTAACCTTTCAGGAATCAATGCGAGAGGAATTAATTTTTTAAGGACATGATTGCAATGCCACAACATATTTAATGACCTCTAAATCATCAAGATTTGAATACTGTTCTCTTACTCTCTGCTCACATATATACCACCTTCAACTTCACTACTCATTTATTCTTATAATCAAAAGTCGATCAACGTTTGCATTTCTCAGCCCTGTAGGCTTACCAATTGTGCACAACTCCAGGGAGGAGTCAGCCAGTGGAGAACTCCAAATTCACCTGCAAACCACTTCATCAGAAGAAAGCATATGGACCTTTATAGGAAGAGGGAGAATCATGGCCATTTTGATTCAAAATGCTAGAGGACACTTTGAACGTTTAGTTCCTATATGCACCGTGCATGACAAACTGAAGATATATTTATCATGTAATTATTTATTGTAAAAACATTAAGTAATGTTGCTTTTGAGAAATTTGGCGACACCTCAAGAAAGGGAAGCACAGACTTTGTGATAAGTAGCACCACTCAATTTGGCAAACTTATTTAAATATTGGATTTTTTTTGTTGGTCTGTTTGCCAAGTTGGTACGTTTGTTGGCAGACATTTCGTCCCCTTTCTAGATGACATAATCAGTGCTCGGTTGCCTCCTGTGAAGCACTGCTGTACTGTTCCGCTTTGAATTTATGTGGTTGTGTTTGAGCTGCTTCCAGTTCTGGTTTTACCACTGCAGTGGTTTGTACATCGGGTCCAGGTCAATGTGCTTGTTGATGGACTCTGAGATGAGTATCATGCTTCCAGGAATTCCCTTACTGTTCTTTGTTTAGCCTGTTCTAGTATCATGGTTTTTGTTGTCATTATGTATGGATACCAGGGAGAGTTGGTCGTGTTGCTTAGTTGCTGTTCATGGATGGGGGTCACTAACTGTCTGTCTGTTTATCCTACATAGTGCTTAGTGCATTTGCTGCATGGGAGTTTGTAAATTACATTCATCCTGCACGTAGTGGTATTGGTAATTTATTCTGGTGAACCACTGTCCGAGTCTGGCTGTCGGTTTGTGTGCTGTCAAGATCGCTAGTGATTGGAGCAGTTTAGTTGTCAGTTCTGAAATGTTTTAATATATGGGAGAGGAGTCCATGTGTTGGGGCATGTCTTGTCTTCTTGGTATTGCTTGACCGCCAAACATTTTCAGACAAAGCTATGGAGATATCCATTTTTAGCAAAGACTTTGTATAGGTATTCTTCTTCCTCTTTTTGCTGCAGTGTGTTGCTGCTCTTTTGAGCAGGATTCTAATGCAGTTCCTCTTGTGGGTGTTTGGGTGGTTGCTGTTGTAGCTGAGGATCTGATCGGTATGTGTAGTCTTTCTGTAGACTTTTACTGTGCATTCGCCATTTTGTGTTCTTGTAACCATTACATCTAGAAATGGGAGTTGATTGTTTTTTTCCTCCTAACTAGTAAATTTGATCCCAGCGAAAATGCTGTGGATCTTCTGGTGTATGTTCTCAATTTCAACTCTTTTGATTTTCACAAAAGTGTCATCCACATACCTGATCCATAGCATGGGTTGGATCTGTAAAAGGGCTGTCTGTTCAAGTCTTTGCATTACCGTTTCAGCTATGAGCCCTGAGATGGGTGGGTCCATAGATGTTCCATTGACTTGTTCATATACCTGGTTGTTGAAGATGAATTGTGTTGTCAGGCACAAGTCCACGGATGCTGCCTGAACTGGCTGTGCTCTTCCAGCACCACTAATCCAAAATCTGGTTTCCAGCATCTGCAGTCATTGTTTTTACCACAGGTCAAGTAGTTTTAATATGCTGTGTTTGAAGGGTTTATTGTCAGTTTGGCTGTTCTGGTTGTCCAGCAGTTCTGCTATAGTTTCTTTAGCTAAAGTTATATCGTTTGAAGTAAAAAGTGCCAGAACGTCGAATGAGACCATCACTTCGTTTTTGTCGATATTAATTTTCCTGATGTCATCCTGGAAGCATGGTACTCAACCTCAGCCTCTATCAATAAACATTCACCTGGACCCATATACAAACCGCTGCAATTGAAAAACCAGAACCGGCACCAACTGGAAACAGCTCAAACAGAACCACGTAAATTCAAAGCGGAACAGGACAGCAGTGATTCACAGGAGGTAACATAGCACGGATGATGTCACCTAGAAAGGGGATGAAACGTTTGTCAATAAACCTAACAGCTGGGTGAGCAGACCAACAATGAACCCAACCAGCTCACGAGATACAGATCTTCACAAACTTTATTTAAATATATTAATTTGATATTTTAATAGTTCAGGGATGTATCCTGTGTACATAATGAGCAGTCTCATTATTTTGGTGAATGTTATATTTGCAGCTCCAAATTAAGGTGTGCATTATGCCTGCTGCATTAATATTTATTTTATATTAGAGAAGCAGATGTGGGATCAATATATTTTTATGCCATCTTCATTAATACCTGGTAGCACTCTGTTTCTTCTTGCACTAGACAACCAATCTTTTTAAATTTTCTGTAGTTCAGGAAGTTGAATTATGCATCAAACTAGTGCTCATACTTTCCTTTAATATGCCGGAATGATCATACCTGTAATATTTTGGTAGGACGGAGAATCTCTGTCCTAGATCAAAAGAAACAACAGTTGACATGCTTATTGCAACAGGTTAAAACATGATAATGATTTATGCTTGTAGAATTTAGAACACCACTCCTGCAAGTCACTAGTTGTTCTGGGTGTCTCACCATAAGTATTCTAAGTCTGCTTTGCTCTGAACAAAAAACGGGATCAATTTTTTGAGATCCATCCTTGTTATATTAAAACCTCACTGTTGTACAGACTGAAACATTTCAAAATAAATTATAAGTAGCTAGTTGGTGTTGTCACTCACGTTCGGGGTGGATTTGACTTCCTCCATTCCTTGTACTGAAGTTTTGATTTCCTCATTTAGTATGTTCTCCTTCTCCAGCTGTTCCATTGTTTCTTTCTCTGTGGTGACTCTCACTTTCATCATATGGAATGGAGTCGGCACATCACCAACTTTAAAATGGACTGGAGTTCCCTCAAACCACACAGCATCACACTCACCTTGTTTAAACCCTGGAGGCTGGTACTCAGGAGGCGTCACTGCCAAGCAGAAAATAAATGAGGATTTTTTTTCACCAATATTTGTGCAATGAACATTTTAAGTAAAGATTAAAACACAAGCTATACTTAATAAATTCTAATGCTTGCCTTCTGGCTGGATTTACTGAACACAGATATGTACAATGCTATTTAAATTGACACTAAATTTTAGAATTGAATAATTTAGAAAGGAGAAATGACCTCATTCAAAAGGTTGCATATCTTTGGAATTGTCTAATCCAGAAGGTACAGGGTGTTCTACTTCTGAAGATGTTAAAAATATTTATGGTTTATCAAGGATAAAAGGGTTAGGGAGTGGGCAATAAAGTGTAGTTGCGACTCAAGATCAGCCATAATCATATTGAATGGTGGAGCAGACTAAAAGACTGAAAGCTGCCTCATCACAGACTTCCTCAATGACTGCTCACAAGTTCAATCTCCTTGGGAGACTGTTGTCCTTTGGATTCCTCAGACTGCATTTTATCATTATTCATAGGCATAATTTCTGTTTATAGAAGACAGCTGGCTTCATTCATTTTAGTTGGATTTCTCAGAACTCAGAATGCAAATTTTTTGAGTTGTACTAAGATACTGCTTGTGGGCTTCCTTCACATACATTCTCAGTGGCACTGAACTACCAATGGTTCTCAGGTTCCAACACAGAGCTAATGATTTTCCACTATGTTCTCAGCTCCTGGGGCTTCTTCAGAGTCCTAACTGCATGGAGATATTAAATTGGTGGCTGGGACTTCTTCCTGAATCTTAAACTATGTTGCACTACTGAGGCTTAGCTGTCTTCTCACCAGCAGCTAACACTAACACTTTTCCTACATGGAGCTTATTTCTCTGCACCATGTCATTTATCACTAACATATCATGGATTTCCATGCCATCAGCAACCTGCAGATGCACAACACTGAGAATGGGTTCATCCTGCTCGATCTCTGTAATGGCTGTGAAGAATTGCTGGGCAAAGAATCCCAGTAAACACCAGGCTGACCATGAATGGTCTATCCACCTCGTGCATACAGTGGAACTTCCAGACCACGCCAAGAATTATTGTCCTTAGCCTCTTAGTGAAAATGGCAAATTTGGGTTTCCTAATATCCTGTACATTGGGAAAATAAAGGTTCATTAAAGGGACAGTTTTGAAAATACAAGTTCTTAACATATATAAAAGAAACAAATAAATAAATAGAGTTGTAGTTGAATTGGCTTGACTAGGGGTGCACCAAGTTCTGGAATACAAGTCTTCAGTCCTATTGCTGAAATATTCTCAGGGCCCATAGCTTTCGCAGTATCCAATGCCTTTAGCAATTTATTGATATCATGTGGAGTGACTGGCTGAAGACTGGCATTTGTGATGGAGAGGACCTACAGAAGTGGCAGAGATGGATCATCTTCTTGGCACTTGTGTTTGAAGATTAAGGCTTAAGCATTTGCAACATTTTTCATACTGACACGTTGGCTCCTCTATCGGAGCCTCCTTCTCCATAGAGTTACTTAACTGTCCACCACTATTCACAACTGGATGTGACAACTGCTACTGATCTTAGATCTGATCAGTTTGTTATGGAATTGCTTACTCTTGTCCATCACTCGCTGCTTATGCTGTTTGCCACAATTCTTAAAATAATAAATTAAATTTACCTTCATCATAATAGAACAGTTTCATTGTCAGAGACACGTCATTAGGAAGAATTTCTAGGCTTTGCATCAAGACAAACAGCTTACGGATGAGCAAAATGGAGGCTTTCTTTGTATCTTGAAGGCTTACTTGCTTGTTTTTGCTGTAAAAATATAAATATATTGGGATGAATACCCTTGCTTTTCTAAAACGCACTTGTGGTGCATAATCAGAGTATCAGATATTTTACCAGCAAAAAATGTGTACAGGAGTCCATAACATTGATTTTCTACTGTTAATTCTCTTTCGTTTACAACCCATTTCATTTGTGTTCCCTTCCTTCACTTCTTCTATGTCTTTATTTAAATCTATGGACTTGGAATTTACAACATATGCACATAAATATACCCATAATCTCCTAAATCATAATCGTTGATAAAGAGAGATTTTTAGGAGAGCAATAAATTTTTTTTCAGATCTTTTAAATGAAATTCTAAAAAATCCTCATCAGTGACTGACTCTTCTTTCCTAAAATAAATTTTTATGACATCAGTATACGTCACGTAGAAAATTAATAGTTTCTTCAGTAGTGGGTTCTTAAACACGGTAAGCATAAGGTGGAACTCAAATTTTAAACTCAAGGAACTCGTTTTCTGATTAGTCAGGGTATCTTCCAATTCTGCCAGTAGCTATATCAAACAACAGAGGGAATGCAACTGCAAAGAGATTAAGCAAGTGGTTGAACATGTAGCAGATGGAGTTCAATACAAATGTTGTTTGGTGGGGGCTGGATAGGTATGAGGATATCCACTGTGGTGAACTCAAGAGAGATAGATCATAGTATTTTCTAAAATAAAATATTAAGAAGCGAGGAAATGTGAAGAAGCAGAGGTTTAGGAGCTCATGCACATTTATCTCAAAAAGCTAGTAGACAGGTATAACATTAATTTTAAAATTACATGTAATGTTTGATCTCCCTGACAAATATAGGATACAAAAGGGTGAAAAATATGGTTCAACTGCATCAACTCATTACACCACATTTTGAGCAGGCACTGCCCTGAGGGAACGTATATTTTTGTTCTGGAGTGTCAATTCACTGGAATGATACAAGACTAATATGCCGACAAATCACATGGTGTGCATTTCCTTGAGAATCAAACATTAAAGAATGTTTTAAAAAATGGGAATACAGATAGAACCATTTTCTACTGGAGAAACCCAGTTTATTACCTTAAAATATCCAGCTTTGGTCCATCTGCCGTGTACTTGAACTTAAACTGGTAAGACTCAATTATGCTCTGTAGGTGGATATGGGATCAAAGTATAATTATAATTACCTTTCATTTTTATTTGTAAACAAAAATAAAAATTATTACAAAATATTTTCACAAAATATAAATGCTTACATTTGGATCCTCAGGATCTCTGTGAACCTAAAAATTAAAATTAATCAAAGTTGTACTGTAGATTATCCAGGAGTTAAAATTGAACATTTTAATAATTATAGCTACAGAATATTGACAAATATATTCAAATATATTATATGCCAGGAATATTAAATAATAAACGAGGAAAGACTAATTTGCAATCAGTGAGTAAATCTTTTCTCCCCTTCCAACCTTGGTGTGATTTGAACCGTCATGCCTCTCTCTTCAAAGCACGTGGAGTTTGAGTTGAGATGGTTGGAGATTTTGGAGTCAGGGAAGGGTTATAGGATAGTTTTTTTTGGTGTGGGTGGAAATACTCCCATTCATCATGGCCCAAAATCAATGTTGTAAAGCTATGTATCCAATGGATACAAGTACAGATCGTTTTGCTGTAATGCGCATTCCATTAATGCAAATTCGCTATAACATAATTGAGAAATTGGGACACGGTTTATAAAGCACAAACTTTTAAAGCATGCATTGGTTATAACACGATTCTGGCCCCATTAATTTAAATACTGCTGCTATTACACAATTTTCAAACGGGGTTGCATCAGAACTGAACTATTGTATTAGAACAGAACCAACTGCTCTTCTTGCCATTTTTTATTCACTTGGCTTCTCAAGACTATTTAAAATTGAAATCCTCTTAAAATAGACATACTCAGGATCCTTCAAAGCTTCTCATGGTAGACCTGCCTCTAGGGTGTAGGTTTGATATCCAGACGTTTCATTACCTGGCTAGGTAACATCAGTGGCGACCTCCAAGTGAAGCGAAGCTGTTGTATCCTAGTTTCTATTTATATCTTTCTCCTGGGTGGGGTTCCTGGGGTTTGTGGTGATGTCATTTCCTGTTCGTTTTCAGAGGGGTTGATAGATGGCATCTAGATCTATGTGCTTGTTTATGGCATTGTGGTTGGAATGCCAGGCCTCTAGGAATTCTCTGGCATGTCTTTGCTTAGCCTGTCCCAGGATAGATGTGTTGTCCCAGTCGAAATGGTGTTTTTTTTCATCCGTGTGTAGGGCTATGAGGGAGAGGGGGTCGTGTCTTTTTGTGGCTAGCTGGTGTTCATGTATCCTGATGGCTAACTTTCTTTCTGTTTGTCCTACATAGTGTTTGTGGCAGTCCTTGCATGGAATTTTATAGATGACGTTGGTTTGGTCCAAGGGTTGTATAGGGTCTTTTAAGTTTGTTAGTTTTTGTTTGAGAGTGTTGGTGGGTTTGTGTGCTACGAGGATTCCGAGGGGTCTCAGTAGTCTGGCTGTCATTTCTGAAACTTCTTTGATATATGGTAAGGTGGTTAGGGTTTCTGGCCGTGTTTTGTCTGCTTGTCATGGTTTGTTCTTGAGGAATCTGCGCACTGTTTTTTTTTTAAACTATCCGTTCTTCTTGAATACGTTGTATAGGTGGTTCTCCTCTGTTTTTCGAAGTTCGTCTGTGCTGCAGTGTGTGGTGGCTCGTTGGAATAGTGTTCTGATACAGCTTCGTTTGTGTGTTGGGATGGTTGCTGGTGTAGTTGAGTATTTGGTCAGTGTTTGTTGGTTTTCTGTATCAGCCTCTTGAGAGCAAATTGGTTGTTCACATTTCTTCAGCTTCTATAACAACCAGAATTGGATGGGTTTGATGTCTAGATGTTCTCAATATTTTAACTTTTTACCAGAATAATGCTTTTTTTTGTGGGTGTGAGTGGGTGTAAACAGATTTAGGCACACTTATTTTTCAGTCGGTAGTTACTTAATAGCTGGCTCAAGCTGACCATTGAGGTTAGAGGTTTGTCCATAGTTAATGCTGAGATTCTTTGCTGGGAAAGCAAAGACAAAAATAGGCCTGGATGGTTTGATTTATAAAGAGGAATATCAGTTATAACTCTCAATCAGAATCCATTGGACTTTCTTGACGGTCTGTTCCTATATACATTTGATAGAGGTGGGAATAGGCATGTGATGTCATCATGGTTGGAATGGCTAGATTAATGCACTAACTTGTATATTAAAATGGCCACCTAAGGAAAATAATTGGAATCAAAACCTTCAAAAAAGTGTATGAAGGAATGAAAAAAAGGATTTCGTGCTTAAAACATGGAAATAATAGCCTGCTGTGTATTTTATGTAGGAGCAATGTTAGTTGTGAAAAATTTGTTGTCTATCTGTCTAACACTCAGTGCAAGAATATTCAGAAATGAGTCAATTTTATGCCATAACCACAGTAGGCTAACACTCTTTTGCTAAGTAAAATAAATTCAACAGTATATCAAACAATATTTATAAATAAAACAGAAAATTCTGACAAATACCATCAGGTTCAACAGTATTTGTAAAGAAAACCCAAGAACATGTACATATATAGCACTCATTACATCAAGATGTTCCAAAATGCTTTTAACCTGTTCAGATGTGGTATGACACACCTCCGGAACATGTAGAACTTGAACCCTCAAATTACTTTTTTTTGGAAATTCAACTGTTCAGAAATATTATACTCTAGTTTCGCTGATGGGACTTAAACCCAGACCTCCTGACTCAGAGGTAGGGACACTACCACTGAACCAAAAAGTTCCCTTAAACCTTTCTATATTGTCATAACATCACAAAGCTTTTTCCAGCCAATTGATTCTACTTGAATTACAGATGTGTGTGTTTTTTAAGAGATCCTTCAAATCAACCTGCTCAGATGTGTTTGGATAGTTTCCATTCAAACTGTTCAGACTTGTTATCAGACATTTTCAGAGCAAGAGGGATATGACATACAACTTCTGGCCTAGAGATGGGTGCACTATTAGTGTGCCACAAGACCTTAATTGCTTAATTATAAACTGTAGTCAATATTATTTGTAGACAAACATAATAGTAAATTTGTGCACATTACAGTCTCAGGAAAGAAATGAGATACTGATGTAATCCGCTATTGATATTACTGCTTCAACAATAAGTGTCAACCAGGTTGTGACAAGATCTCTGCTGTTCTTTGAGGAGTGTCACACAATCTTCTGTGTCCACCTGGGATGACGGATAAGACTTTGATGGATGGGTCCACTCTGAAATATTTATCAATGTTGTGACCAGAACTTGAAATCACCTTTTCTATTTATTTATGGGTGTATTCATTTTCCACCATTTTTTTAGAATCATTTTTATCCTTATTTGGCCCATATCCCTCTGAACCCTTCCTATTCATGTAACCATCCAAATGTCTTTTTAAATATTATAATTGTCCCAGCCTCCACCACCACCGGCAGGTTATTCCATATAAGCACCATTCTCTGCATGAAAAGGTTGCCCCCTCATGATTTTATCAACCCCTATAAAGGTCATCCCTCAGCCTCTGACGCACCAGGGAAAATAGCCCAGCGTATTCAGACTCTCCCTATACCTCAAACCCTCAAATGCTGGCAGCATCCTTGTAAATCTTTTCTGAACCCTTCCAAGGTTAAAATCTTTCCACATTCCCGATGAATAACTTATGCTTGAAACATCAACTCTCCTGCTCCTCAGCTGCTGCCTGACTAGCTGTGCTTTTCCAGTGCCACACTTTTTGACCCCCAACATCTTTCCTATAGCATAGAGTCATAGAGATGTACAGCATGGAAATAGACCCTTGGTCCAACCTGTCCACGCCGACCAGATATCCCAACACTATCTAGTCTCACCTGCCAGCACCAGGCCCATATCCCTCCAAACCCTTCGTATTCATATACCCATTCAAATGCCTCTTAAATGTTGCAATTGTACCACCACATCCTCTGGCAGCTAATTCCATCCACGTACCACCCTCTGCGTGAAAATGTTGCCCCTCGGGTCTCTTTTATATCTTTCCCCTCTCACCCTAAACCTATGCCCTCTAGTTCTGGACTCCCCGATCCCAGGGAAAAGATTTTGCCTATTTCTCATATCCATGCTCCTCATAATTTTGTAAACCTCTATAAGGTCACCCCTCAGCCCCCGACGCTCCAGGGAAAACAGCCCCAGCCTGTTCAGCCTCTCCCTATAGCTCAAATCCTCCAACTCTGGCAACATCCTTATAAAATTTTTCTGAACCCTTTCAAGTTTCACAACATCTTTCCGACAGGAAGGAGACCGGAATTGCACGCAATATTCAACAGAGGCCTAACCAATGTCCTATACAGCTGCAACATGACCTCCCAGCTCCTGTACTCAATACTCTGATCAATAAAGGAAAGTATACCAAACGTCTTCTTCACTATCCTATCCACCTGCGACTCCACTTTCAAGAAGCTATGAACCTGTACTCCAAGGTCTCTTTGTTCAGCAATACTCCCTAGGACCTTACCACTAAGTGTATAAGTCCTGCTAAGATTTGCTTTTCCAAATGCTGCACCTCGCATTTATCTGAATTAAACTCCACCTGCAACTTCTCAGCCCAATGGCCCATCTGGTCCAGATCCTTTTGTAATCTGGGGTAACCCTCTTTGCTGTCTACTACACCTCTAATTTTGGTGTCATCTGCAAACTTATTAACTGTACCTCTTATGTTCAATTCCAAATCATTTATGTAAATGACAAAAAGTAGAGGACCCAGCACTGATTCTTGTGGCACTCCACTGGTCACAGGCCTTCAGTCTGAAAAACAACCCTTCACCACCACCTTTGAGCCAATTCTGTATCCAAATGGCTATTTCTCCCTTTATTCCATGAGATCTAACCTTGCTAATCAGTCTCCCATGGGGAACCTTGTCAAACGCCTTACTGAAGTCCATATAGATCACATCTACTGCTCTGCACTCATCAATCTTCTTTGTTTACTTCTTCAAAAAACTCAATCAAGCTTGTGAGACATGATTTCCCACACACAAAGCCATGTTCACTATCCCGAATCAATCCTTGGCTTTCCAAATATATGTACATCCTGTCCTTCAGGATTCCCTCCAATAACTTGCCCACCACTGAGGTCAGGCTCACCGGTCTATAGTTCCCTGGCTTGTCTTTACCGCCCTTCTTAAACAATGGCACGTCGTTTGCCAATCTCCAGTCTTCCGGCACCTCACCTGTGACTATCGATGATACAAATATCTCAACAAGAGGCCCAGCAATCACTTCTCTAGATTCCCACAAAGTTCTCGGGTACACTGATCAGGTCCTGGGGATTTATCCACCTCTAACCGTTAAGACATCCAGCACTTCCTCCTCTGTAATCTGGACATTTTGCAAGATGTCACCATCTATTTCCCTACAGTCTATATCTTCCATATCCTTTTCCACAGTAAACACTGATGCAAAATATTCATTTAGTATCTCCCCCATTTTCTGTAGCTCCACAGAAAGACCACCTTGCTGATCTTTGAGGCCCTATTCTCTTCCTGGTTATCCTTTTCTCCTTAATATATTTGTAAAAACCCTTTGGATTCTACTTAAATCTATTTGCCAATGCTATCTTATGACCCCTTTTTGCCCTCCTGATTTCCCTCTTAAGTATACTCCTACTTCCTTTGTACTCTTCTGAGGATTCAATCGACCTATCCTGTCTATACCTGACATATGCTTCCTTCTTTTTCATAACCAAACCCTCAATTTTTTTTGTCAACCAGCATTCACTATACCTACCAGCCTTCCCTTTCACCCTGACAGGAATATACTTTCTCTGGATTCTTGTTATCTCATTTTTCAATGTTTCCCATTTTCCAGCCATCCCCTTACCTGTGAACATCTGCCTCCAATCACCTTTCTAAAGTTCTTGCCTAATACTGTCAAAATTGACCTTTCTCCAATTTAGAACTTCAACTTTTAGGTCTGGTCTATCCTTTTCCATCACTATTTTAAAACTAAGAGAATTATGGTCGCTGGCCCCAAAGTGCTCCCCCACTGACACCTCAGTCACCTGCCCTGCCTTATTTCCCAAGAGCAGGTCAAGTTTTGCATCTTCTCTAGTAGGTACATCCACATACTGAATCAGAAAATTGTCTTGTACACACTTAAGAAATTCCTCTCCATCTAAACCTTTAACACTATGGCAGTCCCAGTCAACGTTTGGAAAGTTAAAATCCCTGACCATAACTATCCTATTATTCTTACAGATAGCGGAGATCTCCTTACAAGTTTGTTTCTCAATTTCCCTCTGACTATTAGGGGGTCTAAAATACAATCCCAGTAAGGTGATCATCCCTTACGTATTTCTCAGTTCCACCCAAATAACTTCCCTGGATGTATTTCCGGGAATATCCTCCCTCAGCAAAGCTGTAATGCTATCCCTTATCAAAAATGCCGCTCCCCCTCCGCTCTTGCCTCCCTTTCTATCCTTCCTGTAGCATTTGTATCCTGGAATAATAAGCTGCCAGTCCTGCCCACCCCTGAGCCATGTTTCTGTAATTGCTATGATATCCCAGTCCCATGTTCCTAACCATGTCCTGAGTTCATCTGCCTTCCCTGTTAGGCCTCTTGCATTGAAGTAAATGCAGTTTAATTTATTAGTCCTTCCTTGTCCCTGCCTACTCTGACTGTTTGATTCACTTCTGTTCTCAACTGTACCAGTCTCAGATTGATCTCTTTCCTCACTATCTTCCTGGGTCCCACCTCCCTACCTTACTAGTTTAAATCCTCCCAAGCAGTTCTAGCAAATTTCCTTGCCAGTATTTTAATCCCCTTCCAATTTAGGTGCAATCCATCCTTCTTGTATGGGTCGCTTCCACCCCAAAAGAGATTCCAATGATCCAAAAATGTGAATCCTTCTCCCATACACCCGCCATGCATTCATCTGCTCTATCCTCCTATTCCTGCCCTCACTTGCTCGTAGCACCGGGAGTAATCCAGATATTACTACCCTTGAGGTATCCTTTTTAAATTTCTGCCTAACTCTCTGTAATCTCCCTTCATGATCTCAACCTTTTCCCTTCCAATATCATTGGTTCCAATGTGGACAATGACCTCTTGCTGGCCCCTCTCCCCCATGAGAACATTCTGCACCCTCTCTGAGACATCCTTGATCCTGGCACCAGGGAAAGAACACACCAATCTGCTTTTTCTCTGGTGGCCACAGAAACGTCTGTCTGTACCATAGACTACAGAATCCCCTAACACAATTATCTCTTGGAAGCCAACGTACCCCTCAATGTATTAGAGTCAGGCTCAATACCAGAAACTTGGCTGTTCGTGCTATGTTCCCCTGAGAATACATCACCCACTACATTTTCCAAAACAGCGTACCTGTTTGAAATGGGTATATCCACAAAAGATTCCTGCCTTAGGTGCTGACCTCTCTTACGCTTCCTGGAGTTATCCCATCTATGTGACTGTATCTGAGACTTTCCCCCTTTCCTATAACTGCCATCCATCATATACTGTTGCTGTTGCAAATTGCTCATCGCTTTCTAACTGTCTCTTCACCTGATCCACTTGATCTGGAAAGATTTGCATCCAACAGCATTTATGGCAGATATAATCCACAGTAACCCTTAAACTTTCTTTAAACTCCCACATCTGACAAGAAGTACATATCACTGCAAAAGCCATTTTTGCTCCTTCACAATCTACAGACCCAGAAAATAACACCGTCCTATTCCTCTACAAAACACTGCACCAGGTTAAATTAAGCTATGGCTTATATTTTAAGTTTAATCAAGAGACTTATCTCCAAAAACATATAAATCAAGAAAGAACCCACTGTAGACACTAATACAGCCTTTCTCTTGGACAGACTTAAAAGAACAATTAACTTATCTTGTTTTAGGTTATTTACAGTGTGGAAACAGGCCCTTCAGCCCAACAAGTCTACACCAACCCGCCGAAGTGCAACTCACCCAGACCCATTCCCCTACATTTACCCCTTCACCTAACACTAGCCAATTCACCTAACCTGCACATTTTTGGACTGTGGGAGGAAATTGGAGCACCCCGAGGAAACCCACGCAAACACAGGGAGAACATGCAAATTCCGCACAATCAAGTCACCTGAGGCGGGAGTTGAACCCCAGTCTCTGGCGCTGTGAAGCAGCAGTGCTAACCACTGTGCCACCGTGCCCCCTCAATCTCCTTTTTTCTAGTGAAAATAAACCTAACCTACTCAACCTCTCTTCATAGTTCGCTCATTCAGGGATACACCTGATCAGGTCCCATTGATTTTGCACCTCCTTCTCTGTAATATAGACACTTTTCAAACACCACTAATCATTTCTTCAAGTTCTCTAACTTCCATATCCTTCTGCACAGTGAACACTGATGTGAAATACTCATTTAGTATCTCACCCATCGCCTCCTGTTCCACACAGATGCCCTTCTTGATCTTTAAGGGGCCCTATTTTCTCCCTCATTACTTTTTTGCCCTTGATGAATTTATAGATCTCTCTTTGGATTTTCCTTAACCCTATTTGCAAAAACTACCTCATATCCCCTTTTTGCCCTCCCAGTTTCTCTCTTAAGTGTATTCTACTGCCCTTGTATTCCTTGAGGGATTTACTCGAGACCCAGCTGTCAATACCTGCCATATGCCTCCTTCTTTCTTGACCATAGCATCAATTTCTCTAGTCATCTAGCATTCCCAACAACCACGAGCCTTGCCCCTCACACTGACAGGAACATACTACCTTTGGACTCTTATCGTCTCATTTTCGAAGCCCTTCCAGCTTCCAGCTGTCCAGTTACCTGCTAATAGCCTCTCCCAATCAACTATTAAAAGTTCTTGTTTAATGCCATCAAAATTTGCCTTACTCCAATTTAGAACTTTAACTTTTAAATCAGGTCTATCCTTTTCTATAATCATTTTAAAACTTATGGAATTACGATCACTGGCCCCAAAGGTGCTCCTCAACTGACACCTCAGTCACTTGCCCCAAATTTATTTGTAGCTGCAGAAGAATAACGCCATTATGGTATCTGTTATGTCTTGCTGAACCTCATACCAAATATCACGACACTCATAGATCTGAATGCATTTCTCATTTCAAAATCTTAAGAACGAATGTGTTTTTTAAAAAAAAGATTGTACTTACTCCCAGGATTATTGTTCGTAACTATCAATGCAAAGGAAAACAGAAAAGCTTGTAAGTTTGTTTTTAACAATCTAAAAAACAAATAATTTATATACATGGAAATTTGAGACATTTAAATGAATCTTCAAGAATTGAAATGAAATAGATAAGTTTATATTTATTAATGACACTTATAATATTTAAAATATTGTACTTGAAATAACAAAAATACACAATGGTATGTTAAAATAACTTTGGATCTAAGCAAAATTAACTTACAAATTTTTTTTCCAAAGCATCAAAGCATCCCATCATCCTGGAAGAAAATAAGATTTAAATAACATAGCCAGCAGAGTGAACGGAGATCAACATTTCATGTAATATGGAGAATTCATCTCTGATTCAGTGATTTTGTTTTGCAAAGCAGTCGTCACAGTTGGATTCCTGCTTTTGCACCACGTCTCAGCTCTACATTTCTGGCCTGGTTTTCTTATTTGGCATCTTAAGATTTGCTGAGTAAATTTTTTAATATGTGAACTTCCTCACAGTCTAGAGAAATGGGGGTTGAAGACTAACTTTACTCCTTTTTATGGCACCAGCTGCCACAATGCAAATTTGAGTGGATGAATAAATGAGCAGGCTGGTAGGGTGGATAGGTGGTGAGTTAGTTGGTATGGTGGCAGGCAAGTGAGGGAATAGGTGGGTTGGGTAACAGCTGGATATGCTACTAGAGCAGGGAAGCACCCAGAATGGCAGGTTGGTGAGACGGGTGAATGTCTTTTGGGTCATTTCGATGGTTTGGGAGCGATTGTTATGTTGGGGATGTGGTGGGACTAGTCAGGTGGTGGGGGTAGTCAAGTTGGGTCACTGTGAATGTTTGGGGGCTTAATTATAGTTACAAGAAATCAGAGGCTTTTTTCACAGGGTCCTGAAGGACAGAAGAATTGTCTATTTGAAGTCCAAACTCCCTGGATAAGTCCACTGAGGTCAATGAGAAAGAACTTCCGCAAGTCCCAGACATACCTCTTGGGCTATATATCCTGTTTCCAAAAATAAATACCAAGAGGATCTGGGCCATTAAATTCTGTCACAGCATCACTGAGACTCAAATACATTTAATTCTCGGAATTAGAATTTATTGGGAAGCCAACAGGAACCTGACTCCAGCATTTAACTTTAAAGTATATAGTGCTGGAAGCCATTACTCAGTGAAATTTGAAATTATTTAGTGTTTCAAGCTGGTGCTGGAATGTGATGACACTGTGTACAATATCTGAAAAAACACTTTTCACTGTATTTTTATATACATGTGACAATAAATCTTAACATACAGAACTGGTAATAATGTTATTAATAGAAGTTGAAATAAATCAGTGCAATTTGAATTCTGGATTCTATTGTTAATTGTCAGTGTGTGTGTGTTTCTTCATCCTCCTGCAAATTGTTGGGTTCGTCAAGAATACAATAGGTTTGACAAGCCAGAACAATTTACATGCAAGAATATCTTTAAATACTGAGGTATGACAGCTGTTGCTCTGCCTAAGTGAAAGGCTTTGCCCACAACACAATTTCTGAGTTTTTTCACTTTTTCAGAGCTTTTATTTTTACTATTTTTGAGTTTTTAAACCTTTGATTTGCTCTTCATGGCTGTCAGCCTTTGCAGCAGAGATGCTTATACAGTTCTACTTCAGATCTCTGATGAGCAACAAGATCAGCACCAGTAGTCACAGCACCAGCAGCTTCCTTCTCCTCAACAAACTATGGCTCCTTGGGGCAGACAAAATGGAAGTTTGAACAAGATCCCTAAGATTCTGTTGTGATGTGTTTATTCTTCACCAGTTAAGTCTTGCACATGCTTTTTCACCTCCTGTAGGGTCAGTGAATGGCTCCTTGAGGCAAGAGCTAAATAAAATGTCTTTAAAATTTGAGCATTTTATCATAGTCACCCATGAAATATACTACCAAAGCCACATAGGCACAAGCATGGTCATTGTGCACATCACCAGATGCTGGAGATACTTACTGGTGCATAATGTAGGCATCCCCAGATTTATCTAGGTAACTGAAATGTATGTCCAGACTTTTCATTTTTTCTGCATTGCACAATTTAGCACAGTAGGAAGGACTGGAACTATAGAAGGAGCAACTTGAAACCACACTGCATTTTTCGAGGACGACGACAAGATGCAACGGAAAGAGCGGGCGAAGTCTGATGTGTTGAGGCTACTTTTAGTTTCTTCCTTAGTTGCTAAGGATACCTGGGACCGAAAGTTCCCTCTAACCTGTGTGGTCACACACTGGTTGGAGGTTCCATGCAATCCAACTGGCATGCTAACACATAGGCTTGCACTTATGAAAGCCGCTGTCATGCAGAGACCTTGGAATCTGAGCAGCAGAAAAAAGATAATTGGAAGGTTACTTGGGACAAACAAATTCGGGCACATTGAGCTAACTCGCACTCCTAAAGCCTGTCAACTATCTTAACTTGCAGAGGAGGAATGCAGCTCCAACAAACATCAAGAAGTTTACCACCTTCCAGGACAAAGCAACCTTTTTCATTGGAACACTTTTGACCACCTTATAACTCTCACTCCCAGCAGTACAGGCATAAAACAACAACAGTACGTGCCATTTAAAAAAATAGGGATTGCAGCAACTTCCTTTGATTCCACCTTCTAATCCTGCTACCACTATCATCTCATAGAACAAGGGCATCAGGCACGTAAGAACACTACTACCTAGAAGATCCCTTCTAAGTTCGTATCTCTTCATTGTTGCTAGATTAAAATCCTGGAAATACCCTCACTAGCATCACAGAGTGCACCTTCACACATGGACTATAGCAGTTCAATATGTTGACTCACCACTACTGTCACATTGCCATCAGGTGTAGGCAATAAATGTTTGTCTTGCCATTATTGTCCACATCTCAAACAGTTATAAAACGGTTATACGAGGCAGAGCGAACATTTGATATACCAATGCTGAATGTATTGTGCTCACTCACCTATTCCAATACAAAGCAGTCTCATATCTCTCTCTGACACAGCGAACAATGGGAAGGATAACAGACTATGGCATTTAATATATTGTTAAATAGCCAAGTGAAATCCTTGCGCTCCTACAAATCATTTCTCTTCCTTTTCCTATTACTTCAAACTGGTGCTCCTGCAGCGGCTTTAGTAGAGTTTGAAGTCTCTTGCTCATTCTCCTGCCGACTGTGGAAATGCTTATAGCCTTATGTTTCAAGTCCTCCAGGAACCTGTCAAAGATTACTCAAATATACCTATAATGCAAGGTCAGACCGGACCAATAAAAATCACACCAAAAGTCAGCTAGAGATGCCTTGACTTTGGGCTAAATCAAACTAGGAAGACTGGGTGCACTTTCAGCAAAAATCCTATTTCCATATCCCTTTTTCTCTGTCTTAATTCTCAGGACCCACCTACACTTTCATGCTAACCAAGAGATGAACAGCGCTTCAGTAAAGTACTGAATGGCTAATGCAAAGTGGTTGTCCATTTTAAGTTGGTATAATGAGGGCAAAGGCCATCAGTCAAGGCCAGCATAAATGAAGATGCCTGAAGCATTTGAAATTTCATTAATTTGGCTACTGCTTCAATGGATTTAGAAATCAATGCAAAGGCCTGTGACATCAGAGCATTTGTGGTAAGACTGAACCTTTCTGATTTATCTCCAAGTGTGTAAAATAGCTCTGAAAATGCTGTCACAACATCACAAATTTTCTGTTGATGTCACAGGACAGCCTTGTTCATCAATAATCAGAGGGTCAGCATCTGTCTCCTGCTGAACAAAACTTGGCATGTTTCCACTGAAAATCACCCATTGCTGTTCCATGCTTCAATACTTGGTCCCATTCACTTTTAATACATTAAATGCCACCCATTATTTAGAACTTATTTAGAAGGTGAGGGGGTTCTTAGTTTTCTCATTATGAAATTATCTTTTTCCATTGTGTGCTAACACTAAATTAGCATGAGTGATTTATCTTATGTAGCTGTCTGATATCTCATTCTATCAACAGGTAGCTAGGAGACTGATTCTTCCAACACCAAAGATTGTGTGTGAAATTCTGCTGATCTTCAATCCAAGTGCCTACATAGCAGTCAGGATTGTGATGACTGATTGGGTACCTTTCTTTTTGTACGCTTTTTCTGCAAGGAAAGAAAGAAACATGTTATAAGTGTGAAAAACATTAATGTGTTGAGAGGATAGAATGGCAAAATTTGTGAAGGGTCACTGAGCTGGTTAGTTGTGACATGGCAAAGAATGTCAAATTGGGATGTGAGCAGATGTCTTGATAAAAATGGTCACAAGTCACAACACCAGAATACAGGCCAACATATTTATTTGAAACCACAAGCTTTTGGAGCATTGCTTCTTCATCAGCTTGTGATTTCAAATAGACCTGTTGGATTATAACCTTGTATCATGTGACTTCTAACCTTGTCACTACAGTCCACAGCAGCACTCCACATTATTGATAAAAATGGACAGGTTCACCTGCAAGATGTGTTGATGTGAAGAATGTCGTGTTGGGTAAGTCCGGAGGTCAGATAGAAGGGATTTGCCAAGTTGAATCTGCCATGTCACTGACCTTTCAGAGCTGAAGAATTTAGTGCAATACCATATGCAGGAACAGAACACCGTAGTCATTATTACTATTGATATCTTCTGTCACTTCTAGCTCTGTGTTCGTGGTTTCTGAGGCAGGCTACTTCATACTGTCTGCTGATTACAGAACATTCTTGCTGAGCCTGCAGCATAATGTCTAATGATGCATCAGAGAAATCAGGGGTTGGTTAAAGATTTCCTTTATTGACATAGAACCAGCCAATTGACAGGTGTTATATTGACAATTGTAGAACTCTATATTGATCCTTCCAAGTCCAGTGAAGCTTTAAAAGGGTAAGGGAAGAAATCATCATGTCCGTGCATCATAATCCATTGGGAAACTTGAGGAATATTAATACGTAGCATAATTAAAAGACTTCTGAAAAGCTCAGTAGTCTAACTGTAATGATCCTGATGCACTGTTGGCCTTGCACAGTTGCAAGGAGGCTGGACAATAAAATATATTCCAAAGTTTCACAACAAATGAATAGAGTTTAATACTGAACAAGCAATTGAGGTGTTAAAAGGTAATTTAACTAATTTAGATTTACAAAAATCATTTAACCATATGTTTACTCTAATGTCATTTAAGTAAAAGACGGTGTACTGACCACTTTACGACTTTAGATGCTCCAGGAAAACGACTGTCCTCACGCAGAATTTTTACACACATGCCTGAAAAACATTATACAATAATTAAAATTATGTGTAGAAATTTCAGATGTGTGCAATATAAAAATAGAAAACCCAAATTTAATTAATCATACTTTTATTTACAGCATTCAAAAACTATTTGAATTATTATGCTGTGAATAAATCTCAATAAGTTATAGGAGCCAAGTAGCCATTATTGCAATGTAATTGATGACCTTAGTTACTAATGTAATCAGAAAAGGAGCAGGAGAGCTTATGATAAAGAGCTTAAGTTTGAAGGGTTGATTCTCCTGCTTCTCAGATGCTACCTGATCTGCTGTGCTTTTCCAGCGCCACACTTTTTGACTCTGATCTCTGGCATTTGCAGTCCTCACTTTCTCCTAGTCAAAAATGCAAGGCGAGTTAAAGAAGGAAGCATTCGAATGGAAAGCAAAAATTTAGTCAAAGTAATTTCAAAGGAGGAATGGGCAGAGGAGAAACAGAGGTAATGGAGAACAAAGGGCCATGACACCAGAAGGCACAATAGTGAGATGAAAAGATCTCAAAATGTATAATAATTCATATTTGGAACAATAGAGAATTTTGAAAGATGTTGTAGAGTTGGGGGGAAAACATGTGAAGGGTCAAGGCCATCAAGAGTTTATAACACAAGGCTGAGAATTTTGAATTTGATGCATTCTGAGACCAGGAGTCAATATAGTTTTGACGGAAAAGTGAACTTGATTCACATGAGCATTGTAAAAGTTGAGTCTTTATTGGGTTGTCCTTGATCTGCCGTGATGTTAGTTGTAGAAAACCGAGTGCAAACCTTTCAGATGTTCACTGGAATGAAATTAACATTTCTACACTCTGAGATGGCAGCAGGGTAGGGCTCCTCTTTTCTTCCATTTAGAGTCATAAATTTGTACAGTACAGAAACAGACCCTTTGGTCCAACTCATCCATGCTGACAAGATATCCTAAGTTATGTAGTCCCATTTGCCAGCATTTGGTTGATATCCCTTGAAACCCTTCTTATTCGTGTACTCATCCAAATGCCTTTTAAATATTGTAATTGTATTAGCCTCCATCACTATTTCTCTTTTCTCAGTTTTTTCTTCTTTACCCTTACCACTTGTGAAGAGGTCACTTGTGGCAATGGCATCGGCAGCGAGCTTGGGTTCCCAGTGGCTTCTGCATTGACAAGGTTCACCCAGCGCCGATTCATGGCTGCTACAGCAGACCCGAGTTGGTTCCCTGCAGCATCTGCATCCAGCGCAGATTCACTGAGGCAGTGGCAGAGGCGAGATTGGGTCCAAATCCAGACCCAGTTGCAGTGGCAGTGGTTGCATTGGCAAGGTCCAACAACGATGCATAGTGGTGGCAACGATGGAGGCAAGATGGTGCAAAAGATTGGGGTCTCTTGTTGTGGCGGCGCAGTGAGGGAACTTGTGGCAGGCTGCTCCAGGTTCCTGACAGCACTTAGCCCGAAGTGCTGTAAAGTTGAACTTTATTTTTCAAAGTTTGTGAGAAGATTTGTAGCTCGGGTCTTCGTTGTTGTGGTTCTGTTCGCCAAACTGGGAATTTGTGTTGCAGACGTTTCGTCCCCTGTCTAGGTGACATCCTCAGTGCTTGGGAGCCTCCTGTGAAGCGCTTCTGTGATCTTTCCTCCGGCATTTGTAGTGGTTTAAATCTGCCGCTTCCGGTTGTCGGTTCCAGCTGTCCGTTGCAGTGGTCGGTATATTGGGTCCAGGTCGATGTGCTTATTGATTGAATCTGTGGATGAGTGCCGTGCCTCTAGGAATTCCCTGGCTGTTCTCCGTTTGGCTTGTCCTATAATAGTAGTGTTGTCCCAGTCGAATTCATGTTGCTTGTCATCTGCGTGTGTGGCTACTAAGGATAGCTGGGTCGTGTCGTTTCGTGGCTAGTTGGTGTTCATGGATGCGGATTGTTAGCTGTCTTCCTGTTTATTCTATGTAGTGTTTTGTGCAGTCCTTGCATGGGATTTTGTACACTACATTGGTTTTGCTCATGCTGGGTATCGGGTCCTTCGTTCTGGGTGACTATTCAAAAGGGCCACAATACACTGCAGTACACCAGAACTGCAAAAAGAGGAAGAAGAACACCTATACAATGTATTCGCCAAAAACGAATACCTGCGCAATTTCATCAACAGATGCCTAAGGGAAAGACAACGGAACGAGGACATGCCGCAACCCAAAGGACTAGCCACATTACCATACATCAAGAGCACTTCCGAACTGACAGCCAGACTACTGCGACCACTAAGACACATAACAGCACACAAACCAACAGCCACTCTCAGACAACAACTTACCAGAACGAAGGACCCGATACCCAGCATGAGCAAAACCAATGTAGTGTACAAAATCCCATGCAAGGACTGCACAAAACACTACATAGGACAAACAGGAAGACAGCTAACGATTCACATTCATGAACACCAACTAGCCACGAAACGACACGACCAGCTATCCTTAGTAGCCACACATGCAGATGACAAGCAACATGAATTCGACTGGGACAACACTACTATTATAGGGCAAGCCAAACAGAGTACAGCCAGGGAATTCCTAGAGGCATGGCACTCATCCACAGATTCAATCAATAAGCACTTCGACCTGGACCCAATATACCGACCACCGCAACGGACAGCTGGAACTGACAACCGGAAGCGGCAGATTCAAACCACTACAAATACCGGAGGAAAGATCACAGAAGCGCTTCACAGGTGGCTCCCAAGCACTGAGGATGTCAACTAGACAGGGGACGAAACGTCTGCAACACAAATTCCCAGCTTGGCGAACAGAATCATAACATTGAACTTTATTTCTTTGATTTTCTGCTTTCATATTCTATGTTTTGGTTTATTTTTTGATGTTTTTAAATGACACCAGAGACTGGCATCCTTGTACAACATTTTTCACAAATTACATGTGACAATAAATAAATCAAAAAATACTCTATGTTCTGCAAATGTATGTATGACTAACCATAAAAGGTGTCTCAGGTAGAATATGCATTGGGAGGAAAATAGGATTGGCACCCTTTTGTCTTCAATGAATCAATTCTTTTGGGATCATTGGAAGCAGGGCAATGATAGATTAGCCACATTATGGAGATGCCAATAAAGCAGCAATAAAGTAATAGAACATAGAACATAGAAAAATACAGCACAGTACAGGCCTTATTGCCCTCAATGTTGCGCCGATCCAAGCCCACCTAACCTACACTAGCCCACCATCCTCCATATACCTATCCAATGCCTGTTTAAATGCCCATAAAGAGGGAGAGTCCACCACTGCTACTGGCAGGGCATTCCATGAACTCACGACTCGCTGAGTAAAGAATCTACTCCTAACATCTGTCCAAACCTACCACCCCTTAACTTAAAGCTATGCCTCCTCGTAATAGCTGATTCCATATGTGGAAAAAGGTTCTCATGATCAACCCTATCTAAACCCCTAATCATCTTGTACACCTCTATCAAGTCATCCCTAAACCTTCTTTTCTCCAAAGTGCCTCAGCCTTTCCTCATACGATCTTCCTACCATACCAGGCAACATCCTGGTAAATCTCCTCTGTACCCGTTCCAGTGCCTCCACATCCTTCCTATAGTATGGCGACCAAAACTGCACACAATACTCCAGATGCGGCCGCACCAGAGTCTTAATCAACTGCAACATGACCTCAGGACTCCGGAACTCAATTCCTCTACCAATAAAAGCCGGTACGCCATATGCCTTCTTCACAGCACTATTTACCTGGGTGGCAACTTTCAGAGATCTGTGTACATGGACACCAAGATCCCTCAGCTCATCCACACTACCAAGTATCCGACCATCAGCCCAGTACCCCATCTTCTTGTTACTCTTACCAAAGTGAATCACTTCACACTTAGCTACATTGAACTCCATTTGCCACCTTTCTGCCCAGCTCTGCAGCTTATCTATATCCCGCTGTAACCTGCCACATCCTTCCTCACTGTCAACAACTCCACCGACTTTCGTATCATCCGCAAACTTGCTCACCCAACCTTCTCGCCTCTCCTCCAGGTCATTTATAAAAATGACAAACAGCAATGGTCCCAAAACAGATCCTTGCGGAACACCCCTAGTAACTGCACTCCAAGATGAACCTTTACCATCAACTACTACCCTCTGTCTTCTTCCAGCCAGCCAATTCCTAATCCAAACCTCCAATGCACCCTCAATGCCATACCTCCGTATTTTTTGCAGTAGCCTACCATGGGAACCTTATCAAACGTCTTACTAAAATCCATATACACCACATCTACCGCTTTACCCTCATCCACCTCCTTAGCCACTTTCTCAAAGAATTCAATAATGTAGATATTCTACAGGAAAATGTCACATGAATATCATAAATTAAATAGGACACATTATCTGAGCAGTTTAATAGAATTTTACATTTATCCCGATTCATTGGCTTGAAATATATCCTTTGGTAACTTTGTTAACACTATAAGCAAACAAGCAGTTAAGTAAACAAACTCTGTTGAATATTATTTTACTATTCACTATAACTTTAAGAAATCCAGCAAGTAACTTTAGAGAACTTCTACTTTACTTTGATTTAGCAAGTTATATCTCCAAGTTACATTTGGAACATTTCTATTTTGGTTCCACATTCTTGGAATCAACACCTTCAAACATAACTTAAGTGTTGTAGCCTACATAATTGGATCATTGCTTTGGTGTAATGTCTCAGGGTTAACAAAGTATTATTATAAATCAGGAATGCATGTACCTTCTAAGTATCGTGTTCTATAGGCATCTTCAGGAAATATCCCACGTAGATATGTAATGCATGATACTCCCACAGCCATCATTCTCTTAATGAAAACAAGGGATTGGTGTTGTGTTGTTACATCATTTGGAAATATTGCATTCCACTAGAAACACAAAGAAAAATACATTAGTGGAAAAATACACCTTACTATCAGCTTAGTATTTACAAAAGTCCAGAAATTGTGTTCCCAGACAAAAAGAAAGTGGAAGAACCAGAAATTGAAGTAAAATATGTCTTTATTGAGGTCCTTCTTTGTCAGACAACAATAGTAATTCCAGCTTAAGGAGTTTGAGGATGCTTCTTCTCCATTGCAAACTAGATTTAAGCTTGAGGGCATTCCCAGTTTTCCACAGACATCCTGCTGGGTACATCACCATAAAGCTCAGGTGTAGTTGCTGTTCTCTGCCACAGATGGGCACCAGTAAATGCAATGAGTTGCCACTTGATTCAGGGCCAACAACATTTCTTTTTACAAATTGATCCTGCGGGCTTTTGTGGCACAGTGGTAGTGTCCCTACTTCTGAGCTAGAAAGCTTGGGTACAAGACTTAGCTGTTCTAGAAGTCTGTCATAACATGTCTGAACAGACTGACTAAAAATATCGACCAATTGATCCAGTTCTTGTTGTCTGAGTTTGAATGTCATGCCAGAATAATTACAAAGATTCCAAATGTTCTGCTGGCTGGGCAGTTCTATTGTGTTATTATTGGCATAGGTATTCAACCTTTTGGAATCAACATGTTTTCTGCCCCACAGCATTTGTAATGGTGTAATGCTATCAGTAGAATTTCTGTTCTTTGCACATCTATACCAAGAATAGTAATAATAATAATAATAGAAATAATATCAATACATTTTAAAAACATGAAAAGTTGCAAGCTTTTTAATTTGTGGTGTAAAACTCAGGAAAAAACACGAGGTTAATTCCTGGAATGGCGGGAATATCTTATGTTGAAAAATTGGAGCAACTGGGCTTATGTACCCTTGAGTTTAGAAGACTGAGAGGGGATCTGATTGAGACGTCTACGATTATTAAAGGATTGGACACTCTGGAGGCAGGAAACATGTTCCCGCTGATGGGGGAGTCCCAAACCAGAGTACACAGCTTAAAAATAAGGGGTAGGCCATTTAGGACAGAGATGAGGAGAAACTTCTTCACCCAGAGAGTGGTGGGTGGAGGCCCAGTCTCTGGATTCGTTTAAGAAAGAGTTGGATAGAGCCATCAAGGTAGTGGAATCAAGGGTTATGGAGATAAGGCAGGAACAGGATACTGATTGAGGATGATCAGCCATGATCATAATGAATGGTGGTGCAGGCTCGAAGGGCAGAATGGCCTCCTCCTGCACCTATTGTCTATTGAAATTATACTATGCAAAGTTCCTTGCCAAAACATTGAAGATCTCAATGACCAAGACTGTTTTGAAATTAAGAATTAGGTCTTAACAAAAGTCAGCACCACCTTTATTTGAACACATATTCTACATTATATAGCTAACCCTACAAATAACTGCTCAACTTATTTGCTATTTTAAGAGTCAAGGAAAATGGGGTTGTGGTAACATAGTACAAGCACAAGTGTTCAGTTGTGTCAGTATCACAAGGCACAATTATGCCAAGTTTTATGAAGAGCATGTCTCCTCATAAGGTCCACAGTTCTCTTTTTCAAAGAGACTGGTCGACAGCACATTTGCAGGAAATTCAAAATGGAGAAGCATCAGCGGTGAAAGTTTGAAGTCCACCACAGGAAATGAACTTATTTCAGCAAAGAAACACATACTTGTTAGTCACAATGGCAAAACTGAAACATATGACCAAGACCATAGACATATGAGCAGAATTAGGCCATTCAGCCCATCAAGTCAGCTCCAACTTTCAATTATGGCTAATATAGTTCTCAACCCCATTCTTCTGCGTTCTCCCAGTAACCTTTGATCCCCTAACCAATCAAGAACCTATCTGTACCTTAAATATGCTCAATGTCTTGGCTTCCATAGCCTGCCATGACAATGCATTCCACAGATTAATGACTCTCCGGTTGTAGAAATTCTTTCTCATCTCAGTTCCAAAAGGTAATTCCTTCACTCTGAGTTACTGCCCTAGTCTTTCCTACCAGTGGAAACATCTTCACCATGTCCATTCTATCCTGGCCTCTCAGCATTCTGTAAGTTTCAATTAGATGCCCCCTCAGCCTTCTAAACTCCACTAAATACAGACCCAGAGTCCTCGATTGTTTCTCAAATGACAAGCCCTTTATCCCCGGGATTATTCTTGTAAACCTCATCTGGACTCCCTCCATTGCCAGTACATCCTTCTTAAGAATTGGGGCTGTAAACACTCAATATTCCAAATGTGATCTGATCAGAGCCTTACACAGCCTCAACAGTACATTCTAACCCTCTCAAAACGAGTGCTAACATTTCATTTGGCAGTTAGGAAGGCAAATGCACTTGCATGTTAATGTTAAGAGAACCTTGAATTAGGACTCCCATTTCCATTTGTGTTTCAGATTTCCAAAGCATTTCCTTGCTTAGAAAAAAGTATGCTTCTGTTCTTCTTACCAAAGTGCATAACCTCACACTTTCCTACATTGAATTCCATCTACCACTTCTTTGCCCACTCTCCGAGCTTGTCCAATACTTCTGCAGCCTCCCTGCTTCCTCAACACCACCTGTGCCTCATCTGCAAACTTTGTGTCTGTGCTATTAGTTCCTTCATCCAGATTGTTAACATATAACATGAATAGTTCTGGTCCCAACACAGACCCCTAGCTACAAATGCCACTCTGAAAAGTACTCTGCATTCTGCCAATCCTCTATCCATGCTAGCACTTTGCCCCTAATATTTTGGGCTGTTATCTTATTAAGTAGCCTCTTGTATTGCACCTTGTCAAAGGCGTTCTGGAAGTCCAAATAAATCATGTCCACTAGCTCCCCTTTGTCTGACCTGCTCATCAACTCCTCAAAAGAATTTTAACATATTTGTCATGCATGACATACCCTTGACAAAGCCATGTTGACTCTGCCCTATTTTACCATGCACTTCCAAGTATTCCACGATCTCATCCTTAATAATGGACTGCAAAATCTTTTAAAAAAGGCTGAAAATACTCAAATCTGGATGTTGAAATAGAAACATAATTCACGTTTTAAGTTGGATATGACTCTTCTTCAGAACTCCTTTAACTGAATGTGAAATTAGGAGAGCTTAGCAATGATTGACAGAGATAGCAGACAATCAAAAAGAATCCAGTTATTTCATTTTTATGCTTCAGTTTGATTTAATGTGGAAAAAAAAAGGCGAAATGCCGAAAATTTTCAGATAGAAAAGTACATACAAATAAGATATTTAAGATAAAGCAATATATTTATATTGACAGATGGATTAGGCACACATGTATGCCTAAGTATAAGAAATTAACAGTTTTCTTTCCAATAAAATGGCACTGAAATAAACCATATCTGATATACACAACGTAATTTACAATTTAATTTGAATGTCTAGAATATCTAGTAATAAACTATGCAGGAATACTTATGTTTAGTCTGAATACAAAATTACCCCAGATACTTGTTTCTCAGAGGTCCGCATTTGTTGTGCTGTTGCCATGAAAACAGGAAAAGATTTTTCTGTTGTTTCCAATGAAGTATAATCCTATAGTCGGAAGACATAGCACAGATTGAAAGATAGAATTCAAAATAAATGTGAAACATAAAATCTTGGAACAGTAACTGATCCAACATGAACACAGTGAGAGCTGCTGTATCATTTATATACTTTAAAGTTGTATTTACAGTACAAAGTATTTTGAATTATGTATAAATTACAATATGGATACAGACCATTTGTTTTAACAGTCTGTGTTGGTGTTTAATC
The DNA here is from genome assembly GCF_020745735.1 of Hemiscyllium ocellatum. Taxonomy (NCBI): domain Eukaryota; kingdom Metazoa; phylum Chordata; class Chondrichthyes; order Orectolobiformes; family Hemiscylliidae; genus Hemiscyllium; species Hemiscyllium ocellatum. The sequence goes on from NC_083409.1 coordinate 78,824,375, forward strand.
TCAACAACAGTCCTAATCCCATTTCATCTTCAGTTTAAACTTTTCAACCAAGAAAGTAACTTATCCTTAATTGCTGATGGTTTCCACTCTTCTATCCTTTTGGGCTGAATCTTATATCTAAGCTGTACTGAATATCACATGTATTCAAATACACAAATTACTCTTGTTTAAAATGTTAATGCATCAGGCAGCATTAATTCTCGAGAATGTGTATTTGGTTCCACAGCTTGAATTATGCCATGGCTACCAGAAATAGACAATGCTTTCTAAGCATGGTCTACTTGGAGTCATAGAGTCATAGACATGTACAGCCTGGAAACAGACCCTTTGGTCCAACCCATCTATGCCGATCAGATACCCAACCCAATCTCAACCCACCTGCCAGCACCCGGCCCATATCCTTCCAAACCCTTCCTACTTATATACCCATCCAAATGCCTTTTAAATGTAGCAATTGTACTAGCCTCCAACACTTCCTCTGGCAGCTCATTCCATACACATACCAACCTCGGCATGAAAACGTTGTTCCTGAGGTCTCTTTTATATCTTTCCCCTCTCACCCTAAACCTATGTCCACTAGTTCTGGACTCCCCCAGCCCAGGGAAAAGACTTTGTCTATTTATTCTATCCACGCCCGTCATAATTTTGTAAACTTCTATAAGGTCACCCCTCAGTCTCCGACGCTCTAGGAAAACAGCCCCAGCCTGTTTAGCCTCTCTCTATAGCTCAAATCCTCCAACTCTGGCAACATCCTTGTAAATCTTTTCTGAACCCTTTCAAGTTTCACAACATCTTTCCGATAGGAAGGAGACCAAAATTGCATGCAATATTCCAACAGTGGCCTAACCAATGTCCTGTACAGCCGCAACATGACCTCCCAACTCCTGTACTCAATACTCTGACCAATAAAGGAAAGCGTACCAAACACCTTCTTCACTATCCTACCTACCTGCAACTCTACTTTCTAAGAGCTTTGAACCTGTACACCAAGGTCTCTTTGTTCAGACACACTCTTCCAGGACATTACCATTAAGTGTATAAGTCCAGCTAAGATTTGCTTTCCCAAAATGCAGCACCTCACATTTATCTGAATTAAACCCCATCTGCAACTTCTCAGCCCACTGACCCATCTGATCAAGATCCTGTTGTAATCTGAGGTAACCTTCTTCACTGTTTACTACACCTCCAATTTTGGTGTCATCTGCAAACTTACTAACTACACCTCTTAAGCTCACATCCAAATCATTTATATAAATGACGAAAAGTAGTGGACCCCGCACCGATCCTGGTGACACTCCACTGGTCACAGGCCCCCAGTCTGAAAAACAACCCTCCACTACCACCCTGTCTTCTACCTTTGAGCCAGTTCTGCATCCAAATGGCAGTTCTCCCTATATTCCATGAGATCTAACCATGCTAATCAGTGTCGAAAGCCTTACTTGAGTCCATATGGAGACTTGAATGTATCAATGTTACTGGCAGTTCTTTTAATCTCCATAATCACTTTAGGATGTAAATCTCTGATGCAAAACCTTCAAAATATTGAAAATATACTTTAAGTGCGCTTGCGTGAGCATCTTTGCGAAAAAAAAACATCTGCAATGCTGCCTTGAGTGAAATATAGGGCCAAATAAGATGAAAAGTGGTTCCTGGGCTCTCAACTGCTGGTTGGGGGACATTTTGCAATTTCACTAGAGGTTACCTCTTAAATTGGTCACCAGTGACCCACCATTAAATTAAGAATGGTGGAACTTATTCCGTGCCCTCAGTCTACGACCTGCCCTCTCACTGTTACCTGTCCTTTGTCTATTACCTGTTGTCTCATTCTGTTATCTGTCCTCCATCTATGACCTGTCGTGTCTCTCTCTCCCTGTTACCTGTCTATTGCACGTCATCTTGCTCTGTTACCTGTCCATTACTTGTTGTCTCGTTCTCTTTTTGAAACACTCATGAGTGCCTTTTTCAAGACTTTACCTCACCCGTCGACATCTCAAACCAAGAGTTTGAGATCTTGTCATCTCTGAAATACCGAGTGCCTGCCTCTTGACATTCAAGCCTTCTCCACTTCTCGAATTCCCTCTCTCTCCATCCTGTGTACCTGTTGGGTGGTTTCTGTCATCTGGCGTCTGCCTCCTATTGTGCTGGCATAATTGTCTGGATGTGAGTCATTGGGTCCATTTCCCCCTCACTGCCGCTTTGGCTGCCAGGTAGGAAATCTTCGATTTCTTTGAGGACTTTGAGTTCTCACAGTCCTGTGACAGTGTCTGTTGCATTCTCCTCTATACTGGAATGAGGCCCGTATGATATCATCCTTAGACATCTCTACTGCCTCGCGTTTGTGGACAATCGCGGATGGAATTTGCACTTGCAGTTTTGGCATGCTTAGACTGACATTCCCGTTGCTGGCATACAGGATTCCAGCAGTTGTATGAGGTGGAAGGTGGAGGAATTCTTTCGTGGCGTTGGGTATGATTTGGTCCAGCTTTATGAGTGTGCTTTGAGATGCTTCGGACAGGATCAATGAAAATACAATCTGGGGATGACATGAGTTTTTAGGATTTCTAGGCGTTACCTCGATCGGAGAGATGCTGCTTGTATTCTTTTCACCCAGGTCTCTCCTCCTATCCTCCTTCCAACACACCTGCCCACGGGTTGATATAAGTACCCAGGTATTTCTCAGTATCTCCTGGGATTATATAAGCTATAGATTTGTTATACAGCCTCCAGTTAGTGAAGTGATTATACAGGAAGGTCTTCCTCTTAAAAGTAATGTGGAAACCCTTTGACTTTGCGATGCTAATATGGAGGCCTGTGTGGTCACAATATGACTGCAGCTTCAGATTCCTCACCGTACCAGTGAGACAGTCACTCAGAAGGGCTATGTCATCTGCGAAGGCCAGGGTCGAGCAGTTGACTCTTCTGCCACCCAGGGGCATGGCGACCTGAGTCGGCCTTCTCCAGAGAGCATATCAAAGAATTCAGAGCGATGTTAAATAATATTGGTGAGAGTGGATCAGCCATCTCAATGTTTATCGGAGTGGTATAAATACCGTTCCATTCTACCACAGTTGTATTGCTAGTTTAGAGATCCTTGATCAGGCCTACAAAGGCTTTTGGAAGATTTGCTCTTTGCAACGTTTTCAATAGTAGTTTGTGCCCAACTGAGTCAAATGCTTTTGCCAGATCCACAAAGACAACTGCAAGGTCCTCACGGTTATCCTTTGCTCCCTTAATTATGTTCTCGAGGATGACAATGTTTTCATTGTCTTCCTGAAAAAGGGCTCATGCCCGAAACATCGATTCTCCTGCTCTTTGGATGCTGCCTGACCTGCTGTGCTTTTCCAGCAACACATTTTCAGCTCTGATCTCCAGCATCTGCAGTCCTCACTTTCTCCTCGAATGTTTTCATTGCACCTGGGTGTGGCTGCTAGAAACCCCTTTTGTCTGTTGTTTATTTCAACAGTTTCACTGAGGCGTATTGCCATTATTTTTGTGAAAGCCATAGCAGCATCGGACCAATGGTTATTGCCCGCCAGTTGTCAATGTCTTCATCCTTGCACATAGGGATCAAGACTGTTTGACTCTTTGTTAGTGATTCCGGTATCATGCTCGATTTTAGCCTTCGGGAGAAGAGTTGGGGTCGAAGGGTTTCCTCCTCCTCATGAATGGATCTTACATCACTCAGTTTCAGGCTGTCTGGTCCAGCGGTACTGCGCTCGTCTATCCCCTTGATGGTTGCCTCGACCTCCTTCACCTCTATGGGTTTCATCAAGAATCCATCATCTACGTTCCCTGTATATGGGGAGTATTTACTAATATTAGATTTATGATTTGGTACCGAAGGTTTCTGTCTGAAACATGCCTTCAGTTCCTCTTGTGCGAGAGGACAAGTGGATGAGGTCAGCACCCCCATGATCTTTCGAGCTAGCTGGCGCCGGTTGGTTTTGTAGAGCTGCTGCGTCGCTCTGAACAGAGTTCTATGTGTTGCCCATTTTTTCTTTGTGCCGGTATTATTGTTGGTCTTTTTGTCTTTTTTACTCTGGCCTTCTCGAGGCTTATTTCATTTTTTTTTTCTCTCCCTACCATTCATTAATAGGTCGATAATACACTCCATCAGTCCAACCACTAGGTCCAGAGTGTCCAGGTTGTTCCTTGCACTCATGAGCTCCTCAGCTTGTTTTATCTGGTCATCTACATCCCTATGCTTAGGGATTGAAGCCAGTGTTCTGTGGTTGGCTCTTTGGCACGGGTTTGATTCATCTGACCTCTCTCGGACACTCTCTGCCTCCAATTTGTGCAAGTCATTAGCTATGCTCGCATCATTTCGGATTTGGATCTCTGTTGGAGCGTTCACAAGGTTTCTGTGTTTGTCAGAGATTTGCTTGGATGTTTTCGTTTTAAGGATGCTGGCGATCTCTTTATTAATAAATTTGCATTCTACAAATCTCTCTTCTAATTCCCTCAGGAGTGCAACCTCCTCCTGTGACCATATGCGATCACTTCTCCCTGATTTGCCTTTGACCTTGAGTACTGTTCTGAGGCAGTTTTCATTTCATAGAACAGCATATTGATGACTCTCGTGTTGACCAAGTCCACCATGGGTTGTAACCCTATTGTCACACACACTGCATGCAAAGTTCCCCGTCGGAGGGGGTTTCTTACCTTTGCACTTAGGGCAATGGCAGGAGATTGCTTGGCACTCTCCTGCTTTATCGCAGCATGAACATTTTGTCTGGATGTTCTTAATTTGGTGCACCTTAGTCATGTGGATCTTGAACAGCTCACCGTGAGGTTGAGCAGTCCATGCAAAACAATCCATTGATGGGGTAATGGATTACCACCTCCCGGACAGATATTCTGTCATACACTGATTCGATAGCAACTCCTTTCACGAAGGCAGTTGTCTGGGTTTTGGTCTCGTTAGCCGAATGCTGTGCCCAGTTTTGAAATTTGATCATTGTTGGAGGAGGTTTGGGAGTGATGCTTATCCCACATGCCCACACAGGTCCTTCCAGAACATTATCCATGTCATCCACTACGAGACAAGTCAGGGGGATGGGGGGGGGGGGGGGGGGGGGGGGGGAGGAGGGGGAGAGAGAGATTGTGGTACAGCCGAGCTCAGCTCCCAGTAGGTCAAGAGGTATCATCCCAAGATGGCTGTCTCGGTTTGACTAGAGACTGATCTTGTTGCCAGCTTTGTAGTCCAGGCACATTTACAACTTAACAAAGCTCACAGTTATGGACAAGGTGCAGGAGGTTGTCTATCCAGGATGCTTCCCAGCCCAACTGCTCCACTGACAATGGAAAACCCTTTCTTTTTTGAGAGTGATACCAAGGTATCCAGTCTGCGTAGACCACAGCAGTCTTGTACTTTTTCTCAATTGTTACGTCACTGAGCAGCCAAGGCTACTGAGCTTACCAGCAGGGCCAATGAGGAGGCATGAGACAAAATATGTGCTAAAAATACATCAAAACGTCATAATTACTCCCGTTTGTTACCTGTTACCATAGTTACCTGTCCTCCATCTATTACCTGTTGTCTCTTTCTCTCTGTGTTTCCTGTCCTCAGTCAATTGTCTGTTTTCTCTCTGTCACCTGTCTTCTTGCTCTCTGTTAACTGTTGCGAGCGTGGTGCTGGAACAACACAGATGATCAGACAGCATCTGAGGAGCAGGAGAATCAATGTTTCATGCATAAGCCCTTTATCAGGAATGAGGCTTGAGAGACAAGAGGATTGAGAGATAAATGGGAGAGGGATGGGGCTGGGGGGTTGCTGAGAGTGCGATAGGTAGATGAAGATGGGGTAAATGGTGATAGGTTGGATAGGAAGGTGGAGCAGATACGTGGAAAGGAAGATGGACAGGTAGGACAGGTCATGACGGCGGTACCGGGTTAGAAGGTTCAATCTGGGATAAAGTGGAGGAGGGGAAATGAGGAAACTGGTGAAATCCACATTAATCCTGTGTGGTTGGACAGTCCCAAGGCAGAAGATGAGGTGGTTTAATTTGGCAATGAGGTGGTCCAGCACCTGCATGACCTTGGTAGACTGGGGACGTGGAGGGAGGAGTTAAACTTTTTGACCATGGGTGGTAGGGTTGCTTCGTGTGTGTGTCCTGGAGATATTCTCTGAAACATTCCGCAAGTAGGCATCCTGTCTCCCCAATGTAGAGGAGACTGCATCAGGAGCGACAGATACAATAAATGACGTGTGGAAGAGCGGGTAAATCTATGATGGATGTGGAAGGCTCCTTTGGGGCCTTGGATGGAGGTTGGGCGGGGCAGGGGGGCTGTTGGCGCAGGTTTTGCAATTCTTGCAGTGGCAGGGGAAGGTGCCTGGAGGGGAAGGTGGTGTGGACCTGACAAGAGAGTCACGGAGGGAATTGTCTTTTACGGAATGCAGATATGGGTGGGGAGGAAAATATATTTCTGATGGTGGGGTCCATTTGTAGGTGGCGAAAATGCCCGAGGATGATATGATGTATCGGAGTTTGATGGGGTGGAAGGTGAGGTCTTGGGGGGGGGGGTAGTTCTGTCCTTGTTGCAGTTGGAAGGCCCCTTCCAGGACCACTCCAGCAATGGTGACCGACTCAACATGGACATCTTTTACAAACTCACCGACTCCCACAGCTGCCTGGACTACATCTCCTCTCACCCTGCCTCCTGTAAAAACACTATCCCTTATTCTTAATTGTTCCACCGCATCTGCTCCCAGGAGGATCAGTTCCACCACAGAACACACCAGATAGCCTCCATCTTCAAAGACCGCAATTTCCCTTCCCACATGGTTGATGTTGTCCTCCAATGCATCTCATCCACTTCCCTCAGCTCCACCTTTAAATCCCTCAACTGCAACAAGGACAGAAACCTCCAGTCCTCACCTTCCACCCCACCCACCTCCAGATATATCGTATCATCCTCTGCCATTTCTGTCACCGACAAACGGACCCCAGCACCAAAGATATATTTTCCTCCCCACCCCTAACTGCATGCCCTAAAGACCATTCCGTCTGCAATTCACGTCAGATCCACACCCCCAACAACCCACCCTCCCCTTCAGGCACCTACCCCTACCACTGCAAGAATTGCAAAATCTGCGCCCACAACACCTCCATCCAAGGCCCCAGAGGAGCCTTCCACAGCCATCATAGATTTACCTGCACTTCTACATGTCATTTGTTGTACTACTGCTCCTGATGCGGTCTCCTCTAGAAAGGACGCCTACTTGCACAGCGCTTCAGAGAACATCTCCAGGACACCCGCACCAACCAACCCCACTGCCCCGGCCGAACACTAACTTTCCCTCCCACTTTGTCAAGGACATGCAGGTGCTGGGCCTCCTCCATCGCCAAACCCTAACCACCCGATGCCTGGAGGAAGAAGGCACCCCCCCAATCACATGGATTAATGTGGTCTTCACCACTTTCCTCATTTCCCCTCCCTCCACATTAGCCCAGATGCAACCTTCTAACTCAGCACTGCCCTCATGATCTGTCCTACATTCCATCTTCCTTCCCACCTTTCAGCACAATCTGCCTTTCCGAACTATCACCATTACCCCTGCCTCCATCTACCTATTGCACTCTTCGCCAGCTTAGCCACCAGCTCCACCACCCCTCCAATTTGTCTCTCTACTCCCTTGGCCCACAAGCCTCATTACTGATGAAGGGCTAATGATTGAAAGGTTGATTTTTCTGCTCTTCGGATGCTGCCTGACCTCTATGCTTTTCCAGCACCACAACCTCAACTGATCTCCAGTCCCTCGGTGATTCCCTACGCTCTCTCCTTCCATCACCTGTCCCCCCATCAATTCCCTGCGCGTTCACCCTCCGTCGCCTGACCTCAGTCTATTGCCTGTTGTCTCGCTCTCGTCACCCGATCTCAGTCTATTGCCTGTTGTCTCACTCTCTGTCACCTGTCCTCAGCCTATTGCCTGTTGTTTCGCTCGACGTGACCTGTACTCAGTCTATCGCCTGTTGTCTTGCTTGCTGTCACCTGTACTCAGTCTATTGCCTGTTGTCTCGCTCTCCATCACCTGTACTCAGTCTAATACCTGTTATCTCACTCTCCGTCACCTATACTCAGTCTAATACCTGTTATCACACTCTCCGTCACCTGTACTCAGTCTAATACCTGTTATCACACTCTCCGTCACCTGTACTCAGTCTATTACCTGTTGTCTCGCTCTCCCTCACCTGACCTCAGTCTATTACCTGTTGTCTCGCTCTCCCTCACCTGACCTCAGTCTATTACCTGTTGTCTCGCTCTCCCTCACCTGACCTCAGTCTATTACCTGTTGCTGTCACCGACTCCCTCGCGCTCTGTCACGTGCCGCTCCTACTGCACTCGAACCGACGCCCCTCGCGCGTTTTTCGCGCTGCTGTTCCCGCCCCGCCCCTCTCCTCCAATCGCACCGGTGAGCGTGTGAAGCCTGCTAAAACTTTAGCGGATATTCAGTCATTGCTTCAAAGGTTTTACTGTCATAATTTGCGAACAATGCCAAAATTAATATTCTATATATTAAAAAGTAACGCGCGATCCTACCTAGGCATGAAGCCAGTTAACTATTTCCAACAATTTCGGACCAACTCTCAGAACTACGTTTCCCAGGATGTTGCGCGATTCGCGCCTGCGCTCTGTGGGCATGCGGGTTTCCCATAATGCAGTTGGATCTGACCGGTGTTGGGCAGGAAGCGTGAGAAGCGCATTTTAAACGGAAAGTAAAGCTCCTCTTTGAGGTGAACAATAAAGGTATTTGGTTTATCGTTTGTAATAAGTCGATGTGGTTGACGTACTTATCTATTTATTTTGATTGTTACCTTTGAAGAATCAAAATCAAATACTTGGGCCTAGCTGTAAATAGGAGCCCAATGTAAAAGCCATGATATTGCTGCCTGTCCTGCCGTTGGAAGGAAACGTCCAGCAGGTGGAAACATATTGTAGTTCTGAACTAAGTCCACGCTTAAAATTCACGAAGTCCAAGCATATTGTAAATAGTAGCCAATTTACATGGACGTAATTAATATACCAGCATGTTTAGTAGATAGCATTTTAGGTGATGTAGATATTTGAAGGATCTTGGTGACTTGGGCTAAACAAAACCATACCTTTGCAATATTTATGAGTTCGTACTGCAGTAGTTGCTGTTTTCGCATACTTGATTGCGTTTTGAAACTTGGTCTTAATGCAATATGATTTTTTTCCTTCTTCAAATTATGCTGCCAGAATTCATGATTTTATGTGACTTTTTTTTAACTTATTCAGTGACTTATTAGGTTATGTTTCTTTTTCTTGTTAAGTGAGGAGTTTATAACTTTAAAATGAGTCCCAGTTAATATATTGCCACTTCAAAAAATACTACATGTTTTAAGATTGTCTAGACTTTCTCAGTAGAAACAGGATTTTTTTTTAACAAAGGGGGAATTGGGCTGCCTTTTAGGAATTTTGAGTGGTGCTGATAATATAGGTAGAAATGTTACAAAAAAAACTGTATTCTATGAATTTCATAGCATTTTGCAAATTTTGAGAAGATTTGTAGGTCAGGTTGAGCTTCTGGATGTAAATTTGCTCACTGAGCTGGAAGGTTTGTTTTCAGATGTTTTGTCACCATACTAAGTAAGATCATCAGTGAGCCTCTGGTGAAGCAAGGGTGTTATGAGCTGCTTTTTATTTGAGTTTAGGTTTCCTTGGTTGGTGATGCCATTTCCTGTTCTTTTTCTCAGAGGGTGATAGATGGGGTCCAAGTCAATGTGTATCTCTGTTTGGCTTGACACGCACGAGAATTCCTAGAGGTTTGGCATTCCAACCAGAACTCTATTAGCAAATACATTAATTCGGGCCCCATCTATCACCCTCTGAGAAAAAGAACAGGAAATGATGTCACCAACACAAGGAAACCTAAACACATTAATAGAAAGTGGCTCATAATACCAGTACTTCACCTGAGGCTCACTGATGATTTACCTAGTATGGTGACGAAACTTCTGAAAATGAACCTTCCAAGTCAGCAAGCAAACTTACATTAGTGCTATGAAATTCTGGATGTAATAAAAAGCCAAGCACTCTTTTTATTTGGAGGAAAGAGATTCTTGCTGGCAAAAAACACCTTGACTACTTTTGAGGACATTAGTGATTAAACAGTGAGTGGTTCTTTGAAAGCTTAGTTCTACATGAAAGACTTCTAATTAACTAAGCTTTACACAAATCTGGTTTTAAAATAGAAAGTACAATAGTGTTGCTATATACAATAATCTCTATTAATGGCTTTCAATTAAAATCCAGTTAAAATGTGAAAACTGAGGCAAGGTTTTGTACTAACCTCTACAAAATTGCCTCCTTCATCACTTTTTCATTTTATGCTCTTACTGCAAATGGATTTATAATATTTTAAAATTCTATCTAATGCATTGTAGGAAAATGATTATGATGAGGATTGCTGTAGTTGAAGGAAAAGGTCCGCATCACCTTAAAGCAAATAGGGATAGGCATTAAGAAGCCTTTCTATTGCCCTTGGCTTTTTGAATAATTAATTTCTAAACTTTTCTGATACCCTTTAGCATTTTTATACTTATCGTAGTTTTTGTTTTTATGACAGGATATAGATGTAGACAGGCAATAAATGATAAAATTTCATGCAGCATATTGTGAAATGATGCACTTTTAATTCACTCTGTCTTCCTTTATACTGGAAATGACTTCAACGAGTGGAGAATTTTCTCCAGATTCACATTGACTCCAGTTTTGCTAAGGCCATTATATACCATACTTGCTTGAATACGACTATTGTTGTTAAGGGCAGTATTGTCATCTCACTTCATCAGTTTAGCACATTTACTCCCATAATTTGCTGTTGATCAAGAGTAGACCAATCTCAGCATGTTAGATTTGGCTTGTCCTGTATGCAGAATATGATGGAGCAATTCTCCACATTGTGATAGATGCCAGTATTGTATCTGTATTTAAGATAGAGATGCCCCTTAAAAATCAGCAAGGTTTCCTATATGTGGAAGTGCAGGAGATAGGGGAGACCCAATGAGTATTTTGCATCAGTGTTTGTTGTGGGAAGGATATGGAACAGAGAGAACATGGGGAAATAAATAGCAACATCTTAATGTGTGTATTACAGAGAAAGAGATGCTGGACATCTTAAAACGTATAAAGGTGGATAGATTCCTGGGATTTGATTAGGTGTATGCTAGAACTCCATAGGAAGCCATGGAAGTCATTGCTGGGCTCCTTGCTTATTTGTGAGGTGAGGTGTTGGAAGACTGGAGGTTGGCTAACGTGGTTCCAGTGTTTAAGAAAAATTGTAAAGAAAAGCCGGAGAACTACAGACCAGTGAGCCTGACATTGGTAATGGGCAAGTTGTTGGAGGGAATCTTGAAGGACAGGATTTATATGTATTTGGATAGGCAAGGTCTGATTAGGGGTAGTCAACATAGCTTTGTGCGTAGGAAATGGTGTCTCTCAAACTTGATTATTTCAAAACAATTCACTGAAGACGATTGATGAGTGTAGACTGGTGGATGTGATCTATACGGACTTCAGTAAGGTGTTTGACAAAGTTCCTGATGGTAGACTGGTTAGCAAAATTAGATCACATGGAATACAGGGAGAACTAGCCATTTGGATACAGAACCAGTTTGAAAAAAGAAGATGGAGGGCATTGGTGGAGGGTTACTTTTCAGACTTGAGACCTGTGACCAGTGTGTGCCACAAGGATTGGTGCTGGGTCCACTGCTTTTTGTCATTTATATAAACGGTTTGGATGTGAACATAGGAGGTATGGTTAGTAAGTTTGTAGTTGACACCAAAATTGGAGGTGTAGTGGATAGCGAAGAAGGTTACCTCCGAGTTCAATGGGATCTTGATCGGATGGCCCAATAGACCGAGCAGTGGTAGATGGAGTTTAATTTAGTTATATGTGAGATGCTGCATTTTGGAACAGCACATCAGGGCTGGACTTATATAATTAATGATAAGGTCCTGGGGCATGTTGCTGAACAAAGAGACCTTGGCATGCAGGTTCATAGTGCCTAGAAAGTGGAGTCGCATGTAAATGTGATAGTGAAGAAGGTGCTTGGTATGTTTGCCTTTATTGGTCAGTGCATTGTGTAGGAGTTGGGAGGGCACATTGAGGCTGTACATTGAGGTTAAACTACTTTTGGAATGCTGCATGCAATTCTGGTCTCCTTTGATGTTGTGAAGCTTAAAAGCATTCTGAAAAGATTTATGGGAAGTTGTCAGTGTTTGTAGAGTTTGAGCTATAGGGGGAAGCTGAATAAACTGGGGCTATTTTCCCTAAAGCGTCAGAGGCTGAGGGGTGACCTTATTGAGGTTTATAAAATCATAAGGGGCATGGATAGGGTTAATAGACAAGGTCTTCTCCCCAGGGTGACAGAGTCCAAAACTTCAGGGCATAGTTTTAAAGTGAGTTGGAGGTGTCGGCCTGGGGGTGTACAAAGTTAAAAATCACACAACACCCAGGTTATAAGTCCAACAGGTTTACTTAGAAGCTCTAGCTTTCGGAGTGCTGCTCCAACCACTTGATGAAGGAGCAGCGCTCTGAAAGCTAGTGCATCCAGATAAACCTGTTGGACTGTGACCTGGTGTTGTGATTTTTAACTAGGTTTAAGTTGCAAAGGGTAAAATTTAAAAAGGACATAAGGAGTAAAGCAAATCTTAGTAGGACTTATACACTTAATGGTAAGGTCCTAGGGAGTGTTGCTGAAAAAAGTGACCTTGGAGTGCAGTTTCATAGCTCCTTGAAAGTGGAGTCGCAGGTAGATATGATAGTGAAGAAGGCGTTTGGTATGCTTTCCTTTATTGGTCAGAGTTCAAAGTTTGGGAGAAGATTTGTAGCTCGGGTGCTCATTGTTGTGGTTCTGTTCGCCGAGCTGGGAGTTTTTGTTGCAGACGTTTTGTCCCCTTTCTAGGTGACATCTTCAGTGCTTGGGAGCCTCTTGCGAAGCACTTCTGTCATGTTTCCTTCGGCATTTATAGTGGCTTGTCTCTGCCGCTTCCGGTTGTCAGTTGCTGTCCGCTGCAGTGGCCGGTATATTGGGTCCAGGTCGATGTGTTTGTTGACAGAATCAGTGGATCCACTTTCAAGGAACTATGAACCTTCACTCCAATGTCTCTTTGTTCAGCAGCACTCCCAGGATACTACCATTAAGTGTACAAGTCCTGCCCTGATTTGTCTTACCAAAATCAGCACTCACATTTGTCTAAATTAAACAACATTGACCAGTCCTCGACCCATCATGTAGGCCAGACCAAGTAACAATAGCAAATTTACTTCTCTAAAAGGCATCAGTGAACTAGATGGATTTTTAACTCTTTCTTTAAGTACCTTGTTGATCTGTGGTTCTCTTCAACATTTTGTTTCTAATTTAAACTCTGCATTATTTTTTACCTAACTAAAATTTGTTTCTTTTCCAGTCATGTATCATTGTTGTCCTTTTTTAAGGAAAAAGAAAGTTTTATATTTAAATGTTTTTTACAGCCACTGATTATCTCAGTGTACTTGAGAAAATGCAGCAGCCAATTTATGTACAGCAAATTGCCACAAAGAACAAGAAATAATCATGCCAAATGTTATTGAGGGATAAATTTTGCTCAAGGCATGGGAGAACTCCTTCCCTCAACAGTGTATTGGAATGTCAAACTTGATTTCTGCACAGAAATGCTTGAGTGGGACTTCAACCTGGAATTTTAAAACTCTGAAGCTAGTGTGCTACTACAATTGATTGCAGTTAAGGGAAGCCATGCTAACATTTACTAGGGTAGCATACGACTGAGGAAGATAAAAGGCTAAGCCATTGTTCCTTCGGAGAGTGTTCAGCATAGGCAGGAAAGCTATTGCTGGAGATGCTGTTGACTATAGTAAAAGTGGAATCAAGCAAAGATAGTCCCACCCAACTGGAAAGCAGATAAGTGAGGTAGAGAATGATATTATCAGTTGTAAATATTATAGTACTATGTACATTTTTAAATTAAGTGCTGTTTGATCTGGGGACTTGATTTTTGCCTTCCCTATCCTGATATTATTTTCTACCAACTTTTTCAGTTAAACTTGTCAATCTTTCCACCTTCAAATATTCTATATACAGTAGCGCCTTGACTTACGAACTTAATCCGTTCCGGGACCCGTTTTGCGAACTAAAAAGTTCGCGAACTGAATCAATTTTTCCCATTGTTTAGATAGCGTAAGAATGCTTGGACGGCTGTTCACAGCGCACGCGCCAAAGACGAACTGAATGAGATCATGCGGGACCCGAGAGCTTTTGCGTTCAACAAGCGCGTAGCAAAGCAGAACAATGAAACCACTTGGTCGCACATGGGCTTTTTGCGTTCGTACCTTCATTCGTACCTTGAATTTCGTACGTACGTTGAAGCAAAATTTTACCTACAATCCTGTTTGTCTAACTGACCCTTTGTCAGAGCAATTTGTTCGTGAACGGGGTCGTTCATGTGTCGAGATGCTACTGTACTGATATAGAACATATAACAATATAGTGCAGAACAGGCCCTTCGGCCCTCGATGTTGCACCGACCTGTGAACTATTCTCAGCTCGTCTTCCTACACTATCCCATAATCATCCATGTGCTTATCCAAGGATTGTTTAAATCTCCCTAATGTGGCTGAGTTAACTACATTGGCAGGTAGGGCATTCCACGCCCTTACCACTCTCTCAGTAAAGAACCTGCCTCTGACCAGAAGAGAAAATGCTGGAAGATCTCAACAGGTCTGGCAACATCTGTAAGGAGAGAAAAGAGCTGACTGAATGAGATCACGCGGGGCCTGAGAGCTTTTGTGTTCAACAAGTGCGTAGCAAAGCAGGACAATGAGACCACGTGGTCGCACACGGGCTTTTTGCGTTTATACCTTGAATTCTGTACGTACTTTGAAGCAAAATTTTACATACAATCCTGTTAGTCTAACTGACCCTTTGTCAAAGCTCAACCATACTTACCGTATAAAGATTCCTCCTCCTACCTCCCCAGGACCATGACCACACCACTGGGCATCAAGCCCACACTGTGACTGACCTCATTTCCTCAGGACATCACCCCCCCCACCCGGGTGGCAACTTTCAGGGATCTATGTACATTGACTCCAAGATCCCTCTGCAATCCACACTCCCAAGAATCTTTCCATTGACCAGTACTCTGCCTTCCCGTTGTTATTCCCAAAGTGCATCGCCTCATATTTAGCTGCATTGGACTCCATTTGCCACCTCTCAGCCCAGTTCTGCAGTTTATCCAAGTCCCCCTGCAACCTGTAACATTCTTCCAAACTGTCCACTACTCCACCAACTTTAGTGTCGTCTGCAAATTTACTAATCCATCCACCTATGCCTGTGTCTAAATCATTTATAAAAATAACTAACAGCAGTGGTCTCAAAACAGATCCTTGTGGCACACCACTGGTAACCGGACTCCAGGCTGAATATTTTTCATCAACCACCACTTGCTGCCTCCTTTCAGAAAGCCAGTTTCTAATCCAAACTGCTAAATCACCCTCAATTCCATGCCTCTGCATTTTCATCAACAGCCTACTTATGTGAAACCTTATCAAAGGCTTTACTGAAGTCCATGTATATCACGTCAACTGCCCTACCCTCATCTACATGCTTGGTCACCTTCTCAAAATACTCAGAGTTTGTGAGACACGACCTTCCCTTGACAGAACCATATTGACCATCTGAAATCAAATTGTTGTTTGCTAGATGATTATAAATCTTATCTCTTATAATCCTTTACAAAACCTTTCCTACAACAGAAGTAAGGCTCATTGGTCTATAATTACCTGGGTCATCCCTACTGCCCTTCTTGAACAAGGGCACAACGTTTGCAATCCTCCAATCCTCTGGTACTAAGCCTGTAGACAATGACGACTCAAATACCAAAGCCAAAGGCTCTGCTATCTCCTCCCTCGCTTCCCAAAGAATCCTTAGATAAACCCCATCCAGCCCAGGGGACTTGTCTACTTTCACTCCGAGAATTGATAACGCCTGTTCGTAACTAACCTCGATCCTTTCTAGTCTAATATCTCATATCTCATTCTTCTCCTCTACAATATTCTCCTTTTCTTGTGTGAAAACCGATGAGAAATGTTCCAAAGCCAATAAAATAAGGAGCTTGTGAGGCATTTAATTTTAAATAAGTTAGAAAAATAGAAGCAGCCTGAATGGGTGAGATCAACATCCCACAGAAGCAGAATTTTTTAGTTTTAGTCTTCAGTAGCAGTTGCTTGGATCTTGAAACTGGATGTGGTAGTTCTTATTCCTCTCTTTCTGTTACAGCTAAAAGCTGGGGTTCTCTGCCTGCTGCTAGAATTGCATGTGAGACAACATATTTTACAGAAGTTGCTTTTGCCAAGTGTGTGTTTATGGGATGTTACTGTATTGGAACATTTAGTCAGAATTAATTAATATCTATGCTGAGCATGTTCCTGGATCCAGTAAGTGACCACTGATCAGAGGCTGAGAGTGGGGCCTGCTGGACCATGTCCGGAATCTGGTGATTGGAGGCTGTGAATGAGCTCTGCCTGAGCATGTTCCAGGACGTGATTGCAACACCAATAGTCACAGAATTGGAGGCAGCAGCAGGAGAGTTGAGGCAGTAGCGTCAGTGGTAGCAAGCACTCCGCTCCTCCCAAGATGTCAGGCTGTGGCTTAGCCCGGTTGCCTGCATGGAGATAAGCTTTACGGAAGACCTAAATATGCGGACACTTCTCATCCCTTTTGGCTTTGTTTCCCTCAGTTATGCTTTGTTAGAAAATTTTGCTTTTGTAATCAAGTGTGTAACAAAGATAGTGCTGGTTACATCAGTGGAGGCGGGATGGCACTGAAGAGTGGTGACTTTCGTTCCAGTAGTGCAGTAAAGGGGAGTCATGCCTGGCCACCTAGCCCATGATAGAGCACTTAACAAGGACTGTAAAGTTGGACAATTCCTTTATTTTCCCATTTTTCTGCCATTATATTCTGTTTTTATTTGTTTTTTTATGGTGGTGCCAGAGACTGGTGATGGTATACAACACTTCTCACTGTATTTTGTAACAAGATACATGTGACAAACATAAATGAAATAAAATATATTGTAAAGCATGTGTGCTCTGGTTTCCTCCCACAATCCAAAAATGTGCAGGTTAGGTGAATTGGCCATTCTAAATTGCCTGTAGTGTTAGGTGAAGGGGTAAATATAGGGGAATGGGTCTGGGTGGGTTGCGCTTTGGCGGGTCAGTGTGGACTTGTTGGGCCGAAGGGCCTGTTTCCACACTGTAAGTAATCTAATCTAATCTAATGTCAAGAGTTACAGTTGAGCAAATTGTTTTCTTTTTATTTTGTCTCTATTTTAATCATAGGTGTACGAATAAAGTGTGTTTTGTTTCAAGCCTGGTAGTTTGATCAATCAAGTTGCAATTAGAATACAATGCCTTACACCTATCTGTACAATAAGAAAAAGTTAGGGTCGAGATTATATTCTTAGTATATCTTGAGGGGATTTGGTCTGATCCATAACATAGCGATTGTTGCTTGGAGCAATATGTTGGGGAATCAACTAAGGAGCAGGCTATTGGTATTTGGTGTTGTGTTAGAAAGAAAGAAAGATTGTAAAGGGAAGGAAAGCATCCATAGCTAAGCAAGGAAGTTAAAGATAATATGTAGTCAAAAACTCAGGAATACCGTATTGTAAAGGTGATTTTCAGGCTGGAAGGATTTAAAGATCAATAAAGGGTTGCTTTAAAGGTCAGAAAAAGAGCAAAGGTAAATTATGAAAAAAATCTGATGTAAAATATATGTGAACAGCAAAAGTTTCTACAAGTGTATAAAGGGGAAGAGAGTAGCTGAAGTGAATGTTGGTATTGGAGGCTGAGATTAGGGAGTTAATAGTGAGGAACACAGAAATGGCAAAGTCACTAAATTAATATTTTGCTTCAGTTTTCACATTGGAGGGCCTGAAGGTTTACATTTTAGGATCTTAAAGAAAGTGGCAGCAGAGATAGTGGATCGGTTGGTTATAATATTCTAAAGATCCCTGGATGCGGGGAAGGATTGAAAAATGTTGAATAAGGGTGCTACATTAACAAGGGAGGGAGGCAGAAAGTAGGGAACTATTGCCTAGTTAGTTGAACATGTCATTGGAGAATTATTAGAATCCTATTTAAAGAAGTAATAACAGGACATTTTGGATAGTCAAAATACAATTCGTTGAAGTTGGCAAGATTTTATGCAGGGTATTTCATGCTTGACTAACTTACCAGAGTTCATTGAATATGGGAATATGGAAACATGCAATATGGAAAATTGTAATCCTGTAGATGTAGTATATCTTGTCTTGAAGGCATTTGATAAGGTGCCGCATAAAAGTGTTTGTGACAGTGCTGGGGCATTGAATAAGTTTAAGGTGGAGATTGACAGATTTTTAAATTTAGTAATGGGTTGAAGACTTCTGGACAGTAGGCTTTCAAGTGAAGTTGAGGCCAAGGTGAGAATAGTCATCATCATATCAAATAGTGGGGCAGGTGCAATTGTCTCCTTCTGCTCCTAGTTCAGGTGTTCTTTTATCCTCTAGTTTTTCTTGGCAGGATGTGTGTGCTTTCCTTCCATTCCATAATTATCTTAAAGTTTCTGTGTCTGCTCTTTTGCCAGGTATTCAGAGAGAGGCAAGACATAATTTGAATTCAGTTTTACAAGTGTGACCTCAACTTTGAGCTTTCATGCAAGCCTCACCTCTGTGAAAGCAATACTGAGGTTACCACTCACAACACTATCAATCTAGTTAATACAAATTATTGTACATTTTTGTTTATTAAGAATCAGTTAAGCTTCTATAGAAGAAGCAAGGTTTTGATATGGGTTGAAGTTATCAGATGTATGCTTCAATGAATAGTTATCTTATGTCTTATCTGGCCAAGCATAACAATGGAGAGTAGTAATTCAATGTTAAAGATTAAAAAGAACTTTATTTAAATGTTCAGGTAAGTAACTGTTAGGTTACATATCATTTTGTTGCTTTCATATAGGTTGTATAAAACTGCCACCAGTTGTATTCTCTAATGAGAGAGAGAAAACAGCCCTATGGTCCACTAACACGATGCGACTTTCATAAACTGACAGTGTTTATTGCTACTTGACTATTTATTGACATTCAGTAAATTCAAAGTGGCTTAATCATCATTGTCTCATGGTAATCACACATGAAAGAGTTGAATTGAATATCAGTACGTCTCAACATAACCAAAATCTGAACATTCTTTTACTTTACTTTTACTTAAATTCAACCCTATATCTTGGAATTGTAGTTCTGTCTTGAACAATTATGGTCTTGAATAATATTTTACTGCTTAATACAATGCGTGATTGGCATCCATTCTATTTGTGGTTGTATGAGAGAATTCTGATTTAGGCCTGTCTTTTTAATTAAAATATAAAATGGTGTGTAGTAGTGCAGAGATTTATGTTATCTGCTTGGAGTTCTGCCTTACAACAAGCCTGTGTGTTTTGATTACTATACAAATGAGTGTATAGTAATTTAATGGGAGCAAGTGCAAAATGTCCGTACCTGAAAGCAAATGCAGGAGAAACTGGGCTGACTATGGACAGACTTTTAGGCTCTGTGATTTCTTTATATAGAATGGGACAGGTCTTGCAGAGAAGAAAAAGACTGGCTAGCAGATTGGGTAAAGTCTGCAAGACTCCTGGGAGCTACCAGATGGAATGCTGGAGGGAGGATGGTCACTGGTTGAAAAGACGCATCCTAATTTAAGGATCTTTGAAGATTTGCCTTGACGAGGCTTAGAGGCCTTACTATTGACAGTTGGTTTGGAAATTCTCTGAAAACAGTGGGAAATGTCTTTCAACAGTTATTCTATTATGACTTGGCTAAACAAAAGATGTGAATCCGTTGAAACTGGGAGTGACTAGACTTTTTTTCCCTATATAAAAAATGCTATCTGTGGAGAGTGTGTTGTATGTGGCATGGGTTTACTGGTCATATTAGAATTATGAAGAAGATTTTTTTTGTAGTTAGAGGATTAGTTGCCTACTGGATAATTTTCTAAGAGCCCTAGTATCCTATTTTGAATACAGTCCATTCAATTAATTATATCATGGGTCATGTCTTGAGTGTACCCAAATGTAAGGATTCTGAAATTTGTATACAATGGCTAATTTCAGCTGTTCTTCAGCATTGAAGTTTCAACCCAGGTGTAGGGTGAATACAGTAAATGCAGTTTTTGATTGTTGTAACTAAATTTCCTTCTTAAATTTCTACTTTTAATCTTTACAGGTTTATAAAAATGGCGACAGGAGCAGATGTTCGTGATATTTTGGAACTGGGGGGTGGTGACTCTGAAAACACACCAATTAGTAAAAAAGATATCATTAATTCAGATAAGGTAACACTCTTTAAACAATTCTATAATGTAAATTCCTTCAAGATTAATATGAACTGTAGGAGCTCATTTAGCTCAGTTGACTGGATAGCTGGTTTGCAATGCAGGGTAACACCAGCCGTGTGGGTCCAGTTCTGCACTGGCTGAGGTTACCATGAAGAACTGTACTACTTGATCTCTTCCCTCACATGAGGCGTGGTGACCCTTAAGTTAAAACTACCACCAGTTGTGTCTCTCTATCATTCATCACTCCTGTCTTCCCCGCGACCTATAACCTTCTCCCTCACCTTCATTCACCTAACGCATTCTCAGCTATCTTTCCCCAAACCCCACCCTCCCATTTATCTCTCAGCCCTAACCCACAAACCTCATTCCTGATGAAGGGTTTATGTTCGAAATGTCAATTTTCCAGCTCTTCGGATGCTGCCTGACCTGTTATACATTTCCGGCACGACACTCTTGACTGACTGACAGAGAGAGAGAGAGAGAGCAACCCTATGGCCCACTAGCATGATGTGACTTTCATAAACTGACGATAATGCTTATTGCTACCTGACTTTATTGACATTGAATAAATTCAAAGTGGCTTAATCATTATCGTTCCACATGAAAGAGGTATTGAACATCAATACATATCAATATAATCAAAATTGCTCAAAGTTGTGGTTCAAATTAATAGCAGATAACTTTGTTTAGTGCACAGTTTTAAAATTACTGAATAGATGTAATCTCACCTCTGGGTTTCTATAATTGTTTAAAGCCCTTGAGTCTTTTGTTCCTGGAGTCTGTACTTCTTTGAACTGATCAGTGAGATTAATGGTTTACAACCAGACCTGGATATATATTCAGTTTTTAAGCAGCACCCTTTTGAGCCATTTCATTTGTATTAAAGTAGTTTTCCATCATGGATTTAAAAGATTAATTTATAGCAGGCTGGCCAAAACCTGTAAATTTACATATGCTTTTAATTTAAATTAGCATTTTAATTTCTTCACTGATTTGCTCTGCATTGACATCATCTTGCCCTGATTATCAGTGTGTTAAATTAATCAGAAATGATGCAGCACAATGTAGAAAATGAGTAAATATTGAATTTCTGTTCCCCTTCACTTCAGTGATTGTGCTTAATTAAAAGGAATAAGCTGCTGAATCATTTTTTTGAATAGATTTTGCTTTGAATAAAATCTGCATGTACTTTTTTGCATTCCAAAATGGGGCTAAGTGTTCTAAACTTCTTCATTCTGTGTTATTTTAAATCGATTGTAATTCAGGCAGAATAATTACTATAGCAGCTTCAATTAGTGGTTAGATGTTGGAGAAACAAAGTAAGTAAAATTGCGTGGATTTATCTTCCAAACTAGTGATTAGATTGAGATGACAAACAATTTTGGGCCTTACTTGGAAATTCCTTTATTCCTGCCAATTTCCTCCTCTTCCTAGCTTAAGATTGTTGATTTATGATTCGAGGAAGGCAGTGGGTTAGTAGTAATATCACTGTTTTAGTGATTCAGAATCCCAGGGCTGTCTTCCAGATTCTTGCTTAATTGGTCACATTTGAACCTTAAGTGGCTTTGGAAAACTGAACTACAGCGACATTGTAGTCCTATCCAATCTTATCCTTATTAAATTTACATATAGAGTCTTCCAGCAAGTATCACTGGATACTCATCCTTGCAAATTGTTCACTCCCAAATCCAGGCATGCCAAGACCAATAATTGATCTGTTTGAGATCTGCTAATTTGACTAGTTGAATGTTATACATGATATATCTAATCTGTATGTGAATCCATTCAAGATGGTTTGGTCATGGAATTTCTTTTAAGGTAGTCGCTTGCTAAATTTTCAGCTTGAATTTCAATAGGTTTTGAAATTCATTCTTGTTTCATAATTTTGAAGTTCGATTTTAACTTCATTATTTAGATTAAACTACACTTTAAAAACTGGCTGAAGGTGAAAACCAAAATTACAAACAGATATTTCTTTAATTTAGAGGGATAGAGGAGGAGATCAGCTTTTTCAAGCCAGGGGTCAGTGAATGGTAGTGAGGAGGAAGCTGAAATGATCATCTTGGTCTTTGGAGTTGTTTACAAAGCAGATAAATTATTGTGGCTATGAGCTGTCCAACAATAGTAACTTACTTCAATGTAAAGCTGAAATTCTGCAGCAATAGGTTGCTGTATACCAGTTTGGGAGAATGCATTTTCTAGTTTTCAATCTAATTCTTACTTTGTCCCTTCTTGTGTTTTCCTGTCCACTAATTGTGATTTTATTTTATGTAGAGTTTAACTCTTCTCATTTTCACTCTCAGCTGTGTTGCTTAATGGTAAATAAAAACAGGAAGTGCTGGAGAAACTCATCATATCTGACAACCATGAAGAAAGAAAATGTCTTGAGTTCAATCACTATTCTCTGATCATTGGGCCCAAAACTCTGGATCTATGTCTATTGATGCTGCCAAATCTGCGAAGTTTCTTCAGCACTTAGTGTTTTTATTTCAGATTTAAAACATCTTCAGTATTTAGCTTTATTTTAGTCCTTAATGTCAAAGCTAATTTTGAATAATAAATTCCTATTTTATTCAGAAAAAATCAAAGAAGTCTACAGAAGCACTTACATTTAAAAGACCAGAGGGAATGCACAGAGAAGTTTATGCCCTATTGTATTCTGACAAAAAGTAAGTTAAAGCAAATGAAAAATAATGTTTTACTAAGTGCTCACATTTGATTGGTTTATTGAGGATATGCTTATAACCTCTACCAGCTTTGTGTTAGAGCAGCCTCTCATGGCAGCTGTGGAATATTGCAGTGTTGTGTTACTCTATTTCTCACTGTTCCTGGATTCTGCTGAAATTCTGAGTGCATCTTATGCTTCGGAAAGTGGAGATTTCAGTTTTGAAGAAAAATGAAAATTAGGTAAACACGTTAGTCAAGTTTTCAGAATAATGCCTGACTCCTTTATTAATGCACTTCTCATGGCTGCCCATTTAAATACCGTCTATACAGGGCTGAGGTATTTTAACAGTCAAAGGGAGTTATTTGTTGAAGGTAAAAGGACACTGATCTGAATGACTGGTTTGAAAGTTAGCATCTTGAGAACAAATGTGATGGAGAAACTTGAAGATTGGAATCAAGTCCTGTACAGAACTAGGGTATGAGGATGGGAGTCACTGGGTTTATGGTCAATATTGGTAAAGATCTGCACGTAATTAGAAATTAAAACAGAGAAGTTGAGAAAGGGAAAGGAATATTTAGAGATGAACCATTAAAGAAGGGTGGAATTTTGAATCAAAGATGACAACTTGGGTTGAGCTGAGAGCAGGAAACTGTGTTGGTACTGTCATTAATGTATGGTAATAGAGGCTAGGGAGGGGATCGAAATGGAATTTAAATTATGAATGAGCCACATAACCCAGAAAGAAAAGGCAGGTATTGCTCAGAATTATGCAGGTTGCCATAGCAGCACATTTATTTGAAATCAGTGAGTTGACTCAAAAAGAGAAGTTGTTCACTGTGTGAATAAGTTAGCCTAGGGCTGGAAGATAGTCATGATAGATAGGGAATTCTTGGATCTCCTTCAAGGAAGAAGTGGCAAGTCCTCTAGCTGACCTGGTGAAGCTAGTGAGATTGGATCTCCATGGGTAAAAGGAGATATGTAATGGCATGGAACTTGAAACTGAAGTGGGATTGACCGGACCAATGAAAAAATGTGTTGAGTTGTTTTCATTCCAATTCCACTGCACTGCAATATTCAAAGTACACTGTCATATGACAATCAGGTATAGGCATAGAAAGTGAGTTCTGCATTATGAGAACAAAGTCTGTGCATCAGATTTGTCTCTGTAGTCTAATCATGCTGCTGCAGTACTATAATATCTAGGGTGTGTGTTATTGGGCATAAAGTTTACAGATAACTGTTAATGGGTATAAAAGACAAATTTTTACAATTTGAAGAACTATTTTTTAAAAAATGCTATGAAACTTTAGTTGTGCCATGACCACATATATGATCTAGAGATGCTTTCGTACAAATCTTGGATATTACAATTGGATTTGTGTTCATGTGTCCTGTTGCTTCACTAAATTTTCTCTGATGCTCTGACTGTGAGACTTCAATGCCCGTCACCAGAAGTGGCTTGGAGCCACATCTGACTGAGCTCAAAACTGGGCATCCACAGGGTCCTGAAGATTATTACCAGCAGGAAAACTGTGTTCAACCAGAATCTGGCATATTCCTCACTCTGCTATTATCATCAAGCCAGTGGATCAACCTTGCTTTGAGGGAAGTTCAGGAGAGAATATTGCAAGCAAGGTCAGGCATAGCTAAAATTAAGGTGTCAACCTGTTGAAGCTGTATTAAAGGGCTACATACAGGCCAAGCAGTGCATAGATAGAGCTAAGTGGTTTCACAACTAATGATCAGATCAAAGCTTTACAGGGTTGACACGTTCACTGATGAATAGTGGTCGAACAATTCAGAACCAAGAACAGTTCTGAAGAAGAATCATAACGGACTTGAAATACTAATTCTTTTTCTCTCTTCACAGAAGCTGCTAGAACCACTGAGTTTCTCCAGCACTTTCTGATTTCTGTTCAGATTTCCAGCATCTTCCGTATTTGCTTTAATTTGATAATCCAAGCAGGTGCACCAACAAACATCCCATCATCAGTGATGGATGGGACCAGTATGTCAATGCAAAAGATGAGACTGAAGGTCTTAGTGGGTAATCCATCTTAGCTTCTTCCTGAGACCTTTTAAATCACTGGATGCCAGTCTCCAACCAATTTGAGTAACTTTACATGATTTAAAGAAACAACTAAAGACATTGGATACAGAAAAGTCTGTTTACTGACAACAGTTTGGTAATAGCACTGAAGATTTATATTCTAGGACCAGCCACATACTTAGCTAAGCTGCAACACTGACATCTACTGACAACAGGGAAAAAAATGCCTGTATATTCTCGGCACAAAAGGCAGGATGAATCCAATCTTGCTAAATACCTCCTGCCCTCTAATATTGATCTAATGTTGATTTTTAGTCAAGTGTTGGAATATATTGTTGACAGGGCTATCAAGTGACACTCAATAACCTGCTTCCTAATGCTCAGATTTGGTTCTGCAAGGACACGTAAGTATCTGAACTCATGAATTCACACTCATGAGGTTTAAACATGAATTCAAGAAGTGAGGTAAGAGTCCTCGACATCAAGGAGGCCTATTAAATCTGAAGCAAGAGTAGGCTATTTGGCCCTTCTATCTGCTCTGCTATGCAATAACATTATGGTTGATCAGATTGTGGATACAACTTCACATTCCTGCCTCACCCCAACAATCTTTGACTCCCTTGTTAGTCAAGAATCAATCTACTTCAGGCTTAAAATATTCAATGCTGCTGTTCCAGCACTCCCTGAGGAAGAGAGCAACCTTCTGACAGAAAATAAATTATCTTCATCTCTTTCTTGAATGGAAGATCTCTCATTTTTAATCTGTTTCCTCATTCTAGTTTCTCCCTTAAGGGGCAACAACCTTTCAGCATCTACTTTAAGTCACCTCAAGATCTTGTTTCAATCAGGTGATCAACTCCCATTATTAAACTCCCATGAATATAGGCTCGGCCTCTTGCCAACACTGCAAGTGTTGTCCTCCAATCATCTCCGTCCCAGAACGTCACAGTTAGAATTTCGCAGGGTTATGCCCATGGCTAATCATCTTTAGCTGCTTCATTAATTAATATTGAAAGTGGGGATGATCGTTGATTGTGCAAGATTGCAAGTCACTCAGAACTTCTCAGCTGTTGAAGCTGTGCATATTCATTAAAACATGGACAACCTTTATGCTTTAGCCAGTAATTTGTACCATTGCCTTGCGATAGTGTGATTTGAATGACCGTTTCTGAGATAATATATCTCCCCATAACATTTCAATAGCATTAACATTATTGTTAACCAGAAATGGAACCAGTCATATACACACTGTGGGTACTAGAGCAGAACAGAAGGTAGATATTTTCCTAAGAGTAACTCACCTGTTTCCTTCACACTGCCTGTCTACCATCATAATCAGGAGTGTGATAGAATCACCCCAGTTGCTGGGATGAGTTTGTCTCTAACAGAACTCTAGAAGCTCAATAACATTTAAGACAAAGCCCACATGAATGGTCCCCTCTACAACTGGTAACAGCCTTGGTTAGGAGTCCCTTCCAAACTCACTACCTGTACCACCTAGAATATCATATGGGAATGCCACCAGCTGCAACTTAGCATCAAAGTTGGCACTTTTTTTGCTGGATCAAAAACCTGAAACTCGTCCCAATAGCACTATACATGTCACTAGACCAGATGGACGGTTGCAGTTAAAGAAGTCTTGCCTTCATCACCTTCTCAAGGAACTTGGGGCTATAGAAAGTTGCTGGTTTTGCCAGTGACACTTTTGCTTTTGGATTTATAAAGGCAGTCTTTGCATATTTAAGGTGATAAAAATGTAAGCAATTTGCTTGTTTTGGTTAAAATGTTCAAAAGGTTAATTATTTTTTTCATTTTTGAGTTGTGGATATAGCTGACCAGGCCAGCATTTATTGCCCATCTACCTTTTAGGTGTCAATGTTGCAGCTGTACTGAAACAGCTTAGCTAGGAATGCTGCAATTTTGCTGCAATGTCTTTGTTGACATTGCCAGAATGTTGTTGGGGCTTAGACCCTTTGCAACATGTAATGCCTTGAGCTATTTCTTGGTATCGTATGGAGTGAATTGAATTGACAGAAGACTGTCACTGGTGATGCTGGGAGTTTTTAAAATAGTGTGCGATG
Source organism: Hemiscyllium ocellatum (assembly GCF_020745735.1). NCBI lineage: Eukaryota > Metazoa > Chordata > Chondrichthyes > Orectolobiformes > Hemiscylliidae > Hemiscyllium > Hemiscyllium ocellatum. Next base: position 78,851,578 of record NC_083409.1, read on the forward strand.
GATCACTAATTCAGCACTACTGGCTGAACCTTATTGTGAATCCTTCAGCTTTATCTTTTGCACTGATGTGCTGGGTTCTCCATTATTGAGAGTGAGGATATTTGTAGAACTGCCTCCTTCAGGAGCTGATGATCTTGGGATGACTAAAATAGAAATGATGATTCTTTGATATGATGGACAAAACTAGTGTAAAAAAGCACAAGCACGTTTTTAAAATCAGCTTACCTTTTTTTTTTAAGTTTTTAATCAGAATTGTTTTAAATGGCATTTTCTTTAAGTAATGACTGCAGTCACTGACTGGACATCTACATTGCCACTTCGATTTGGATTTTAGTATAAACTTAGTTGTAGGAAAACAATATTTGATGTATGCAATGAATGTTTCTAATTCAACATACTCGAGAATAAATGTACCTCAGTGATTTAATCCATTTTTGTTCTTGAAAGTAGAAGCAGCTTTGCAATTGAACAAAGAACCTTACAGTCTGGGAACAGGCCTTTGGCCTTCCAAGCCTGTGCCAATCCAGGTCCTCTGTCTAAACCTGCTGCCTATTCTCTAGGGGACTGTATCTTCATGTATCTGTCTAGATACATTTTAAATGATGGTATTGTTCCCACCGCTACCACCTCCACTGGCAATGCATTCCAGGCACCCACCACCCTCTGTGAAGATTTTTCCCCTTTTATCTTAAAACCTTTTCCCTCTCGCTTTGAACTCGTGACCCCTAGTAATTGAGTCCTGTACTCTGGGGAAAATGTTTAGAGTCATAGAGATGTACAGAATGGAAACAGACCCTTTGGTCCAACTCGTCCATGCCAACTAGATATCCCAATGCAATCTAGTCCCACCTGCCAGCACCTAGCGCATATCCCTCCAAACCCTTCCTATTCATATACCCATCTAAATGCCTTTTAATTGTTGCAATTGTACTAACCTCCTCCACTTCCTCTGGCAGTTCATTCCATACACGTACCACCCTCTGTGAAAACGTTGCTCCTTAGGTCTTTTTTTATATCTTGTCCCCCTCACCCTATGCCCTCTAGTTCTGGACTCCCCCACCCCAGGGAAAAGACTGTTACTTGCTATCCACCCATCTACACCTCTCATGATTTTGTAGGCCTCAATCAGGTCCCCCCCAACCATCTTCTTTCCAATGAAAATAATCCTAATCTACTCAACCTTTCCTAAGAGCTAACACCCTCTGTACCAGGTGAACCTCCTCTGTACCCTCTCCAAAACATCCACATCCTTTTGATAATGTGGCGACCAGAGCTGTACGCACTATTCCAAATGTGGCCAAACCAAAGTCTTATATAACTGTAACATGACCTGCCAACTCAATATCCCGTCCAATGAACGAAAGCATGCCGTATGCCTTCTTGACCACTCTACTGACCTGCGTTGCTACCTTCAGGGAACAATGGCCCTGAACACCCAGATTTCTCTGTCCCTCAATTTTCCCAGTACTTTTCCATTTACTCTTGACTTGGAGCTTTCAAAATGCATCACTTCACATTTGTCCAGATTGAACTCCATCTGCCATTTCTCTGCCCAACTCTCTAATCCATCTATTTTCTGCTGTATTCTCTTGATAGTCCCCTTCACTATCTGCTACTTCACCAATCTTAGTTTCATCTGCAAACTTGCTAACGAGGCAACCTACACCTTCCTCCAAATCATTGTTGTATATCACAAACAACAGTGGTCCCAATACACGTCCCTGTGGGACACCACTGGTCACAGGTCTCCACTTTGAGAAGTTCCCTTCCACTATTACTCTCTGTCTCCTGTTGCCCAACCAGTTCTCTATCCATCTAGCCAGAACACCCTGAATCCCACACGCCTTCACCTCCTCAATCAACCTACCATGGGGAACTTCACCAAACACTTTACTAAAGTCCATGTATATGACATCTATATCCCTTCCCTCGTCAATCAACTTTGTCACCTCTTCAAATAATTCTATTAGGTTTGTAAGACATGACCTTCCCTGCACAAAACCATGCTGCCTATCACTGATATGCCCATTTTCTTCCAAATGAGTTTATATCCTACCTCTTAGTATCTTCTCCAGTACCACTGACATCAAGCTCACAGGTCTGTAATTACATGGATTATCCCTGCTACTCTTCTTAAACAAGGGGGCAACATTAGCAATTATCCAGTCCTCTGGGGACCTCCATTTCTTACCATTTCTATCCCTCATTTTCATAGGGACATTATCTCTCCTGAACTCTAATCAACCTCTCTTTAAAAGCCTCCCATATATTGAATGTGGATTTCCCTTCAAACAGGTGCTGTCAATCTACATTTCCCAGCTCCTGCCGAATTTTGGTATAGTTGGCCTTCCCCCAATTTAGCATTCTTCATTTAGGACCACTCTTATCTTTGTCCATGAGTATTCTAAAACTTATGGAATTGTGATCACTATTCCCAAAGTAATCCCCTACAGAAACTTCAACCACCTGGCAGGGCTCATTTCCCAACGCCAGGTCCAGTATGGCCCCTTCCCTAGTTGGACTATTTACATACTACTCGTGAAAACTCTCGTGGATGCTCCTTACAAATTCTGTTCCATCCAGACCTCTAACACTTAAGTGAATTCCAGTCAATGTTGGGAAAATTAAAATCTCCTATCACCACCACCCTATTGCTCCTATATCTTTCTATGATCACTCTACATCTCATTTTAGCTGTTCGGAGGCCTTTAGTACAATCCTGACATTGTTATCGCACCTTTCCTATTTCTGAGCTCTGCCATGTTGCCTCACTGCTCAAGTCTTCCATTGTGCCCTCCTTCAGCATAGCTGTGATATCTTCCTTGACCAGTAATGCAACTCCTCCACCCCTTTTACTTCTCTCAATCCCGCTCAAAGCACTGGTACCCTGGGATATTTAGTGTCAATTGTAATAGAGTAAATTGAAAAGGAATGTGGAGTTAATGATAGCATATTGGCCATGGCTCAGGAGGTAGCAGTCTTGCCTCTGAGCCAAAAGGTTGTGAGTTCAAGTCCCACCCCTGAATTCAGGGCTCTTGTGGAGTAGTGATCGTGTCCCAGGGTCAAGTCCCATATATCCCAGGGTCTCCGAACAGATTGATTAGAAAATATCTACTTTTACTAATTTGTATTATAGAATATTATAGCCTACAAGGAGGCTATTCAGCCCATTGTGCTTATGCCAACTCTTTAAAAATCTATGCAATTAGTCCAATGTTCTTGTTCTCTCTCCATGTGCCTGCAGATTTAATTTTTTCAAGCATATATTCAGTTGTCTTTTGTAACTTACATTTGAATTTGCTTCCACCATTTTCAGGTAGGGCATTCCAGTTCTTGATACATTTTCAAAATTATTTGCCCTTTATTTATTTGCCAATTATCTGAAATCTGTTTCCACTAATTATTCTTTATTTATAGTCTCATTAAATTTGAGCAATTTAATTTACACAGCCCACCATTTTTCTGTTCAAAATGTATCATTTTACACTGGGCATTAAACATTATTTGCCATGTATCCATTGTCCTCCTCAAGTTTCTAAAACCTTTATTATTTACTTCTATTAACTACATTTCTAAGCTTCGTAACATCTGCAATGTTATGGGCTGGATCATGCATCCCTCTGACAACAAGTTTGAAGGTGGGTAAGGTTTGCCCACCCTTGAGTAACTAAAATCCTTAAATGGCCAATTAATGGGTGCTTTAGGCCTACTCCATGTGTGGAGCTTGGCAACTTTAACTATTGCATCAGACAAGAGGTGGAGTCTTCTTTCAGGGCCATCTGTACTCAATACCTCTCCGTCCTCTCTCTACACACCACTGTCCCTCTCAATCATTCTCCCCTTCATTCTTGTGACTGACTTTCAGTGCCCAGTTAGTGAAGGCTGTTTGATTCGATGGTAACTTGAAGACAGGACCTGTTCCTGAAAAGAGAGTAGATGACCTGCTTCATTTCATTTTGTGCTTCTTGAAGTGTTTCATGTTGCAGGATGACCATCTGGAGCAGGGTAGGTTCCCATAACCACACACGCAAACACAGTCTCTCAAACTCTGAGTGCCAGTTCAGTCAAAACATCTGTTTCTTATATCCAGGTTAACATTGGTAGTATCTTAAAAATAGTAGTAGTCCTAATACTGACTCTGGAGACATCACTGCTTACCTTGAGATCAGTTATTCACCACTACAAGAGTAGGCATTGCTGGGAAAACTTAGCCGGTTTGGCAGTTATGTGGACAGAAAACAGTGTTAACATTTTGGGTCCATGCACCCTTCTTCAGAACTGAGTTTTCCCTGCAATGTCTGTTTTGTTTCTGGTTTCCAACATCGATTAATGGGTGGCACAGTGGTTAGCACTGCTTCCTCACAGCACCAGAGACCTGGGTTCAATTCCCGCCTCAGGCGACTCTCTGTGGAGTTTGCACGTTCTCCCCGTGACTGCGTGGGTTTCCTCCGTGTGCTCTGGTTTGCTTCCACAATCCAAAAATGTGCAGGTTAGGTGGATTGGCCATGCTAAATTGCCCATAGTGTTAGGTGAAAGGGTAAATGTAGGGGTATGGGTTTGGGTGGGTTGCGCTTCAGCGGGTTGGTGTGGACTTGTTGGGTGGAAGGGCTTGTTTCCACACTGTAAGTAATCTAATCGATGTATGTTTTTTCTATTCGCTACTACGTTGTACTTTTTGTCTTGCCCAGTATTGTATCCTCACTACTACTGCACCTTTTAATCTCATGGACTTTCTTTTTATCAATTGCTTTTGGAATGGCTTTATTTTATATGTCTAAGAATTCATTTTCTGATGAGTTTTTAATTTTAATCTCAACTTTTTAGTTCGTGGGTATTCCTTTTTCCTGAGGCTGCATGTTCAGATCTTCAGTCACCCTTACCTGTAAATTTAATAATCTCTCACTCCCCACCCCACATTCCAGCGTCAGATCTTTAACCCTTCCTCACCTCACCCAATCTTTTCCCTTCTGACTTCTCAATCCGCCTAGTCTCAGGCTGGGAAGTGGGGACAAAAGTGTTAATCGTATCCTGTGATTAAATATTGCAGGACTTGGGAATAGAGTCATAGAGATGTACAGCACAGAAACAGACCATTCTGTCCAACTTGTCCATGATGACCAGATATCTTAACTTAATCTAGTCCCATTTGCTAGCACTTGGCCCTATATACCCTTCCCATTTGTACACCTAGCCAGGTGTCTTTTGAATGCGGTAATCGTCCCAGCCTCCTCCACTTCCTCTGGCAGCTCATTCCATACATGCACCACCCTTTGTTGAGAGTGTGGTGCTGGAAAAGCACAGCAGGTCAGGCAGCATCTGAGGAGCAGGAGAATTTATGTCTGACACCCCTTTGTGTGACAAATTTGCCCCTTAGGTCCCTTTTTAAATCTTTTCCCTCTCACCTTAAACCTATGCCTTCTAGTTCTGGACTCTCCCATCCCAGAGAAAAGACTGTGTGTCTATTTACCCTATCCATGCCCATCTTGATTTTATAAACCTCTATAATGTCACCCCTCAGCCTCCAACGCTCCACGGAAAACTGCCTTAGCCTATTCAACCTTTCCCTATAGCTCAAACCCTCCAATCCTGGCAACATCTTTGTAAGTCTTTTCTGAACCCTTTCAAATTTCACAACAACCTTCCTATAGGATACTTCGGTGTTTTATAAATTCACAATTGTCCCTACTCCTCATATGTCTTGAGCTATTGTCTCTTTCATTTAACCCTAAGAATGACAACAATAGAAGGTTGCTTTTTAAAAATGTCTCGAAGGCTTTAAATGGTTTTATATTCTTGCTTGCTTTAAAAGTTTTCTATTTCAGTCTGGATTTGTTTAAACATACCTGAGGTATAACTATTTAACAAACTTTCCACACAATGTATTCCATTGTGCATCAGAATGTAGAGTTGAAGCTGCAATCAGATCAACTATGACCTTACTGAATGTGGAATAGATTTGTGGGGTCAGAAAGTCTACTCTTTTAATTTGTATGTATACATGAATGGTAAATTTGTATAGACCCTTCTTATGTCCGCACCAGTCCCTCCTATTCCAAACTTTTACTGGCCCCCAATTCCATTACATTCTTCAACTCATTCAACACCTTATTAGGAAATATTTTTCTTCTTCTGTTCATATGTAAGGGAATGCTAGCTCCAGCACTTAATGAGTGCACCCATACAGCACTGGACCTTTTGTCCCATCCTCTTCCCTCTAAATCTGTACCTTTGCCCTGTACCTAATTACTTTGGAAAGTGCCTTTTCTCTCTCTCTCTCTCTCCAACCACCACCCCCCACCCCCAAAACTGGCTTCATTGAGAACTGCTGGCATGACAATGTCTGCCTGAATTTCTCTGCTTCTTTCTCCCAGTCCAGTATGTTCTGTTTTTCATGTCAGATCCTGATATTATCAAACTATTGACAAGGATGGTGCTACTGTTCATCTCTTCCTGATGAAGGGCCTTTGCCTGAAACATCGATTTTCTTGTTCCTCAGATCTGCCTGATCGGCTGTACTTTTCCAGCACCACTCTGATTTCCAGCATCTGCAGTCCTCACTTTGCCTCGGTGCTATTGTTATCTGGTGTATTGACCTCTACCTTTCATAGGCTAAGCCCAATTTTCTGTGACTTCTAATTTTTCTTGTATCATAGTCCCACCACTGACTATCAAGCTGTTGTTTTGAGAACTGTTTGTTCTTGAGATCTTCCCTCCACACCTTCCCAGCTGTTGGTAGCTGAGCTCTGAACAGCCAACTTCAACTTTCTTCCTAAATTTCACAAATGGGACCGACCTGACAAGACTCATCATTTCTGCGTGTTCCAATCTCATCTGAACTGATTCCTTCCAACCTCAACTTTATTTTTTTTATCCCTTTGTTCGGGTTCTTTCAAACTACATTCATTTTTCTTCTGACTCCCTATCTCAGTTCGAGTCTTAAATATGTTTGGCACAGAAACAGACCCTTTGGTCCAAATCGCCTATACTGATCAGATATTCTACATTAATCTAATGCCATTTGCCAGAATTTAGCCAATCAAATTCCATGTTTCCTGATCCTAAATATTTGCTCTTCACTATGGGCATATAATCCCTCTCCACCTTTTTTCTTCGTCAAGACAGTCTAAGGGCTTTCTGCATTTTCCTGGAATAGAGGCTTGAACAGTATCCATCCACCACCACTTTTCTATGCCTTACTGAGCCTATTCTCACTTTGAACAATTTCTTGTCTTTAGTCTTTAATTTTCTCGAGGTGAAAGGTGTGGCTAAGGGTACCCACATAACCCGTAGTTATGCAGGCTTTTTTGAGGGGTGTGTGGAACATTCTTTGTTTCAGTCTTGCTCTATCCCACTCCGACAACTGTTCCTCCACTACATTGGTGACTGTATCAGTACTGCTTCTTGCTGTCATCCAGGTCTGAGTAAATTAATCAATTTTTCTTAGTTTCCATCCAACCTATCTTCATTTGATCCATCTCTGACTTTTCCATTACATTTCTTGTCTTCTGTCTCCTCTTCTGGGTGTCTACTGATTTTACAAACTGACTCCTGCAGCCACCTCGACTACAGTTCCTCATGCCATGCTTCCTGTGAAGTTTCCATTTCATTCTCCTAATTTCTCCATCTATCACAGCTGTTCTCATAATACAACCTTTCAGAACAATGCCATTGGCATGTCTTCCTTTCTCTCTCAAATGAGGGTCCCCCTGCCATCCCACCAACACTATGGGTGACGGTCCACCCACTTCCTACAGTTCTACCTTCATTCCTTCCCCTTTTTCCAGAGCTAGGAAAGTGTACTCCTTGTCATTGTTTTTCACCCCATCATTCTTCAAATTCAAGGAGTCATTAAGTCTGTAAGTTAACTTGCTGAGCTTGAAGGTTTGTTTTCAGACGTTTCATCACCATACTAGGTAACATCATCAGTGAGAATCTCTGGTGAAGCGCTGGTGGTTTGTCTCGCCTCTCATATAGGTCTTAGTTTCTCAAGCTGGGTGATGTCATTTCCAGTTTTTTTTTCCCAAGGGAAGTTAGATAGGATTTAAGTCGATGCGTATATTGATGGAGTTCGGGATAGAATGCCACGCCTCTAAGAATTTTCATGTGTGTCTTTGTTTCGCCTGTCCGAGGATGTGTGTGTTGTCCCAGTCAAAGTGGTGTCCTTCTTTGTGTGTATAGAAACTAGTGATAGTGGGTTGTGTCTTTTGGTTGCCAGTATGCTGGTGGCAAGTTTCCTGCTAGTTTTTCCGCTGTAGTGTTTTTTATGGTTCTTGCGTGGTATCTTGTAAATGATGTTAGTTTTGCTGGTGGTATCTAGTGGATCCTTTAAGTTCATTAGTTGCTGTTTAAGTGTGTTGATAGGTTTGTGGGCTACCAGGATGCCAAGGGATCATTACCATTTTCATCACTCCCAGCATAATGTCACTACTAAACACATCCTAGGCACTTGTCTACCTTAATGCTTTTCAAAACACCAACATCTCTTTTATATTGACGTGCCCTACAATATCAGCATATCTTCCTGATACTCACCATCCCCTTCTCCTTTGTGAATACCAATGCAAAGTATTTGGTAAGGGCATCATCCATTTCCTTTGGTTCCGTGCAAAATCTTTCTCCTTTATTCTTGACTGGATCTACCCTTGCCGTAACTAACCTCTTGCTCCTTGTATAAAACACCTTGGAATTTTCCTTAATCCAGTTTGCTGAAGATATTTCATGTCCCCTTTTGGCCCTCCAACTTTCTTCTTTGAGTTCTTCCCTATCAACTTTGTATTCCTTGAGGGCTCTGTCTGCTTTCAATTTCCTAAACCTTACGTATGCTTTCTTTTTTCTGACAAGTGGTGTAATGACTGTGTTCAACATCAGTTCTTTGCTTTTGTACGCTAATCCCTTTTTAATAAAGTTGAGGATTCGTATGCTTTATTAACTGTACTCCACTGTCCTGCCACCTTCAATGTTTACACATATGCACAGATCAATCATAGAATCATCAAATCCCTACAGGATGGAAGCAGGCCAGTCAGCTCATCAAGTCCACACCAATGGTCCAAAGAGTATTCCATCCAGACCCAACCGCCCCCCCCCCACCCACCTTATCCATGTAACTTTGTATTTACCACGGCTAATCCACATAGTCTGCACACCCCTGGACATTATGGGCAATTTAGCATGGCCAATCCACCTAACTTGCACACCTTTGAACTGTGGAAGGAAACTGGAGCACCCAGGGAAACCCATGCAGACAAGAGGCGAATGTGCAATGTGTACACTTGAGGGTGAAATTGAATCCAGGTTCCTGGCACTGTGAGGCAGCAGAGCTAACCACATTCTCTGGACCTGTATATGGCTTTATATTATCTTTCAATGTTCTTCCCGCCAAGGTCCTCGCACTTCTTTGCATGGAATCTCACCAGACACCTATCTGCCCACTCCACCAACCAGTCATTACTTGTTTAGTGACATCACCTGATCTCAGAGGGATATTTGTCAAATGCCTGGCAAATGGAACTAGGTTTGGTTAGGACGGATGAGTTGGACCAAAGGGTCTGTTTCCATGCTGTATGACTATGACTAATTTCCTTTCAGAAAGGAAATCTACTGTCGTTATCTGGATTAGCTTGTGAGATTCTTGACCCACAGCACTGTGGGTATGCTGAGCTCAATGACCTACTAACTCACTCCGTTCAAGGGCATGTAAAGATGCACAACAAATGCTAAGTTTGTCAAAGATGTCCACCTCATATCAAAGAATAAAACTGAAAGATTGTAACTTACTAGATCATGCTGAGTATTAATTGTAAAGCAGCTATTGTTCACAAGGTGGGCTCAGTATAAGTCCCTCTTTGTTCATAAAAACAATCAATTTATTTGATGAAAAACATTGATCATTTTGTCTCAATAGACAAAGCTACCTTTGTCTAATCACATCTGTCCTCAGCTGCAATACCCACACAAAGTCTGATTCCTTTGTTGCGATAGAACTAACGTATAGTGCTCACAACAGGCCTTAAAAGCAACCACTTTATGTAGTCCTGTTTGATATAAAAACATTCTAAGATATTTCACAGAAGTGTTATAAAGCAAAATTCGACACCCAGCCATAAAAGAGTGTTAGGGTTGATAATCAAAAGCTTTGCAGAGGTTGATTTCAAAGAATCTGTTAAAGGCAAAAAAGAGAGGCAGAGTGATGTAAGAAGGGAATTCAAATCTCAGGATCTAGGCAGCTGCAGACATGATAACCAGTGGTGGAGTGATCAGCATCTGGGATACTTGAGGGATCAGCATTCAATAAATGCAGATATCTTGGAAGATTGTGAAGTTGGAAGAGAGAAGCCAGGCTCATTTGGAAATTTGAAAATGAAGGAATTTTAAAAATTTGCCATAGATTGCTGAGATCCAATTGTATCAATAAACAAATTTGGTTTAAAGACTGTTGGCAAACTTTCCTGATTTTTTTTGACATTTTTACTTTTGTTCATTAACTTGCTATCTTTTTTATTTCAATAACTTTTCCAGTTTTGTATTTCTCAGCCAAATCTATTTTTTGAACTTGCTCATTTATGATTTTGCTTCCTACTTCCTGTCATGCTATTATTAATTCCTCCTGTACACTTGTTTCTGCAATGTATTTTCTTGTTTGTACAGAGAAATGAGCTAGTGAATGAAAGGGTAGCTACAATTAGTCTGTGGAAACTAGTCAGATGGTCTCAAAGTATGGGTAGGTATGTTGAGTTGGGTGATGACTAATATGTCACCCACCAATAATGAGATAGCCTCACTTAACTCTCACCTCTTAGGAAACTGACTGTTGGGCAGTCCAGTGTGTTATAAGGTGCCACAACAATGGTGACCGTCATCCATGAGATATTTCCAGCCATTTGGAAGCTGGCTGTTTCTAGGTCTGAAAATCCAGTGGTTGAGGCCTGCTCTGATGTGATCCAGTGTTGAGAAGGTACTTTATAAAAATATTTTTTGGGGGTTCAGTTTGCAGGGATTGAGGGGTGCAGAGAAAAGGGCATGGAGGTTGTTTTCAGAGGTCCTTTTTATGCTTACTCCATTTGTGCATCTTATTGACCCCAGACTGGGGCAATTGGAGGCCTTCCTAAACATAGCACATAAGAAGGATCTTAATTGCTGGTGAGTTGAGAAAATCGTCCACAGAATAGAGTCCTAGAGATGTAAAGCACAGAAACAGACCCTTCGGTCCAACTCGTCCATGCCGACCATGCATCCCAACCTAATCTAGTCCTACTTGCCAGCACCTGGTCCATATCCCTCCAAACCCTTCCTATTCATATCTCTATCCAGATGCCTTTTAAATGTTGCAATTGTACCAGCCTCCACCACCTCCTCTGGCAGCTCATTTCATACACATACCACCCTCTGCGTGAAAAAGTTGCCCCTTAGGTCTCTTTTATATCTTGCCCCTCTCACCCTAAACCTATGCCCTCTAGTTCTGGACTCCCTCACCGCAGGGAAAAGACTTTTTTTCTATTTATCCTATCCATGTCCCTCATGATTTTATAAACCTCTATAAGGTTACCCCTCAGCCTCCAACGCTCCAGGGGAAACAGTCCTAGCCTATTCAACCTCTCCCTATAGCTCAATTCCTCCAACGGTGGCAACATTCTTGTAAATCTTTTCTGAACCCTTTCAAGTTTCACAGCATCTTTCTGATAGGAAGGAGACCAGAATTGCACACAATATTCCAACAGTGGACGAACCAATGTCCTGGCGACATGGTGGCTCAGTGGTTAGTATTGTTGCATCTCAGTGCCAGTCACCTGTGGTTGATTCCAGCTTCGAGTGACTCTGGAGTTGGTACATTGTCCTCATGCCTGTATGGGTTTCCTTCGGGTGCTCGGTTTCCTTCCACAGTCCAAAGATGTGCAAGTTAGGTCATTTGGCCATGCTAAATTGCTATAGTGTTCATGGATGAGTAGGTTAGGTGTATTAGTCAGGGATAAGTGTATAGTAATAGGGTAGGGAAATAGGTTTGGGTGGGATACTCTTTGGAGGGTCAGTGTGGACTTGTTGGGCGGAAGGGCCTGTTTCCACGCTGTAGGGATTCTGTCATTCTATGACACCTTCTTACCAGCACTTAATTGCAGAGGTGGTGAGAAGGAAGTGAGTTTCTTTTCAGACAAATATTCTTAATCATTGTCCTTCTCATCACCTCCTTCGCCACCTCCAGGGAGGGAAAAACTCCATTGCAAGTGATTTAAGGGCTATTGCATGCACAATAAAGGATGGCTGAAATCTAAAGTAATTGAGCTCCGATGAGCCACAAGTAATTCATCATTTGCTATCTTACTGAGGCACAAATTATATTTAAGTTGTACAGCTGTTTTCATATTTTGTACTTTAATGAAGCGTGGGTATGTGTGTGTGTCTATCCCTACTCTGGTCAACCATACTTCCTCCAATATCAGTTTTCTGTCTGTTTCAGTGGGGCTTGATTTGTTCTACTATTAGCTACCCAATTGTATTCATTAGCTTTCAAATTCTGAAAGGTTCCATCCTTGGCCTTTTTTTTTTCGTCACCTACTTGGTGCAATTTCCTATCATTTTCCAAAAACCATGAGTCTTAAGTTCCACTTGTCAGTTGGTGACATTAGCTGTGCATGTTAGCCATCTCTCAACTGAATCATTGCCTGTGCTTTCTCAGATTTAATATCCCAGCAACAACCTAACAGTAAGAGGTAATGTAGCAAGATTGAATGAAAATTATTAACATACAAATTCACAGTTTACCCAAATCTAACTTGAAAGTTGAACAACTGAAAATAAGGAAGTAAGATTTTTAACAGGATTTCTTGTAGATAAAGGTGTATTTTTGTGCTTGTTAACTACAATTTAAAATCTTCCTTTATGTTTTGAAAAGGGATGCCCCTCCATTACTTCCAAGTGACACGACACAAGGGTACAGGACTGTTAAGGCAAAGTTGGGGTGTAAAAAGGTCCGACCGTGGAAATGGATGCCTTTCACCAACCCAGCTAGGAAGGATGGTGCAATATTTTTCCATTGGAGACGGCTTGCAGATGAAGGCAAAGATTATCCTTTTGCAAGGTTTAATAAGGTAGAACACATCTAATAGTTGGCAAAACAATTACAAAAGACACGTTGTTCCTTGGGGTTGGAGAGGGGGAGGGGAGGGGATCAGAATGATGGGATAATGGCATAGTTATACATTGCTGAGAAAAGAAGCTATGATACAAGCCCATCACCTTTTTTTCTGGACAGGTTGCTAGATTGTTCTGCAGATTGTTTTACAAATTAGTAATGGTAAAATTTTATAATGTATTTTAGTTTGAGGTACTATATATGTACCTCTGTATGTGCCTGTCTAGACTGTAGTGTTAAAATAAAATGTAACATCCTTTTGCCCTTTGATTGCTGTGTGGTATTTTGTGAAATTGATGCATGTGAAGTATTAGCTGCAATTTTGCACCAGCTCATGTGATTATAAATAAGATCAGTAGGGATCTTGCACAGCTGTTACTGATATTTGAGCAATGGTGAAAAATGTGTCTTCCTTTTGCCAAGTAATCGGTGAGAGAAGTGGAATAGCCAAAGTCAGTAGCGATTCTTCGAATTATATCAAGCTTGTTGTTTGATTGAAAAAGGTTCTAAGTAAATTCAGAATAATTTTTTTTGTGGTTCTTAAGACAGTCCAGGTACCTGTATATTCAGAGCAGGAATACCAGATGTATCTACATGATGATGGATGGACCAAAGCAGAAACAGACCATCTCTTTGACCTCTGCAAACGCTTTGATCTCCGGTTTATTGTCATCCATGATCGCTATGACCACCAGCAGTTCAGGGTAAGTAAGGGAACAGTGAATGAATGAATATAATCCAAATGAATGCAAGATCATCTGGTTAGCTGTAAAATTGTAAAGGTTTGTTTTCTATTGAGCATGTTCAGTAAAGTACCAGCAGTCTTCTGTTTTATTTCATAAATTAGATCTAATTTAAAGTTGTGACTTTATTCTTGAAATCGCAACTTGTTCATTATTTATGTAAATGTTTTAGACTTGAATGTAGGGGGGTTGATCAGTAAGTTCACAAATCATGAAAACATTGGCAAAGTGGTGGTAAATAATGAGGAGGCTAGCCTTCAACTTTCAGAGAGTATGGACTGATTGATCAGATGAGTTAAATAAAAACTGAAAGAAATGCAGATGGCAGTTCTGAGGAAGGGTCACTTAACTTGAAATGTTAACTCTGATTTCTGTCCACAGATGCTGCCAGACTTGCTGAGCTTTTCCCATAATTTCTGTTTTTGTTGGTCAGATGACCTCATCAGTGATACACAGAATTTAATCTGGTTAAATGTGAGCTGATGCTCTTGATCAGGACAAACAAGGCAAGGGAATGCATGATGAGCTGTCGTACCCTGAGAACTGGTTAAGGTATCAGGGCTAGTAGATAAAATATGCAAAAGTGAGGACTATAGATGCTGGAATTCAGAGTCTAGATTAGAGTGGTGCTGGAAAAGCACAGTAGGTCAGGGAGCATCTGAGGAGTAGGAAAATCGACGTTTTGGGCAAAAGCCCTTCACCACACAGCTAGAAAGCCCAGGTTCAAGTCCCACCTCTTCCAGAGGAGTATGATCTCACTCTAGTAGATAAAATAGTTAAGAAGCCTTTATTAGTTGAGGCATGGAGTTTAAGAGCACAGTTATTATGCTGCAATTGTGTGAGATACTGGTTAGGCTGCATCTAGAACATTGTGTGAAGTTCTGGAATCCACATTACAGGAGGGATGTTATAGCATTGGAGAGGTAAAAACAATAACTGCAGATGCTGGAAACCAGATTCTGGATTAGTGGTGCTGGAAGAGCACAGCAGTTCAGGCAGCATCCGAGGAGCAGTAAAATCGACGTTTCGGGCAAAAGCCCTTCATCAGGAATAAAGGCAGACATAAGCTAGAGGAGAGTGGGGGTGGGGAGAAAGTAGCATAGAGTACAATAGGTGAGTGGGGGAGGGGATGAAGGTGATAGGTCAGGGAGGAGGGTGGATTGGGATAGGTGGGAAAGAAGATAGGCAGATCGGACAAGTCATGGGGACAGTGCTGAGCTGGAAGTTTGGAACTAGGGTGAGGTTGGGGAAGGGGAAATGAGGAAACTGTTGATGTCCACATTGATTCCCTGGGGTTGAAGTGTTCCGAGACGGAAGATGAGGCGTTCTTCCTCCAGGCGTCTGGTGGTGAAGGAGGCCCAGGACCTCCATGTCCTCGGCAGAGCGGGAGGGGGAGTTGAAATGTTGGGCCATGGGGCAGTGTGGTTGATTGGTGCGGGTGTCCTGAAGATGTTCCCTAAAGTGCTCTGCTAGGATGTGTCCAGTCTCCCCAATGTAGAGGAGACCGCATCGGGAGCAACGGATACAATAAATGATATTAGTGGATGTACGGGTAAAACTTTGATGGATGTGGAAGGCTCCTATAGGGCCTTGGATAGAGGTGAGGGAGGAGGTGTGGGCGCAGGTTTTGCAGTTCCTGCGGTGGCAGGGGAAGGTGCCAGGATGGGAGGGTGGGTTATAGGGGGGGGGCGTGGACCTGACTAGGTAGTCATGGAGGGAACAGTCTTTGCGGAAGGCGGAAAGGGGTGGGGAGGGAAATACATCCCTGGTGGTGGGGTCTTTTTGGAGGTGGCGGAAATGTCGGTGGATGATTTGGCTTATGCGAAGGTTGGTATGGTGGAAGGTGAGCACCAGGGGCATTCTGTCCTTGTTACAGTTGGAGGGGTGGGGTCAGAGAACATTTACCAGGATGTTGTCTGGGTTGGAGAGTTTCAGTTATGAAGAGAGATTGGACAGACTTAGGTTGTTTTCCTTGGAATGGAGGAGACTGAGGGGGAGGGGGGGGACATGATCGAGACGTATAAAATAATGAGGGGCATAGACAGGAAAATAAAAATTCCTCTTGATGGAGGGATCAATGACTAGAGGGCATAGATTAAAGTTAAGGGCAGAAAGTTTAGAGAAGATGTGAGGAAAATATTTTTTGCCCAGAGGGTGGTGAGAATCTGGAATTCAGTGCCTGTTATGGTGGTAGAGGCAGAAGCCATCTAAACATTTAAGAAATACTTATATGCACTTGTGATGTGAAAGCATGCAAGGCAATGGACCAAGTGCTGTAAAATGGGATTAGAATAGTTTTTGACTGGCGCAGATGAGATGGCCAAGAGAGCTGTTGGCCTATGACTTCAAGTGGATCATGCTTTCCCATTAGAATAGTGTAAATGTTGTAATAAGACCCTCTTTAGCAGAAACAAAAGATCAACGCATCTTACCATGAAAGTTGAAATACGTTATATTGCTAAATTTTGTAAACAAAGTACCTTTTTAAATATGAAATGCTTTAAAATATGTAAAAATGTATAATATCTCCTACTTGCTGCTGATCCTGTTTCCCAAATCTCCCTCCCTACCCTGTTGATTGCTGCAAATCATCTTGTCCCTGACTCTCTGAGGAGCAATCTCTCTGCCTCCCTGACTTATCCTCTCACCAAACTTCACTCCCTGATTCAATGTTTTGCTCTTTCCTCTCTCCTGAGCCTTTGTGCCTTTTTCTGTTCAAAATCCAGATCTGATCTGAAGCCAGAGTCAAGGTGCGGATTTACAGTTTTTGAGGATGCAAACATGGCAATCACTTTTTTTTTAAAATGACAGTCAAAATTGCTCCTCTTGTTATTCCTTGTAAAACCTTGCCTACAGTGGGGGTTCAGGAAAAGGAAGTGGTGAGGGAAAGCATTTAAAAAAACATGAATTTTAACAGCTCCAGCTTAATATATCAAACCATTGGGATCAGTACTTGCATAATGCTGAACATCCAGCTTTGTATTTGTATTGTATCTTGAACAATGAATACAGGTTCAGGAGACGAAAGTAGTGGGAGGATGAGTCCAGGTATGGGATGTTAATCAAGAGACTAGTTTGTGAACACAGAGACTGCAGCTGGGGTAAGAGTGGTGTGGTGTGAGAGAGAGGGGTTGGAAGATCATGGTGCAAATCTGATTGTGTGGCCTTTTGTCAGACTGGTAAGAAACCACATTAAAACAAATGTCGCTAAACGAGGTTATAGACCTCATTGTTTCATGTTAATATCAGTGAGGAAATGTTAAAGGGGGCAAAGTTAAATGTGGAGTAACTTCTAAAGTATTACCAACAGTTCAAACTGCATGTGTTCTTTATTCATAAATGATTTCTTCTATTACGAGCAATTACTATGTTATTTTAAGCTTCTGACCTTTACAATACGTATTATTGTTTGGAGCAGATGGTCAGATGACCTATGTCAAGATGCGGGCCATTGCTGAATTAACCATTAACAGGCATATAAAAATTGTACGACTCAACTAGCTTTCTGATTTTGATATAAAAATTATTTATTTCCTACTTCTGGGTGAAGAACCACCACCTGTCAGAATCACTGTTCATATCATTCACAAACTTTTCCCTGCACACCAAGATGTAGACTATTGACATATTCATGGTTATATTGATATATTTTGGGAAAAACAAGGGTCTCAGTACTGACCCCCCTACAAACCTTGCTCTAGCCCCCTAAAAATACTAATTGACCATTACTGTTGCCTATCACTCAATTTTTTAAAAAGCCATATTGGTAATATACTTGTATTTCATAAGTCATCACTTTCCTCACAGATCTGAAGTGTATCACTATCAAAAGCTTTCTAACCATGCATTAGTCTCATCAACCCTTTCTGTTACCTCTTCTAACAAAATTTCCAAGTTAATTAAATATGACACCCTTTAGAAGACCATGTTGGCTTTTCTATGTTAATTCACTTATTCCATTTACTACTAATTTATCCACGATATTTGTTTCCAGAAGCTTTTTCACCTTTGAAGTTAAAATGATTGGACTGTAATTGCTGGGCTTATCCTTGCAACCTTTTTTGAATAAGGGTATGATTTTGCAATTCTTCGATCTTTTTGCCACTTTCTTTCCCTCTTTTCCTTTCCTGATGCCTTGTACCCAGCAATATTTAACACCTAGAATTGTCCTTTCTTAAGCCAGGGCTTCATATTTCTAAATGGAAATCTGTAAATGTTTACTAAGATATATATTATCCGTACATTTATATAGATGCACAGTAATCTTGATTCATTTGTTTCTCCCTTACTCCAACTTCACCTATTGGCATACTATTCTCTATGGTCCTGATAACTGTCTCTTGAAGTATTTTATGAGCCCTTCTATTCTTCTCTAATATTCTCTCTTGATTCCTATACCTCTGCTAAGTTAGTCTAAAGCCCCCTCAGCAGCATTTGTAAAACACTCTTCAAGGAACTGAGTGCTAGCCCTGTTTAGGTGCAACCCACCCAGCTTGTTCACATGCCATCCTCCCTAGAGTCTGTCCCAGAGATCTGAAACATTCGCTTCGAGTTATAGAGATGTACAGCATAGAAACATACCCTTCAGTCCAACCAGTCCATGCCAATCATAATCTCAAACTAAACTAGTTCCACCTGCCCGAGTTTGGCCCATATCCCTCCAAACATTTCTTAGTCATGCCTCTTAAACATAACTGCACCTGCATCCATAATTCCTCTGGTTCATTTCACTGTGAACCATCTCTGTTTCTAAAAAAAAATGCCTTTTATCTTTTTTTTAAATCTTTCTCCTCTCACCTTAAAAATATGTCCCCTAGCCTTGAAATCACCCACCCTAGGGAAAAGACACCTGCGATTCACATTATCCATACCTCTTGATGAAGGCACCAGTCAATCTCCTATGCTATGGTGAAAAAAGGTCCCAACCTGTCCAGTCTCTCCTAATAACTCAAAACCTCCATCCCTGGCAACATCCTAGTAAATCTCACCAAAGCCCTGTATAACCTCAACATAACTTCCCAAATCCCACACTCAAACTTCTGACCAATGAACGTGTTTAGCATGCTTACCTTCTTAACCACCCTATCTATGTGTGATGCAAACTTTAAAGAATTATGTGCCTGAACCCCAAGGTCTTTCTGTTCTGCAACACTAACTAGGGCCCTACCATTAATTGTATAATTCCTATCTTTGTTTGTTTTACCAAAATGCAGTACCTCATATTTATCCAAATTAAACTCCATTCGCCCAATTGATCAAGATCTCTTTGTAATCATAGAAAACTTACTTCACTGTCAACTATGCCATCAATTTTGGTGTCATCCACAAGCTTATGAACGGTGTCTTCTATATTCACATCTAAATAATTTAAATAAATGACAAAGAAAAGTGGACCCAGCACCAATCCCTGTGTAACCATGCTGGTGACAGGCTTCCAGTCTGAAAAACAAACCCCAAGCTCCATCTTCTGTGTCCTGTCTTCAAGCCAATTTTGTATCCAGTTGGCAAGCTCACGCTGAATCCAATGTGATCTAATTTTATTAATTGGTTTACCATGCGGAACCTTATCAAAGGCTTTACTCCAAGTCCACGTAAACAATGTTTCCTGCTCTCTCCTCATCAATCTTCCTGGTTACTTATTCAAAACATTTGATCAGGTTTGCGAGACCCAATTTTCCTTGCATAAAACCATGCCGACTGTCCCTAATGATTCCTTGCATCCCCAAATGCATATACATTTTACCTTTCAGAATCATTTCCATCAATTATACCCACCACTGAAGTCAAACTCCCAGTTCTGTAGTTCCTAGGATTCTCCTTACACCCTTCTTAAGCAAAGGCATAAGTAGACATTCTGCAGTCATCTCTTATCTCACCTGTAGTTATAGATGATATAAACCATTCTGCAACATCTTTCCAGCTCATCATTCATCTGCTTTACCCTCCTATTTCTGTACTTTACCAACAGTCATTAATAATGATGAATGGTATTGTAGAAATATTCATTGATACCTGGCCTACATTTATCCATCAATCAAGATCACAAAAAAATACGAAGATTATTTGGCTATTATCACTTAGTATCTATGGGACCATGCTGTGCACAAATTGACTGCCGTATGCTCCTAACTTAGAACAAGTACTTAAAATCCTTGAGACATCCTGATTTCATAAAAGGCACTATAGAAATGCAAGTACTTGAGTCTTTATCCAGATTTTTAGCATAAATTTTGCTTTATAATTTATTTGAGACCATAACACACAGGAGTGGAAGTAGGGCCATTCGGCCCATCAAGTCCACTCCACAATTTAATCATGTCTGATGGGCATTTCAACTCCACTTACCCGCATGCTCCCCATAGTCCTGAATTCCTTGCAAGATCAAGAATTTATCAATCTCTGTCTTGAAAACATTTAATGCCCTGGCCTCCACTGTGGTCCATGGCAATGAATTCCACAGGCCCACCACTTTCTGGCTGAAGAAATATCTCCTCATTTCCATTCTAAATTGACCCCCTCTAATTCTAAGGCTGTGCCCATGGGTCCTAGTCTCCCCGCCTAATGGAAACAGCTTCCCATCGTCCACCATTTCTAAACCATGCATTATCTTGTAAGTTTCTATTATATCTCCCCTCAACCTTCTAAACTCTAATGAGTACAATCCTATGATCCTCAGTCATTCATTGTATGCTGGCCTATCATTCCAGGGATAATCCGTGTGAATCTCCGCTGGACATGCTGCAGTGCCATTATGTCCTTCCTGAGGTGTGGGGCCCAAAGTTGGTCACAGTATTCTAAATGGAACTTAACTAGAGTTACATTAAGTCTCAGAAGCACATCGCTGCTTTTGTATTCCAACCCTCTTGAGACCAATGACAATATGACATTTGCCTTCTTAATCACAGACTCAACCTGCAAGTTAACTTTCAGAGAATCCTGGCCTGGCACTCCCAGATCCCTTTGTACTTTGGCTTTATGAATTTTCTCACCGTTTAGAAATAGTCCATGCCTGTGTTCTTTTTCCCAAAGTACAAGACCTCGCATTTGCTTATATTGAATTTCATCAGCCAATTTCTGGACCACTCGCCTAAATTGTCTAAATCTTTCTGCAACCTCCCACCTCCTCAGTATTACCTGCCTGTCCATCTAACTTTGTATTATCAGCAGACTTTGCCAAAGTGTCGACATTCCATTCATCCAGGTCATTAATATATAAAGTGAACAGCTGCGGCCCCAACGCTGAACCCTGCGGGACACCACTTGTCATCGGCAGCCATTCCAAAAAAAGAACCTTTTATCCAAACTCTCTGTCTTCTGTCAGACAGCCAATCCTCAATTCATGCTACTAGCTCACCTTGAACACGATGGGCCCTCACCTTACTTAGCAGCCTCCCGTGAGGCACCTTATCAAAGGCTTTGTGGAAGTCAAGGTAGATAACAGCCACTGGGTTTCCCGGTCTAACCTACTTGTTACCTCTTCAAAGAATTCTAACAGATTTGTCTGGCGTGACCTCCCCTTACTAAATCCATACTGACTTGTTCTAATCCAATCCAACCATTAACAATGGATTATAGAATTTTGTCAAGAACTGAGGTTAGGCTAACCGGCTATAATTTTTCATCTTTTGTCTTGATCCTTTCTTGAAGAAGGGGGTTAAAACAGCGATTTTCAATCATCTGGGATTTTTCCCTGACTCCAGTGACTTTTAGAAGATCACAACCAACGCCTCCACCCTTGCCTCAGCCACTTCCCTCAGAACTCTAGGCTGTAGCTCATCAGGGCCAGGAGATTTATCAATCTTTAGACGTTTTAGCTTTTCTAGCACTTTCTCTTTTGTAGTGACTACTATACTTAACTCTGCCCCCTGACTTTCATTAATTGTTAGGATATTACTCATGTCTTCCACTGTGAAGACTGACGCAAAGTACTTATTAAGTTCTTCGGCTGTTTCCTTATCTCCCAACACTAGCCTGCCAACATCAATTTGAAACAGCCCTATTTCTGCTTTTGCTTCTTGTTTGTTTCTTATGTATTTAAAAAAAACTTTTACTACCATTTCTAATATTACTGGCTAGCCTACCTTCATATTTGATCCTCTCCTTCCTTATTTCTCTCTTTGTTATCCTCTGTTTGTTTGTTTTTGTAGCCTTCCCAATCTTCTGATTTTCCCAGTGCTCTTGGCCACTTTAAAGGATCTCTTTGATACATTTCCTGACTTCCTTTGTCAGCCATGGCTGTCTAATCACCCCCTGGATAATCCATCTTTTCTTTTGGGATGAAGCTCTATACTCTGTCCTCAATTATACCCAGAAACCCTTGCCATTGTTGCTCTACTGTGTTCCCTGCTATCCTCTGCTTTCGGTCACTTTTCATCAGTTTCTCTCTCCTGCCCCTGTAACTACCTTTATTTAACTGTACCACCATTACATCCAATTTTGTCTGCTCTCTTTGACTGAATTCTACCATATTATGATCGCTGCCTCTTAAATGTTCCCTTACTTTAAGATCTTTTATAAAGTCTGGTTCCCCTCCCCCCACCTTGTCTCAGTCCCAACCCTCGAACTCAGCACCACCTTCCTAATCTGCAATCTTCTTCCTGACCTCTCCGCCCCCACCCCCACCCCCACTCCGGCCTATCACCCTCACCTTAACCTCCTTCCACCTATCACATTTCCAACGCCCCTTCCCCAAGTCCCTCCTCCCTACCTTTTATCGTGGCCTGCTTGGCACACTTTCCTCATTCCTGAAGAAGGGCTCATGCCCGAAACATCAATTCTCCTGCTCCTTGGATGCTGTCTGACCTGCTGTGCTTTTCCAGCAACACATTTTCAGCTCCTCATCATATAGCACTAAGTCCAGAATAGCTTGCTCCCTTGTGAGCTCCATCACAAGTCGTTCCAAAAGCCATCCTGTAAACATTCCATGAATTCCCTTTCTTTGGATCCACCGGCAACATTATTCACCCACCTTGCATTTTGAAGTCCCCCATGATCACCGTGACCTTGCCTTTCCACATGTACTATCTATTTCCTGCCCACTGTTAGGAGGTCTGTACTGCTTATCTTTTCATTTAACTCTATACTCCCTGTCAAGGATTTAATCAAGGATAAAACAGATTTGAGAAGCCAGTAACAAGTGAACATTTCTCACATGTTAGTTGCAGTTTTTCCTTAATAAAATGTCAACTCCCCAACCCAAACTTCAGTTTCAACCAAAGCTGATTACATAGTAATATTCCAAATCAACAATGCATATTCCCCCTAAATATATATTTGCCAGATTTTTCAAAGATTGTCAATCAAACCCAGATTCTGTTATCCTGGTAGATCTCTTGTAGGGTAGAACAATCAGGAAACGTAAACCACCACACCTTTTCACAGCAGTCAGTTGTCATACTCTCAGATTTCTTGTAAAGATAATGTGAGTGACATAACAAGAAAACACTGTCACCAGTCATAAAGGTTAGGTTTAAGAAAGAAAAGAGAAGCTCATGGCAGATACCAATAGTTCTTTACAGCAGAGTCCTTAGAACTTTAAAAAGTGTGGGGCAAATTCGGAAAGCAAAGAATGTATGAGAAAGCATTAACAGGTAGGATAAAGGAAAACCGAAAAGGATTTTTAAAAAAAATGTATAAAAAGCAAGAGAATACGTTGGGAAAGATTAGGGACTGGTGCAAAAATAAAACTGGAAAAGCAACTGAATCATAGCTTACAATAGAAATTAGGAATAGTATTAGATCCAATGAGGAGACATATAAAATTGTCAGAAAAAAAGCAGCAGGCAATGGGAGCATTTTTGAATTTGACAGAAGAGGATAAAAGCTTTGATCAATTGAAGAAAATAAAGTATGATAGTAATATTGCAAGGAATGTAAAAACTGACCATAAAAGCTTCTATAAATATGTGAAGAGAAAAAAAGATTAATAAAGATAAGTGTACATCCCTTACAGTCATAAACTGGGAAATTATAATAGGGAGCAAAGAACATAGAATATTACAGCGCAGTACAGGCCCTTCGGCGCTCAATGTTGCGTCGATCTGTGGAACCAATCTGGAGCCCATCTAACATACACTATTCCATTCTATGCAATGACCATTTAAATGTCCTTAAACTTACCGTGTCTACTACTATTGCAGACACTGCATTCCATGCCCCTACTCTCTCTGAATAAAGAAACAACCTCTTACATCTGTTCTATATCTGTCGCCCCTCAATTTAAAGCTATGTCTCCTCGTGCTAGCCATCACCATCCAAGGTAAAAGGCTCTCACTGTCCACCCTGTCTAACCTTCTGATTATCTTATGTCTCAATTAAGTCACCTCTCCAACTTCTTCTCTAATGAAAACAGCCTCAAGTTCCTCGGCCTTTCCTCATAAGACCTTCCCTCTATACCAGGCAACATCCTAGTAAATCTCTTCTGAACTCTTTCCAAAGCTTCCACATCCTTCCTATATTGCGGTGACCAGAACTGTAAGCAGTACTCCAAATGTGGCTGCACCAGAGTTTTGTGCAGCTGCAACATGATCTCGTGGTTCTGAAACTCAGTCCCTCTACCAATAATAGCTAATGCACCATGTGCCTTCTTACCAACCCAATCAAGGATTTATGTACTTGGACACCAAGATCTCTCTGCTCATCTACACTACCAAGAATCTTACCATTAGCCCAGTACTCTGCATTCCTGTTACTCCTTCCAATGTGAATCACCTCACACTTTTCCATATTAAACTCCATTTGCCACCTCTCAGCCCAGCTCTGCAGCCTACCTATGTCTCTCTGTTAACCTACAGCATCCTTTGTCACTGTCCACAACTGTACTGACCTTAGTGTGATCTGCAAATTTACTAACCCATCCTTCTATGCCCTCATTCAGATCATTTATAAAAATGACAAACAACAGTGGATCCAAAACAAATCCTTGTGGGACCTCATTAGTAGCTGAACTCCAGGATAAATATTTCCCATCAGCCACTACCCTCTGTCTTCTTTCAGCAAGTTAATTTCTGATACAAACCGCTAAATCTTCCTCAATCCTATGCCTCCGTATTTTGTGCAGTAGCCTATCATGGGGAACCTTATCAAATGCCTTACTGAAATCCATATACACCACATCAACCGCTTTACCCTCATCTACCTCAAAGAACTCAATGAGGTTTGTGAGGCACGACCTACCCTTCACAAAACAGTGTTATCAACTTATTCCTCTCTCGATGATTATAAAGTCCTATCTGTTATAACACTTTCCAATACTTTACCACAATCGAAGTAAGGCTCACTGGTCTATAATTTCCAGAGTTGTCTCTACTCTCTCTCTTGAACAAAGGAACAACATTTGCTATCCTCCAGTCTTCTGACACTTTTCCTGTAGACAATGACAACATAAAGATCAAAGACAAAGGCTTGGCAATCTCCTCCCTCGTTTCCCCGAGAATCCTCGGATAATGGCAGAATAATTGAACATGGAAGGCAAATAGCAGAATAATTGAACACGGAACTTCAGTCCATCTTAAGAAAAGACAGCATAGATAACCCAGAAATATTACAGAATCAAGGGTTTAGTGAGAGGGAGGAATTGAGGGAAATTGGTATTCGTAAGAAAATAGTACTAGGAAATGTAATAGTGTTCCAAAACTGACAAATTCACATGGCCTGATCATCTGCACCCAGAGGACTAAAGGGAAGTTGCCCTGGAAATGATAAATGGATTGGTGGTCAAAATTCTATCTTCTGTGGAGCAGTTCTTACAGATTGAAGGGCGGGAAAAGTAACCCCATTATTTAAAAAGGGAGGGAGAGATAAAGAAACTTGAATTACTGAGCAGTTAGCTTCACATCAGTAGTGGTGCAAATGTATAATCTCTTATAAAAGTTATGATAACACAACACTGGAATGCATTGACAGGACTGGACAGAGCCAGCATGGGTTCATGAAAGGCAAATCATGTTTAATAAATCTACTGGAATTTTTTGAAGATGTAACTAGCAGAACAGATGAAGAAGAACTAGTGGATGTGGTATATTTAGATTGGGTAATATGTTGGCATGGATTGAGAATTGATTGACAGACATGAACAAAGAATGGGGAATAAATGGATCTTTTTCTA
Organism: Hemiscyllium ocellatum; assembly: GCF_020745735.1. Taxonomy (NCBI): domain Eukaryota; kingdom Metazoa; phylum Chordata; class Chondrichthyes; order Orectolobiformes; family Hemiscylliidae; genus Hemiscyllium; species Hemiscyllium ocellatum. Next base: position 78,877,553 of record NC_083409.1, read on the forward strand.
GAAGGTAGGCAGTGACTAGTGGGGAACCACGAGGATCATTGCTATTCAGTGGGCCCAAACTTTTCAGTAGATATGAGCTAGACAAGGGTATCAAATGCAGCATTTTCAAGTTTGATGATGACACAAATCTGGGTGAGGTTGTGAGGAGGATACAAGGAGTCTTCATGGTGATTTAAACAAGTTGAGTTAGTGGGCAAACACATAGCTGATTGAAGTATGATATGTCTAAATATTAAGTTTCATGTGAAAAACCAGCTGAGTATTACTTAAACAGTGATATATTGGGAAACTTCAATGTGCAGGGAATCTTGGTATTCTTGTTCACCAGGCAGTGAAAGTACACAGGCAGGTGTGGCAAGTAATTAGGAAGGCAAATGGTATACTGGCTTTCATTGCAACAGGATTTGGATTCGGGGATGTTTTAACTGCAGTCATCCAGGGCCTTGGCGAGCCCGTAGCTGGAGTACAGCACGCAGTTTTGGTCTCTCTACCTAAGAAATATGCCTGCCATAGGAGTGCAGCAGAGGTACACTAGGCTGATAATGGACCTGTCCTGTGAAGAGACATTAAAGTTTAGAAGGATGAGATGGGATCTGACCGAAAAATTTTTAAATCCTCCCTGGCCACTGGTGAGGTGGAGGGCTGCTACCATTGTCCAGTTACTATAAAAGGGAGGATGGGTGGACCAGGAAATTACTGGCTTCTCAGTCTAACCTTTATGTAGGAGGAGTTATTAGAAAGAAATCTGAGGATAAAAATATGCTTGCACTTGCGGAGTCACAATGATTTGTTATAGAAAGGTTGAGTTAAATAAATTTGATTTCAGTGTTTTGCTAAAGTAAGAGGCTTGTTGATTTAGATAATTGATATGCTCTTCATGGACATTAGCAAAGCTATTGTTAAGGTCCCATATGGCAGACTGGTCAAGAAACAAAGGTCCATTGGGATCCAAGGCAAAGTAGCACATTGGATCCATGAGAGACAAGAATCAGGGGGTGATAGTAAAATGTTTCTGTGACCGGAAGTCTTTCCAGTGGGATTCTGCCGGACTTGGTGCTAGGCACCTGTTGTTTGTAGTGTACAGTAATGATTTGGACTTAATGTATGGATCAGAAAAGATTTACAAGGATGTTGATAGGATTGGAGAGTTTGAGCTATTGGGCCAGGCTGAATAGGTTGTTTTTCTTCTGTGGATCATCAGAGGCTAAGGAGTTCCTTATAGAGGTTTATAAAATCACAAGAGGCATGGATAGGGCACATAACCATGATTTTTTTCCCAGGGTAGGGGAATCCAAAACTAGAGGCCATAGGTTAAAGGTGAGAGGGACAAGATTTAAAAGGGATCTAAGGGGCAACTTTTTCATGTAGAGGCTGGTGTGTAAATGGAAGGAGCTGCCAGAGGAAGTGGTGGACGCAGGTACAGTTACAACATTTAGAAGTCATCTGGATGGGTACATGAATAGGAAGCATTTAGAGGGATATGAGCCAAATGATGGCCAATGGCACTAAGTCGGTTTAGGATATCTGGTCAGCACGGATGAGCTGGACTGAAGCGTCTGTTTCCTTTCAGACTCTATGTATGGGATATAATCAAGATGTTGTGGATGACACAAAATTGGTGAGGCCATAAATAGTGAAAAAAAATCTGCAAAGTGCAGGTGTTTATTAATGGTCTGGTTAACTTCGAAGAGCACTAGCAAATGGAATCCAAACCAGAAATGATTGAGGTAATGCGCTGGGCAGCTAACGAGACAAGGAATTGCACTTTAAACGAGAGGACCCTGGAAAGTACTGAAAGTCAAAGGGATGTCAGTGTGCATATAAAGAACAAAACAGAACAGGAATAGGCCTTATGTCCACCAAGCTTGCCCTGACACATTTTGCCCTTCCATACTAAAGCTGTTATCATGTGCAGGATCTGTATTCCTCTATTCCCCTCCTTTTCATGTATCCATCCAAGTGTTTCTTAAATGCAGCTGTTGTATCTGCTTTCATCACTTCCTCTGGCAGTTCTGGCACAGATATTGATATAGAGTCAGAAGTAGAATCGATGTGGTTAGAGTTGCCAGAGGGGAAAAAAGATTCTGATGGGAGTTGTAGTCAGGCCTCCAGACAGTATCTGCAGATTCCAGAAGAGAGTATGGCAGGTAGGTAATGGGAAGGTTAAGAAAGCATATGGGATATTTGTATTCCAAACCTTGATGATTATAAAGGGAAGAGAAAGGAGATTAGACTGGAACCCTGTTTAAGAATGAGGTAAATACACTTCCGTGGCTCATGGACTTAAGATATTGAGCTCAGTGATCAGCCATGATCACGATTTAATGGCAGAACAGGTTTGAGAGGTTGAATGGCCTACTCCATTTCTTATTTTCTATGTTTCTTAATTAGTATAGAACCTTGGTTAGGTCACAGTTGAAGTACTGCATACAGTTCTGGTCACCAAATTATTGTAAAGATGTTCTTATGTTAGAGAAGGTGTGGATGAAATTTACCAGGATGCTGTCTGGAGGGTCTGAGAGAGGAAAGATTGCATAAGCTGGGGTTATTTAATTGGACCAGCTAAGGTTGAGATGGGGCCTAGTAGAGGTCTGTAAGATTGACGGGCATAGATAGTATGGGTAGGAAGGCACTTTTTCCATTAGTAGAGGTATTAATAATCAGCAAGCCTAGATTTAAGGTAAGAGGTAAAGGCTAAGAAGAAAGTTGATGAGGGTCAGAAAATACCATCAGCCTTGTAGCAACTTGCTTTAAATTGATAGGGCTTTAAATTAAATAGTGTTAGGGGGTGGGTGCTTTGGTACAGCATGGACACTTATGGAAAATGTTAAAGTGGGCTTGGGCTCAGCAGTGGTTATTAAAGTTTCTAAAACAAGTAATCGGACAGAGAATTTGGAAAGGGTCAGGAGTCTAACTTCAGGCACAGATAGGGGGACAACATTGAGAAGGAGGGCAGTCAATGCAGGATTGAGGATGTTGTACTTAAATGCATGCATAAATAAAACAAAGTAAACTGAGCTTGTAGCGCAGATTGAAATTGGCAGGTATCATGATGTGGGTATCACAGAGATGTGGCTGCATGGAGATCGGGTGGAAACTAAATATTCAAGCATGCATGTTCTTTTGAAAGGAGAGGCAGATGGGCAGAGGGGTGGGTTTGTCTTGTTCGTAAGAAATTGAATTAAATTGATAATAAGAATTGATATAAAGTCAGAAGGCATAAAATCTGTGTGGGTAGAGTTGGGAAACCGCAAAGAGAAAAAGATTCTGTTGGGAGTTGTGTACAGGCCTCCAAGCAGTAGTCAGAGTTTGGAAGAAAACTCAGACGACTGACTGTGTGGAGTTTGCACGTTCTCCCCCTGTCTGCGTGGGTTTCCTCCGGGTGCTCCGGTTTCCTCCCACAGTCCAAAGATGTGCGGGCCAGGTGAATTGGCCATGCTAAATTGCCCGTAGTGTTAGGTAAGGGGTAAATGTAGGGGTATGGGTGAGTTGCGCTTCGGCGGGTCGGTGTGGACTTGTTGGGCCGAAGGGCCTGTTTCCACACTGTAAGTAATCTAATCTAATCTAAGTAACCTAATCTAAATCAAGAAAGTGCCTTTCTTACATGCCTTTTCTATTACGTTAATCATGGGAGATTTCAATATGCATGTGAATTGGGAAACTTCAAGTTGGTAGTGGATTTCAACAAAAAGGATTTTGGAATATCTACAAGATTTTTTTGATCAGCTTGTCATAGAGCTGTCTTGGGAATAGGCAGTTCTGTATTTGGTGATGTACAATGAAGCAGACTTGATTAGCATGCTTAAGGTGAAGGAATCTCCAAGGGACAGTGACTGTAATAAATTCACCCTGTAGTTTAAGAGGTAGAAGATGGAATCAGACACAATGGGATTACAATTGAGTGAAGATAACTGCAAAGACATGAAAGAGGAACAGAGTTGATTGGAAGAATAGCCTAGCAGAGAAGGTGCAGCAATGGCAGGAGTATCTGGCGGTAATTTTGGAGGCACGGCAGAAATTCTTGCCAAGGAATAAGAAACATACTGAGGGCTGAGGGGAGGATGAGGCAACCGTGGCTGACAAGATGAAACAGATACAGCATAAAAGCAAATGAAAAAGCATAGGATGTGCTGAAGCTTAGTAAGAAACCTTTAAACATTAGCAGAGGATAACTGAAAAAGTAATAAAGGGGAAGACGATGAAATCAGAGTATGGTAATTAGTAAAATAGATGAAGATTGCAAGAGCTTTTTAAATATCTAAAAGGAAAGAGAGAAGCAAGAATGGACATTGGACCATTGGAAAATGAAGCTGGAGAATTAGTAAATGGGAACAAAGAAGTGGCGGAGGAACTGAATAGGTACTTTGCATAAATTTTCACAGAGGAAGACGCCCTTCTTAAACAGTGGCACCACATTTGCCAACCTCCAGTCTTCCGGCACCTCACCTGTGACGATTGATGATGGATTCCTGAAGAAGGATTTATGCCCAAAACATCGATTCTCCTGCTCCTTGGATGCTGCCTGCCCTGCTGTGCTTTTCCAGCAACACGTTTTTCAGCTCTGATCTCCAGCATCTGCAGTCCTCATTTTCTCCCACTATCAATGGGTAAGAGCCCAGGAATCACTTCTCTGGCTTCCCACAGTGTTCTCGGGTACACCTGATCAGGTCCTGGGGATTTATCCACCTTTACCTGTTTCAAGACATCCAGCACTTCCTCCTCTGTAATCTGGACATTTTGCAAGGTGTCACTATCTATTTCCCTACAGTCTATATCTTCAATATCCTTTTCCACAGTAAATACTGATGCGAAACATTCATTTAGTATCTCCCCCATTTTCTGCGGCTCCACACAAAGGCCACCTTGCTGATCTTTGAGGGGCCCTATGACATCTCTATGACTCTATGACCAGCAGCAGACTGAGATTTGGGGGCAGAGGTGAGTGCAGTGACCAACAATAAAGAGAAGGTTAAAAAAACAAAGTTGCAGGAGAAACTCAGCACATCTGGCAGCATCTGTGAAGAGAAATGAGTTAGCTTTCTATCTCGTGACCCTTCCTTAGAACTGATGGTAGCTAGGAAAATTACATATACATATAGATAGGGTCAGGGGAAGGGGCAAGGAATAAACGATAAGTGGGGATCGAGACCAGAGAGAGAACACTTGGACAGACAAAGGAGTGGATAACAATCTGCTTAGGAGAGTGAATAGCTGTTAATGGAGACTGTTAATGATTAACAACAGGTACTGTGTCATGACAAACTATATGATAACAAGGCCTAATGTGTTGACTTTTGGGCTAGGACATAGGAGAGCTCTGGCCCTAAAACTATTGAATATGATATTGAGTCTGGATGGCTGCAGGGTCCCTGATAAAATATGAAAGAAATAAAACCAAAAAAGAAACTGCATATTTATGAGAATACATTTTGTATTAATAAAATGACTTTTAATAAAGGGCTAAGTTAGGTGACCATGAGAATGAATGTATCCAAGCAAAGATGATCAGTTAGGAGAAAGTGAGGACTGCAGATGCGAGAGATCAGAGTCGAGAGTGGGGTGCTGGAAAAGCACCATAGGTCAGGCAGATTCCTGATGAAGGAAACATCAATTCTCCTGCACCTCGGAAGCTGCCTGAACTGTGCTTTTCCAGCACCACGCTCTCAACAAAGATGATCAGTTGTCCTGTTTCTCAGAAACTTGCCATAACAAGTTGCTATGAAATCATGATGCAATGACCAGATAGTTCCCTAGCTTCTGACGTACATAGTTTTGAATAGTTAATGTATGAAAGAACCCGAATAGAATTAACAGCTTTGTTCCTATCTCATTCTCATACATTCATGCAAATAATGCAAAATGTCAGCGGCTTTGTTTAACAATGCTAAATTTATTGATTATCTAATGAGAACCTGATTAATAAATAAACATTTTATGGTGTGAATTAGAGAACAATAAGATAGACCACACAATGGGTATAAAATGCTGTCTCTTTACTATGTTTGAGAGATCATTTATTGGCATTTTCTCTGATAACCTAGATTTTTTTGTCTATTGATTGCTCGTTGGCTTAATAACAATATAAGGTATCATCTTCCAGCTTGTGCTGGAACACTGCAATAGACCTGAGGCAGATGTTGGCTAGGAAACAAGGTGGTGTGTTAAAGTGCTAAGCAACTGGAATTTCAGGGGGTTTTTTTGTAGGCAGAGTGTAGATGTTCTGTGAAGTTGTCATCCAGTCTACACTTCGTTACCCCAATGTAGAGACCACATTGTGAGCAGTGAATGCAGTGGGCAAGATTGTGTGAAGTGCAGGTAAAGTGCTGCTTCACCTGGTAAGTATGTTTGGGCCATTGGATAGTGAAGAGGGAGAAAGTAAATGGTTGGGCATTACACGTTTGGCAGTTGCGGGGGAAGGTGTCATGGGACTGTGGGGAGGTGTTGGGTGTGGAGGAAGAGAGCAGCAGAGTGTCAATAGACAATAGGTGCAGGACTAGGCCATTCTGCCCTTCAGGCCTGCACCACTATTCAATATGATCATCCATTAATCAGTATCCTGTTCCTGCCTTATCTCCATAATCCTTGATTCCACTATCCTTGAGAGCTCTATCCAACTCTTTCTTAAATGAATTCAGAGACTGGGCCTCCACTGCCCTCTGGGGCAGAGCATTCCACACAGCCACCACTCTCTGGGTGAAGAAGTTTCTCCTCATCTCTGCCTAAATGGTCTATCCCGTATTTTTAAGCTGTGTCCTCTAGTTCGACACTCACTCATCAGCGGAAACATGTTTCCTGCCTCCAGAGTGTCCAATCCTTTAATAATCTTATATGTCTCAATCAGATCCCCTCTCAGTCTTATAAACTCAAGGGTATACAAGCCCAGTCGCTCCAGTCGTTCAGTGTAACGTAATCTCGCCATTCCAGGAATTGACTTCATGAACCTACGCTGTACTCCCTCAATAGCCAGAATGTCTTTCCTCAAATTTGGAGACCAGAACTGCACACAGTACTCCAGGTATGGTCTCACCAGGGCCCTGTACAGCTGCAGAAGAACCTCTTTGCTTCTATACTGAATCCCTCTTGTTATGAAGGCTAGCATGCTTTTAGCCTTCTTCACTAGGAGCGGCACGGTGGCACAGTGGTTAGCACTGCTGCCTCACAGCGCCAGGGATCTGGGTTCAATTCCCGCCTCAGGCAACTGACTGTGTGGAGTTTGCATGTTCTCCCCGTGTCTGCATGGGTTTCCTACAGGTGCTCCGGTTTCCTCCCACAGTCCAAAGATGTGCGGGTCAGGTGAATTGGCCATGCTAATAGTCAGGTGAATTGGCCATGTTAGGTAAGGGGTATATGTAGGGGTATGGGTGAGTTGCGCTTTGGCGGGTCGGTGTGGACTTGTTGGGCCAAAGGGCCTGTTTCCACACTAAGTAATCTAATCTAATCTAAACTACCTGCTGTACCTGCATGCTTATCTTCATTGACTGGTGTACAAGAACACCCAGATCTCTCAGTACCGCCCCTTTACCTAAATTGATTCCATTTAGGTAGTAATCTACCTTCCTGTTCTTATCACCAAAGTGGATAACCATACATTTATCCATATAAAACTGCATCTGCCATGCATCTGACCACTCGCCTAACTTATCCAGGTCACCCTGTAATCTCCTAACATCCTCCTCACATTTCACCTTGTCACCCAGCTTATTATCTTCAGCAAATTTGCTAATACCATCTTCTACATCATTAACATATATTGTAAAAAGCTGCGGTCCTAGTATTGATCCCTGCGGTACCCCACTGGTCACTGCCTGCCATTCCGAAATGGAGCCGTTTATCACTACTCTTTGTTTCCTATCAGCCAACCAACTTTCAATCCAAGTTAGTACTTTGCCCCCAATACCATGCGCCCTAATTTTGCACACTAACCTCCTATGTGGGACTTTATCAAAAGCTTTCTGAAAGTCCAGGTACACTACATCTACTGGATCCCGCTCGTCCATCTTCAGAGTTACATCCTCAAAAAATTCCAGAAGATTAGTCAAGCATGATATCCCCTTCATAAATCCATGCTGACTCTGACCTATCCTGTTACTACTATCCAGATGTGTCGTAATTTCATCCTTTATAATAGACTCCAGCATCTTTCCCACCACTGAGGTCAGACTAACTGGTGTATAATTTCCTGTTTTCTCTCTCCCACCTTTCTTAAAAAGTGATACAACATTAGCCACCCTCCAATCCACAGGAACTGATCCTGAATCAGGCCATCAGGCCACGGGGACTTATCAACCTTCAGACCTAATAGTCTCTCCAACACCAATTCCTGACAAATATAAATTCCGTTAAGTTCAGGTTCTTCAGCCACTGTTACCTCAATGAGATTGCTTGTATCTTCCCCAGTGAACACAGATCTGAAGTACCAATTCAATTCTTCTGCCATTTTTGTTCCCCTGTTTCTGTCTTCAAGGGCCCAAATTTTAGTTTTCACCGTTTTTTTGCCTTTCACATACCTAAAAAAAAAGCTTTTACTATCCTCCTTTATCTTATTGGCCAGTTTACCTTCGTACCTCATTTTTTCTCTGTGTATTTCCTTCTTAGTAATCCTCTGTTGTTCTTTAAAAGCTTCCCAGTCCTCAGTTTTCCCACTTACCTTTGCTATGTTATACTTTTTCTCTCTTAACTTTATATGTTTCTTAACTTCCCTCGTCAGCTACGGCCACCCATGCCTCCTCCTAGGATCTTTCTTCCTTTTTGGAATGAACTGATCCTGCAACTTCTGCAGTATACACAGAAATATCCGCTGTCCTCCACTGTCATCCCTGCTAAGGTATTGCAGCATTGAACTTTGGCCAGCTCCTCCCTCATAGCTCCATAGTTCCCTTTATTCAGCTGAAATATTGTCACTTCCGATTGTACCCTTTCCCTTTCAAATTGCAGATTGAAGCTTATTGTATTATGGTCACTACTTCCCAATGGCTCCTTCACTTCGAAGTCCCTGACCAATTCTGGTTCGTTGCACAATACCAGATCCAGAATTGCCTTCTCCCTGGTAGGCTCCAGCACCAGCTGTTCTATGAATCCATCTCTGAGGCACTCAACAAAGTCTCTTTCTTGAGGTCCAATACCATCCTGATTCTCCCAGTCTACCTGCATGTTGAAATCCCCCATAACAACTGTAGTAACATCTTTGCGACAGACCAATTTCAGCTCCTGATTTAACTTACATCTGACATCCAGACTACTGTTTGGGGGCCTGTAGATAACTCCCAAGAGGGTCTTTTTACCCTTAGTATTTCTCAGCTCTATCCACACTGACTCTAGGTCCCCTCCGCGCAAGGGACTGAATATCATCCCTAACCAACATGGCCACCCCACCGCCTCTGCCAGTCAGTCTGTCCTTACGATAGCACGAGATAACCACCTTAGACGTCCTGCTTTTCAGCCTTCTTCCTAGTTCTCCGAAGTCCCGCTGTAGTATGTTCCTCCTCTTCTTCCCGACATCATTTGTGCCGACATGTACCACCACTTCTGGCTCTTCACCTTCGTCCTTGAGGATTTCCTGCACTCTGTCTGTGATGTCTTTCACCCTGGCACCAGGAAGGCAACACACCACCTTTAAGTCCCATCTGCTGCCACAAAAACCCCGGTCAGTTCCTCTCACCATGGAGTCCCCTATCACCACGGCTCTGTGTGACTTCCGCTCTGTCTCCACGCCAACTTTTGATTGGCGGACCGTCAGTGATATCGGTATCTACTGTTTCCAAAAGATTCAACTTGTTCCTGACAGATACTTCCCCCTGGGTCTCTTGCACCTGTCTCCTCTCTGCCTTCCTCATTGTCTGCTCTCTTCTGGTACGATTGGTGTAATAACCTTGCTGAAGGTCTTGTCCAGAAAGATCTCGTTCTCTTGGATGAGCCTAAGGTCCTCGAGTTCTTTCATCAGTGCTGCAATATGCTCTGTCAGTAGCTGAACGTGCACACACTTTCCATATTTATACGAGCCAGACACACTAGAATCATTGACCTCCCACATCAAGTACGTAGCACACTGAACCAGCTTAGCACTCATGTCTTCACCCTCTTCAACTGTGGTGTAATCACTTCACTCAACCTCCTGAGCTAAAGCCTCACTCTTCAATCCACAGGAACTTCCTTGGACCCTCTTTGGGGCAAGTCTGTGGACTTTTAATTTAGGTTAGAAGAAGAGGGAGGGAGGGAGGCCCTACTTTGTAGGACCTGGGGTCTAGAACACACCCACTCAAATAATAATAATTTACCTTCCCGACCGGCTTTGCGCTCTGCCTTCACCTCCGCCCAGCTCCTGCCGCTCTCTGATGCGAAAAGCCTGGAAGGAAGGGTTCCTGCAGAAAGCAGACAGGAGAGGGGAGGCTGAAAGATCTGAAGGTGGATAAATTACCCAAGTTCCAGAGTTCTGAAGGAGATTGCTGAGGAGATTGGAGAGGCATTTGTGGTGACCTTTCAGAATAATTGGAGTCAGGGAGATTCCCAGATGATTGGACTTGTCCAGAGTCTAATATAACTTCTCTGTTGAAGAAGGGAGGAAGAAGAAGACATGGAAACGATAGTCCATTAGTCTGACCTTGATTCTTGGTATAATTTTAGAGTCCATTGCTCTAAGGATGAGATTGTGGTGTTCTTGGAAGTCCATGGTAAAATAGGGTACGGTCAGCATAGCTTTATCAAGGGAGGTTATGCCTGACAAATTTGTTAGAATTCTTTGGGGAGGTAATGAGCAAGTTTGACAGAGGAAAGCCAGGGGTCATGGATTTCCAGAAGGCCTTTGACAAGGTGCTGTCCTGGAGGCTGCTAAACAAAATAAAAGTCCATGGTATTAAGAGACAAGATACTGGCATGGATACAAGATTGGCTGATTGGCAGAAGGCAGAGAGTGGGGATCAAAGGTTATTTTTCCAGGATGGCAGTCGATGACTAATGGAATTCTGCAGGGGTACATGTTGGGATCACAAGCACTCATGTTGTATATTAACAGTCTGGATGACAGAAATGTTGCAAAATTTGCAGGTGACGTATGGTTAGTGGAGGCAGCAGAAGGGCCTGGATAGGCTATCAGCGTTGGAACTGAAGTGGCAAATGGAGCAAAGGGAATACAATGAGGGGAAATTGTGTGGTTGCGCACTTTGGTAGGAAGAATAGAGGTGTAGACTGTCTTCTAATCTAAAGCCTAAAGGGACTTGGAAATCCTAGGTTCGGATTCTGTTAAGGTTGACATGCAGATTCAGTTGGCAGATAGGAAGGCAAATGCAATGTTAACATTCATTTCAAGAGGACTAGAATACAAGAGCAGAGGTGTATTGCTGATTAGTAAGATAATAAAGGAGAAGGCAAGAAAATGGATTTGAGAAATATATCAGCTATAATTGATGGAATAGACTCTGGGCTGAATAGTCTAATTCTGCTCCTACGTATCATGGTCTAATGGATATGTTGTTATCTTGTGTGTTTCTGCTTGTAATCCTTATTCATGAGCTGTTCATTCATACAAAATAAATAAACCTTTGATGCATTTAGCATGTGCAATTTGTTTTTTTAATATCTTGATAGAAACGTTCAGTGGAAGATTTGAAAGAACGGTATTATAGTATTTGTGCAAAGTTAACGAAGATCCGTGCTCCACCTGGTTCTGATCCCAAACTCTCTGTCTTTGACGCTGGACATGAGAGACGGAGAAAGGAACAGCTTGAAAGACTGTACAACAGAACACCAGAGCAGGTAAAAATAGTCCTGCATAACATAGTACATTGGAAAGAGAAAACACCTAATACAGAGGAACCTCGATTATCCGAAGGACACAGGCGGGGGGAGTATTTCGTTCAGTAAATCGAATACTGGATAAAATAGATAGCCAAACATTGGGACCTTGTGATCTTGCTCAGATAATCCAAAATTGAATGCCGGATAATTGAAGTTCCTCTGTATTAGAACGTGGCTGAACAGTTCATCAACTTTACTAACACCTTCCATCCTCGATGACTGTATCGGCGCTGCCTCGTGCTCCCACGAGGAGGTTGAACAGTTCATCAACTTTACTAACACCTTCCATCCCTTCAGCCACGTTCTCAAACAGACTCGCTACCACAGCCACATCTCCTTCCTCAACACCTGCCTACGGAACCGACTGATCCCACACGGACTCCGAACTACATTCCAACCAACAAAATTTGGACCCAACCAGGACAACCTGTACCTACAACAAATCCGAAGCCTCCAGCAACAGACCTCCCTCCGGATCCTCCGCTCCACCCTTGCAGCCATGCGTCGCTACCTACATTCCCTGCAATCAGCCCTACCCCAGCTCAGGACAACACTCTCACAAATCTGCAAAGGACCCCTGCTGTTCTTCATCTACAGAAGAATCCACACACTAAACAAACAGTTCTTCCTAGCCATATCAGAAATTAAAGACAGTAAGTACCGAAAACTTTCATGTACCTACCCCCACACTCGTGGTTCCTCGGCTGTTCCAGAATCTTCTATCGGCCTGTCGGACACCATTACACATGTGGCCTCTACAGCGCCCGCGGCACCAATGGCCGCTGCCGACTGTGACGTCACTTCTGCCCCACCGACCTCGGAGCCTCCGCGATCGCCGCCCAGGCGGCCGCCCCGGCGATCACCGCACAGACAACCGCTTCCACGATTGCCGACGGACTCGTGACCCCCGCGGCTACCAGGAATGACTGTGGTTCTTCCGTCGCCACAGCCATTTCCGCCCCTTCGGTTGCCATCGCCGCAGCCACTTCCGCCCCCACTGACATCACTAACCTGCAGGACCACAACGCCTCAGGTTTCTCTGCCTCCACGCCGTCCTACGTCACTACACGTAACCCCGCCCTCACGCAAACCTTTGTCACCACGCATAACTCCGCCCCCACGCCGACTTTCGCCACCACACATAACCCCGCCCCCACGCTTATTTCCGTCACGACGCATGACCCCGCCTCCACGTTTGACCCCGCCCCCACACCGAGCAACGTCACCACTCCGCCCCTACATCGATCTCTGTCCCCGCCCCCACTCCCAGCTCCAGTCCCACACCAGGTCCTAGCTCCCAGCCCTGCCGTGTTTTCACCATCCCTCCAGACCTCCCCCTCTCTGAGGATGAAAGATCAGTCCTCAGCAGAGGCCTCACCTTCATTCCCCTACGCCCTCGAATCAATGAGTTCAACACGCGGCGAGATATTGAACAATTCTTCTGCCGCCTTCGCCTCCGTGCCTACTTTCACAACCAAGACTCCCGCCCACCCTCTGACGACCCCTTCTCCCGCCTCCAACACACCCCATCCACCTGGACACCCCGTGCTGGCCTCCTACCCGCCCTCGATCTATTTATAGCCAACTGCCGCCGCGACATCAACCGACTCAACCTGTCCACCCCTCTTACCCACTCCAACCTCTCACTCTCAGAACGTGCAGCCCTCCACTCCCTCCGCTCCAATCCCAACCTCACCATCAAACCGGCAGACAAGGGAGGCGCAGTAGTTTGGCACACCGACCTTTATACCGCTGAGGCCAAACGCCAACTCGAGGACACCTCCTCTTATCGCCCCCTCGATCACGACCCCACCTCCCACCACCAAACCATCATCTCCCAGACCATCCATAACCTCATCACCTCAGGGGATCTCCCATCCACCGCCTCCAACCTCATAGTCCCACAACCCCGCACCGCCCGTTTCTACCTCCTGCCCAAAATCCACAAACCTGAATGCCCGGCCGACCCATTGTCTCAGCCTGCTCCTGCCCCACCGAACTCATCTCCGCATACCTTGACACGGTTCTGTCCCCTTTAGCCCAAGAACTCCCCACCTACGTTCGGGACACCACCCACGCCCTCCAGGATTTTCGCTTCCCCGGTCCCCAACGCTTTATTTCACGATGGACATCCAGTCCCTGTACACCTCCATCCCCCATCACGAAGGACTCAAAGCCCTCCGCTTCTTCCTTTCCCGCCGCACCAACCAGTACCCTTCCACTGACACCATCCTTTGATTGACTGAACTGGTCCTCACCCTGAATAACTTCTCTTTTCAATCCTCCCACTTCCTCCAAACTAAAGGAGTTGCCATGGGTACCCGCATGGGCCCCAGCTATGCCTGTCTCTTCGTAGGATATGTGGAACAGTCCATCTTCCGCAACTACACTGGCACCACCCCCCACCTTTTCCTCTGCTACATCGATGACTGTATCGGCGCTGCCTCGTGCTCCCACGAGGAGGTTGAACAGTTCATCAACTTTACTAACACCTTCCATCCCGACCTCAAAACTTCAGCCACGTTCCTCTGTATTAGTCAAGCAAACAACTGTAAAATGCAAAATCTAATAAATGGAACAAGCTGGTTATCAAGCAGGAATCAGTAAAAGATGTGAGGAGATTTTGGCTTTTGTGGGAATTGTAGTAGAGGCAAAGTTGGCATAGTCCCTATTGAATCATAAGGCTGCTCTTTCATTAGAGACAGAGATGACTGGTGGTGGTTTAACTTGAGGGACTCATCTTGGGCAAAGGGAGAGGTTGACAAAGAGTGTCCTTGGTAAACTCAGATGGTGCAGGAATTGAACCCATGCTGTTGTCATTACTCTGCATCACAAACCAGTTATCCCGCTAACTAAGCTGACTGAATCCAAAGAGGATGTAGTAAGATCTAGTAGTTTAGAGTTTTTAAAATCAAAGAGAGGTGCAAGAAGATGAAAGTAATAATTGCTGAAGAAAAGTGCATTGTGTTTCAGCACCTTGTACTGTCACAGGAGCATGGTGTATTGAATTATTTCAGGGGGCAGAAATATAGAGGGAGATCAGTAATTCCAGATTAAACATTGCTTTAGAAACGGCTAGGATTAGATGATATTTTCTCATTTTCAAAGTGCATGTTAATTCGTTTATGTGATAAATATCTTTCAAGATTTTGTTTTTAATCATGTAGCACTCAGCAATAACACATGGTCAAGCTTATTTAACGTATACGTTTTCTGTGCTGGGTTAGTCGATATTAAATGGACAAAATTAAAGGTGACATCTTAAACATGGATAAGAAACCGTGTTACAGCTACTGCTTACTAAATGTAAATATGATTGCTGAATGAGGACAACATTATGTTTGATTGCTCCTGTACATAATCATCAATACCTGATATTCAAATGTACATGAACAGTTGCGATTTGAATAAACTACCATAAAAAACTTGTTGGCTGTGAACTTGAACCTATCAACTTAAGGAAGTGAAATTTAAAGAGAAAATAGAAAAAGAATTGCAGTTTGAAAATGAACTTTACTCTCATTCCAGCAAACAAATCTCTTTACAGCATTTTAAAAAGAAACTTGTCAATCTAGGATATTATGCAACTTGCCCACTAGGGGTCAGCATTGTTTTGATATAATATTCAACTCTTGTTTGTAGGTGGCTGAAGAAGAGTATTTAATACAAGAACTGAGAAAAATTGAAATGAGGAAAAAAGAAAGAGAAAAGAAAACACAAGATTTGCAGAAACTCATCACAGCTGCAGATAATACGACAGAAATGCGTCGGGCAGAGCGCAAGGCAGCAAAAAAGAAACTGCCGCAGAAAAAAGAAACAGAAAAACCAGTAAGTGCTGATATACATGCTGTTTTAAAAGTACAAGAACATGCTTGAATAGACTATTTGAGCATTTTATATCACACTGCCACAGCACAATTGGAAAAGATACAACGGAAAGGAATTGAAATCCTTGTGTTTTTTAAATTGTTGCTCAAACTTGATGCTGATCTGCTTCTCCCAGCATCTATTTTTAGTAAACCTAGTCCATTGTCATAGTTACAAGTAATCCAGTGGCATTTAATTACTTCAGACAGGATTGCTACAAGTCTGAATGACAGATTCATGACTGTCATGTCTAAAATTACAGTTACTGCTTTAAACATTGCTTCAGTCAGTATTGCTAATACTTGCATTTATATTTTGTATGCTGCGCAGCATCTGTTATCTCTTAGCTTGAATAATTGCATCAACATTTGGAGCAAGTTAATGTGTTTGACCACCTTGAGAATTTATTTCAGACTCAAAGTTTGGGAGAAGATTTGTAGCTCGGGTGCTCGTTGTTGCAGTTCTGTTCGCCGAGCTGGGAGTTTTTGTTGCAAACGTTTCGTCCCCTTTCTAGGTGACATCCTCAGTGCTTGGGAGCCTCCTGTGAAGCGCTTCTGTGATGCTTCCTCCGGCATTTATAGTGGCTTGTCTCTGCCGCTTCCGGTTGTCAATTGCCGTCCGCTGCAGTGGCCGGTATATTGGATCCAGGTCGATGTGTTGGGTCCACATCGACCTGGACCCAATATACTGGCCACTGCAGCGGACGGCAATTGACAACCGGAAGCGGCAGAGACAAGCCACTATAAATGCCGGAGGAAACATCACAGAAGCGCTTCACAGGAGGCTCCCAAGCACTGGGGATGTCATTGTGGTTCTGTTCGCCGAGCTGGAAGTTTTTGCTGCAAACATTTCGTTCCCTGGCTAGGGAACATCATCAGTGCTATTGGAGCCTCCTGTGAAGCGCTGCTTTGATGTTTCTTCCGGTATTTATAGTGGTTTGTTCTTGCCGCTTCCGGGTGTCAGTTTCAGCTGTAGTGGTTTGTATATGGGGTCCAGGTCCATGTGTCTGTTAATGGAGTTTGTGGATGAAAATGAAGGATTCCGAGCCCACACCACAACTCACCAATAGAATAATCAACACACTAAGGAATCTACAAAAAAACGGACAGATAACCAAAGCGGACCAGCAAAGAATGAAACCTGAAAGCAGCAACACCCCCAGATTCTACGGACGACCCAAAGTACACAAACCAGACATCCCACTCAGACCCATAGTATCACTACCAGGGACACCAGCATACAAACTGGCCAAAGAACTACAACAAAAACTGAAACACCTAGTCAGCGGATCCAAACACTCCATACAATCAACACAGGAATTCTTGGACATCATCAGGAATACACACATAGACAAAGAAGAAATCATCCACAAACTCCATTAACAGACACATGGACCTGGACCCCACATACAAACTACTACAGCTGAAACTGACACCCGGAAGCGGCAAGAACAAACCACTATAAATACCGGAAGAAACATCAAAGCAGCGCTTCACAGGAGGCTCCAATAGCACTGATGATGTTCCCTAGCCAGGGAACGAAACGTTTGCAGCAAAAACTTCCAGCTCGGCGAACAGAACCACAACAACGGACACCCGAGCTACAAATCTTCAACCAGACTTTAAACTGGGGATGTCACCTAGAAAGGGGACGAAACGTTTGCAACAACAACTCGCAGCTCGGCGAACAGAACTACAACAATTTTATTTCAGAGTATTTATTACAGTTTGAGACCATCATTTAGGGCTTGCTTTTGTTCAAGATGCAGAATACTTGACTCCATTCAGCACTTGTAAATCCTCTGATCAATTGAAGTTCATCTAATTATTTTATGATTTAACCATGAGATAGGAAATGGTTAATAGACTGTTAGGAGGTACATGCCCATAGGAAGTAATCCGGTCTATGATCTCCTTTTGTCGCATTTAATATAATAGTGGCAGTAACTTTGAGCTGACTCGAGAACAGATTGTACAAAGGTGAATAAGCAATGCAAGTTCTGAACTGTTTGACTACTGCACTGAAAATCCTTCATGTTATTTTCCATAGACCAAAAATACTGGATAATTTTGGTAAGCTGGAGGTTTTTAAGAAAGTGTTTTTTTTTGTGTCTCTCTTACAGGGATTTCTGCAATTGTATTATACTTAATTTGTGCCAGATGTATTTAGTATTGTAACAAGTGAAACAAACAGTTAACACATGCTAATGCATTTTTTGCAGATCTGAATAGAATTGCTGCTGGAGATTTTTTTTAGTTAACTAATCAAAAATTAATTAGTGATTGTCACATTGACTAGAATCTTCTGCTGTTCTATGCATAATAATTTTCTCTGCTACATTTTATAAATAAAAGATAATTAACTGATGCTGTAATAATCCCAAAGAAGAGAAATGATGTACTCTGGTATACAAAAGGTGTGGTACCCAGAACCTGTTTTTCTTATTTCTACATCTTTGTCGTACTTCTGTATCAAAATATCCTGCCTACTCATGTTTTATAGGCTGTACCAGAGACAGCAGGCATCAAATTTCCAGACTTCAAGTCCGCAGGTGTCACATTACGAAGTCAAAGGGTAAGACTTTTAAAAATATTGTTTCATTTTTAAATTGCAGAAGATGAGTAATCTTGATTTGAGGTGTTGTGTATGTGAATTGAGCTAACAATGCAAACGTAAAATAAACTAAGTTGGGGCTCTATCTTGATATCGTTGTCCCAGACCTGACTACAAATAACGGATAAGTAAAGCACTAGTTTAATCATAGCGGTAATTATGATAACTTGTATCGGACATTAGGCCTAGCTTATCATATTTTTGGATTTTATTGACCATTTTTCTCATGGAGAGAGTTTGGAAAACTTGTTATATTTAAAAACGTTAAGTAGATTGCTTCCCATCCCAGTAATCAATGTACACCTTAATTCCATTCTGTTGGGAAGACCCTGGTCTTTAGTTCAGCTGGGGTTATTTACTGTCTGTTCAATGTCAGAAACTAGAAACAAAAAAGCACATTGACAGCACTGATGGAGATTGCAATAAATGCTGACCAGCCCACAGTGCCCACATCCCATGAGTGAATAAAAGAAATTGCCCTCTTGTGAGGTTGAGGTGGTGATTTCTTCTGTTCTGACCTAGCCAGGGAGAGAGAGAGGTTTTAATAAAAGAGTGGTCCAGAGTATTGATGACTGCGAACCAAATATTTCCAGCAGTTCAGATCATTTTATCAGCCCTGTATGAATGCCCCTCCCTTAAACTTGAATCACAAATGACTGTCCCTCCACACTAATTCACAGTTGCAATTAAATGTCAGCAGAAGCTAAGAATAGTGAAGAAATGCAAAAATGATAGCCTACTCAGTGGAATAATCTAATTCACTGAAGCAAAGGTAGTTAAATCATAAACTTTAACATGAAATAAAGCATTTTTTTTATATAAAGTAGTTTGCCTCGAGCAGATGTAATACCAGTCACTCGTGTTGATTTTGTATTTCCAGTATAGCTAATATGATTCAGAGATGGATTTCTAGCAAAATAAATGTATACTAAAGCACTTGGTATTATTTAAACTTTACTATTTCATTGCACATTCTGGAATCCGAAAACTAGGGCATGATTTAGTAGGATTAAAACACATTAACACTGAAAACTTGCTTGTATCCGGTCACGCAAAATAACAGGAAAGGAATGATTATTCAAATTTCCATTTGGTTCATGCTGTGGGTGGGGCCGCCTTGAAGGTCAGAAAGTTCTGCATGGATTTGTTTAAAATGTTCACGTGTCAATAGTCTCCATTCTGTTTTGGTCTCTGCAGTCAGTCGATGAATGAGAAATGTAGCTCAAGGCTAAATTGTCTAACAAATCTACCAGATTGTGGAAAGTGGTATCAGTAATAAGCACAGTTTACAGTTCTTGTTTGTAACTTCTATTAGTATCAAGGACAGCAGGGTTAGGCATTTTGTCAGTTTTTGTCATGGTTAAACCCACTGTGTGCTTGGATACTCTTAAGTCAGAGTCTAAAGGAAATCTTGATACATATTACTATTTTTAAAACAAAATTCAGTTCTTGGGTGTGTTGGGCCTAAGGATAATGAGGGGATAATGAATCAGCATTCTGATGAGTTGACCAGGGCATGCTATTAATTGTAGTGTGACTGTACCAATGTCCGAGTCCCTTCTTCCCATTATTTTCCTTAATTAAACCGACGTCTTATTGCCATCTTTTAAATGCATTAATAATGGCTTGAAGTGGGATGAAAGCTGTTAGTTAGGTCTGTAAACTATGATAATCAGAGATTCTGTATGATGGTTATACTCTTCATGGAGGTACGATCATTGGATTGTGGTGTCAGGCAGCATGAAATTACAATTTACGTCACTTACAATGCTGAATGCTTGTAATTTTGGTACTTCTGTATAGCTGCTTTGATAGTCCAGCAAAAAGAAGAGTTCCTATTTAAGAACAAGGTGTTCCATGCCTCAGTAATGTACAGGATGAATTTATTAAATAGTATCAACAGCTAAAGTGTACTTTAATTTACTATCATTACCAACATTTTGATTTATATTGCTGACTTGAAACTCATATGTGAAAACTCACCCATGCCAGTTTGTCTTAAAGACTGATGAACACAGGCCAGTCTGTATGCAAAATTTATTTCATCAAAATGAGTAATATATTACTCAAATACTTTTAATAATTCATTAGTTCTTATGGGCTAACATGTTGCAATTTGTTTATTGGGCTGACTTTAAAGAAGCGCTCATCCAATTGAAATATCAAATGTTCTGAGGAATGATTCGTTAATTTTAAAACTGTTTAAGTGGCCATTTTCTTTCCCAAGTTTGAAATTTTTCCAGATATTTTTATTGTTTGACCATTTAATTATGACCTATTTTGATTCTTACTTTTCTTAATTAGTAGTAATCAAACCAGTTAATTGCAAACAATAGAAATGTTGGTATATGGGGATGGTAAAGGTAAAGCCTCATTTGCTGAATAGTTTTGCAGTAAAATGATCTTTGTTATTGCCTAATGAGTAATTATCATGAAAGAAAATTTTAGATGAGTTTCATAATCTAGACCCTAGAGCTAGCATTACATGTACTGATTTTGAACCTGTTCTATAGTAACCAAAGTTGCTAAATTATTGATGAATTGTATAACTCTTCTGTTTTAGTTGTCATATTGTTGCATTGTCATCTTTTCCTCTGTGCTCCCTTTATAGAAGAGAAAGAATAGCTATGCCTGCTGAATTTGAAAAGCCTTCAGACATTTCACACATTTTTTAATAAGCAGTGCAGATGTTTGTGACACCAGTAGAGACAAATAACTTTGAAGGAAAAAGAAATGCAACTTCTCGTTGGTAGCTGACAGAATAACTATAGAAGATTGCACATTTTAAGATTTTTACTAAAAGCACTTGGCAAAACAATATTCTTGGAGGCAACTTTACTTGGAACTACAGAATAGAACTCTCTCCTTTTACTTTTAAAACCGATACAAAAGTATTTCACAAGTACTTTTCTTAAAGTAGTCATTTTGTTTATGTGGACTCAGTGTTCTGAGGAGTTTATTCTCCCAGCCTGATTAACATTTAACTCAAGTCTGATAGTGAGGATTTTTTTTCCCCTGAAGATTCTTGCTGTAGTATGAGCTATGTGATTTTGTTCTAGTTTTGTTTGAATTCAGAATAATTTGATCTTTTGATCCGATTGTAAAGTCCTACCTGCATTCCTGTGTGGTGAACTATTGTGACTTTTCAACCTCTGGTTGCTTCATTTTTCCTAGATTCTGTAAGACTTCTTGTCTAAGAGTCTCAGAGATATCTGAGAAAACCTTTTCCTCCTAAAGCACATCTCCATGGCAACCTGAATCTCAAGGGCCTTGTCCAGGTAGAAATACAGATAAACAACCCTCAAGACTCCAATTTTCTTTCATCTCAATATAATACAAAACAATATAATAATACAATACAATAAAATACAGAGAGGAAAAGGCTCTTTAGCTGTCCAAGCCTGTTTTTATTCTTAATCTTTATCATAGATCATGGAGTCTCTACAGTGTGTAACAGGCCATTTGGCTCAACACCGACCCTCAAGAGTAACCCACCTAGACCCGTTCCCCTACCCTATTACTCTACATTTATCCCTAACTAATGCACCTAACCTACACATCCTTGAACACTGTGGCCAATTTAGCAAGGCTAATTCACCTAACCTGCGCATCTTTGGATTGTGGAAGGAAACTGGAGCACCTGGAGCAGACACTAGGAGAATGTGCAAACTCTACACAGGCAGTTGCCTGAGGCTGGAATTGAAACCACGTTTCTGGTGCTGTGAGGCAGCAGTGCTAACCCCTGAGCCATGTTGCCTGTAATTTTGACCTGGTACTTATTGCTCAAGCATGATATCTATCCCTCTATTTGCCTCCTGTTCGTGTGTCTTATCCAGAAACGCCTTAAATGTTGCTAACATGCCTGCTTCCACCACCTCCACTGGCAGTCTGTTCCAGGCACCCACCCGCTTCAGTGTGAAAAGGGTTTCCCTTTTCATCTTCCCTAAACTTGCCACGTCTCACCTTGAACCTGTGCCCTCTTGTAATTGACCATTACACCTTGGGGGAAAAAGTCTCTGACTATCCACCCTACCTATGCCTCTCATAATTTGTAGGCCTCTATCAGATCACTTCCTAGCCTCCATCTTTCCAGTGAAAACCATCTGAGCTTACCCCACTTCTCATAACTAAAACCCTCAAGAACAGGCAACATCCTGATAAACCTTCTCTACACACTCTCCAAAGCATCCACGTCCTCCTTGTAGTGTGGCAACCAGAGTTGCATGCAGTATTCCAAAATGTGGCCTAAGTAAAGTTTTGAAAAGGTAAAAACAATGACTGCAGATGCTGGAAACCAGATTCTGGATTAGTGGTGCTGGAAGAGCACAGCAGTTCAGGCAGCATCCGAGGAGCAGTAAAATCGACGTTTCGGGCAAAAGCCCTTCATCAGGAAGTTTTGTACAGCTGTAACATGACTTGCCAACTTTTATATTCGATGTCTCAATCAATAAAGGTGAGCTTGCTGTGTGTTGTCTGACCACCTTGCCTACCTATGTTGCCACTTTCCAGGATCTGTGGACCTGTACACTCAGATCCCTATGTATGTCAGTGTTATTAAGGGTTCTTCCTTTTATTGTACATTTCGCATCTGAATTTTACCTTCAAAATCTTGGAGGTGAATGGACAGTTTAAATTATTACTGTTTACAACTCAACATTCTTAACATCTTGGGACTTTGGATACTAGCCATGCAACCACTATAAATAAAGCTTCCAAATATGAGCACCTAACACCACCTTATCAGCACAATAATCCAGGCCTCCTCTTTATCTATAACATATCACCCAACCCATTGCTGGGCAGGCTTTAGAACAAGTCACATGATCCCCTCTATATTTTATCTGAAATTATTGGCTCTGCGTAAACATAATTCTTATTTTTTGGCCATCCGAATGCTGTTAGTCGTCGAATCTAGTAAATTAGTGATCTGTAGTTTACACTAAGCAAGGTTATTGCACCCTCTTATACCTTAACATTCGTCAAATTGATTCTGTTCTCAAACCCTTTGAAACTTCTTTCCCCATTCCTGCAATGTTCTCTTTGGCCAAAAATGCCACCCCTCGTTCTTTTTTTTCCTATTCTGTCTGTTTGGACACTGCAACTAGGAATGTTTTAACATCCATACTAGTCCTTCCTTGAGCTAGGTCTCATTCATTATGATTATTGTCACAACCACATCATTCCATATGACAACCTCTGTCTGTAACTCCATGCTCCATGCATTCACGTTGCAAACTTGATTTAGACTTCATTACTTTGTCCATTACTCAAACTCTACAAACTAACTTGCTATTTTCTCTTGCCTCTCTGAGCTTTTTGTGCTCCCAGTATTGCCTTCTAATATTCTCTCCTGGTTCCCCACCGAGTTATGTTAACCCTCCCGACAGTGCAAGCAAAATTCACTGCAAGGAACTTAGTCTTGGCTCCCTTCAGCTGCAACCCATCTGGTATAGATCCTTCTGCAGTTGGATTTTTGGCCACGCATTTGACCTCAGAAACTTGATG
The DNA here is from genome assembly GCF_020745735.1 of Hemiscyllium ocellatum. Lineage (NCBI taxonomy): Eukaryota > Metazoa > Chordata > Chondrichthyes > Orectolobiformes > Hemiscylliidae > Hemiscyllium > Hemiscyllium ocellatum. Next base: position 78,901,328 of record NC_083409.1, read on the forward strand.
CTGATTTGGGAAGCCAGATTTTGATGCACCTTGCCACCATGCCATTGTGTGAAAGTGGTCTTCAGTTTCAAATAGGGTACCCTTTTTGCTATCCGCGAAGACCTGTCAACCTTTAGTAACAAAGTCCACTGCATAACTCTTACAGCATTACACCTGAAATTAGGAACTTACTAAGAAGTATGAGGAGGGTCTTGCATCCTAAAAGATTAGATTAGACTTACAGTGTGGAAACAGGCCCTTCGGCCCAACAAGTCCACACCGACCCGCCGAAGCGCAACCCACCCATACCCCTACATTTACCCCTTACCTAACACTACGGGCAATTTAGCTTGGCCAATTCACCTGACCCGCACATCTTTGGACTGTGGGAGGAAACCGGAGCACCCGGAGGAAACCCACGCAGACACGGGGAGAACGTGCAAACTCCACACAGTCAGTCGCCTGAGTCGGGAATTGAACCCGGGTCTACAGGCGCTGTGAGGCAGCAGTGCTAATCTGCATAAGTAGCTAAAGCAATCTGCATAAGTAGCATTTATGTAATATATTAAATGTAAAAAAAGAATGATCCCATGGTGTTTTACAAAGAGGTCATCGGAAAACAATTTAAATTGAACTGACGTATTTGGAGGAGATCCCAAAGCTTTGTGAGCGTGGTGGTTTTAAGGAGAATTGTAAAAGAATGGGAAGTGAAAGGGCGTTTGGAGATTTGTGAGGAAATTTCTGTAATTTTGGATTTAGCTAAGGCACAACTGACAATGATTGGACAAAAGGAGGATAGTGTGTACATCTCGTGTCAAGAAAGGGTGAATTCATGATGAGGGTTGGTGATTATAATGCTTGTGGAGGCTACTGAAATGGGGAGGAGTGAAAATATTAAGAAATTTAAATTGGAAACCTTGCAAGACAAGAGCCAACGCAAATCAGTATGAACTTCAGTATTATGTGAATGAACTCATTGAGGACTAAAATACGAGCACAGATCAGTGTGATGTGCTGGAATTCCTGCAGGATCAAAGATAAAAATTCCCTCAATAATGAGCCACACACTCCAATGTACTTCTGCAGCAGTGAATTCTTTAATAATGGTTAGTGAATTTATATGGGCTTGCGGAGTCCTGAGTTAATTCAAAGGAAAAATACCGGTCAGGATTAAAATTAAAACTGAATTCTTTTCTTTGAGGATTGAAAGTTCTACCTCAACTGATTAACAGACATATTCGTGGATACACATTTGACTCTGTGCCAGAAATATAGCACTTCTGAAAGTGGAATGCAGGATTGCTATATGCCCCTTTGCTATTTTTTGCTCATGGAATTGTACAGTCCAGAAAAGGCCTTTGGGCTCATTTGAGTCTATATCAACAAAAAAAACTACTCCTCATCTATAATCCACTTGATTCATAACCTTGACTGTTCTGATACTTGAAAGTGCTTATCCAACTACTTTTTAAATGTTGTGAAGTTTCCTTCCTCAACTACCCTTCCAGGCAGTGCATTCCAGATTCCAAGCATCCTTTTGATGAAAAAAAATCTTCAAATCTCTCTCAACCTTCACCTTGAAATTATACCCCCTTTGTTATTGACCCATCGAGTAAGGGGAATAGCAGCTTTCTAGCCACCTTGTCCATTACTCCAAAACTTTACACCTCAATCAGCTTGCCTGTTGGCCTTACCTTCTCCAAAGAAAACAGCCTGTGTTTATCCAGCCTCTTCATAGCCAAACTGCTCCACTCTTTAAAAATTAATTTTTCTGGGCGTTGCTGGCTGGGTAGCATTTATTGACTGTCTCTAGTTGCCCTGGAAACGATGGTGAGCTGCCTTCTTGAACCACTGCGGTCCATCTCAGTCCAACCCCAGGCAAGATTCTGGTGAATCGGCTTTGTACCATTTCCTGTGCTATCGCATCATTCTTATAGTTTGGTGAAGAACTACATGTGATACTCAAGCTGTGGCCTAACCAAAGCTCTGTACAGCTCCAACATAATCTTCTTGCTCTTATAAGCTATGCCACAGATAAAAACAGAAATGCATAGAATGTCCTGGAAAAGATTGAGAAAGGAGAATGTACATTCAGGGAGATTATGAATTAAGGAGGGAACAGCATACTTCATATGGGCGGCATAGTGGCACAGTGGTTATCACTGCTGCCTCACAGTGCCAGAGACCCAGGTTCAATTCCTGCCTCAGGCAACTGTCTGTGTGGAGTTTGCACATTCTCCCTGTGTCTGCGTGGGTTTTCTCTGGGTGCTCTGGTTTCCCCTCTCAGTCCAAAAATGTGCAGGTCAGGTAAATTGGCCATGCTAAATTGCCTGTAGTGTTGGGTGAAGGGGTAAATGTAGGGGAATGGGCCTGGGTGGGTTGCTGCTTCAGCAGGTCAGCGTGGACTTATTGGGCCGAAGGGCCTGTTTCTACACTGTAAGAAATCTAAAAAAAAAATCACTTTTGTATTCTTGATGTTTATCAGGGACACAATATTTTTTTTTAAAAAACTGAGATGTTTTTCCTTCAGTTTTAATATGTATAACATGATAGAAAATTGCACACCACCAAATCACTTGCACTTCCTTGATAATATGTCAAAAGGGACTATCTCCGCTTGAAAGACATTGCCAAAACATTTGCTTGTTTTGCAAAGTGTTAGGATGGAGATAGGAAAAAGTAACAAACAATAGAACTTTATCCCAATGTTTATTTAGAAAAGTGTATGAATACTTTAAATAGATGAGTATTTTAATCACTAAGGAATTTACATTTCTTTTCAAAAAGAACCAGTTGTATTTGCAATTACCTGCTTGCAATTTGGTTTGAAATCTCTCTTCCAAAAAAAAGTTGTTATACTTCCTCTGCCTTTCTTTCTGCATTGGTTGTTGTGAATGGAATTTAATCTGTTACTTAAATCAGTTTTTAAACTGTGTTTACTAAAACATCTATATTTTAGAATGTGGAAAAATATCAAATTTAAAAGAAGCGTATGGTTATTTGCCATTAGAATAATTTGGATGCTTGTTTCCATGATTGCAGCAAACTAGTTTTAATGAACTTGCCGTCACATTGTTGATTTCTCTTGTTTTCTGTATTTAGATGAAACTACCTAGCTCAGTTGGACAGAAGAAGATCAAAGCCATTGAACAGATGCTGACAGAGTTGGGAGTTGGTAAGCAAAGAAATGGATATCATTATTTTATTGATTACTTTCTGCTAAAGAAGTATGTGCACATTGATCACGTTATTACAATGAATTTTGAACAGTATATTACCAGTCAAATTGTGTCAGTGACTATTTAATGTAAAGGAAAGGGATGCTGTGAAACAAATAAATACATTTTGAGATAATTGCTGAGGATAGGAAATCTGGCATTGTTATGTTCACTAGTTTTGAAGGCCTAGTAACATCTCTTTAACATCTAAAAGGGAGTGGGTGAGACATTCTTTTTTTAAAATTTACTCATGGTCTGTGGTATTGTTGGCAAGGCGAGCAGTTGTTATGTGACCCAATTGCCCTTGAGAAAGTACCGGTGAACCACCTTTAACAGCTGCAATCCACAGGAGCTAGGTATGCCTACATTGTTATTAAGAAATGAGCTCTAGCATTATGAGCCAGTGACAGTGAATGAATACAATCACTTCCTAAGTAACATTGGGTGTGGCTTGAAGGGGCAACTTAAAAGTGGTGCTCGTGTCCATCTACTTCCTTACCTTTCTAGCTGGTGGTGGTCACAGGTTTGGAAGGTGCTGTGGTGTGTTCCTGCAGTTCATCCTGTAGAGAGTACACACTGCAGCCATTGTGTGCTGGTGGTTGGAGTGATTGAGTATTGAAGATGATGAATAGGGTGCCAATCGAGTAGGCTGATTGTTCTGGACGCTCTTGTTCAGAAAAGTGGAGAGTGTTCCATCCCACTCCTGACTTGTGCCTTATGATTGGTGGACAGGCTTTGGGGATGCAGGAGGAGAGTTACTTGCCATAATTCCTAACCTTTGCAGCTGCAGCCACGTTATTGGTATTGCTCGTCCTGTTTAGTTTCTGGTCAATGGCAATCCCCAGGATGTTGATGGTGGAGACTCAGTAATGGCAATGTCATTGAATATCAGGTTAGATGGTTAGATTCTCTCAAATTAAAGATAGTAATTGCCTGATATTTGTGGTGCAAATTTTAATTGCCACTTATTTGTCCAAGCCTGGATGTTGTCTAGGTCTTTCTGCATTTGGACACAAATTGCTTCAGTATCTGAGGAGTTGCAAATGTTGCTGAACCTTGTACAATCATCAGCGAACACCCCCATTTCTGAACTTCTTACGAAAGGAAGGTCCTTGAGGTAGCTGAAGGTGGTTGATCCTAGGACACCATCCTGAAGAACTCCTGCAGTGATGTCCTGAGACTATGATAATAGACCTTCACAATCCACAACTATCCTATGATTCCTACTGCATTGAATATATTATTGAAATACCAGCCTGTGTGCATAAATTTGCCCTGTATCTTGTCACACTAAACCTGACATGGGTTACAAAATGTTCTGAAATCTTTCTTTCCTAAGGAAAAACAAATTGAATGGTGTTGATGGTCAACAGTATATGTTAAGGCCCTTAAGGAATGATATGAATCACATATACAGAATCATGTAGTCACACATCCATTGTCACATAATTGCAGTGTACAAATAGTTATTTGTATGCTATTCAGGGCAGTTACCAGCAACACTGTTGCATTTTTCAGGTGATCCATAAATAAATCTTCAACTCCTAAAATATATTACAAAATGCAATAACATTTTTTTATCTCAAGAGAGTCTTCACCAATAAATGGCTCGAATGCTTTGATTAAAATGCTTCAACCTATGACCTCTGCATTTAATCAGTAGGTTATGACTGCTTGCTGCCAGGCTGCATAATTTTTTTTATCGTAGAATCTGACTCAAGAAAAATATGGAGAACAAATCGTTAAAGCAACTTTTTTCACAAAGGTTTTCAATACTAAATACACTAATATGGGCATACTGACTAATAAAATGCTGTTTTGATAAATAATAGATATTGGTAAGTCATAGTAAAATGTTATTTGTTGTGTTGTAGAAAATGAATATGTGTAAAATCAACATTAGGTTTTTGTTCAGAATGGTAGAACATTGGTGCTGTTGTGTCTCTCGGGCAGTTTAATTGATGGTCAGAAGTTCTGACATATTGACTTTTCGGCTTACGTGTGTCAAACCTATGTAACAATTCAAGGAATTTTTATATAGTTCAGTTTTGTTCTGGAATAAGAGGAAATGTATCACTTTGAAGTGTTTAATAGTTTTAGAGAAATTTGTGAGTACACTGTTGATTATTTTCCTCCTTCAGTGATCCCAGATAGATCATTGAACCACTACAGTAATGCAAACAAAAACTTTTGTTCAATATCACTGTGGTGATTGCTACACCACTGTTGCTAAGGAATGATGATTCTCATGTACTGTTCATTTTGTGAGGACTTTTTCATTTTACGAGGTTTTATCAATATCAGGAGGAAGCTGATGTAACAAAGGCATTGCTACACTCCTAGTAAGTCAACTAAGGAGAAGATATACAGGTCTGTGTGGCTGCATTTCTGAAGTATAACACTACCACCACTGAATTGTAATAAAATACAGATACTGGTATAACCTAAGAGTGTTGCAATTCTGGTATAAACCATGCCTTGCTATTTATTGTCTTACAACAACCTCTTTATGTTGTGTTTTCAACAGTATTTATATAAATCCTCATTGTTTTAGATGTTATGAAAGTATTGACATATTTTGGTTGATAATGATTTACAGATCTAAACCCAATGCCTACTGAAGAGATTGTACACATGTTCAACGAACTCCGCAGTGATTTGGTATTATTGTATGAACTGAAGCAGGCATATGCTAATTGTGAATATGAGCTTCAAATGTTACGACATCGATATGAGGCACTGGCAAAGGCAGGGACAAACAGCTTGGCATCAGGAGAAGGTTTTGGCATTGATGGACCAATGGGAACTGTGGGAACCAGTACTGAAGAAATTAAGGGGGAAGGAAAAGATCAATTCATTGATGTTGTTGGAGCTGCACCTCTCACACCAAACTCGGTAAGTACTGATTTGAAAATGTTCAGCAAACTTTTGATTTGTATGTGGCTCTATTATAAAGGTCATATTAAAAGCAGATTTAGATTTAAAATATAACCAAGCAGAGTTAACATGGCTTCGTGGCGGGGCAGTCATGCCTGACAAAGTGTTTTGAGCTCTTTGAGGAAGTATAAGCAAGATTGATAAAGGAGAGCTAATAGATGTAATATATTTGGATTTCCAAAAGAGAGAGTTTCATGAGGCAGTTGTGACCGTGGCAAAGATTAGCAGTAAGATAGAGAATTGAGAGAGTTTTAAAAAGTAAGAACGGATGACTTAAAAGGGAAAAATAGACTTTGAGGACAAAATAGCAAGTAATTTCAAAATGGAAAGCAAAGGTTGCTTTAAACATATAAAATTGAAAAAAAGAAGCTGAAGTGAACAAAGTGAATATTCTTCTAAAAGACTTCCATATGGTACCACACATGGGGCTACTTAATAAGATGAATTAATGGTGTTGGGAGTATTGTATTAGCATGGATAGAAAATTGGCTATCTGATAGAAGACAGAGTTGGGATGAAGGGGACGTTTTCAAGATGGCACCCTGTAACTAGTGGAAATCCACCAGTATCAATGCTGGCTAGAATTATTTCAAAATGTATTAATATTTGGATGAGTGAAGTGAATGCATGATTGCCAAGTTTATGGATGACAGGAAAATAGGTGGGAGGACGAGTGGTGAGGATGACAGAGCCTATGTCGAAATACAGACAGGTTGACTGGAGTGGGTGAAAACTTGGCAGATGTATTGTAATGTGGTCAAATGTGAGCTTGTGCACTTTGACAAGAAGAATAGAGCTGAATATTATTTAAATAGAAAGTGCCAGGAGAATATGACAACACAGAGGTATTTGGGGATCCTCATGCATAAATGGTACATATAGGTTCAGGTGATCAGGAAGACAATTGGCAATTTCAAAGGGAACAGAATGTTATAATAGGAGGATCTTGCTAAAATTATCCAAGCATTGAGAATGGTCCCCACTGTGAACAGTTTTTGTCCTCTTGTCTAAGGAGAGATAAGCTGGCAGTGGAGGCAGTCCAGAGGAGGTCCACAGGAGCATCTGTACTTGTTGGAATTGAGAAGAATGAGAGGTGACCTTATTGAAACATCTAAGATTCTTGGAGATTTGTTTGAATTGATGCTGAAAAAGTTGTTATGGGAGACTCTTGGACCAGAGGGCATAATTACAGAGTAAGCAGTCATGTATTTAGGACAATGATGAGTAGGAATTCTTCTCGGGTGACAATGAATCTAACTTTATCACACACAACTGTAAAGACTGTTTTGTTAAGTATATTCAAGACTGAGGCTGATAGACTTGAAATAATGAAAGGAATTGTAGGTTATGGGGAAAGATGGGAAGGTGGAGTGGAGGATTATCAGATCAGCCATGATCTGCTTGAATGGTGGAGTAAACCTGATGGTCAAATGACCTACTTCTGTTCCTCATCTTATAATCTTAAAGTTTGCAATGTATTTATTTGCACACTGGATCTCTATAGTGAGTAGACAATCATTTGCTATAAAAAAATTTCAAGTAATCCATAAAATCTAGATAGTAGAATTGCTATTGTATTATGACTTTGAAGTGCAAGGGACAGAAAAGAAAATCTATTGTTAATTACTAAATTATCATCAAAGAGACTTCACAGTTATGAACTTTACCACCGCTCCCTGCTCTGTACTGCTCACTGCCACCCAAGTAAAAATGTTACTTCTGCTTATGTGTCCTGCCCACATTTGGCATTTCTTTCTTATCTCCAAGTTTATGCTCAAACTTATTTCACTATCACTTTTATAAAACCTGCTTTAAATCAATGCAATCAGACTCTTTTAAAATGTAATGTTCTCACTAAATTCTTAAATATATCAAAGGATATTTTTTTCAAATAAGAGTGCAATGTCATTTCAAATCCTTGTCAATCCACCGCCTTTGAGTAGAAGTTTTCAATTACCAAAAGTTACTTTTTGTTTTAAAAAGAGCAAAACTATTTTCCAGCTAGACTGGGTCTTCTCAGTAGTCCTCAGTGTGCTATCTATTAATCAGTTTCCTGGTAAATTTGAAACAAAATTATTCAAACTGTACCATCAGCATTACAAGTGATCCGGCTTAATGTCTGGAACCTTCTCAAAGGCCCACAAATGGTCACAAATAACACAATTCAGAAAAGTGATTAATTACCTGAGAGATATGGACAGTTTGGGGAGCCTGCTGCTAGTGTGCTAAATTAAAAATCTCACAACACCAGGGTATAGTCCAACAGGTTTACTTGTAAGTACTAGCTTTTAGAGCACTGCTTGTTTGTCAGGTAGCTAGTAAGGCAGGATCATAAGACACAGAATTTATAGCACAAGATCATTGTGTCCTATTGGACTATAACCTGAGTTGTGAACTTTTTAACTTTGTCCACCCCAGTCCAACACCAGCACCACCTCATTAATGTGATGAAAGGTAGTGCAAAAGATTGGAGAAACTCAATCTGTGCTAAACATTCCACAATATTTTGCACTGGTTATGCTGACTTTGAATTGCAGGAAAACCCAAAGTGGAAATTTCAAGGTGTTGAAATCATGCTTATTCTTCATAAACTAAGATTATTCTAGAATTACAGAGGAACCTCGATTATCCGAATGAGATGGGCAGACACCATTTTGTTCGGATAATTGATTGTTCGGTTAATTGATTCATCGCCTCTCCTGGAGTTTGGAGTTTTCTGAAGTTTCTTCTTTCCTCGCTCTCTGCCTTGGTCCTTCTCTCTGTCTCAGGGTTTGTTTTTGATCAGAGAGACACACTTTTGTGTGTAATGGACCTGCAGCATCACTGTACCCTCCCCACCCCACCCTACCCCATTCAGTTCAATCAGGGATTGACACAAGGAGCACTTGCTAAGTCTGCTCCTTGTTCAGGAGACTAGGCAGCAGGACACTGCATGCGAGATCCTTCCCCCGCACCCCCCCGTCTGCCCGTCCAACCCTGTCCATGCCTGCCCCTGCGCCCCCGTCAGTCTCCCATAATACATCCAACACCATCTCCAGTCCGCACCCCCACTCCCAGCCCTGTCCAACACTGCCCTCCCGTCGGTCGCTCCAACCCCGCCCCCATCCAACACCATCCCTCTGTCTGCCTTGACCCCCGCCCCTCTGTCTCGACCCCCCACCCATTGTCCGCCCCCCCCACACCCCATACAACCCCGCTCTCCCGTCCACCCCACTGACCGCGCCCCTCCACCCCCTCCCCACTGTCTGTCCGTCCGCCACCTTTCTTCGGGGCAGCTGGACTTAACAACAACAGTAAGACTGCTGCTGTGTTTGGGGGGTGAGTCTTAAAAAAGCACACATGCACACAAAACTATTTACTGCAACCTTTTGATAGTTTCCACCTTTGCCCTGCTCAGGACAATGTTGGCGAGATTATCTGGGGAAGTGGAGTTTAGGGTGTTCCCTATGTGGAACTCCAGGGAAACTGTGGGGTGAGAGAGACAGAACGTGTGTGTGGGGGGTTAATCATTTGGAGATGGTGCCTGGGCTCCCATCGATGTCCAGGACTGTTCTTGGCAGCATTGCAGTAAGCAGAGTTCATTTTTAATCCCTGTAAACACAAGATGTGAACAGTTAAAACCCCGCTTTGATGGAATGTTTCTATCGGGACCTTGACATTGTCTTTGGCTAATCGAAAATTTGGATAATTGAGGTTCGGATCATCTAGGTTCTTCTACAGTTGAAACTGTGTTTGTGCTGGTTAGTCAAACTTAACAAAGTTTTCACTTTTCTGATTGCTGTAATATTTGACAATGAACAAAAAAATATCTGGTGTCACAGAGTAATGTGCAGGGCATCACAAGGTTTACCTTATACTTTCGTGATTGCCTATTAAACCAAATGTGATATTTTTGTTCCTCATTCCATTAACTAAATATGAACTAGTGACCTTATGTCGTAAATGGAAGTAGTGGTTAATAGCTGATTTATTTTCTCCCTCCAAAAGCAACTCTACACAGTTTATAAATAAGTTACAGCATATATTGAAAAAAAATATTCTTGAGGTTAATAGTTTATCCATAAAACTTGCCTTTGTGTCAACAGCATCTTCAAAAATATTCCTGTGCATAGCCTCTCAATTTTCCCTGTATACTGAACCTAAGTTCGCTCGTCTTCTTACAGCTTATGTATCTTTGACACATCTGAATGAAGTAACTGAGTTATTGGATGATAATGTCTGGAATGTACTATTGTCACTCAAGCAGACTATAATTTCCAAAATGCACCTTAGGATGCCATCTTCTAATGAACAGGGTTGGATCCAATCAAAGAAGTCCTTTCAAATGTTTTTTCTTTGTACCTCTTATCTCTAAACCACGTGAGAAATCTTTTTGGTTTAAAATCTGAACTTGAGTGGGTTTCATAATGTAAAATTTGTACCATATGTAAGGCTACAAAAATTTAAACTTTGAGATTCATTTTCAGACACCCTTCTGTTAAATCAATTTGTGCTTTAATTATTTTAATCACGGTTAGTAATTTTCTGGGCCACTTCACTATGCTTTTGTCTACCTTAGATTTTGTCCCTTGTAATAAAATGGATTGAATGTTGAGCATAACAGCACAACTCCATGTCGCCACTGCACTTCGTGTCTTTTATATGATCTGAAGCACAAATTTAGGTCTGTTTTAGCATTTTCAGCTTTCTTTGAAACATTTGGCTAGCTTTTGTCAATTTGCTAGGTTGACGTGTGCTGCCATAGAAAAATTCAAAAAAACAACATTAATTCAGTATATGTCCTGCTTCAATGAGCTGTTCTGTGGAGTGTTTACAAGTTTGTGCTCCTAATTTGTTATACAGAAGAGCTTTAGGATCTTAAAGGTTCTGAATGAAAGCCAAAATGAAGTCTGAATTGCTAATTAATTGTATGCTTAACACCCACATATTCTCTGCCAACACAATTGTTAAACCACAGGGATTGTAGAAAATGTGGAATTTTTGAGTGAAATATAAAAGTTTAAAAGACCAGACCTATTCAAAAAGCTTGCATTCCTCTCAGCAGCTGTAACAACTTCTGTTTATGCCAACAGCTCTTCACTTCTGTTTCATGTCTGTCACTTTTGCTGGCTATTTTCAAAAGGTTCAGATTCAACTTAACACAATCTTTGCTTTTAATCTTGTGGTTTTTCCAAGAGAGCCAGTGCCAGGATACTTAATGTATACTTTCTTGTTGGTTTTCTTTGCCAAGTGTATCAAGTAGCATTTCCTCAAATTAGTTTGTACCCAGTAGCAGACAGTCAAAATTGCCTTATCTTCCATGATTTGGGCACTCATCCTCTTTAGTGAAGCCAGATGTGCACTTGAATATTCTTGAATAGCATTTTTTAGTATATTTAAAGAATATTAATAGATCCCTATTATATATGTTTTATCAATCAGCATAAAATCATACAGAATGTCACTTTTGAAAATTTGGAAGTGGAGATGTCCTGCAAGCCATTTTCAGTGATGTACAAAATAGTTAAAATGTTAAATACAGCTCTGACCTTTACTGGCTGATTAAACAACGAGAATGGCATTAGATTAGAATAAGACTGAAGGTCAAACCAATTCACTGTACAACCATTTTAGAGTGCTTCTAAAATTGTTTTTAACATTACCTCCCCTTGTACCTCACAAAAATGCAATTTTGCCAGTACTTTGAAAAAACAAGAATTGACCTAATCACAGTAGCTTGGTAATTCTTCAACTGTTTGAAAACTTTGAGGTGTTTTGCACCTTTGGAAATGCCAGTTGTAGTGTTTTAAACCTCTTTAATTTGCATGTCGGGCAAGTTGAATTGGAATCTGGAATCTTACCGTAGAAGGAAGCCATTTGATTTATTGTGTCTGTAGTGGCTCCTGAAAGAGCTACCCAGCTAGTCCCACTCTCCAGCCAATCTCTGTAGCACTGTCGTTGCATCATTTTCAAAAGAGGACAGAAGGGTTAATCCAGGAGTAAGAATGGGTTGAGGTTCTTGAATTTGAACGAATCTCTGTATGTTTAAAATTAGACTTTCTTAGCGAATGGGAGAAAGAAGATGGTAGCAAATGTAGGAAATGCGTAACATGGTATCTACTTTGAGAGTGGTGCAAGGAGAGATTTGACAAGTTGTTTAATCCGAAAAGCACTGGTGTATTACCAGGGAAATTAGAATCTTATTGTACGTTTAAACTCTCTAATTAACATTAGAACTTTAACTGGCAAAGAATATCCAGCAGACAGGTGAGGCATCTTGAGAGATGCATAAAGATTTAACATTAACATAAAACTAAAACTAACCCTTTTTAATTCCCCTTTCATTACAAACCATTGCCCAATATTTAATTTGACACTCCTTCCAAAATCCTGGGAGGGGTTACTAATTTTCAAATGCATACCCATTTTTCTTTCAAACATCATTTACAGATCTCTAGTCTCATTTTCGTCCTTCTCACAGCAATGGCCTGTGTCAAATTCACAAATGAATCTTTCACGATTGTCTGTGATAGACTGTTCCTCCATATCCTGAATGTATCTGAAACAGTGCTCAAAACATAAAGTCACCATATTCCTCAGGAACATAGGACCGCTTTTGCAGTAGAGAGTGCTATAGATTTTGGTGGTTTAATCTGAGGGTGAGCACCCTCAAGGAAGGAACGAAGTTGAGAAGAAGATGCAAAAGCACCTCGTGTTTTCAAACGCTTGAAAAATTACCGAGCTACCACAATTAGGTCAGTTCTTGTATTTTCAAAAACTTTGTGGTGACCTCAACTAGTATTGTGGGTGTTCTTGTGTATCCAGCCAACTGAGCTAACCAACCAGGCTTAAAGGGCTGAATGGCCTACTTCTACTTCTAATTTATGTGTTTGTTGTAATAAATCTGTTCATTTTAAAAAGTAGCCCTTGAGTAAATCTCAAGAAGAGCTCTCGATAAACAAAAATAATCTTGAATTCCTGTCTGTAGCCTTTGACTTGGTTGAACATACCATTCACCTTTTCATTATCCAACTGAGTGGGACTGAATTTGCCAGGATCTATTCCTGTCTAATCTATTAATTCCAGGCTTCTCATTCAAGTCCCACATGGCTGTGCCTGGAATCCTTCAATGTCTCAAAAACAGCATCAGAGAATCTAATGTCAGAAACCATGTGAACCTTTACCCTTCCATTGCATCTGTTTTGTTGCACTGCTTGTCTGAAATCCAGTATTGGATAAAAATTAGAGAATATGAAATAGAGATAGGTGATGCAATTCCTTAAGACTCCTCTGCCATTGAATAAAACCTTGGTTGATATGCTTTTGTTAAAAAGTGAGGTCTGCAGATGCTGGAGATCACAGTTGAAAATGTGTTGCTGGTTAAAGCACAGCAGGTTAGGCAGCATCCAAGGAATAGGAAATTCGACGTTTCGGGCATAAGCCCTTCCTGATGAAGGGCTTATGCCCGAAACGTCGAATTTCCTATTCCTTGGATGCTGCCTAACCTGCTGTGCTTTAACCAGCAACACATTTTCAACTGATATGCTTTTGTCTCCACTCCACTTTCCTGCCAGTTTACCAAAGGTGTGGACTTCTCTATAATTCAGAACTTTATCACAACCTTGAATATCTTCAATGACTTGGCCTTCACAACAGTCGGAGAAAACAAATTCATCCACAGTATCATCTTAACTGGATCCTTATTCTGAAATCATACCCCCTATATTTCCCCATGAGGCGAAACATCCTGTTAGCATGGCTTACATCCTTAAATCTTATGCCTCTCATTTTTCTAAATGCTGACAAAGCTAACTGGTCTGTGGTGTTTTGCTTTCTGTCTTCCTTATTTGTTGAATAAGGTTATTACATTTGCAATTTTCAAGCTGGGATCTTTCCAGGATCTAGAATGTTAGAAAATTGCAACCAAATTATTTCTTCAATTTATTTTAAGATTGTAGGCACCAAGTACAAGGGACCTGTTAATCTTCAGTCCTACTAGTAAAATTCTTTCTTCTGTGACAATTATTTTAATTCCTCTCTCCCTTCCTTCTGTACTGCAATTTTCTATTATTGTGAAGACAAATACATATGTTAAAAGTCTGTTGTTTTCATTGTTTCCCATTCCTAATTCCCAACTGCATCCTCTGAGGAACCAGCTTTTATTTTAGAAAGTCTCTCTTCCTTTTATCTACTGTACTTGTAGAACCTCTTCTTAATATCTGTTTCTTTAGTGTTTGCTAGTTTATACTCATTTTTTTTTAAAATCTGGAAAGGTATGTTACTTTGGAAGCTTTGCTGTGTGGCAGAATTGCCAACAAGAATCCATGTTTTCTCATTTATGTTACAAATAATGAAATTTTGCAACATATGGTCCATTTACTAGCATTTCCAGTTGGGCAAAGGTTCTGAAATAAAATCCTTCTAGGGAAAATATTAGTTGAAACAATGCAGGAGTTTTCGTTTTGACTGTTTTGAGGTTTCGGCAGATAATAATACCCTAGATGAAATGCGAACAAGCTCATGGTAACCAGATGAATTGAGATTTCCTTTAATTGTCATGTATTATTATTAATTATCATTTACATTTGGAGTATTGTGCACAGTTTGGGCTCCATATCTTAGGAAGGATGTACTGGTCCTGGAGCGTGTTCAGAGGGGATTCACGAGAATGGTCCCAGGAATGAAAAACTTACATATGAGGAAGGTTTCAGGACTCTGGGTCTATACTTGAAGGAGTTTAGAAGGATGAGGGTGGATCTTATTGATATTTAGAGAATACTCTAGCCTGGACAGAGTAGATGTTGTAAAGATGTTTCCATTGGTCGGAGAAACTAGGACCTGAGGGTACAGCCTCACAGTAAAAGGAAGACCTTTTAGAATGGAGATGAGAAGAAGCTTCTTCAGCTGGAGAGTGGTGAATCTGTGGAATTCAGTGTCACAGAAGGCTGTGGAGTCTAGGTCATTGAGTACATTTAAGACTGGTTGTCAAGGGGATTAAGGGTTACACGGAGAGAATGGAGTTGAGAAACCTATCAGCCATGATTGAATGGTAGAGCAAACTCGATGGACTGAATGGCCCAATTTCTGCTCCTATGTCTATGGGTCTTAGTCACTCTTTCACCACCACTGTTTGATCCATACTGGTAGACCAATTAATGTATTTGTTTTGTCGAAAATGTCAGTGTGGAAAGGTGATCTTCACTTTTCTTAGAAAGTAGTTCTTCGTGTGGCAGTGTTGTTTCATTGCTACTGTTTTAAGATCACATTTCTAGCTGGTGTCTGACTTTTATGAGTTAATTTAGAAACGTTCCTGGCCATGCAAATTGTTTAATGCATGCTATCTTACATCCTGATTTTTGATTTTACAGAGGAAGCGAAGAGAATCTGCATCAAGCTGTTCTTCAGTAAAGAAATTGAAGAAACCGTGAACTCGTTTGAAAGGCTAGGAAGTCAACAAAATGTGGTTAAACGGATCTCTCACCACATGGCAGTTATGCTCCTGCATTTTATTCAGAAAACACCACCGGAACCCCAGGAAATCAGGCACATCAGTGAATGTACTGTTGATAAATTATCTGGTGGTGGTTAGGAAGTAACAAGTACCTTCTCCATAACATTTCCTAGAGAAGTTCTACAATACCCTAACAGGACTTTATTCATGAGACAAATTTATTCACAAAATGGATCACAGTGCTTTTAATATTTGTATAATTATGTTCTCTTTGTAAGGTTTTGTTCTCTTTGGTACAAGGCAATGAAGCTATCACTGAGTGAAGATCACTCGCATGATCTTATTTTTATTACAATTTTTCAATTTGACGAAGAAAGATTGCAAATATATGCCATGTTAAATTACTAGAAAGTGTACAAAAATTACAAAACATTTATGGTAATGGAGAAAATATCAATATAGAATAAATGACTTTTAAAAAAATTGTTTGCAATATTCACTGTCATTTGAAGTCTGGTATTAGAATTCCCTTTCTGACATGTAATAGTTTCTTTAGATTGCTAGTTTAGAGTTAAGGGGGATTACAGACATCTTGTGCACTCATTGTCGTGTGACTCTTCCTCTAATATTTTTGTCAAGTTACAATATTAGTTTTGCTTGGATCATTACCAGACACAACATTTGCATCATGTTTTTCCTTTGATTTAATGAACTTGCATGCTTGGTCATCCTAAGTTGTTAAGGCTTTTCAATTTTGTTTCCAAAAAATATTTCAAGTTTATTCAGAGGGAAATCAGGAAGGCAAAAAGGGGACGTGACATAGCTTTGGAAAATAGAGTTAAGGAGAATCCAAAGACATTTTATAAATACATTAAGGACAAAAGGGTAACTAGGGAGAGAATAAGGCCCCTCAAAGATCAGCAAGGCAGCCTTTGTGTGGAGCCACAAGAGATGGGGGAGATACTAAATGAATATTTTACTTCAGTGTTTACTGTGGAAAGGGACCTGGAAGACATAAAATGTAGAGAAATAGATGGTGATATCTTGAAAAATGTCAATATTAAGAGGAGTAAGTGCTGAATGTTTTGAAAAGCATAAAAGTGGATAAATCCCCGGGACCCAATCAGCTGTACCTTAGATCTCTGTAGGAAGATAGGGAAGTGATTGCTGGGCCTTTTGCTGAGATATTTGCATCATTGATAGTCACAGGTGAGATTCCGGAAGACTGGATGTTGGCTAATGTGGTGCCACTATTTAAGAAAGGTGGTAAGGACAAGCCAGGGAACTATAGACCAGTGAGCCTGAAGTTGGTGGTGGGCAAGTTGTTGGAGGGAATCCAGAGGGACAGGATGTACATGTGTTTGGAAAGGCAAGGACTTCTTAGGAATAGTCAACATGGCTTTGTACATGGGAAATCATGTCTCACAAACTTGATTGAGTTTTTTGAAGAAGTAACAAAGAGGATTGATGAGGCCAAATGGTGGATGTGAGGCGTCGACAAGGTTCCCCATGAGAGACTGATTAGCAAGGTTAGATCTTATGGAATTCAGGGATAACAAGCCATTTGATACAGAATTGGCTCAAAGATAGAAGACAGAGCGTGGTGGTTGAGGGTTGTTTTTCAGATTGGAGGCCTGTGACCAGTGGAGTGCCACAAGGATCATTGCTGGGTCCACTACTTTTCATCATTTATATAAATGATTGGGTGTGAGCTTAAGAGTGCTGCATTTTAGGAAAGAAAATCTTAGTGGGACTTATACACGTAATAGTAAGATCCTCAGGAGTGTTGCTGAACAAAAAGACCTTAGAGTGCAGGTTCATAGCTCCTTGAAAGTGGAGTCGCAGGTAGATAGGATAGTGAAGAAGGCATTTGGTATGCTTTCCTTTATTGGTCAGAGTATTGAGTACAGGAGTTGGGAGGTCATGTTGTGGCTGTACAGGACATTGGTGAGGCCTCTTCTGGAATATTGCATGCAATTCTGGTCTCCTTCCTATCGGAAGGATTTGTAAAACTTGAAAGGGTTCAGAAAAGGTTTGCAAGAACGTTACCAGGGTTAGAGGATTTGAGCTATAGGGAGAGGTTGAATAGACTAGAGCTGTTTTTCCTGGATTGTCGGAGGCTGAGGGGTGACCTTATGGAGGTTTACAAAATCATGATGGGTATAGATAGGATGGGTGGTCCAAACCTAGAGGGCATAGATTTAGGGTGAGAGGGGAAAGATATAAAAGAGACATGAGGGGCAACTTTTTCACACAGAGGGTGGTACATGTGTGGAATCGGCCGCCAGAGGAAGTGGTGGAAGCTGGTACAATTGCAACATTTAAAAGGCATCTGGATGGGTATATAAATAGGAAAGGTTTGGAGGGATATGGGCTGGGTGCTGGCAGGTCGGACTAGATTGGGTTGGCATATCTGGTTGGCATGGACGAGTTGGACCGAAGAGTCTGTTTCCGTGCTGTTAATCTCTATGACTCTTTGCTTCACAAATGGTGATGTTTTGCCATCTGTTTGATGATTCAACCCTCTGGCTCCCATAGTTACTCTTTAATTGCTAACTATTCTCGTCTGTTGTCCTTTATTTTCCGGTGACCCAGGTTCGATTCCAGCCTTGAGCCACTGTCCGTGTGGAGTTTGCACATTTTCTCCATGTCTCCGTGGGATTCCCCTGGGTGCTTTGGTTTCATCCCACAGTCCAAAGATGTGCAGGTTAGGTGAATTGGCCATGCTGAATTGCCCATGGTGTTCAGGGGTGTGTAGGTTAGATGCATTAGTCGGGGATAAATGTTGGGGAATAGGTTTGAATGAGTTACTGTTCAGAGGGTCGGTGTGGACCTGTTAGGTCAAATAGCCTGTTTCCACACAAGGAATTCTATTAACTATTAATTCTATTCTATTCACTATTAACTAGATCCAAAATTAAGTTCCCAACATAAAAATTGTACCTGTGATTCCCTCCCATCACGTGCTCCATTATCTTCTCTTGGTAAATTCTTCCCATCCTGTAATCTGTTCTACACACGCCTCTTCATTTTTGACCAGTATTATCTAAAGTGCAATAGTGGTTTCACACTATTTCTTTGTATATTTATACAAAATGTGTGACTTAAAGCAATCAATCATGGAATTCAGAACTGAAAAATTTGCTCCCTGTATTATAATTCTTGAATAAAATTGCAATTCAAGTTATTTAATCAAGATAAATCAGTTAATATTATAATATATATTATGTTGCATTTGGAACATCTGACTCACAAAAATCCAGGAAATATTTTTTGAGGAAGAGGTACAGTATTATATTTCTCAGATTTTGTTTTGGAAGTATCAAATAAATTTGTAAGAATATGGAGCAAGTATCAAACATTGAGGATATTGGTTAAATATATGTCTAAAATTATATATACAAAGAACGCAACTTAGGACAATAACATTAGAATCTGGGCAGCATTTCCACTGCTCAAAAAAAATTGTGCACTAACCTTTGCTGCTGGCAATCCTTGTAGACAATGTTAAGATCCAAATATTTCATGTTTCTGGTGTAAACTTGAAGGCATAGACTGAAGGTTAGCAGGTGAGCTGATACAATCATTACCTGCATGTAATATTTCTATTTTTATGAAAATTGCTAGAGTTTACTTAGCCTAAAAAAGAATGTTTGTGTTATAGTGTAAGGTGTAAACAACAAGAGATGCAGCTAAGACATCAAATGCAGCAAAGCGGCAGATAAATGGGGAAAGGTCAGTGATAGAGAATTGTACACCACTATGTTAAATGTGTTTTCTCCAGTGTAGTCAAAATGGAAATCCGCTTTTAGCTATGTCCATATTGGCAGAGGATGGTGATGGGTTTGGAAGCATAATAATGATGGAGCAAAGTCTTCCAGAGTTGTGCTAATCTTATGTTTAGCATGTTGAATTCTTGCTGGATGTTTTTTTCCCCAAGTTTATTAATATTTTGCATTACATTTATCACAGTTAAATTTTCCCAATTAATTGTAACTGATTAGTTGAATTATAAGTTCCATAGCTATAGCTTTGACAACCATGTGTCTGGATGAAGAACTGGAACAGCCATGGGACCAAATCTGTACTCCAGTATGCCAATATCTTTATGCACAGGTTCGAACAAGACTTCTCTATGTAGGATCTTCAACTAACACTATACACCAGGTACATTGATGACATTTTCTTCCTCTGGACCCATGACGAGGACTCTCTGATAAAACTATGCAGCAATATCAACAAGTTTCATCCCACCATTAAACTCACCATGGACTACTCTGTACTATCTGTCTCATTCTTGGACACATGCATCTCCATCAAGGATGGGCACCTCAGCACCACACTCAACCTCAAACCCACAACCTCACAATGCTACACTTCTCCAGCTTCCACCCAAAACAGATTAAAACAGCCATCCCCTCTGGACAAGCCCTATGTGTACACTGTTTCAGTTCAGATGAGGAGGAACGTGATGGGCAGTTGTAAGTACTCAAGGATGCCCTCATAAGAATGGAGTACAAGGCTCAACTCATTGATCACCAGTTCTGACGTGCCACAGCAAGGAACTGTAATGACCTTGGGAAACAGACGTGCTTCATTGTCCAGTATTTCCCAGGAGCTGAAAAACTACGCCATGTTCTTCACGGCCTGCAACACATTATCAATGAGGATGAGCACCTCGCCAAGACCTTCCCCACACCTCCACTGCTCGCCTTTAAACAATCGCCAAATCTCAAACAGATCATTGTTTGTAGCAAACTGCCCAGCTTTTAGGACAACTCCATACAACCTGTAACAGTAGCTACTGCAAGACATGTTAGTGTGTGGACATGCATACCCACCATTACACATGGGGACACCTCCCATCATGCATGTAGCAGGTACTCTTGTGACTCAGCCAACGTTGTCTATCTCATACGCTTCAGGCAAGGATTCCCTAAGGCATGGTACATTGGTGAAACTAAACAGAAGCTATGGCACCGCACAACAATCAACAGACAAGTGTTCCCTCCCAGGTGGAGAACACTTCAGTGGTCCAGGACATTTGACCTCTGACCTTCAGGTGACCATCCTCCAAGGTGGACTTCGGGACATGCAGCAGCGAAAAGTGGCTGAGCAGAGGCTAATAGCTAATTTCGGTACTCATAGGGAGGGCCTCAACCAGGACCTTGGGTTCATGTCACACTACAGGTGACCACCAATGCACCACACACACACACACACACACACACACACACACACACCCCTACAGCCACCCACACTCACACATGCACCTTCTCACAGGCGTACACCTCGTTACACTCATATACACAATTATATACTCTCACACTCACAACCCCCCACCCCAGATACACGCACGCACATATTTACATTTGTGGTGTGAATTTGTACTTGCAGAGTTACGTTGTACTTTGCTCAAAAACTGCATGAATCTATGTAAGACTGTGAACTCATTTTTAGATTAGAATCAGTCTAAACATTATGGCACAGACAACAGCACACAGGGGGCTAACACTTTCAGCATATTATCTGGGCTGACACCAATTGTTAAAGTTACCCTGAGAGTGTAACTTTAAAAAAAGGTTTTGTGATTTACATATGAAAGAAGTGAAACTAACATGGTCATTCTAACAGATGAGAGACATAACAATCAAGGTATTTTTCAGTGTATAATTTCAGTTACATCACACTGTAAGCTTTTGCTATAAATTCTGTGTCTTACAATTGTGTACTCCGCAACCATCTGATGAAGGAGCGGTGCTCTGAAAGCTAGTGCTTCCAATTAAACCTGTTGGACTATAACCTGGTGTCGTGTGATTTTTAACTTATAACTGTAACAGTTGTGGTGGTAGTGGGAAAGTTTGAATCCTGCCACTAGAAGGTGCTATAGTACAAGAGCATGTTATGTTGCATTTTAGAAAAATGTTTGCAATGTGACTTTATAGAATAATTATGATTTAATTTTGTAATTATGCCTAACAGTTCGTCAAAACCAAAGTTGAAAATGTTCAATGATTTTATTGTCAAAAATATTTAACCTGCCAGTGGTTTGCTGGTTTATCTGATGCTTTATAGATTCAGTGATGTACAGCATGGAAACAGACCGTTCGGTCCAACCCGTCCATGCCGACCAAATATCCCAACCCAATCTAGTCCCACCTGCCAGCACCCTGTCCATATCCCTCCAAACCCTTCCTATTCATATACCCATCCAAATGCCTTTTAAATGTTGCAATTGTACCAGCCTCCACCACTCCCTCTGGCAGCTCATTCCATACACATACCACCCTCTGTGTGAAAAAGTTGCCCCTTGGGTCCCTTTTATATCTTTCCCCTCATCCTAAACCTATGCCCTCTAATTCTGGACTCCCTGACTCCAGGGAAAAGACTTTTGCCTATTTACCCTATTCATGCTGCTCATAATTTTGTAAACCTCTATAACGAGGCTAGTTTATGTGTCAAATATAAAATATAAACTAGTTGTCTCGATGTTTGCCATTTTGAAATATAAAAAGAAATACCAGTAATTTGGACTAATCTATTGTAGCATAGTTAATTGAATGAATTAATTGTACAAAAGTACCTTGAACCACCTTTCAACTGCCTTTTAATTGGAACATTTTAACATCAAAGTCATTATCATTTGATGTAAAGGTTTTATTGAATTAATTGAATCACTTTGGACCATGCCATCATTGTCAGGATCCTACTTTGGATCCCAAGTGGCACTATCACTTTCAGAATCAATTCACCACAACAAATCATCTTGCTGTAAATTCATTGAATGGACTCTACATGCTCTATATGGACTTCAGTAAGGCATTCGTCAATGTTCCACCCCATTAGACTAGTTGGCAAGGTTAGATCACATGGAATACAGGGAGGACTAGCCATTTGGATACAGAAGTGGCTTGAAGGTAGTGGGGGGGGGGGGATTTGTTTTTACACTGGACACATATGACTAGTGGAGTGTCGCAAGGATTTGTGCTGGGTCCACTGCTTTTCGTCATTTATATAAATGATTTGGAAGTGAGCATAAGAGGTATAGTTAGTAAGTTTGCAGATGATACCAAAATTGGAGGTGTAGTGGACAGCAAAGAAGGTTACCTCAGAGTCCAACGGGACCTTGATCATATGGGCCAATAGGCTGAGGAGTGGCAGATGGAGTTTAATTCAGATAAATGAGAGGTGCTGAATTTTGGAAAGGCAAGTCAGGGCATTACTTATACACTTGATGGTCAGGTCCTGGGGAGTGTTGCTGAACAAAGAGACCTTGGAATGCAGGTTCATAGTTCCTTGAAAGTGGAGTTGCAAGTAGGTGGGATAGTGAAGATAATGTTTGGTATGCTCACCTTTATTGATCATTGCATTGAGTATAGGAGTTAGTAGGTTAAGTTGAGGCTGTATAGGACATTCTTTTCCCCTGGATGGGGAAGTCCAAAACTAGTGGGATTAGGTTTAAGGTGAGAGGGGCAACTTATTCATGCAGAGGATGGTGCATGTATGGAATGAGCTGCCAGAAGAAGTGGGGGAGGCTGGTACAATTACAACATTTGACAGGCATCTGGATCGGTATGCAAATAGGAAGGATTTAGAGGGATTGAGCCAAATACCGATAAAATAGGATGAGGATGGGCAAGTTGGATTGAAGCATCTGTTTCCATGCTATCCAGCTCAATGATTGCGATTCTATTCGAATTGGATTTCCGTGCTATTCCATTTTGCATAAGTATATGTGTTCAATGGCTTGTTAAAGCATGCATACAAAGGTTGGATGATGGACATTATACCTTTTGGTATAACTGCAGTATGGTGTTATTTCTTCACCAGCATCTCTTGATCTCATTGATTATATGGAATATGCACTTGTTCCATAAAGTTGGTAATGTTTTACATGGGTCATTGGAAGCCTATTCCACACATTACTGATCCATAATTACACCTCGTTCTCATGCATCCAACTGTTGTCATTGACATGGACTAAAATCCTGCAGAAAACTTGCTTTTCAGTATGGCTTTGTTCAAAATTTAATATGGGCTTTGATTTCATTCTGTCAGTCATGCAAGTGAGCACACTGAATCATCTGTGCCTCATCATTTTCACTAGA
The DNA here is from genome assembly GCF_020745735.1 of Hemiscyllium ocellatum. Lineage (NCBI taxonomy): Eukaryota > Metazoa > Chordata > Chondrichthyes > Orectolobiformes > Hemiscylliidae > Hemiscyllium > Hemiscyllium ocellatum. Next base: position 78,925,000 of record NC_083409.1, read on the forward strand.
CCTGCTTTTCTGAACGATTTTACTCCATCATTTGGTTGCTGAACAATGGTGCTTCATATATATTGCCATTGTGATTTAACGTGTACTATCCGAATAGCTGGAAACTGGTAATTTTTGCATTCAGGTCTTTTGGTTGTTTGAGTAATCTTGGTCTTCTGTTGCAGCTGCAGACTGCTTTAAACTATAAAATGGCTACAATCAGCTTTTGCTCCAAAATCTTTGCTCAACTTGGTTTGATTTGACTCACTCAAGGGCATGCATGTGCATTGTATTTTTGCTGACCGTGTAACAATTCTAATGATTTTTGAGGATCTTTGCTGATACAGCCAGTGACTGGTTTCTGTTCTGATGTCACATTTGGTTTTGGGGTGCCTTCAGGGCACACTCCTTCTGTTTATTGCACCAGTTTTTCCACAAATATCACATTCCCTTGAGCAACAGATGAGTTAACAAATGTTATGACTTTTAGCTTCAATTCTGTTTGGTATTTAATTTGCTTTACTGGAAGACTCATTTCTGTTGACCATTTGCCATGTCATGCTTAGTCTTTGTGTCTAGACGTATTTAAATTCCCATGCATCATCTTTACAACAGACTCTGTAATGCCAACTTGATTCCTGTAGCAACTTAGGGTATAAGGAAAGGAAAACATTTTTCTGGGGTGAAAATATGGGGCCAATGAATATCCCTGAATCCATTGGAAGTCCGATTTTGAGCATTGATCCCCTGATCTCAATTTTATTTTTTGTTGTTGCAAATAATGTCAGTATAGCATTTCACAGTTGAAAGGATGTGTATGTCCAGTATATGTAAAAATAATTTCTAGCACTGGAAAAATCCGTAGTCTGCAATGCCAAGTCAACTGATATGCTATGATCTGTAGCAATTCAAGATTTTGGATGTTTCAGCACCAGCTGTAAATAAAGGCTAGATTAGCAGATTAGCAGCTAGCCAAATTTGCTGTTTGTAGAATATGGATTTAGATGTCCCTACTTGTCAAGACAAACCAACCTGCAGATGTGCACCATTATCTGGGAATCCATAAAGCAAATTCTGTCCATTTGACATTCAAATAGCTTGTCTTGTATAGCTTAGTTTCTGCTTTTGTGAAGATGACCTTGAAAATTTTGTATGCCTCCAAGCTATCAAGAAAGATCTTCATTTCATATGATAACCTAGTTTAAACTATAACTGGTGTAAAACTGGCTCCTATCATACACTTGATTTCAAATTAACATTTGTCATTGCAATTGTTTTACACTAATGGCCCTAGTGAAATCTCTAATAATCATAAGTAAGATTTTCTCTTGAGCATTTGCTTTGCAATCTCTTAGGAGTATTGGGGACATTGCAACCAGTCTGCTTTGATGCTGATTTTTCTTTAATGTCCCTGAATCTATTCAAAGTCCAACTTTGGGCATTGATCCCCTAAACTCAATTTCTTTTGTTGGAAATAACAAACCATCAAAACTATCAACAGAAATGCAAAGTATTTGCCTGGAATTCAGAACTTTAGAATGTAAAGTCTGTTCCTGCCTGTTAAAGAGCCAGAATTAATCTTGAGTTTTTCAATTGATCTAGGAATTTTTGGATTTTGCATTTAAGTGACTATCCCTTTAAATTTCCTGCTAAAGCATGATTCTTGTCACTCCCGCTCCTTTCAATTAGGCTACCTCTTGGTACCAGGCAGGCAGCTCTGAATTATTATGCAAATATATTGACCCTGTAAAATTGAAAGCAGTCAGCACTCTGCGGTAAGTTAGCTTTACATAAGTAACTAGATGTTTAAACCCATAGTAAGCCTGGACAACAAAATGATTTCTTTTAAGAGAAACAAAAATGCTCATTTTTGTAATCAAACTGCTTAACCCGACAGTTGTGCTGTGGCAATAAACACTGGCCTCTGCCGACTCGCCCACTTTCTATAAAATAATTTTTTAAAGACTCAGAATTTTTTATGTTTCAATCAAGTTGCTTCTTATTCTTTCAATTCCAGCGGATGTAAGCTCAGCCTGTTCAACCTTTCCTTATTAGACAATCTGCCTATTGCAAATATTAATCTATCAAACCTCTGAATTGTTTTCAGTGTATTTACATCCTTCCTTCAATAAGGAGGCTAATGCTGGACACATTATTCCAGATGTGGTCTCACCAGTGCCCTGTATAACTGAAGAATCACCTTCCTACCTTTTATGTTCAATTCCCCTTACAATAAACAAGAATATTCAATTAGCTTTCCTGATTACTTGTTCTACTTGCATGTTAACCTTTTGCAATTCATGAACAAGACAGCCAGGTCACTTTGCATCTCAGAGCTCTGCAACATTTAGATAATATTTTTATTTTTCCTGTGAAAATGGACATTTTTATATTTGCCAATGTGGTACTCCATTTGCTATTAGCAGAGATAACTAAAGTATAAATTTAGGGTAAGGACTAGGAGAACAGAATGCAGTGGCAGACTTTTAAGGGATATTTCATAATGCTCAGAATAGATGCACTCGGAGAGAGAGAAAAAAAATCAATGAGAGCACCCACCTTCTATTTTTAACTAAAAAAAAATTAAAAATTGTACCAAACTTAAAAGCATAATTGCACAAATATGGGTAGCAGATAAGGACAAATGTAAAACCCAGCAAAGAATGACTTAAAAATTAAGTAGAGAAGAAAAGGAAAACCTTGCTAGAAATATACCAACAGTAAGAGTTTCTACAGATATTTTTAAAAATGTACAAAGTGAGTATTGGTCTGAGGGAAGAATTAAGAATGAAAAGTAAAGAGATGGCAGATAATTGAAAAGGTATTTTGCATTAGTTTTCATTGTACCTATTTCTGATCCTCTATTTTTCTCTCCTTGACTTTGGATACCTACTTCCAGGAAGGACTCCATTCTCCTAGTTTCTTTGTCTCCATTGTATCATTCTGATCATGCAACCTTCCACACTAGTGATTCTTACATATCTTCCTTTTTCCTTAACTGAAAATTGCCTTCCATTGTGGTTGACAAGGTCCTTTAACTGCATCTGACCATTTTCATCCCTTTTATTTCTTTCCCTTTTTCTGAGAGCCATAATCTCCTTGTTTACAGCTTTTCCCCTCCTTTTATTCAACTGATTATTCTCTGCCAATTCTGCCATCTTCAGCCTGATGCCACCACCAAACACATTTTCCCCTCAACTCCTCTTTCACCATCTGAAGAATCATTCCTTTCGTGACATACCTCCAATGAGCTGTTGAATACCCAATCATTTCTTGCAAGTAAAAGTGATCTCCAAGTATTTCTTTTAGCTTGGGAAATGGTATTTGCTGTGAGATTGACGATCTCAACCCCCGGGAGGGGTCTCTCGGTTCCGCGATCGGTCAAACAAATAACAGGAGTACGGTCTGCTTCGGCAAGATTTCACACATAAATGCATAACAGCTGGGTAGAGGTTTGTCCAGCAACACAGAGGTTAAAAGCTTCTGTGTTCCTTGGAGAAAACTGCACAATTTCACTTGGAACAAAGGCAATTTTTATATGTTTCTTAAGAAATAGTACAGCCTTAATTACAAAGTAAATCCAATAAAGTGTAATAAAATGACATAATAAACAGCAGGTTAACCCAATGATATTTCTTGGGAAACAAAGTTGTTTATCACCCATTATCTCTTCCCACCTGCATTTCAAGGTTAGCTAGGATGGTTAGTAATGTCTTACCTAGCTTAGTTAATTCCATTCTGTGAAGGCTCCATTGTCTGCTTTATTTTTTGATTTAGTTAGCTCAGCAAAGTAGGATTGCAGCTTTTAGCAGGGTGAGAAGCCATTTTAAACATAGTGTTAATTTTCAGCCTGAAGCAATTTTGTTATGTTACTTTGCATCGAGAAGCCACTTTGTGGTTAATATAAAAGCATGCATAAAATGGTTACTCCTGACAACAGTCTAATTCCAGATTTTAGATCCTCATGATCAGTTCTACATCGGAGAGACCAAATACAGATTGGATGACCCTTTGCAAAACATATTTGCAAACTGAATTAATATGGCCCTGACTTTCCATTGTCTTGCCATTTTAATTCTTCACTTTGCTGTCAGACTTACAGCTGTCTTTGCCCTGCTGCAGCTCAGTGCAAACTTGAGGAACAAAGCTGCAATTATAAGTTGAGCATTTTACAGCTTCAGGACCCATATAAGTTTTTAATAATTTGAGACCATAGTCTTTCTCCACATTTCCTTGTTTATTTGCACATTTTTTGATCTTAATTTTATTGTTCATTTTTCCGCATTTCACATTTTGTTTTTTGTCCTTTTTGTCACTCCAATTGGGTCTGCCTCGCCAATTTTTTTTGACATTTAATGTTTTCTGCCTCTTCCCCCATCACAGAACTTCCCTTTTACTTTGTTCCACCCACCCCATTGAATCTTCTTAAAATGATGAAACTGTTTGCAAGTTCTCATGTTAGGTTACTTACAGTGTGGAAACAGGCCCTTTGAAGAGCAACCCACCCAGACCCATTCCCATACATTTACCCCTTCACCTAACACTATGGGCAATTTAGCTTGGCCAGTTCACCGAAGCTGCACATTTTTGGATTGTGGGAGAAAACCGGAGCATCCGGAGGAAACCCATGCAGATATGGGGAGAATATGCAAACTCCACAAAGACAGTTGCCTGAGGCAGGAATTGAACCCAGGTCTCTGGCGCTATGAGGCAGCAGTACTAACCACTGTGCCACCGAGCTGCCCAAGACCATAGGTCACAGACCTGAAACTAAAACTGTTTCCCTTTTCATGCATGGTGCCTGATTTTCTGAAGTCCCAGCATTTTCAGTTCTGGTTCAGATTTGTATGCAAAATACTGTGGATGCTGTATTAGGAGTAGCCACTGATAAATTTGGACTCCATCAATGGATGGACTAAGACATGGCAACACATTACAGTTATATCGATACAATACATTGGTCTCATGCCTGTTACTTTATTAAAGGAAAGATAGATAAGTTATTTTCCTTTTCTTCTATAGTCTAGCATGAAATCAGCTACAGGTCATTCTGCTACAATACGTGTTTCATTAACAAGAATTTGCTGTAACATGATTGATGAAATGGGGACATTGTTTCTAAAATGCAAACTTTAAAATGTGTGTTGGCTTTAACGTGATTACATTGCCAGCACTTTGAGTGCTGTTTGTACAGTGTGATTTTCCCCACAATGCAGGGTTACGCAAGAACGCAACCTTCGTGCTTTAGAACTACATGTAATGATAACAGATTCTACCCTGTTTACTATTACCAATCCAAACACCTGGATGTATTTAATTAGTGAGTTTGAGAAGAAACACATCTCTAATGAAGAGCAAGTGGGGCTGGCAGTTATCGGAGTCATTTCTGCATGAGCAAAATATTAGTACACTACTGAATCTAATTTGCTCTCGGAAGAGAGCATCAAAGAGGTCATCTGGCACCCTACAAGGATTGTCAACAAAAGTGAAGAATATTGTTTATTTTTTCACAGCATCTATAAATAGTTTCACAACTGCAGTTCACCAGTGGAAAATAAATAATTTTAACCAGCAGTACACTTTGCTTCAGCTGCTGTAATTCTGTTCTGATACAGGAGGTGAAAAAAGTTGCATTCACAGAAGAATACTGCAACCCTTTTTTGACAGATTTTATTACATTATTCATTTTGTCTTCTACAGCTATACTTACCTGTTCCACCATGGTGCCCAGCCATTTGATTCAATGATCTGTCTGATGTATTCAAATACATTTTAATTGGCAGCTGTCTTTGTGTTTCCAATAAGTCTTGTTATTAGTTATTTAAACTCTCTGGTTGGTCCTGAGTTGAAAGTATAGAAAGAAGTGACTGGGGTATATATAAAAAAAGAGTCTGTCCTGATAGTGAAGCCAATTTGCTTTCGTAAATGATGGCAAAAGGGAAAATTAATTAGTAAAAGTTAGTTGTTAATATGGAGTTAGTTAACAACTTAGCTGAAACATATTGTCATTAGAGGATACAAAATACTAAATAGAAATAATGTGCCGTAGAGACTTCTTCTAGTAAGATGGTGATGGAGTAAAGCTTCTGAGCCCTGGGTTTGTGTGCTCTGTCTACTTTCTTTTATTTTACTTACCTCTTGTTGAAGAGCTCAGTCATAGCGATGGCATCAGCAGCAGCAAGTGGGCCCAGTGAATACTTGTGGTGGTGTTACAGGCAGGTTTGGGTGCCCTGCAACTTCTGCATTGATGAAATGGTGCTAGTGCCAATCCATGGCTGCTACAGTGGAGCCAAGCTTAGGTTCCAGCACAGTTTCGTGGAGGCACATTTTGCCCCCCGTACGAGACCCTGTGGCATTGGCAGCTGCCACATCGACAAGGTTGGTCCAAAGTGGACTCATTGCGGCAGGGCCATGTTCGTGCCGACGCTGTATCCGGTGGCATCGGTGGTGTCTGCATTGGTGAGGTCCAGTGAAGACTCATAGTAGTGAAGGATTAGGTGGAGGTGAGATGGCATCAAAGAGTGGCAACTTTTGTTGCAGCAGCGCAGTGATGGGGACTCGTGACTGGCCAGCAGGCCCATGGCACACGGCGAACATTTAACAAGAAAGACTGTAAAGTTGCACACTTTTTCTTAATTTTTCTATGTGTTAATATAGTGCCAGAGAATGGTGACACTATACAACAGTTTTCGTTGAAGAATATGCATGGCAATAAGTAAATACAGAGACTCAATAAGTTTCATCTGTGGAGAGAAACAAAGTTAATGTTTTCAGTCCACCTGCTCCTCAGAATGCTCTTAACTTGAATCATATGAGATTTAACTTTAACTTTGTTTCACTCTCCATAGATGCTGTCAGATCTACTGAATTTTTCCAGCATCCACCATACTTGGCTTTTATTTTATTACAAAACTTGAATTTTGCTGAAAGAGGCATTACTGATGCTTTTTTTTGTCTTGTACCCAGCAGGACTAATTCAAGAACGGCAACATTCAAAAGATTTAAACAATTTATATTACAGGACAAAAGGGACTGATTGGTTGGCAAGTCAGCTCCAATTGAGACACGTATGAATTTCAGGATCAGTGTGCTGGGATGAAGGGCTGCAACTTCTCATGACTGGCTGATTAAATCAAACAGAATGTTCCCTTGATTGTTTATAATAGGCAGAATACAGACCACACTCAACCAGCTTGTGCTTAGAAAATCTAAAACAAAATATCTAATGTTTTGATTCTGTATATGTGCAATGGTTGCTAAACTTAAGTATGTTAATAGCTACACTAACAACCAATTTAAGATAATCAGTCAAACTCTTAACATAGCTTATTTATGCTCATTAGAAGTGACACACATTCATAGGGATCCGTTCACTGAAAACAAAAAGTATACATTCAAGTTTTGCACCTTTATTTGAGTTAACCAGGAGTTATGGAAACCTTTTAGTTTCCTGTTATTTTCACCAAAGAATTATCAGTGGTTGGTGAAGTCATCTTTGCCCTCAACTGTGGTTTATTCCTTAGTATTGAAATATCAGCAAACCTGCTGCCTGTGAATAGATCAATAGGTCAGATGCTTCAGTCAGCACTTCAGTTCTTTTCCCACTAAGTAGTTTGGCATAACTGCTCACTATCTATATCTAATATGTAAGTAGTTTGGCTTCACTGCGCAGCCACGTTTTCCAATGAATCACTGAACATGTATTGACGACTGTGCTCAGATCCATCTGATATCAGTGACTGAGCAGCTATGTATTTTGAAGTTTTAATTTGTGAAATGTATAGAAGAAAGCGAAGACTGCAGATGCTGGAGCTCAGAGCTGAAAAATGTGTTGCTGGAAAAGCGCAGCAGGTCAGGCAGTATCAAAGGAGCAGGAGAATCAATGTTTCGGGCATAAGTCCTTCTTCAGGAAGATACAAGTGTAGTAATGTTTTCAACTGGTCTGCCCTTTTGAGGCATGACTGTGCATGGGGTATTCTTTGTCTTATATCTTGCGTAAAGCTCAAATTGTGTACACTTTGATAATGATATTCATAAGCTAGCTTTGCAGCATCCGGTGAGGCCAGTTCATCATTCATTGCTTTGCTGGCACACAATCTGCTTTTTATCCAGAATTGCTGAATTGGCCCTTATTCTCCAGCTTTTCTTAGAAACATGAGAATCTTCAGGATTAGGACAGGATGCCAATGATATTGAGATTCATTCATAAATCTTTCAGTTGCAGAACTGAATAATAAGTAATTATTTTAACTTATTGGCTTCCCTAAAAAGGGGCCTTCAAGACAGAAAGAAGTAGCCTGTTACAAACGGGCTTTCATTTGCTCTTTCCTTGGAATAATAAATCAAAACAGTTTACATTTTATTCACATATATGTGCTCTTTTAATCCATTTACAGGAAAAGACTTTGATCTTAAAATTCCAATGGATCTGTTCTACAATTATCTTATAGCCTGGTGGTTGCTCGGCACTTGCCAATAATGTTCTTGGAAAATAACCCAGAGCTGCATTCCCTGCAGTGCCCTTTTGGGTCAAAGATAAAACTTTAAAAAAGAAACTCATATGCAACCAGCAAAACCATTGTCCCTGTTCATTAAAGATAATTGATCCCCTCCAGGATCCAGGAAAGGTTAATCTAGTAACAGTTTGTGGCCTTTTTAAAGGCCAAAGCAGTTGTTACCACTATGGCTCCAAAAAGATTATCTCTATGGAATAGGCCCATATTTTAATGGGCCATGTCAGTGAACTGATGAAACATAACTGTGTCACTGCTTTGCTCATTCCACATCTGACCGAATGGCATGCTTATTGGTTAATATATACAGCTTGAAAAATAAGAAATGAGAAGTTTTATAGATTTGTCATAATTAGCCAGGATTCTCTGGCCTTGTAGAAATGTGTTTCAAAGTCATTTGGATTAAAGTCTGAATGAAAGAACATTTCAGATTTATCTATTGTACTTGACAACAATGAAACTACATGGGGAGTATGATAACTTCCATGCCAAAAATATAGCACTTTATCCTGGGTTTTTAGATATCCCTCAAAATAATGTTTCATTATTCAGTTAAGTTTAGCAACGTGAGCTGTCCCAAATTCAGCTGGGTGGTTGATTCCATTGCAGCTGCCGAGTGCTGTTGTATAATTGTTTTGTAAGTAGTTAGCCAAATTGGTACAAGAACAAGTTTATTGCAATCAGTTTGCTATTGAAAAACTTACAGGAGAAAAAGAAACAGCATATCACAGGTGATGTGTATGCCAAAGAACATGAGCTCAATGGTGAAAGCAATGTTGGTGCTTTGACATTTTGCTCTTTAGATTTCTTTATTTGGAAAAGATAAAGTGCAAAAGTGGATTATGTTGCCATGAAACAGTTGGTCTCACTGAAAGGGCTGAGACCTGAGCATTGGTTTTTTCCTCCAGAATGCTTTTAAAACCATAGAGGGGAGCATAAAACTATCTCAGCAAAATAATTGAGATCAGTCAGCTGCTGTTGACCTTCATGACAAATTGCCCTCTTCTGCTGTTCAGACTGTGAAGTTGTATGTTTGCGAGTGCTGCAAACAAAGTTATGTTATTGTGAACTTAAGAACAGAGTAATATTTTAACTGAAAACTATGCTAACTAATTAACAATTGCTTCAGCAGGCTGAATATCAGGGAAGCTATATATTATGCCTACTATCCCATGGGTATCCCTATTTATTAACCATTACAGATGATGCAGTGCTAATTTTACACTGGAAAAATAATGTTTATATATTTTACTACCATCCTATGTGTCATCTTACCTTACCCAAGTGTGCAATAAATGATACTAAGTAAACTTTGCAGTATATTCACAAAGCTCATTAGCTTCATTGTTGTTTGTAAATTATTTGTTCATACTTGCATTTTCTTGAGAGCCATCATCTCATTTGAACAAGCCCTTTTTAGGTTAGATCTGCAGTCACTGCTGTGATCTGAATGTAATCTGAAACAATTACTGCTTTCAGCGTTAGACCATTTGAAGCTTTTAGTACTTTTGAAGTGAGGACTTTGTTTTGTTTATACAACTGACATGCAGACAAGATCATGACAAAATAACTAATATTATAGGAAAGTAGTTTGCAAATTGCTTATTGTTCCTACATCTTTTAAAATTATTTAA